>NC_030388.2:9656915-10351468 GCF_001625215.2 Daucus carota subsp. sativus | reverse complement strand
TTCAAAAACATCATCCCAAACATAATTGGCATCACCAATTGGCGGCTTCTCTCATAATGAGTCTTCTCATGTTTCTTGTTTATGTGGACTGTGGAGTGCATCAAGCATAATCGCGTTTATTAATCGGATCTGTTATTGAAGATCACCCTGTGGAGTTCCTAGGTAGCTGAAATGAGGATAAATATTTGCCAGCAGTGGCAAATTATGTTGGGCTAAAAAACGAATGATTAGCTCAATGAATCCTATATTTCTCATCGTGGGGATTAACATTATGCGAAGTACCACCACCATTGTTATGATCAACTTCGTTTCCAAGCAATGTAGCGAAATCTAACTCCTGGAATGTAATTTTGAACATAATCTCTTCTCGGACCCAAATTCTTGCTGCAGCTGAGTTTTGAAGGAATCGAAGTTGTGTGTTTGGTACATCAAGATAACAGCAGAGAAACAAGTAAATAGGGTGTAAAGCAGAGAAACAGGTAAATAGGGTGTAAATAAGATTGGGTCGGGTCGGGTTAACGGGTAAACTAACGGAAAACGTTAAAAGTTAATGACTTTTAACGACCGTGTAATTTTTTGTTAGCATAATAGTTCGATTGAAAATTATATGAAACAAAGTTACGTGTTTGAAAGTTTTTTCAACGACATGATCAAACTGCAAGTCTTTAACTAGCTCAGTTATGAATTAGCTATTTAACCCCTTTATAATCTATATAAACACCCAATTGTAAGTATTTATTATCAGGGTTCACAGAGTAAATTGGGGAAATTTTGTCTACATTTTTGAGATGAAATCAACTGAAAGCTGCAACACTGTGAGCTC
Source organism: Daucus carota subsp. sativus (assembly GCF_001625215.2). Lineage (NCBI taxonomy): Eukaryota > Viridiplantae > Streptophyta > Magnoliopsida > Apiales > Apiaceae > Daucus > Daucus carota. The sequence continues at coordinate 10,350,645 of NC_030388.2, read as the reverse complement.
GAGAATGGCTACGAAAGTATCAATCGTTTTCAAATGCGGGTTTGAATGTCTGATTCAGACATCTCAAAAACCCTAATAATAAAAGGAGGAGATTTTTCGGATGTCCATTATGCAAATATAAAGATAAATATTGTGAATTTTTTCAATGGTGCGATGAAGATTTTGTCAAGGAATCAAGATGTCGCAGGATTTGGATACCAGAACTGAACCTTAAAGCATGAAAGTAGCATTGTTGCATGCTAAAATTGATGAACTCGAAGCTGTGAAGAAAATGGAACTTGGAGAAGTGAATTTCCAGTTGAAGATAAAAATCAAACACATTGAGCAACTCGAGTTTCAGTTGGCATGTTGCAAATTTCTTATTTTTGTGTTGGTTTGTGGCTTTGTAATAAGCCTTAACATATGAATGAAAAAGAAAAACAGAGCTTTTGGTCTGCATTTGTAACATTAAGAAGTTCATGTAGCCATTTGTAACATTGAGAAACTTAACCTTTTATTGAAATTTTCACATGGAATGGAGTACATTTTCTTTTGACTTCGTATATGGATTCAAATGCTTATAAATCAGAAAGAAAAAGAGCAACGTGAGTTACTTATAAACAAAGCATTTTTGAAGAGCTGAAGTTACTTATAAAGAGCGCATGAACAATGAAACTGCAAATTCATTACTTGTCTAAAATAAATTGCAATCCAAAGCATCCCAAAAAAGAATCCAAAGCATTCTAAATACTAGTGCAACTGCTTCAGAAACTTAGATTACATTAGTCTTAATTCACCGTCTTAAACTGAAAGTCAGTAGTCTTAAACTAAAAGTTATGGTTGGCTTGCACTTTTTCTCCCTTTTGATCTTTATGACCTTGTAGGTGGTGGCTGTGAATTTGATACTCTCATTGTTGAGCCTCCAACAATTGAGAAATACACATGTCCATCGGCGTCACACCTGTATAAACCAACTCCAGCTGGTGGCATGGAAGGTGGTGGAGGCAACACTTGTATATTTTTGGTTTTTGGAGGCCTCCCCCTCTTTCTTTTTTGCTACATCTTAGCTATCTCTTTGTGTAATACAGACACAAGAGACGGCGCCCACTGGATATCTTGCCTCCCACTTTGCCCTTTTAAGGGTGGAATTTAAAGCGATAGGTAAGAGTCCTAGCCCGTACTTCCGATAAACTACAACTAAAAAGACCTTATGAATACTGCTTTGGAGTACCCTCCGGGGTATAGGTTGGAGACCCTTCGGGATATTGCTTTGGAGTGTCCTCCGGGGTATAGCTTTGGAATGCCCTCCGGGGTATTGCTTTAGAGTGCCCTCTGGAGTATTGCTTTGGAGAACCCTCTGGGATATTGCTTATGGAATTATCTCAAGGAGTACACATATCTTTTTTTTTACTTCACGCATATTTTCTTACTTACATCCTCACATGCAATATACGATATGCTCCACATATTTTTACTAATCTTCAACTTCAGTTTTTTCAATGACTCAGGAAATTCGGAATATTCAGAATACTTAGTTCTCCGGTTCATCCAGCTGCACTGAAGAACTGGGGGTTGTTACTGCTTATTTTCGTCTGGCTGAATAGTCTTCCAAATTTCCTAATATTCTAATAATAATTAATCCTAGTCTCAAGTTAATTATTTGCTCTCTTTGAAACGATGAATAATGTCTAATCAATTATAGACAATATCCCCCAACAATATCCTTCAAATACGGAAGATATCCTAACGCAAATATGATTAAAAGATAAAATAAACTAAATCCAAATAGATCTCTAAACAATCATGGAGATAAAAACCCTAATCCTAATAGAACTGCGTTTGCTTGATCCCTGTATAAACAAGGTACGCAGGTATCTTGAAAAAGGATCCGACACATTTAACAAGTCGAGACACCTCTCAAGTCCAACGCCCCCCCCCCCCCCCCCCCCACCACACACACACACACATTTTCTTATCAGAATTTGTTATCACCAAATTCCTCCGTTCACACATAATACAAGAAGCAAATAGGCATCTTTCTAGCCTCAAAATCAATCTCATTTATAGACCTCTCTCTATCTTTCAACAACCGAAAGTAATTCGACTCATTCAAATTCAGATCATCAATCTTTATCTCAAGGCGCGCTAACTAGGCAAACCCAATGTTTTAATATTTCATATGTTAGATTAAACTTTGGCATGTTGAAAATTACATGAAGACAATATCGTAAGATCATCATATGAAGGTCTTAAAGTTGGAAAAAATTGAGCTTAATTTGGCTTAAAACAGATGAAATTTCGGACTTGTGGGGGATTGACGCAACAATCATTGTTTCGGCTAAAACTTGAGTTTCAGAAGTTAGAATTGAGTGAATTTACAGCTCATACGAAGATAACAAAATTTTCTACAATTTAGAGGTGATTTAGTATTCTATTTTCATGTCGAGAAGCACAAAAATATCTGGACAACCAAGTTTCTTAAGTTAAAGAGCCGGATCTCCATCTCTTGAAGCCCCTAAAAAGCGGGTGATATTATTTTGAAGGCCCTTGAGAGTTAAGGGTGATGTCCGTATCCATCTAGATGTTTTTATTTACCTAAGTGTGATGGAGGGTGACATTCATCCATTTAGATGCCTATGACAGATAGATGATATCCCTATCTGTCTAGATGTTTGATGCTTTTATTTGTTTAAGTGTGATGGAGGACGACGCCCATCCACTTGGATGCCTTGGACATATTTTTATGATAGATGCATGGATAATGAAGATCCTTATGAGTTAAGGGTAATACTTTTCTGAAGGTCCTTAGAAGGTAAGGGTAAGTTTTGAAGACTCGTGGAAGTTAGAGGTGATAATATGTTGAAGACTAGAAGGATGTGTATGTTGCTTGATATGAAAACCAAGGGGATGTCCTTGCTGCTTTTTAGCTATCTCTTTGTGTAATAAAGACACGAGACGGCGCCCATTAGATATCTTGCCTTGGTAGCCCGTACTTCCAGAAGACCCTCCCAGGTATTGCTTTGGAGTACCCTCCGGGACATAGCTTTGGTGCCGTCCTGGGTATAGCTTGGAATGCCCTCCGGGGTATTGTTTTGGATCGCAGTATTTTCGTGGAAATCAATCTCATTTATTGACCCCTCTCTACCTTCCAGCAACTGAAAGTAATTTGACGCATTCACATCCAGATCATGAATGTTTGGAATCTATATTATTCACGAAAACATTGTTTTTGCTAACTCGAATGGCAACTGACCAATCTATTGATTCTTTTCATTATCAGACACCTCTAATTTGTACTGTATACAGATTGAGCAAACAAATCTGATTCTGAATCATTTAATGCAACTTAACAACTCTCGTGGATGAATCCCAGATAATTAGTTCATAAATTACTCAATAGTATTCAGTTATCATGGAACACTGGTGATTCTTTACAATATTAGAAACCTGTAATCTGTATACTCAGTCTCTATTTAACCTTATTTGATCACTACAAAATTGAGAAACAAATTCATGTAGAAAATTATGACACTGAATAAGTATATATATATTAAGAAACATTGATCTTAGAATTCCACAAACCTTGTTATAAGTACAATTATACAAAAGTTTCAGAACACAGCTTAATGCCGATAACCATTATAAAAGACAGCAGAAAAACTCCAAGTATCAGGAAAGATGTTGAACCATCTGAGAGTACCTATTTTTGAGCCACTTGAAGCTATTCCTAAAAGACCCTTTAACCTTTCTTTCAACAGAGTAAACTTTATAGCTAGCAATCCTCTTCTTCCTCTGCAACTCCGGGTCATCCAAAGCCCATCCGTTCATCGACTTTGCTCTCCTGAACTTGTTATCCTCATTCCTCGGGACCTCATCGATTTGAGGAGGTACATTGTAGGAAGAAAACGTTGCATATGAAGCACTGTAACATCTCATGTTCTGCAGACTGAAGGGCTCTGGTAAGCTACTGATGCTGCTGCTGCGCTCCATCTTTGTGTCACCACTAGACTTGCATCCCAAATCTCCCATTTATATTATATGCAGTTATGATATTATTTTTGTGAAGTGGTTAATTTAAGTATATATGGTCTTGGTGGATTAGTATTAGTGGACTTGGTTGTTCACAGACATGCAGATGTGTGTATTTGGTTGCTCTAGCTTATCGACTCTAGAAAGATGGATTATTTTTTTTTTTTAATAAAGATTAGGAGGCTAAAGATGTTTTCCACTATGTTTAGTTTTTTTTTAGTTGAATGTGATTCGTCTAGCAATTTTTTTTTTTTTTGAATAATAGTAATTTAGTCGAGCTAGTGATTAGACTTGCTGGAGTAATCAAAGCATGTTTAAAATTTTTGCATGATTTTAAACATTTTTGTTTCACGAAAATCATATGGAGAACGAGGCATTATTGAAACTGAGGACCTCACTAGTTGTTCAATATTGACTTTGTTCCAATAATTAGGGATGGGAATTCAGGTTTATTATTCATCTATATTCTTTCACGAAAACCACAATTTCATTTTGCTTTTAATACAATAAATTCAAACATGATGTGAAATTTTTAATATAACTATGGGTTGTGACTGAGTTTTCGGGATGTATTGAATTTAATGTATTGATAATTATATATGAATTTAACTGATTATATATGACATTAATTTTAGCAAATTTAACATGATATTATTTGAAGTCCTTATAATTTACACATAATTCTTCAAAATCTCATATTTATAGGATTTCAAGAACCATAAAATAAATGATCTTACGATATTCATCATTACAAAAATGCATAAAAAGTCATCAGCTTTTAATACAATCAAATTTCAATAGACTTGAAATAATCTCAATTTAATATCACAAAATTTTAGTATAATTTTAAATCTTTAAATGAAAAATTCTTATAATCCCAATCAAACACACTTCTTTTCATATACTGGTATTTTAACTGAGATTGTTCTCCATTAGATTGAGATTTTTATAGTTGCTATGCTGTTCAACTCTATTATACCACCGGTTTATGATTTGTAACCATTTGCCGACCTGCACCAGACGAATGTAAAGACTGTTTTTCGTTTACGAATGAATATTACAGATAATCTAGAAAACTGATATTACTCTAATATTTATCTATACATTTGCATTATAAATATACAATCATTAGACCTCGAAGAGCTATTCTGACAGAGTTACAGCCATGGAGGTGGTAGTATATGATTAACCCTCGGTGACAAAACTGCATGTGTACAATTTGAGTGAAGGTTGGTGTCCTCGAGCAACGATGCAGTGAGGGGTTTGGATCATATATCTCCGGCGCCTGCCCAGTATATTGTTGGTGCAGTATAATCAGTAGACACAGAGCCAAGACTTTTATGGACGATTAGTTTCTTGTATGGTACAGTTTTATAAATAAGTTCCACTAGCATTCAATTTTCTGTTCATTACATCATGGTAGTATAATAGAACACACATAGGCTGGCCGTAGATGCTAAAAAAGCACCAAAAGATTATGTTGCCCACCTGAAAAAAAATTAGGACTGACATAAGACTAGTTTAATGGAAAATTTACGAAAAAAAATACTGACTTTGTATAAAGCATATGAACAATTCTGAATTGGCAGATGGTAAAAGACACAAGAACAAGCATATTTATGCGAGGGCACTCTTAGTAGGCTAAACAAGTGTGTGATGTCTAGTGAAGACAACCTATAATTACTCAGAAAAGATTTACACAAACAAGTCAGTGATGTCTAGTGAATACAACCTATAATTACTCAGAAAAGATTTACAATCTTTATCAACTCCCTTTATACCATAGCCTTTTTGTAGGGTGAGTGTGAAGATCTGCTTTGTTCTGACTTTAATACTAGTTTCTTAGCAAAAACTATTTGAGGGAGCTTCTATGATTATATATATTAAAAAACTTGTGTTCAGATCTCATGGTTGTGGTTTTCCAATATCTTATTTGCAAACCACAAAGGGCCAAGGAGTGACAACAACTAATCTTGGAGAAATATGCCCGGATGTTTAGACTTAATAATTTCATTCATCATTGACTAGCACAGGTTTCTTGTTCTAAAGTTATCGAACACAACATTCTACAGAAATGTGGAAGAAAAAGAAGTCATACCATTGAGTTCCTGAACTTATCATGCACGTACTTTGTGATTACCACCAACGGCACCTGCTCAAAGAAAAGAAAACTGATAAAACCTTTGGTCCCAGACCCCTTTATACATATATAAACAGTTTCTTCCACAAAAGAGGACCGTAGGAAACCACAAGATGTCAAGAACCTATTCAAAAATGTACAATTCACTAGATACAAGTGTTGCAACCTTATATATATAAATTCTATCACAGATATTCAGTTTATGTATACAGTTAGATGAAGGTACCTGAAACATTATTCCAATGAAAGCCCAAAACTTGAATATGTGGCAGGGAACAGCAATACATAGCTGCAGATAAACAACAAAGTATATATATAATGTTCCTGCTTTCTACTAGGATATAACACAAAGAAGACATCTATTGAGATCTAGACCAGTGCAATGTAACTTCGTGATGCAGAATGCTCTGGCTTACCAACTCAAAGAGATTGAAATGATTGGAGTCATTTATCATACCTCATGGAAAACAGCAGAAACGAGGAAAGCAATTACAATAGCAATGCTCTGTGTGAAAAGGGAAAACCCGGTATATCAGAACTTCATAAACCCCGTACTGAAAACCCTACATTGAGCTATTAATATAGCAAATAAATGTAAAATGAGAGTCTAATGCAACCTCTCTGCAAAGTGAGAGGGAAGGTAAATTACCTTAGGTATGCCATTCCTTAAGCAGGGGAAATATATATGTCGGACCATCCATTTATGAACAGGCTGCATTTAGAAAAAGTTATGGTCAATGAAAAATTATTAAGAATTCAGTAATTTGTGCTATACTGTAATTTGTGTTATGCGTGCTCAAATACTCCTAAAATACAGACAAGTTAATTGCAAAATGCAACTCCTTGTTGACCAAATGCACTTTATGTCCTGAAATTTTGATAATTGCATTGTCCATCACCTTGGTTTTTTTGGCGCCACTTTTTGCATTCTTCCGTCAAATATTGCCGTTAACGTTACTCAAAGTTGAGGGCATATTAGGAAATTCATTTTTTTTATTAATGTAATAAAGTAACAGTCATCTTCCTCTCCATATATATATACATACATAGCTATATATGTACTAGCTTATATTTTGTGCCATGCACGAATATTTTTTGAAAATATATGTGTATTTTAATAATTCGCATAATATACATATTAATATATAAAAAATAATATATTATTATTTTATTTATATATGAATTACATTAGCAATATTTTATACACGGTTAAAGCCAAGATTTTCATGTTAGTGAAAATAAAAGATTCAATGATAATTTAATAATTATACTTCAATTAGAACAAAAAACTGGAAGAGGAAAAAGTAGTTAAGCTTTTAGAATAAGAATTATATTCTATTTACAAAAAGAACTTTTATTTGATTTTGAAAGTCGTATTATATTTATAAAACCTACTTCTATTTAATTTAGCTAAAAACTCCTATTTTGTTTCGAACATGAAAATAATAGGAGAACACATATTTTATTTACAAAACATACTTCTATCAGCTACCGAACATCAAAAGTATAAATTATATATTATATATAAACATCTTACAATCTTAACCTTTATCAAACTATAAGATCTCATGGTTCATATTTATTCTACAGTATTTTGAACATATAAAGAATAAAAATCGTATTCTAATAGTAAAAACAATTCCTGTTTGATTTTCGCAAAACAACTTTCTATTTTGTTTAGTACATAAAAAGAATAGGGGAATCTATTTTATTTACAAAAACCTACTTGTATTTGATTTAAAACATCGAATTAGGGGTGTAAATGAGCCGAGCCGAGCCGAACTCTAGAGTGCTCGTGTATCGTTTGTTAAAAAATTAGCGAACTCGAACTCGAGCTCGAGCTTGGATCGAGCCAAAAATATTGTTTGAGTATCGACTCATTAAGGAATAACTATGTTCACGGACGGCTCGCGAACCGCTTGCGAACATGTCTCACGAGCTTGTCTCACGAGCTTTTGCTCACGAACTGCTCATTAACTTACGCTCACGGACATATCCCACGAATTTTTGCTTACCAACCGTTCATTAATTTTGTTCACGAGCTTGTTCAATAAACTTTGCTAACGAGCTAGCTTATACTCGTAAATTTATTTATGAGCTTGTTTGTTATTTAATCTAATTAAAAAAAAAAATTAAAATCCCAACAATATTTTAATTTATGCTATAAGAAATCATAAATTCATAACAAATCATTCATTAATGAAACTCCCACATCCACGAGCCATGTTTACGAGTCAGGTTCACGAACCATGTTCACGGGCTAGTTCACGAGCCAAGTTCACGAACTCATAATTCGAACTTGTTCGCGAACTATCGAGTCGAACTCTAGTGTGCTCAAGTTCAGCTCGTTTATAAAACAAACATTAATATTGTGCTCAAGATCGACTCGTTTATGAATCGAACTGAGCTCGAACCGAGCTTTTTCCGAACCGAACACCGAGCGGTTATCGAGCGTATCAACTCATTTACAGCCCTACATCGAATGTATAATTTGTTTTATATATAAATATTTTGTATTAGCATGTAATCTTAACCTTTTATCAATCAATAAGATCTAATAGTTGGTATTTATTCGAGGATACTATATCAAACAACCATTATCCTCCTTACACTTATAGGGATATAATTTACTTCTTCCTCCTTACACTTATTATATATAGGGATATAATTTACTTCTTCTTATCTTTAACGTTTTTAAGTCTTGTTCTTATGACCGGAATCAATAGACTATTTAGATCCTTACGACTTACGAGGACCAGTAATCTTCTTTCATTGCTTCCAAAATATTATCCTCCCCACTTTTGGCTAAACATTAAGAAGATTAGACCTCGAGTCTTGTGCACTCCTATCTCTCGAATCTTTTCACCCTCAAATTTTCGTCAAAGCACAAGAATACTAACAAAGAAAACATGATCGACAAGCTTTTATAACATCTGATCCAGAATCAGATAATTAGCTGGTCACTTCTTTGAGTGTGGCTGTCAGCCTCAAAGGAGAATATACCTTTTTTTGATCTTCTTGATTTGTCACTTCCAAGTTCGTTTTGATGGTGAAGTATGTATAGCAAATGCAGATGGGAGTGGTGGGTTGCTGAATTTAAGCACCTATGCCGAGCAGCTCTTTACGAGGTTGGAAATCCGGGTAAATCAATTATACAATATAAATAATTTAATAAAGATATAAATATTTGGGGAATTTCCCGTAATACACTTAAAAGTTGACGGTAATGGGTCAAAATTAGTGGAAGTAGTCAAATAGGGTTCCAATTGTGCCGAATGAATAACCAAGGGGGTGGACAATGCAATTATGAAAAGTTAAGTTTACGGCATTCAAGTGCAATTGGTGAATACCAAGGGGTTGCATTTTTCAATTAACTCAATACAAACTACTGAGACTAATGACTAACAATACGGGTTTAATGTAGTTGTGAATGAGGAACAACCAATCCAATAAAGTAAACAGAGATAAGCATGACATACCATATTCCACATTCTCCAATACTGATGACAGCACCCAAGGCAAAGTACACGCCAATTATGAAGAAAAGGAAACAAGCAAAATTCAGCAAAGATATGGCCGCAAGGTTCTAGAAAACTGAAAAATTTATAGTATATGAAACTACCTCTTCCACAGTTTTTGCATTCCACCAATCTTTGTAAAACTCACGATCACCAAAACGAAGAATCTCGGCAAGAATGTTCAACCTTCATGAAAAAATAAAATTTAAAAATCTCCAACAGCTACAAATCAATGGCGATCATCCGTAGCTTAAAAGAATTTTATTGATACAGATATTTTATTGGGAATATGACGGTTAATAATGTAATTAAGAGAATGTATATATATACATATACAATGATGATGCAAGTGAAACAATATGGAACATGCTTAAAAGGATAAGCAGAAAAATATTTGACAACCTATCTGCTCCAGTTGCAGGGTAATATGAAAGTCAGTATGCTGGCAATGTCAGATTTATGGTACTTATTTAGCCATATATATTTTATTATTGCCATTAAATCTTAGTATATGTGACAGTTAATCCTTCAAGTTGAGTTTAATAACCATAATAATCAGGGTGTCAAAGGCACAATCAAATAGTACAAAATGTTGCGAGTTATACTATTATATAACAATATAAGAGGAAGTGCTAATAGCCTGATTCTACTAAAAAATTCAACAACACCAAGGACTTTGCATGATAAACTAAATTAATTAACTTCTTTCTAATTAGGTAAAATTATTGCATCTTATAGGAAGGGGTGTAAATTTATGTTTTAAAAAATTGCAAAACGTTACATTATCTATTTATAACATTTTGGCTTTCCCAAATTTTTTTCAGATACTTACAAAAGGCCACTACGTGATGACAAATTTTGATTTCTGACGAAGCATGTGTTTGGCCCATCAAGGTAAAGCTTCGTGTATAAAAATTGTAAACAGATACGAGGGGAAATGTATGTGTGAGAATGAAGCAAGAGATATACCACAGGTGGAAAAAACAGTAAAACAAGCACAGCCAAACATATAAATTAGGGACAGAAAGCTTCAGAACTCGCTCCACAGCATACAAAATGTCCCCTTTAAGAGGATGTTCAGAATTCTTGACAATTGGATTAATGTACTGCAACATTAAAACAATGGAACCAAGTTAGAAAACCCACAATAAATTCATACTAATAATTTAAGAGTGCCAATAGATATGAATGAACATGCAAACTTCTCCTTGTACTTACTTGTTCTATAATGAACCCCATAAGCCCAGTAACTACTACCAACTTGAGGAATTGGCGTAGAACCCAGCCCTTTCGAACACTTGTGGTCCGGGGATAGCTTAACTGCAGTCAAATCAGTGTCTCAATAAGATATCGGCACAAAATAGGAGGAAATTTTTGGAATTTTATAAGTGTTTCTAGTTTGAATCTTGATCGTGACATGTATCTATAATCCATCATTATCTTCCAACTAACAGTCACCATTTGTTGGAATTTCATTCTGGTTTTCACTGCTACACTTCTATTTGATTCTATTATTAGTCAAATTACAAAACTTTTAGACCTGTCCCTCGCAGATATGCTACATCAATATATATGTTGGAATCCTACAAAGAAAATAAATCTATAACTACAAGCGATGCATAAATTTTCTGGAGATTTTATATTGACTATCGCTCTATCATAGAAGATGTTTTTATATTGTTTGTGATTTAGCTCCTCAGTGGATGACAAAATAATGAACTTGGATAGAACTTATTACTACCTGTTTCATTTTTAATCTCCTGCCCACCTAAAGTAAACAAAACTTAATGATATATTTCAAGAACACATGTGAACTTCCTAGTCAAGAGCAATTTGAGGAACATGCAGATATAAGGAGTCAACTTTTCAACTTAAGCGGAAATTGATTAATATAATACAACACTATATTAGTACCGATGTAAGATTTTCATATTCAATTCTTACCTTCACTAATTATCAGGAGACAAGGCCAATATATACGTGTTTGTGGCTTTAAATGAAGCTATGAGCCTGTTTGTTAAGCCCGGGCTTTAATCCATTTTCGACTTGAAGCTAAAAAAAATGTTTGTTTGTGTAATAAGCCAGAAGTCGGCTTAAAACCCGAAATAAGCCGGAAACTGACTTAAAGCCAGAAGTTAGCTTGAGGTACTTTTTTCATTGACTTAATTTGTTTTGAACTTTGTTTTTGATAAAAATTACCCATAAATCATGAGTTACCCGTAAATCACTTTTATTTTTATTATTATATTTTTAATAACTCATAAGTCATTAATAAGCCAAAATAACCCAAACAGACATTTTAAACTCCCAGCTTATCACATTAAGTCATGTTAAGTCAGAAGTCACAACTTTAAGCTCAACCAAACGTTCTCTACTCTACCATACATTCAAACAAATATTTGAGGAAATAACCAAATAATATAACTTCAAATTTGTAAAATGTACAGTGATGGTGTGTGATTACCTGGTAGCATAACGTAGGAGCAACCATGAAGTATGCCAAGCTCTTAAAGCTAACTTGGTCTGAATAGTCCTCATTCAACATACTAGACAAAAATTTACCCTAAGAAAACAGTTACTGAATATCATTAAAATGTACTGCCACAAAATGTCATATAACATATATAGTCTTAAAATTGATCAACAAGATATGGCAAGACAACATGAAGCCGCAACCCACAAAAAAGCTATGGGGGACAACCAACACCCATAGCTAGCAATAAATAATATCCCTGAATGAATTTATGGGCCTTGTCAGGTAATAATAAGTGTTCAATTTATTAGAAGTACATATCTGATCAGAAGTAGCAAATTCGACAAATTAGATAAAAGTCATAGTTAATTTAATCAATATGGGTATATATACCTGGATACAAATATTATTGTGTGCATCTAAAACATGACCACTTCTGATGTTCTCTTATACAGTTTGCTTGTACCAAAATTCGTATTTAGGAGATGAATCATACTAAAGTAATTTCCACTCTTCAAAACTACATTACAATTACCCAATTAAAAAAAAACATAATTCTCTCTAGTTCGAGTTCAGAAACCTAAAGGTACATGGAATCTGCTAGAAAAGCATAACAGAGAAAACTTTGGTCTTTACCTTACCAGAGTTTGCTAGTGCTCTCAAGTCATAATTAGTATGTGCATAAGATACCAGCTTTAACCACACAATGCAAGAAAATAACATTAATATGAGACCTGATTGAACAGCAGAATCACACCTGCACATATTGGAAGAAAAAAAAAATCACCAGTTTTATCACTTCTCTTTATTTGTTTACATCTCATAGTAAGCCTGCAAAAACTTGAAGAAAATTTCACTAGAGAGAAGACATCACTGTTTCTGGGAATAAAGCAGTTTGATGACTTTAGGCCTGGATTTTCTACTTTAACTTCTATACCGTCGATGGGAATGAAACACAACATAGTTTCCTTACAAATAATTTTTTATTAATAGACTCGTATACATAACGGAGCAGATATTATAAAAACAGCCATGGAATTGGTGAAATATATTAAAATCATAGCTTATATATACACATTAACTAGGAACATAACATTCATAAACATCTTAAAAAATGCACATGATGACCCTGAAAGCATATTTAAATAGTAAAGAGCAATTCAGGATTTTAAACAAAGGGTTCCCTGTAGTTCTTGTAACACTCAAAAAAAATTATTAGCAAAGGAGCGTCATTGAATACTTATACTCCTACAACCATCAGTTAAATCTCTAACAAGCATGAGGTCTTACAGTCTTGCTTGCACAACACACTTAGACACACTGAAGTGCATGGAGCATCTTAGTGATTCAAGAACATCCATTATAGCTTTTGGAAAAGCATCCATATAAAAAAAAATCGCAATGTAAGCACATATTGAATGACAATTTATTTGGTATTTATCTATGATACTTGGCTTCATCAACTTTACTTTCTTTTGCCCAACTCTTCATAATGCTTTCTTAAGAGAATACAAAAGAATGGATAATGCTATTGAGAACAACAAAAACTAACCTTAAAATCACATAGACAGGATACAATAGTGCAGTTGTAGTTATTGTTATGTGAAAAGCGACTGCAATCTGCAAATAGAAAAATGATCTTTACAGAATAAGTCTACCAAATTACTACATAAGATAGTCCATACATCCATAAAATTATGCACACTCTCAAGTCTCAAATATGCCTATGTAAAAAAAAATGCACCACAACTTCTCCACAATTATGTTTCTTATGTCGAATTTGCCGGGTGCCACTTCTAGAGCCAGTTCTCTGTTAAAGAAGGATACTTTACAAGGGTTTCCAATTCTTTAGTTACTTCATCATAAGGTATTTGATTTATCACAAACATATATACTAATATATGATTCATTAGGAAAAAGAACTATGAATATACAGAACTACATATTATTAAGTTACCTAACTTCTACAAAAAGCAATTAAGCTCAACTTCAGAACCAAATATCAACGGTGAATATTATATTCTTGTCTCATTACAAATTCATCTGACATGCATAATTTAGCTATATTATTTTATTTTGGACATGTTGCATTAGCTATATCTGTGTGAAATATGTAGTTGATAGAAACTCTCTTCTCATGACTCTAGACTCCACGGGAATGCCTTTACTAGGTCGATGGAAAATGATGTGGAGGTCCATTCTATTTATCCCATGTTTTCCACAAACAGACAAATGAAAATGGATTGCTATTAGTATAAAGCAATCAAGTATAACATGAAAATAAATTAGTCTTCTTCAGCAAACTAAGTTTAATGTAAACACTCGAAACTGGCAATGTATCCATACAAATATTCACATATTTCGAAATTTAGAAATAAGGCAACGTAAAAATTAAGCCACTTACCTTTTCATTGATATACTTTTTACGTACCAGCTTTTCCACAAGAAAAGCAGCCAGCGGAAAAATCCCTAGGCTCAAACTGAAATTCCGGCAAGCGATGAATTTTATGTCAGACTAATGATTAGAAACTCTATCTAGTAAAAAGTTATCAATGTCTAAAGATCATTAAATAGGGCACAACTGTGAATTTTCTTAAAAAAAATAACAAAATAGGGGACTCAAGGCAATACCAGCACATAAGAAGGGGCCAATCTCTCAAGGATCTTGAGCTAAACCAAAAACCCGAACTAATTAATAATCCGTACTGCAAAAGAAAAAAAGGGAGTAGTGTATGTCATCTGTATGAATAAAGACGTCTTCTGAGTGCTTAGCGACTAATCAATGACAAGTTTTGCATACTAAATCCTTATTAAGAATTTTTTAAATACACATACAAGAAGACTTGTGAAAAATCATCACTTGGACAACTTTTCTAATAAATTAATGCAGATGATGAACATGGAGAGGTTACCTTCATCAGATTCTCAATGATAAGCCTGCTATTTACTGCAACAAGCACTACTATACAGAGGTTGAAGATACCCGTGTGGCTCTGCAAATGTTAAGTTACATGCATACCATTAAAGTGTATTTTCAATCGCATTTCTTAAAAGAAATTACAAAGCACAGGCAGTAAAATCTAGGCTACATTACCGAGCTAAAATCCTAGCAAACTTTTAAATCACCTTCAACAGAACTTATATCTTAGATATTATAAACGCATCCTGCTCAATTTATTTTCTATAAACAAAATGATGTTTCTAGGAGCGCAATCTTCAGAATTCAGCTTAGTTTGCTTACTGCCAAGACATATAGTGAATGAAGCAATGTCTGCAAATCGGAAGTATGCTGAGATATTAAGTCATTATTTTTAGAAAACACGAAGTGCAATTCTTTGAATGCATATCAAAAAATCATATTCATTGATATTTACCACAAAAATCTTCTTCTTTCTCAAGTATTCTACCATGAACCTTTCCTCTACATCATCTTCAATTCTATTTCTTACTTGTAAGTTTTACTTTAAAGTTGGCAATATCTTAGGACTTTATTTTATATCAGGAAAAATTATCCTTATAATTCAGAGGATGAATAATGATTTTAGTAAAGATTAAAACATAAAAATAACTTTGATGATCAAACCTACAAATTAGATTTTCAGAGATGCATTTCGAACACAAATCTTTCTAATTAGAACTATAACTCAGATTTCTAGTCATCACACTCTCCTCTCTAATTGTAACAAATCAAAGTTTTTGCATTTCAAAGTCTACAGATACTATATAGACATGGACCTCATCCTTTACTTTCACAACTAGTTCTAATATAAAGCACTACATTCACAAAACCTCAAATTCAAATTACATATGGTTTTAACTAATTGTAAGTAAAAGTTGATATTTGAAACTATGACAGTTCCAACTACTTACTAACTACTTCATAATATCAATAACATGATCTTACTTCAGAATCCTAACACACACACAAACATTACATATATGTCAACAATATAAAGTTCAGGAGTTCATAATTACAGTGTAAACAAACAAAAATTCACAAGATTCCGAAACTTCAATTACATATGATTTTAGCTAATTTTGAGTAAAAGTCGAAATGAAGAACTTCTACAAATTGAACTACTCAATTTCATAACATCAACAACAGCATCTTTATATCGTAATCTTACTACACACACACATACATGTCAACAGTATAAATTTCAGGACTCCATAACTACAGTGCAAGCAAAGACAAGTTCCAACAAAAACGAAGCGAAAATCGAGTTAATTAACTGTAACTACTCAATCACAATATACCAGCTGCTTTCATTCAATCAACAATTGTTTAACTATAAGCACACAGTAAAAAGTTAAAAACCTGCTTAAATATTGAAGAAGAGCTAAGAGGACTCTCTTTAATCCTCCTATGCGCCGGCGCCGACGGCCGGAGCGCGAAGTTCTGAATCTCCTCCTTCTCCTTATCATCCTTATCCTCTATCTCCTTCCTATCATTCGCGCCGTTTCTGAACTCCGGCGCGTCTCCGATCCGACTCCGATCACTCTCCGGCGCACTAATTCTTCTCCGAACAGTCTCTCCGAGATCCGATTCGGTAATCGCCGTCATTGTCTCCATACTTTCCGGCGAGTAGTTATGTATCGACAGCAAACTCATGCATACAATACATACACCATGTACATATGTGTGTATCAGTGGTGAAAATCTCGAGAAATTGTAGTCACAGACAGGTGTAGATACAGAGGAGTTGTGTGCAGAGGGAGGGGGAGAGAGAGAGGGTTTTTGAATTCTCGAGAGAGAGAGAGAGAGAGAGGGTGAGCGTGATGATGTAAGTTTGGAAGTTTATGAGTGAAGAAACAAAATAGACACAAATGTACATACAGTTTGTTACGGAGAAGTGCAGAATGTGAAGAAGCTAGCTGACATGTATTAAAGTTAAATTATTTTTCTAACTGAAATCTATGGCCCCGCTCAGTTTTACTTTGACTGAAAGAGCCCATTTTTTTTGTTTGTGAATTATTTTATTCGAGCCCCTGAATTTTCTGGTTTTGAGATTTGTTTTATTTAAAAATTTAAATTTAAATATTTTTTCTGAATATTTAAGGAATGAGCTAGTGTGGCATGGGGTTGTTTAGTTCAATGATGGCTTGAATATCTTTCATATAAAATATTTTGGAATAATTAAGTTTTAATTAATATTTTTATATATCTTTTAAGTTGTTGATTTTGTTTGTGTAAATAATATATACTACTAATAACTAATAAGTAATCATATTTAGACAGTGCTTGGATGTATATTCAGTGGTGGGGACACGTGTTAAGACACCATTAGGGATACTCAATATTTTCCGTTTGAGGTAGGTCTTCATGAAGGTTCGGTATTAAACCCTTTGTTTTTTATAATTGTTTGGATGTGATTACCCGTGACATTCAAGCTCCTGTGCCTTGGTGTATGTTTTTTGCCGATGATATTGTGTTAATTGCCGAGTTTCGAAGTGGGGTTAACGTGAAATTAGAACAATGGCTTACATCGCTGGAGGGTTATAGATTGCGTCTGAGTCGCTCTAAAACTAAGTACCTCTGTGATAATTTCAGTGAGGAGATTCATGAGGAGGATGTAGTGTAAGAACAATCGGATCTTCGCCCTGCGTTTTATGATATCAATTGAAAAAGTTCGAACAGAATATTAACCTTAATCGCTACGGCGCAAGCGATTCAAATCCACGTCTTCTACTGTATTCCATGATTCTCCTTGGACGAAGTGTGGCCTTCGATCTCCCAAGGTGTGCCTCTCCTTAAAGCTCCGAAAACCCTAGCTGACTCCTTGAGAAAAACGGCTGCATCTCTAAAACCCTAGGATGAATTCGTTTTTTTGTGTGTCTCATAGCTTTAGGAGAACGAGAATATATATATAGGTTACAGTAGGGATCATGGACCATTAGGTCATGCCTTCCAATGACATTTTGAGCCAAGCCCAAAGTCATTAAATATTAATTCAATCAACTAAAGAATTAATATTTGCACTACCTTTCCTGATTCCGTAAATTAATTATTTAATTCGGCTCCCATATTAATTGCTTATAAATTCCTCATGTTTAAGATATCGCATGTCCATTAATTAAATTAATTTCTGACAATTAATTTAATCAATATCTTTTATTCTTGATCATCCACTCAACCTTATAATTATGCATCTGCCTGCAGGAATAAAGCATAATTATCTTTATGAGCTTTCAAGAGGACATCATCACCCGAATATATTTTTCGGACATGGTTTCCTTTTATAGTTAATATCTCACTATGTGTATAATGTCATTACCCAATACATAAATTCGTAATTTAAAATAAATTACTTAACTTATGAATCAAGGCATGTGCATTAAATAAAAGTATCAATCACTATATCCGGATTAAGAGCCTAAGCAATAATAACATCGTAGAATCTTAGTTCTTTATTGTCAGAATAAAAGAAACAATTATTCTACTAATTTGATCCCGTTCAATATACACAAAGTATATAAGTATTATTCAATAGTCAAGATAAACTATTGTTAAATAATACTTCAGTCGTTCCAGTGCTTTGTCTAACACCACTTCGACTGTGAACCTTTATTATATTATATAAGGAATTTGACAATCTAACCTTCTGCTATCCCATTTGGTACGAGATTGTCTACAATATATAATATACAGAAAATGTGAAAACATGCATTCAAGATTCTCATATAATAGTTATTAAAGTATATACTTCAAAAGAATATTTCAGTATAAACCCCAACATGTAGCTGTATGTATTGCGGAGGCCCGTGTACCACAAACTAATACCTTTAAATACTTGGGTTATCACCATCCAGAATAATGGCGATATTTCTGCGGATGTGACACATCGTATTTCAACAGGATGGCTTCGCTGGCGGGCTGTTACCGGTGTGTTGTGTAATAAAAGTGTACATTTGAAGTTGAAGGGTAAATTCTACCGTGTAGCAATCATACCATCGTTATTATATGGTTCTGAGTGCTGGCCATTGAAAAAGGTTCAAGAGCGTAGGTTAGAGACAGCGGAAATGCATATGCAGCGATCATACCGTCGTTATTATATGGTTCTGAGTGCTGGCCATTGAGAAAGGTTCAAGAGCGTAGGCTAGAGACAGCGGAAATGCATATGTTGTGTTGCATTTGTGGTAACACCATGATAGATCATATACCGAATGTTACTTTTCGACGTTTTTTAGATGTTGAGTCTATCTCTAAGAAAATAAAGGATGGACGTTTACGTTGGTATGGACATGTTCGGCGCAAATGTAACTCAGCATCAGTTAGGAGAGTCGAACACACATCGGTTCTATTTTGAAGACAAAGCTCAGATCATTCATTGCCAGATGTATTCACGATAAAGGTGAGTCCCATGTGTCACGACTCACGAATCATGACCAAAGTACTATTTACATATATCTCACATAATACTTTCTCTTGCACTAAGTCTAAGTCGAGGGTATTCACGGAAACAACCCCCAACTCTTCAGAGTAGGGGCATGGTCGGCATACATCTTACCCTCCCCAAACCCTGCTCTAAACAGGATATACTAGGTATGTTTGGTTTGGTTTATTTAGACAGTGCATATGATTTACACTTAAATAACATCAAATAATATTAAATTATCGAAAGTGGTAGAATTATTTTTACTCATTTAGAATAATTAGTCAGAAATTAAAATTATCAAATATAGGTTCCGTTTCATTAAAGGTCGGCCTAACTCATTCCATGAACAAAATTATGACTTTCCAATTAATTTTTTGTGAAGAATATCATTTTTCATGAGAATGTTAAAAAAATTATTTATATACATAATTTTGGAATGAATATCATATATAAATAAAATTATTTTTATTCACACAATGAGTGTCCTTCAAATTTTTTTCCCCTTTATCATTTTAAAATTATTATCATAAATAAT
Source organism: Daucus carota subsp. sativus (assembly GCF_001625215.2). Classification (NCBI taxonomy): domain Eukaryota; kingdom Viridiplantae; phylum Streptophyta; class Magnoliopsida; order Apiales; family Apiaceae; genus Daucus; species Daucus carota. The sequence goes on along the minus strand of NC_030388.2, from coordinate 10,330,595 downwards.
AGTGCACTTTCAAATTTAATATTTACCTCGTCATCATTACTACCAGCAAAATATCATATACAGATGTAGGAGTTAAATTTAAAAAAAGTGCTTCTTGATTAAAATAAAGAAGTAAAAGGCTTTCTGGAAAAAGAAGCCGGAAGCAGTCAGCTAAACATGGACATAGAGAAAGCTTTCTGGAAAAAGAAGCCGGAAGCAGTAAGCTAAACATGGACATAAGAAAAGAGATAAAAAATAGAAAGAGATAATAATATTATTTATCACTAATCCAAAACATGATACATCTATACAAATATATAAAAATTGTCACATTCTTGTCATTTTTTCGACAGTGGTCAAGATTCAAGAGCTCGTTCGCCATTTTAAACTTATTTTAACTCATCTTAATTTTAATCAAAAAGTTACGAGGGGTTATTCTAACTTAACGTGTAATCAAGAAGTTATGACGAAATAATATACTTCTCAAATTAAACTGTACGTTAAATTTTGTGCACCCTTACAAGTTACCGGAACAATTCCACTTTCTCGCCATATGTCATGACGATAAAATTGCAAATTCAAACAGACTTATTTGTTTCTCTATCACGCGTATACGTAAAATCGGATACCATTTCATACACAATCTCTGCAACAGGAATCGATCGCAAGCCCGGAGAGTTGTCCAGGACTTTGCCCCTGTTTATGGAAGGGAAGTAGCCCCGTTTCTTGTCTTGACCCGTTTATGTGAAAAAGTGAGAATTTTTAAGAAGTCGGGAGAAAGAAGTTGGAAATAGCAAATGCTAATTTTTCTTTATAATTTCTGTTTCTTATCCAAATACCTTAGTAACTTATAATTATTAATTTACTTTTCACTTTTATTATATTTTTTTATTTTAAACAAAAATTCATTTCTTTTAAACTAACATAAACGGCATTTTTAACTAAACTAAAAGCCAAGCAAGTTGGATAACAATACGTACGTTGTGGAGAAGCATAGCCCTCCCAATTTGACAAATTTGAGCCGGCCTTTACAAAATATAATTTCTTTTTCTAATCACTTTTGTTCCGTCATTTCATGATTGTATATTTTATTATATCAATCAAATCATCGCCTGACATTGCATTACATCGGACCTACTCTTGAAGCGAAAACGTTGCCTGTACCTTAAAATACTACAGTATATATGGAAACAAATTGTGATTACAATATGGATGGATATGTCAAGATATCACATAGCAAAACTGTGTGAAAAATGTGTGCTAAATTAATGAGTTAATTATCTAGTTGGTCATTGAAATGGGCTTAAAGTATCTTGGTCACTAAATTGAAAACAGTATCAAGATGGTCACTAAAATCACCATTAATATCAAACAAGTATCTCGGAATATAAATTCAAATAATAAAAATATTATTTATAGAATTTTATACATTATTATTAAATGTCAACATAACCAAGTAAAATGTTATGATTTCTAGTATTTATGATAATATATTTAGATTTTATCAAATTTATTTATTATTAAAAAAATAATAATAATAAATAAACTTGATAAATTTAAATATATTATTATAAATGTTAGAAGTCATAACTTTTTAATTGGTTGCGGTAATATATTATTATAAATCTAAATATATCATTATAAATATTAGAAGTCATAACGTTTTAGTTGACTGTTAGTAGGGTTTCAAAATCTACTATTGTTTTAATTCTAAATTTCTTACTCAGCCATCATTCAGTCACTAATAAATAATTAAGCCACGGAGTTAGAAAATAATATTGCCTATTATCTTGGAATTAGAACATTTTACGCATCGATACTTACAAAATTAAAGTATAATCTATTCTTCAACCAAAACCATCCCCTCGCTAAAGTAATCATATACGGTGGGGTATATAAATTATTTTTTGTCTATATTTTATGTGACGAGGAGAAGGTAACAAAGCAGTGTCTTCGATATACGCATCTTTAGTGGAATATTTAAAGCAGAGGAGCCACTATTCCTCAGCCGACTTGATGAATGATGATGCATGTAAAGTTATACTATAGTTCTAAAGCAACAAATAGACCAATGGTCACTTGAGAATAAAGTCTATTTTGGACATGCTTTTACGTTTTTTATTTTGCTTTCGACCCTTTTGAAGCTAGGACCCGTTCGTGTAAAACACATTTATTAATAATTTTGAGGTAATTTTAAGTAACTTTTTAGGTGACTTAGTTATTACTTGAATACAGTAAGTTTTAGAATTCATTTGGTCATTTCAATAATCACCGACTGAACAGGATAACAAGATTATAACACAATTTTAAGACTTGCAAAACTGGGATGCAGTGTTTATGTTTGATCTGGGCAACAGATTCTACTTGTGGTGAGCATATAATATCTATCATGTTATGAAAAATTTAGAGCTGTTTATCTACAAATTTAGAGCTGTTTATTTACGAATCTGTTTGACACCAACCGAATTTCTAGACTGAATATTATTTTGTTACTGTTCGCCACAGAATTGAAACCAAATCCAAACAGGAAACCTCTATCATATACTCCCTCCGTCCCAGTCATTTGTATACAAATGGCTGGGACACGGAGACCAAGAAAAAGTATAAAAAATGAGTAAAGTTAGATGAAAAGTGAGTATAGTGGTGGGACCCATTTATATTTAATAATAGATTTGAGATAGTGGAGGAAAATCGTGGGTGTAATAGTGTTTATATTATTATAGAATGGAGATAGTGGAGGAAAGTAGTGGGTGTAATAGTGTTTATATTATTATAGAATGGAGATAGTGGAAGAAAGGAGTTGGTGTAATGTTATTTTATATTATAAAAGTTACTACTTTTGGTATGTATACAATTGGTGGGACGTCCCAAAAAAGAAACTGTATACAATTCATTGGGACGGAGGGAGTAGTCCTTTATGGAAATTTTTAGCTAGTAAAATTTGCTTAGATTCAGAACTGGGCTCCATACTATAAAATGATATGAGTTTAATGATGAGTATAGAGTATATCGTAGAAATATAGGCAAATTAGAAAAAAAAATAAAAATTTTTTAACAATCATGTCTGACCCGATCCAGATCCGATCAATTGATCTCACTATTTCACAGGGCGACTTGATGATGGACGTTAGTTTAGACAATTAAAAAGCAACAGATAAACTAAAGGTCACTTGAGAATAATGCCCAAGTTGGACATCCTTTATTCCTTTTACCAAAATTTTTATTTTACCAACCCCCTTTACTCCTTAATCCTTATGTAAAGGTCCTTTTGGTTCATATAAACCACCTACAGATTTACAGAAGCATATTTTAGAAACAAAGGAGTTGCACCTTTTACTACTTTTATATTCTTCAATTTTTCTTACTTTCTGAACAAACTCCAAAAAAGTACAAGACATGAACAAACTCCAAAAAAGTACAAGACATACCTACATGGGAATCAGAGAGCAAATGAATCTTTATTAGAAGTTACAAAAAAACCTGAGGTAATATTTTGTTTTATGGCTACTGGGAAAAGAGTAAAAATCAAAGGCAGGAGGAATTTCACACATAACACACAAACTGAAACCAAACTCTGGAGTCCATTGCAAAGATTCGAGCTGAGATAAATCCCATATTTATGAGTTTCCAAGTTATCTTCCCGAAAAAACTATAGCATAACAAATAGAAACACATGTGCACATAGAAAATAAAAGATAATTAAAACCACAATAGATTATGTTGTTGAGAAGACATTAAAATACAAACGTTAGTTGCAAAAAAATTGCAACAGATTCTTTGCTGCAAACAGTTCATAGAAACTACCAAAGTCACCCTGCAGCTAACTTTTAAAGTAAAACTCATACATATCTCTAAGCGTAAACATTTAATCTACTCAATAGATAGTTCTCCGGAAGTAAAAACCTGACACCTTTTCTCACTAACAGGAAGTAAAATTCTCTTACAGGAGGTCAGCAACATTTGATGGCAGCTCCTCGACAATCACATTGTAGAACTTCTGGATGTCAAACAGCATCCTCTGGTCATCAGTCGTAACAAAGTTTATGGCCACACCCTTCCTTCCAAATCGTCCACTACGTCCGATACGATGAAGATAGTTCTCAGGCTGGGTTGGAAGATCATAATTGATCACAAGAGAGACCTGCTGGACATCAATACCACGAGCCAAAAGATCAGTGGTGATAAGAACACGGGATGACCCAGACCGGAACTCACGCATGATTATGTCTCGTGTGTTCTGATCCATGTCTCCATGTGTAGCTGAGACAGTGTGATCACGGCTTCGCATCTTGTCAGTTAACCAGTCAACCTTCCGTCTAGTGTTCACAAAGATGACACTCTGAGTGATAGCTAAAGTTTCATAAAGATCACAAAGTGTCTCCAGCTTCCATTCTTCCTTGTCAACATTGACATAGAACTGTTTAATACCTTCGAGAGTTAGCTCATCACGCTTGACAAGAATCCTCACTGGCTTGTTCATGAACTTCCTTGTAATTTCAAGGGCCTCAGGAGGCATTGTAGCCGAGAAGACCCCAACCTGGACCTTGGGAGGAAGGAGCTGGAATATATCATAGATCTGCCAGCAGATAAAAGATTATTAGCATCTAAATTTAAATTTAAATAAAAGAAAGCACCATGTATGCCACAAACTAACTTATCTTACTACTGAAGTAAACCTGCAAGCCAAATTGATTGCCCAATATACAAATAACTCAAATGGTGCCCTATACTATTTTGCATATTCACCTTTATTAGTGATGTTACTGAAAAGAGATAATTTACATTTTCATTACAGGGTATAACACTTTCAATAATAACCAACAAAAAAGGTAAAATCCTACACGGAGTCAATGACAAACCTGATCCTTAAAACCTCGAGACAGCATTTCATCAGCCTCATCCAATACGAACATCTTGATATAGTCAGAACGAAGAGACTGCCTTCGGAGCATGTCAAAAACACGCCCAGGGGTGCCGACAACAACATGAACTCCAGCAGACAGAATGCGTTGGTCCTCTCGAACACTGGTTCCACCTACACAAGCATGCACCTTCACACCAAGGTAGTCACCAAGTGCACGCATAACCTTCTCGATTTGCTGTGCCAACTCTCGAGTCGGTGCCAATACTAGGGCCTGGCACTCCACAACATTATAATCGAGCTGTTGCAGTATACCAGAGCAAAATGTTGCAGTCTTCCCAGTTCCAGACTGAGCCTGTTGAATAACATCAAGACCTTTGCAAAAAGGAACAATTCCCCTTTGTTGAATAGCAGATGGCTTTTCAAAACCTGCATAGAATTGTGGATAATCAATATAGCATCTAATACTTCTGGAAGTTGAAACATCGTGTCATTTCCCTCTCAGATTGCAGAATTATACACACGAGCTTAACACATGCTGAAGAGAGAATAATTCAAGTGGGAATATAACATCTTTACCAGCAAAAACGAGAAGAAAAGAAAAGGAACTGCATCAAAAATCATACCATATGCATAAATTCCCCTCAACAGGTTCTCTTGCAAACCCATGCCATCAAAACTATCATAAACTTCGTCATAGGAGGTAAAGAAATCTTGCCCATCAGATGAAAGCCTATAACCAGAGACCAGGACATAGTATAAATTTACATATCATCAACAAATCAGAATTTTTATACAAGCTAAACAAAGAAAATCTGAATTGAAAAAAAAAAGATATATAGCAATAGAACATTTCGATGAAGGTAGCAATATATTACTACTTTACATAAAGTAACAGATGCTGAGTTTAAGCACATACAAATCGCTCATTTTGGAGTCATACTGATTAGTATCAAACTGAGACCCTTCCGGTGCTAATCCTGCCATAACTGAAAGAGGGAAACAAAAGAAAATCATAAACATATACACAGTTCTGTATGAAGCAACTGCTAAACCAGACTCTTAATCCTCCACATTGTTTTGTGTCAAACAACTGCTAAGCCAGATTCTTAATCCTCCTCACAAAGCCACATGTAACTTCTTGGACTAGAGAATTCAAACCACTTAACATATAACGGAACGACGACAACCAGATACCTCATCATTCTTAGCTATATCTTCCAAACAAGTGAATAAAAAATAACATCAAAATTAATCTTTAACAACACGTAATACCCAACTAAAATAAAAAAACAAACAGGAAGTATCATATGAAGTATAAAACATCACATTTTTCTCACTATAAACTACCAATAAAATACCAAATACCAATAAGCTACGAAAAGCCACAAAAAGGCAATCAAATGCCAAATCAAAATAAATAATAACCTAAAGCACAATTTACATACATAAAAAAAAAACTGCCAATAACCACGAGAAAGAGAGATCCAAAAACGAAAAGACACGAACTTTGGCATCTTCCAATTTTAAATCCACCTTTTCACCTCATTAAAACATTTAAAAGATACGCAAAGAACATAAATTTACCTGATACAAACACTAAATCGCAAACTTTTCATATTAAATACATACAAATCAATAAATCAAACACATCTGTAGACAAGATTTCTATACGGTTACCGAAACACAGATCAAAACAACCTGACTTCATTAAATCATTAAACACAGAGAGAGAGGGAGAGAGAAGGGGGGGGGGGAGAGATCTAAGACTTAAGAACAGCAGTTACAAAAGGTGAGTGTAAGATCGATCTAGAGAGAGTACCTGATTGTGAAGGAGGAGAGAGAGTAGCGAGATGTTTTGAGAGAGAGGAGAGAGCAGAGAGAGATTGAAGAAATTCTAGGGTTTTCCAAACTCCTCGGATCTACGCCGTGGAGTTGAGGAATGGGCCTTCAAGTGTAGCTAGTGTTTATAGGTGCTTTCAGGGTTCAATGAATGAATTGACGAATATGCCCATGCAGAAGGATAATCTTTACCTTTTTAGGTAGGGGAAATTTTGCTTTTTAGTTATAACTAGTGTTTTGCCCGTGCTATGCACACGGGATAGTTAACTCGTAGTTTTTATTTAAAAAGAGCTTATGAAAATTAAATATTATAATTTTAAATTACAAAATAAAATGTATGGAGTCATGATATCCATCAAGTAACATTTGATTGTAATTCTTGATTATGTTGATTTTTAGTAATATTGATTTTTAGTTATATTTATATATAATATTAAATTTAAATTGGGAAGTAAATAGAAAATATAATATTTATATAATATTATAAACTAAAATTATACAATACCAAAATGAAAACTTAAATGTCAAAAAATTCATGCCTCTTGAAAAATGTCAAAAAAAAAAAAATTGTTCATGTATCAGGTCATAAAACTATTATTATTTTCATGATCTTTGAATATATTTATCAAATCTAAAAAGAAATAAAAAACTAAAAAGTGAGAATGGATGCACTGAGTTATATAAAAATGTGAAAAACTGTTGTGAAGAAATATATAATTAATTTTATTATTTTCTTAAAATTTAACTAACTATAAGGAGTACATTTCTTGCAAATAGTAAATTTATTTCACTTCTCAACTCTATGTTAATTTTATATAGCTTCAAAAAATTTACATTTTAACTATACTCACTTTTGCAAAGTGTTAGTAAAACTTGATAATTTAATGTTTTTTCAAATTAATTATCATTAAGATAGAAGAGTCAAACTATACTCTTTTTGATAAAGCAACAATATTAGTGAAGTGGGCAAAGCCTGTGATTCTGGACATAGACAGATAAACAACACCTTAGATTTTCTAAAACATACATAATATGAGTACCTTGAACACATAGACCATGATTTTTAAACCAAAAGAGAATCTAAAACCTACATAAGAAATTAAAAACCAAATCTATCAGGTTGTTTCCAACTATTTGCGGAATTTTATCTTGAGTGCTTGTGCATGAAAACTATTTATCAAACTCCCAAGCTCACCTTTAATTTCTTTTGTTACCTTTTGTTCACAACAATATCAGTGTGGTTCAAGATCTTCTACCCAAGTGTATCCAAAGTGGTTTATTTGACATGTACAGGAACCTGATAAATGTTTCCAACAGTGATACTATCAACTCAGGCTAATCTTTCTGCCAAAATTCAATGCCAGCAACCTTAACAATAACTTGTGATGCAGTATATGGAAAAAAAGTATTTGGAGCAAACATGTCTTCGTTTGCTCCTTTACAACCACATTTAGTGACAACCATCTCCAAACTTTCTATGCTGCTTCTTGGCATGCAGAACCTTCCTCATGTATTGATGATCAGTTATTCTTCATTATCAAACACTAAAAATAAGAACCCGTTGATAAAAAAGGAAGGACAATGACCCTAAAATAGAACAAAGTTTAGAAGGTTGGTATAAGCCAATATCCTAGTACCAAATAGATATCCAATCTTAATGCAATTTTATTTATATCTTAAACACACAAACCATTCAAAAGCCCGGAAATTGATCGAAAATGGAGTCTATAATTTTCCTCACCTTCTGTATGTATCTGAATGTTCCTTTGCCTCAAATGGAGAGACACCATAAAGGAACTCAAAGCATAATACACCAAGACTGAAGATGTCCACACTTTCCACTGTAGAGCAAGTGCCATAATTTTGTTAGTTCGAACTAATTGATATAGTCACCAGTGAATTGCACAAACATATGTTTCAAACCTATTGATACTTTTAGAGGATGAAATGCTCATGAAACATACATGTAATGGACATACCTATCTCAGGTGGTAGATAAATCAAAGTTCCGCACATGGTCTGCCTTCTGTTAACTTTGGGTTTTAACAAAGCTGTCATATGACTGCTACCCTTTTGAAATTGGTTTAGTATGTCATCGAGAAGCATATCTGCAGGAACCTGACAAATGATCAGGATGTAAAAATATTGATCACCGATAAACAAAAGGAACATAAGCATGATACAATCAAGATCAAATGATCACACAGTGGTATTCTTCGGGTAAAAACAACACTGACTGTTGAACAATTGTATCTGTTATTTCCTTCAACAATTTCGGTTTTGGAGGCATTCCCACCTAGTGAATATACGGTGAATCCTCTAGTATATGAGGTAATGAATGCAAAATACAATTACTCACTGGAACAGAACTTCAGAAAGAAAAAAAGAAGTTAATCTCTGCACAAACCACATAAAATACAATATATACTTTCAAGTGGCACTAAAAACCTCAGAAAGAACGTATGCAAGTATGTACCTTGTGTAGATTTACCATTCAAACTGCAATAATTCTTTATCAATAAGGACCGCAAGCCAAATGAAATCCATCAAATCAAATCTAAAAAAGTGTCAAACAGAAGAATATGCTAATGCTTGTGACTTGTCAGGCCTTGATCATATGTATGTATCTGCTGTCAACTAAAAGGAGGAATATGCATTTACTCTTTCTTAACCACTGATTGATCTCCAACATTTCAAAGTATAATTTTGATACACACATATTCATCTAAATACGAAAAAATATAAATAGATTAAAATTACCTGTTTTAGGTGAATGAGAGAAGCATGAGGTCCAAGCGATATTCTCTTCATACCTTTAAATTTCAGAAATATGAATTAATTCATATAGGTAATTCATTCATATTCGATTTGGAGCCACAAATTATGTTAAAGACTATTAAAATCCAGAGCTAAATGTCTTTTAGGCTTTCCACTTCTAATATATTTTGTAATAGGTTCCACTTTCATCTGCCCAAGAATTAGCAATTCCTGCTCAAGCACAAACATCAAATGTGAATGAGTAGTTAAGTCAGGTTGATACAATTCTCTCTGATAAAAATGGAACATTGAATCATATAGTTTTTTTCAAGTGTTCCATTGCTGGGGGAGCATATAAATTGTCTGCTAGTGAAGTAGAAGTTGCGGCAGCAAAACAGAGGGCAATGAACCTTGATGGGCATCGGGATCCTGAATTTTCAGGCAATTTCAGGATCTTGAGCTTTATCTAAATGGCTTTTATGGGAACTATGTCCCACTATGGAACCAACTAATCTACCATTGAAATTTCTTAATTTTTTTGTATCTTAACAAAATCTTAATTTTTCTAGTAGATCTTGGCTAAATATTTAAAAACGAATAGAGACTACAAAAATCACATCTACTTTAAATCAAGCAAAATTACAATGCCAACGTAACAGCCAACTACACATTTATCTACATTATGATTTCCCCGATTTGATCCTTACTATTAGTATGTAAATAAATTTAATAATAACCAACTCGTATCAATTAAATAATAAAAAATAGTGGCTTGTAGAAGATCGTGTGGCAAATAATATTACAAAAGTAAAAACACTAACCTTGCAATACTATCCGCGCTTCCACCTTGTAATTTCCTGGAGCATTTTGCCAATTACCTCATGTTAAAACATTAACCTTGCAAGTATCCAACATGCTACCAATGACTAAATTGCAACATACAACTAAAAAGAAAAGATATTAACCTGATTGCACATGTTTATCAATCATGGTATAAGTGCAAAAAAGAAAGATGAGGCCACAATAAAGTAATTAAAATATATTTGGATCATGTTTGTACCTTATTTAAGTTTAAAACTCTTCTTCCTTAAATCACTTTGATCATTCTGTAAAAATAATACCTGAAACATGATTAGGAAAAAAATCAATAAATGGCATTAATGTGAACCATAACATGATCTTGAGATGAATACGCAAGAACAAATCAAGCAAAACAGTATTAACTCAAGGCTGAAAAAATGCATCTTTAAAATTTAAATACGCAAGTAATGGGGTGTGCGTTAATGCAGCAAGAGGCTTGTGTTTTAAGAATATATTCAATGATATGAGAAGATGGATTATTGGATCACCCGGTAATCCCATCGCGTGCATTTTGGAAACGGGTACATGTGATTAAATGTACGTTATCCATTTAAAGATTAAATGTGTACCATATTTAGAAGATAGTTAACTCTGGTCAGATATTACAATTTACAGGTCTCGTGAGAGCTACAAAATCAAAGGATGTATTCGAGTTGGATCAGAGAAATCAGCATACATAATGTAATACAATTAAAAGCACCGAAACTTAACCGGAACTCGAAGATGGACTGAACTCCTTGTAGAATCTATAAAAATCAATTTGATAGACAATTGAGAGGGATGACAATGATTAAGACGACTACTCGCTAAATTGTGTAAGATGATTGTGAAATTTGGGAACCTAATTTTTCATTCAGAACCTGCATCAAACACTTTACAATTAATCCATTAGACAAAAGCCTCAATTTATAACTTGAAAATACAATCAAAGATAAGAATAACTAATAAAATCATGATAAAAACTTACAACCCAAACTGCAACGCCACCCAACTTTTCATTCTGAACATGGATCAAACATATTATATACGGCATAATAAAAATTAATTATATCATGTATAAGTTGATCATCATATGAAATAACATAAGATGAAAATCAAATCAAGCGGCTTACTCAAGACTAATCATCTAAAACTGAGATGATGAATATGCGAGGAAGAGAGCTTGTAAACTGTAACAGATAGTGTCAAAGAACAAAACTACAGAGTCTTCGCGTCTGAGGAAGGGCCCTGTCTCTGAAGACGTCGAAACCAATCGAGCATCATTACGTTTTACAGCATTGTTCTGTAAAGTATCGTCAAAACTCATGCTGACGCCTAGCATCTGTGGAAAAATACACTGCCATATAACCCGCAACATGATAAACCCATTTGAAAGTAAAAACCAAGAGATACAATACCCGGCAGAAGCCTAGTCGGCGACCCAGAAGTAGCCGACGCAGAACGTGTGGAGCCTGCAGTTCACAATACAGATCAAAAGCACGCTCAAGCAAACACTATATGAAAACCCACCCCACACAATATAAAGCAAAATTTCTGGGCGTCTCCATACATGTTTAAAATCGGATTCCAATACGACACCGCACGTACAGATCAGAGCTTCACAAATTAACAGGAGAACGAATCAAGGAATGAAAAGCGGGACATTTGAATTTGAAAGCAACGCTGTTCACCTGTTGTCACTGGATATGTTAAAGCCCACCCGTGGAGCACGAAGTTTAGGAAGAAGTACACTGTAAAATGCATGCGGGTCGGACAATGAATCATCCACTAACCCAAATCGACATGGGAAATTACCTTTGTAACCTTAATAAAGGGACATTTGTGGAATTTCCAGCTGAAGCTTCACTAGCATGAATTTAGTTTATAGATATATCATGTTTATATAGAAAGAATACGGTTTTCATATGATAAGTTATTTTTAAAAATTAAATACTTATGTTATAACGTCTCAAGCTCATGACTAGATGCATACCGGACCTAACAACCCACCACGGGTCGGCCCAAAAGTGCTAGCAAATTGGTATACATTAGTTATTTGCTTGTGCTTATAAAGGCCCAAATACTCTTTTAACTAATCGATGTGGGATGTTACAAACACCCCTTCTTATATGCTCGACGTCCTCGTCGAGCCGACAATCAAACTTACGAAACCCGGGCAGTGCCTTGGCACTTCCGGCCAGGTAGAGCTTTGATACCATTTATAATATCTCAAGCTCATAACTAGATGCATACCAGACCCAACAACCCACCACAGGTCGGCTCTAAGGTGCTAGCAAATTGGTATACATCAGTTATTTGCTTGTGCTTATAAGGGCCCAAATACTCTTTTAACTAATCGATGTGGGATGTTACATATGTTAAATTATATAAGGGTTTTGTGTATAATAAGCATAAGGTGGATACGGTCAGATGGTATTGTTTGATAAATTGTCGGCATCAATATCAATATATTTTAAATTCTTACTAGTGAAGAAAATTCCAATTTTACTATAATTATCCTCCCTATTTTCTAGATCTCTTCTATCAGTCATGGGTATTCTGGCCATTTTATACTTGCTAGATAGCCCATAAGAATACGGGTCGACCCAACTTACCATTACATACGGATTAAACATTAAAGTAGAGATTCGTTATTTAATCGGGTAAACCCGGAAATTACCCATTTCTTAGACATGTACTTACTAATTTCAAAGATGCATTTGTTGATAACTTCCACAATTTTAGTCGGGAGTTATCAATTTCAAATTAACCACGACAAATTAGTTTTTATCCTGCATTTAAATCATTTGTCATGATTAACAAGATCTGGGTTGCAAATCAATTTGAAACTAATAATAATCTACTCTTCTTCAGAGTTTCTAATTTTTTATTGAATTTGATCGAACAGGTGGCGATCGGGTACTATATTCTGAAAAGTTACATGAAGGAAACGAACTCCGCTCGGTCCTCACTCTTTTTCATCTTATAAACATGGTAATCTTCTTCACAATTCAGTTTTATTATCTTCCTCGAGAAATTTATTCGATTATGAGAAGTTATAGTGAGTTTGAGTTTAATAGTTGATAAACGATTTGGTGTCATGTTTTGTGTAGAATCAGTGTATAATTTTGTTTGTGTTTTTGTAGAATCGAAGCATCGAGTAGCCAATTCTAATTTTGTTTGCCTGATATATGTTTGATATAATGTCTAAATGAAAAACTTTTATATATATATATATATATATATATATATATATATATATATATATATATATTATACGATTCTACTTTTATCTTCGTGACTTTTTTCCCAAAGTGTTTGGTTGTCATTATAAGTTAAGATCTTCATGTTTTGATGCAGAAGTGATATATATGGGTATGATAATATTATTTTCAATATTTGTATCCTTTTTTACATTTAGCCATACTCTTTGATAACAAAGGTATTGTACATGGTAATGTCATATCCACCCCAGCATCAAACACAAAGTCATTTGTTTCCATTGGTTCGTATGTTTTAATTTATAAATTTCATAATAATTACCGTCTATGTTAGCAATTACATACTGATATATACTTTAATTTTGTAGTGCACATGTTTGATGAAATTCTGACAAAAGTATGTTGATTAACATGTCTTTCTTAAAGTTTATTGCCTCATATTCATTTATGGTGATTTGGCAGAAGAAGCATATGAGCAATATACACTAATTGGAAATCAGGAGGAAGACGCTAGATACAATTTTGCATTTGTCAGTATGTAGTTCGGAGTTTAAAAATTAACTCAACTAAATCCTTTTTTTAATATGTTAATTGGCAAGTCCAAAGGGAACCAGTCCTCAAACAAACCAAAATGAAGAAAAAAAATCATGCTTTTCATTGGTGAATTTGCGAATGCATTCATTATCATAATTTGTGTATAGTATACCTCATTCTAGAATGGTTAAACTTGCTAGAGAATATTCTTTAACTTAAAAATTTGTAATAGTATTATTTGATATAAAGTACTCTTTGATTCTACAAATATTTGAACAGTTTGATCATCAAAGTCTTATATATTTGTTTTAACAGTAATATTTTTCAAACTTTTAATTTGGTTTTAATTTATATATAGACAATCTGATCTTAGAGTAAAGGAAACGATGTATTTTGAAGACACTATATGGTGTCAAGGAAGCTGCCAAGTTTGTTAATGAAACAATTGCTTGCCGGGGTTGTTGCCTATTTGGCTAATCTGGCCTCCTCTCGGATTACGACTAATGGTTTTAACAGTATCTTTTATAAGGATGTTCTACTCCAATCTCATGTTTTTACCTGATTTGCATACCAAATTTTGAGTCTTTCTATCCTCATGCAGGATTGCTCATTAATGTAAGATGAGCTTATAAAAGGCGGAGGAATGTTTAAAGAAAATGGATGTGATGGTGGAAATTCAGTTTATTAGTTGTTGAAGGTCTTCCCTCCCAGACTCAGGATAAAGGTAAAGATAAAATCCTTGCATTTACATTTATTAGTAAGAAACGTGTTACTTTAGAAAGTATTAATTAGCTTGATGGAGTCTAAAGGTTTAGCTAATATTACAAACCTACACTAAGAGGTTCTGGATCTAAATAAACTTTCTAAAGCTTCTACGTGTTAAAGAATTAAATCCGCTATGCTGAAATATCCATGATCCTTTAAGGGGTCATTTGTTAAATCTGAACCTTTGGTTCCGAATGAGAGAACGTCTGGATGATCTGGATGGTCAGTGAATTTGAGTTTCTGAATGAACGATGTTGTTTGTTTGAGTTTCTACTGATTTATCTAGATGATGATAATTTACAGATATATCCTGCTAAATGAATAATATTATATGAATTATATTTGTGATTGAATACATTATGTTAGGTCCAATCAGACGTAGAAGGGGGGGGGGGGGTTGAATACGTCTATACCAATTTCTTCGATTTAATTTAATTGCGGATAATTTTGTTTCAGTCCATGTTAAATCAATCGTAAATAAACAACTCCAGCAAGTCGGGGAATATTCTTTGTATTAGAAATAATCCTCGGGTGCTACAAATTCCAACACAAGTGTCGGCTGCAGAGACTACAATCACTCTAATACAAACTCTCGATAAAAACGATATTCTAATTTAACTCTCGAGAATGTGTATAGTGTGTGCACTTACAATGTGTGTAGTTGTTTTCAAATGAAAACATCAACCTCTATTTATAGGCTTTCCAACAGCTAACCATGGTTAACGAGTTCGTCCTGGACGACTTGAGTTCGTTCGGGACGGATTTGATTTATAAAAATAAATCTAACTCAAGTGTATATTCAAGGAGTGGCGCCACTTTCATATATATATATATATATATATATATATATATATATATATATATATATATGAAAGTTGCGCCCGAATGTATCCATTCTTCACTGGAAGTCAACTGGTCAAACCTTGCCTCTATACAGTGTTCTCCTGTGGCTTGTACTTAGAAAAACTTCAAGGAAGTTGCGCTTTGCCCCAAGGTGAGAGTGAGGCGCAAACTTTGACTTTAAGTCAAAGGTTGCGCCCACAAGAACCTTCACTGTGTCCCAGTAAATGACTTAGAACATTTCTTGAACTTGAACTTGCGCTAGTGAAGTGAATGGGAGTCGCAACCTTTGACTTAGTCAAAGGTTGCGCTCCAATGCAGTGGTGACTCCACTGTAGAGCACTTAGTTTATTTCCAGGAGTTGTGCTTTTCTTCATTAGGGGGTCAAAGGCGCAAACCTTGACTAAGTCAAAGGTTGCGCTTTGACCTCCAGAGTAGTGCCTCTTCACTGTAGTGGTACTTAGAAACATTTCTAAGTAAATTAAACTTGCGCCCCTTTTTCTCCTTGTTGGCTTTTTGTATCATATACATATGTATATTTATATATATTATTAATTGACTTAATAATTACTTGAATTAATTTCTTATTCAAGTATTAATCAATTAATATCACACACACACACACACACACACACACACACACACACACACACACACACATATATATATATATATATATATATATATATATATATATATAAACATGTAGATACAATTCCTTGAAGTCACTTCCTGAAACAGCTCAACTGACTTGATCAATTAATTCGTTGATCGAATCCACTGAATACTTTCGTACGTCCTGACGTCCTGTGCACTGGTCTGGTTCACGAACGACTCGAACTGAAATAATCCCTTGAATTCTTTTGCTTGATAATATATTTGATCAGTCATTCCGGGTTAGATGTTGCTTCGATAAATTTGATTATAAATAATCAAATTAAATATACTGGAATCATCTGGTCTTTGATACTTGAGTTTTAGGCAATCTTGATAGCAGAAACTGATTGGCTTTATTCTTCACTGAGGCTTGAACATGTTAATGAACTTCTTCCAGTGGACGGATGTTTGTCTCAGATATCTTGATTGTCTTTGTCTGTTCATATCGAATCTCCAACCTGTAGATTCATGTATTATACTTACGTATTGTTTCCTGTCTTTTGTTGTGTTGAGTTATCATAATTACATTTACGTTACATTATGCTTTACAATCTCCCCCTATTTGATTGTTAGAGTTCGACAAGCAAATCCTTTAAGAGGATAACTCAACTGACACAATGAAAAAGCACACTAATTTAAACAGGAAATAATACTAAGTACAGTCTGGATTATATCTTACAATTTCCAGAAATCAAAAGTAAATACAAGCAGCCATTGTTCCTCTAGCCTGAACTAATCTTTCCTTGGCTTCTTGGCTCTTGCATTCTTCAGATTGAGCTCAGCTCTCCTCTTTGCAGCTTCCTCTACTCTCTTCTGAGTGAGTTTATTCTCAATTTCTTCAATCCTTGCAGTTATGGTACTCAGTGCCACTTGCTCCAGTGTATTCTCAGGTGGCGGTTGCTCCAGATTTTTCTTCATCTTCTCTAAAGTTTGTAGATGGACCATCTTCTTCAGCTTCTTAAAAGTGATATTCAGCTCCATTCCTTCAATTTTCATGATGACTCTTGATGGATGAGCACGAACCCTTGAAGTGTTGTGAACAGTCTCTACAGCTTTCCTTATCTCCAGAAGATCAATCACATCTTTGAGCACACTCTTGTCTTCTTTTACTACTGACCACTTAACAGCAGCAACTGCACGAATAATTCTTTTATATGAGAATTTTCCAATCTCTGTAAGTGGTATAGCAGTGGCCTCAGAGTCTTTCTTCTTTTTGAATATAATGGATGTTGGATTGTAAGTGACAACAGGAGCATTTGGATTCTCAGGTACTTCAGGGTTGAGTGGAGGCAATGGATATGGTGGTTGACGATTGATGGCTGATAAGTCCAAGTCTCTAAGAGCAGCAAAGTTCAGACGATAAGCATATAGCAGTTCAGCAGTTAGTCTTCCCTTGCTTGTCCTTGAGCACTTTTCTCTGACTTGAGCTTCCAGATATTTCAGTATACGAGGATTGTAAGTTGACAATGCTTCATCAGTGAGTCCAATACTCTGAATCATACCATCCTTGAAATACTTGATAACTGAAGGCTTGTCATGAATTTCTAGTCCAATATCAGTGATCCACTCTTCCACCATATCTCTGAATACTTCATTGTGCTTCTTCCCTGTTGAGATGACCTTATTTCTTACCACAAACAACTCAGTCAGAGAGAGATCTCTGAGAAATTGACTTGAAACATGTTTGAGTCCATGGCCTTCCTTCTTTAGCTCAAATGATATGTTAACCATCCATCCTCTTCTTGGAAGAACAGCAACTGACACAGTAGAAATGATATCATTTAACACCTCGTGATAATCATGTAGATCCTTGTAGTTGTTCCTGAAGGAGTCAAAGATATCTTTTACTTCGTCATCATTATTTTATTGAGTGACCTCTGGGAAATCAAACACAGCTCTAGCAATATCCCATTCATCTCCATCTTTGTGTAAGTTGGCAAGTCTCCTTTCCCTACGAATCCGTCTTTGGTTTTCTAACTTCTCCCTTGCTCTCCTTTGCTCAGCAAAATCCTTAGAGACATCAGCAATATCTTGAGGATTTGCAATTTCAAACTCTTCAGGAGGGAAGATGTCATTGTGATATTCAAGTTCATCAGCAAAGACTTCATTGTCTGGGATTTCTCCTTCTTCCAGATCATCATCCTCAGCACCAACCATCCTTATC
The DNA here is from genome assembly GCF_001625215.2 of Daucus carota subsp. sativus. Classification (NCBI taxonomy): domain Eukaryota; kingdom Viridiplantae; phylum Streptophyta; class Magnoliopsida; order Apiales; family Apiaceae; genus Daucus; species Daucus carota. The sequence continues at coordinate 10,312,135 of NC_030388.2, read as the reverse complement.
ACCCTCTCATCAACAAACTCAGGGATGTATTCATCATGACTGTAATTGAATTGACCTTTAAGAGCAGAGTCAATCAATTCTTCAGACACCCCTGTGATCACCCTTTTTCCTCTTGCTTTTTCTGCTGCTCTCTCCCCCTCAGTTGAGTAATCCTCTCTGGAAGGTTGAGATGCCAGCAACTTAGCTTCGAGAGCAGCCAACCTTTGCTCCATTGTAGATTTGATCTCCACTAACTCCTCCCGTAGAACAAGATTCTCAGCTTCAAGATGTTGAACTTTGAACTTCAGAGCTTCAAATTCTGTCACAGATACAGTTGGAATTGTAGATTCAAGTGTCGGTTGGGTTGTGGGGTTCTCACTTGTTCGTTCTGTAGGTGTTTCTCTCGTTTCACTCAAAGCTAGAACACTCAGAGGGTCAGAGGGTGTCCATATAACAAGTTCTGTAGGTGTTTCCCTCGCACTTAAAGAAGTTCCAGCATCCTTAGATGTACCTGCAGAAGAAATCTTCTTAGCCCCTTCTAGAGAGGTCACAGAAGGTGCAATGAAGGTTCGTGAGCCTTCGTCCTCAGTTTCCTCGTCAGATGAATCTGAGTCATAAGAAACAAGTTGCCAACTACTCGAAGGTAGTGAGTCCTTAGTTGGATCCTGAGTTGGAATCTCAGGGTGGGTAGACACAGGGCTCGAAGGATGTGATCCATGAATAGGCGAAGCACCCTGGTTTCCCACAACTGCCTTTGACGGCGAATGACTTTGTGACAAGTCCTCAGTAACTGGCACACTTCCTGATATGAAGGGCTCAGAAACAGATTGCCGTTCACCTTCGAGAGGTGAAGAGTCCCTTAAGGGATCTGGGAATGTTCCTCCCAGGGGGGTAGGCAAGGATGGAGAATTTGTCAATTCATCCAAGTTTCCCCCAGAAGCCTGTGAAGGCACTTGATCCTGAATAGGATTAGAAACAACAGTGTCTATCCCTGACATGGACGACAAAGTGTTAGCAACCGTCAATTCTTCAATCGTGTGTGCAACCTCACTGTGCATTGGAATATCATGTGGCTGAGGTGGTGAAGAAATAGACATATCTGCAGTTGTCTCAGGTTCTATTCTGCTTTCCTGACTAGGAGACAGAGCTGCAGTTTCAGAAACAATCTCCTTGTGTGGTGCACTTAAGGCACTTTCTCCCTCTCTCTCAGAAATAACAAGTGGTTGGTTGAGGGGTTGAGAAGTTTCTGCTTCATGGATTTGTGAAGTGATGCCTTGGTTATGAATTTGGGGGATTTCAAATTCACTAGCATTTGTGATAGGTGGTGATAGCTGATTGGAATCCAAAAGATTCTGAACCCAATCAGGTGCACTAAATGACAAGTTGTCAGAGTCAGAAGGGATACCTGACTGAAGCAGTGGATTGTAGGTGTTGGTGAAAAGCTCATCAACATCCATCATGAGATCATCAGAAGGTGAAGCTACAGTGGTTTGAACAGGACTATTCACTTCATCCTCAGAATCAGTGGAATTATCCTGTAATGAATCCTCGCCTTCAGATTGAGCATTGCTGTCAGAGGATGTTTCTGCATCTTCCACTATCACTTCTTCTGCAACTGGAGAAGTTTGAGCCTCAGGAACATTGTCTTGACTAAGTGGCTCAGTGACTTGCTCAGTTTGTTCTTCAAGGACCTCCTCAGCAACCTCAGGAACAACATTCTGAACATGTGGTGGAGGCAAGTTCTGGTTGTTTAGAAATTCTTGCATTGCCTCCGGAAGGACCACATGTTCATTGTTGGTGTAGTTCTGATGGCTCTCCAGCATAGAGATTACCCTAGTGGTCATGAAAGAACAGATGATATTGTCTATATTTGGATAGACAGCTCTTTCAGCAGGGGTCAGCATCTGATTCAGCACTATCTGGAAGAACCGAGGGTAGAGAAGTACATTTCTGTTCTTCCTTAAAGAGTCCTGAAAAGCTCCCATTATCAGATGCCCCAAATTTATCCTTATATTCTGTGCTATTGCAATCCCAATTTCCTGGTTGAAGGTAGTAATTCCATGGAACCCTCCAGTCTTTGGTGCAAATACATGAGAGATGGAATTGAAGAAGAAATTCCATTCTCGAGGTAAGTGCTTGACATACATTTTTCCAGGAAGATCACCATTTGGCTCCCTTTGGCAGTGAATAGCAAAGAAAAAGTTGATTCTTTCAGCCCTATCTGGTACTGCTTCAAAGTCTTCTGTTGGCAAATGGAGTGCATTGTTCAGGGTGTGTTTAGTTATGATGAGTGTTCGTCCCTGAATGACACACTTGAGTCCAAATACCTGTCCTTCATTTACAACAGAAACAGAAGACAGAAAATCTCGAAGTAGAGACTTGTTAAGATAAACTGACTCTGTCATAGCAAATCGTGCAAATGAAAATTCTGACATATATCGAACCCAGCGTCGATAATTCCCTTGCGTAATTAAATTATTATTCTCAACAATTGTGAAATTTGTTTTCGGAATCTCAAAATTTGCAGCCATTTTTAATTAGAATTAAAAATGATTATAAATTTCGTTTCACGAATAATTACGAACAAATTTCCACTTATGTTACGAAAATAATTAATTAATAACGCTCCGTAAAACCCTAATTCCAAGAATTTCAGATTTCGATGAAATTAAAGTATGTTTTACTCCTTGAAATTCTAAGAATAATGGTATCGGTTTTGCAAATTATTGATGCTAAAATTACGAACAAATCAGTCCTAGAATACGAAAAGCTTCGAAAACCCTCTCCGAAAAACCGTAATGGATCGTTGTGAATCTGGTATGTTTAGAAAGCTTGTAGCGAGAGGATCTCAAAGCTGGTCTCAGATAATCAAATGGACAAGGTTTCGTTTGTGTTTAGAAGGATTAAAAACTTGAGTTCTTGAGTTCGAAAACTGGCAGTGGAGAGGTTTTTTGTGCGTGTGTATATCTGCGTGTGTATAACTGATGAATAAAGAAAATGAAAACTTACAAGTACACATACATATGCACAGTGTAACATGAGGCGCAACTTGGTTAATTACCAAGTTGCCCTCCATGGGACAAGCTGTGAGATGCGCTAGGCGCAACCATTGAAAAGACGAACTTGCCCTCCATAGTGTCCACTGTGGAGGCGCAAGTTCGAGGAGATAGATAATTTTTTTAAGTGTAGAGGGGATAGACCACTGATGGGGCGCAACGTTTGACTGAAAAGTCAAATGTTGCGCTTACAGAAGTGTATACAGTACACTAGACTTAAGAAAAATTCGAAATCCCACTGTATATATATGTTAACCTGAGGCGCAACGTTTGACTAAGTCAAATGTTGCGCCTGTTATCTATTAACAGTATATGTACAAGAAATCGAGATAGCTTTTCTCCCCAAAATCATTTTGTCAAACTTATTTTGATTAAAAAAATCAAAATATTCTAACAAATTGATATCACAATCAAATCAAATAAATTTTAACTAAATTAAGAATTTAGTCAACAAATATTTAATAAATTATGCTGCAAGTATTTTAATTAAAATTTAATTAATGGACAACTTAAAATAATTTGAATTGCTTCAAATCCATTAATCAAATATAATTAAAATATGAACTAAATAAACACTAATATTCATTAATTGAATATAAGCACTTAAATAATTCAAGAAAATTAATTCTAAATATCTACCACTTATCAATTAATCACATAAAATCATGCAAATCATACAAATCATGGCAAATAATTAAAACTAATTATCAGATAAATATGTAGAATACTGGATGCACTTTGTAAATTCACAGGTCCTGAAAATATGTACATTTTAAAACTTGTGAACTTACGAACAAATTGCAGTTATTTCTCGTCTAATTAATTAGACATATTTAACATCCCAAGTTCACCAACCAGTCTAGAGAAAGTGGATTCGTCTAATGGTTTAGTGAAGATGTCTGCATTTTGTTGATCAGTAGGTACAAAGTGTAACTCTACTGTTCCATTCATGACATGCTCGCGAAGGAAATGATACCTGATATCAATATGCTTTGTCCTGGTGTGTTGAACAGGATTGTTGGCAATGGCAATGGCACTCGTGTTATCACACAGAATCGGAATTTTATCCAACATGAGTCCATAATCTTGTAGTTGATTCCTCATCCACAAGATTTGAGCGCAGCAACTTCCAGCAGCTATGTATTCAGCTTCCGCTGTAAACGTAGACACGGAGTGTTGCTTCTTGCTATACCATGACACCAACCTTCGTCCAAGAAACTGACAGCTTCCTGAAGTACTTTTCCTATCAATCTTACATCCTGCAAAGTCAGAATCTGTATAGCCAATTAGATCAAAACCTGTATCTTTAGGGTACCAAATCCCTAGATTGGGGGTTCCCTTAAGATACCTAAAAATACGCTTAACAGCTATAAGATGAGACTCTTTAGGATCAGCCTGGAATCTAGCACATAAACAAGTTGCGAACATGATATCTGGTCTACTAGCAGTTAAATACAAGAGAGAGCCAATCATACCTCGATACTTCGTGATGTCAACTGACTTACCAGATTTATCCTAATCAAGTTTGACCGCAGTTGGCATAGGGGTTTTGGCAGGAGATGCTTCTTCCATTCCATATTTCTTCAGAAGATCCTTGATGTATTTAGATTGGCAGATAAAAATACCGTCAGGATTTTGAATAACTTGAAGTCCTAGGAAGAAGGACAATTCTCCCATCATGCTCATCTCATACCTGCTCTGCATCAGCTTAGCAAATCTCTCGCATAAAAGATCATTAGTAGAACCAAATATAATGTCGTCGACATATACTTGTACAAGAATTATATCATCCTTATGCTTTTTATGGAAAAGAGTTTTATCGATGATACCTCTGGTGAAACCATTTTCAAGTAAGAACTTGGAAAGAGTGTCATACCAGGTTCGAGGGGCTTGCTTCAGGCCATAAAGTGCTTTGAAGAGAAAGTATACAAAGTCTTCAAATTCTTTGTCTTCAAACCCAGGGGGTTGTTCATCATAGACTTCCTCTTCCAGATCACCATTCAGGAATGCACTTTTCACATCCATCTGATAAACTTTGAAGTTGGAGTGTGCAGCAAATGCTAAAAACATCCTGATTACTTCAAGCCTAGCAATTGGAGCATAGGTTTCATCATAATCAATTCCTTCTTCTTGTGAATAACCCTTTGCAACCAGTCTTACCTTATTCCTCGTAACAATGCCATCTTCATCCAGTTTGTTTCTAAAAACCCATCTAGTGCCAACTATAGATTTTCCTTTAGGTCTTGGCACCAGCTTCTAAACTTTCTGTCTTTCGAATTGATTGAGTTCTTCCTGCATTGCAGATACCCAATCTGGATCACTTAGAGCCTCTTCAACTTTCTTTGGTTCTGTCTGAGACAAGAATCCAGCAAAGTTGCATTCATTCTGAGTTGCTCTTCTAGTCTGCACTCCTGTGTCTGGATCACCAATGATTTGTTCAACAGGATGGGCTCTACTCCATACCCTTTGTCTTGGCAGATTCAATCTTGATGATTCACCATAATCATAGTTGTGTTGAGTGTGATGACTAGTAGATCCACTTTGACTTGCTCCCCCTGAGCTGATGCTAATTCTATTTGATGATCCTCCACTTTGACCACTGTGATCATGATGATCATTTGTATTGTTGCCAATACTTCCTCCAGATGGTTCAGGATCAGCATTTCCTTCATTTGCATTAGGTTCCCTTGTATCAGCTTCAGGTTGATCTTCTCCTATATAGATGTCTTCTAAATTCTCAAACTTCAGAGAATCAGATTTTCCTTTTGGAGACTTGGGAGCTTGGTATCATCAAATCTTACATTGATGCTTTCAATCAGCTTGTCGTCATTGATCAGATAAACCCTGTAGGCCTTAGACTCTAAAGAATAACCCAGAAAGATGCCTTCTTCAGCTTTGGCATCAAACTTTCCCAGATGCTCTTCTTTTAAAACAAAGCATTTTGCACCAAACACATGAAAGTAACTGAGTGATGGTTTTCTGTTGGCCATTACTTCATAAGGAGTCTTATCCAAATCCTTGTTAATCAGGGTACGATTTTGAGTGTAGCAAGCAGTACTCACAGCTTCAGCCCAGAAATAAATTGGAAGTCTTGATTGACTAATCATTGTCCTTGCTGCTTCAATCAAGGTTCTGTTCTTCCTTTCTACGACACCATTTTGTTGTGGAGTCCTTGGAGCTGAATACTGACGAGAGATGCCCTTATCAGTACAGAAGTCATTAAGAACATCATTACGAAATTCTGTTCCATTATCTGATCTGATTGCCCTTACTGGCAAATTTGCTTCCTTTTCAATCTTCTTAATATGATCAATGATGACGAGTGCTGCTTCATCCTTTGAATGTAAGAATAATACCCATGTGTATTTTGAGTAGTCATCGACGATCACAAGAGCATATCTTTTCCTTAATATAGAAGGAATGTTGACTGGTCCAAACAGATCCATATGAATCAGTTGAAGGGGTGAACCAATGTCAGTCATGCCTTTGCTCCTGTGTGATGCTTTCTTTGACTTCCCTTTTTCACATGCATCATAGAGTCCTTCTTGACAGAATTCTTTCTGTGGCAATCCTCTCACAAGTTCTCTTTTGACTAAAGAGTTCATAGTCTTAAAGTTCGAGTGTGAGAGCTTCCGATGCCATAACCAACTATCATCAGCAGAGGCCTTGCTGTAGAAACACTTGACCTCCCCCTTACTTGTTGAATCTATGTCGGCAATAAACAGACTTGATTTTCTTACACCACGGAGTGTAAGATCCTTGTTCTTCCGGTTCTGGATCAAGCAAACTTCCTTCTGAAAGATTACGTCGTATCCTTTGTCACAGAACTGACTGATACTCAGTAAGTTGTGCTTGAGTCCTTCCACCAGTGAGATATCTTCAATGATGACATTTCCAACTTTCAGCTTACCATATCCCGTTGTAAATCCTTTGTTCTCATCTCCAAAGATTACAATTGGGCCGGTTCTCATCACCACATCTGTGAGCAGGGACTTTTCTCCAGTCATGTGTCTTGAACAACCACTATCAAGAACCCACACAACTTTACTTTTCTTTCCTGTGCCCTGCATTCACAAATGGATTAAACTTTCTTTGGTACCCAGACACTCTTGGGTCCAGGTGGTTTAGTAGTAACAGGAGTATCAACAGAATCTGTTTTAACATGTGCTTGTTCAGGGGTGACTGGACTCTTCTCCTTTTTAGTCTTAGCAGAAGTGCTTTTAGACTTGGAGTTTGGAGTTTCCTTCTTCTTAGAAGGACTAGCAGTCTTTGCCACAGGGGCAACAGAAGGTGCAGGCATATTCATATTCATGGTAGATGGTGCAGAAAAAGATGCATTTAACATGGTAAAACATGCAGACATCATATTCATAGCACATTGCATGCAACCTACCCTACCACATGGCAAATGAATAACATTCATGTTAATAGTATTAGGCATGCTAGTAACAGAATTATCTACTTTAATCACTTTACATGCATGAGTAAGATGATTAGTAGAATTGCAATTATTACAAACCTTTCTAGCATTAGAATTCCTAGAGTTGGTGTTCTTAGGATCTAGCTTGCCATTTCTGTTGTTCTTCTTTTTGTTGGAACTAGTACATCCTAATCCAGTTTTATCTGAATCTTCTCTGACTTGGGAATTAGAAGGTACATCATGTGATTCCTGTTTTACTTGAGGCTTAACAACTTCCTCATTTTTCAACTCTTCCTTGATGACAATGTCTTCTTCTATTAGAGGTTCTGTTTGTGCCTTTCTAAAGATAGGGGTCTTGGTGTTCTTTAGAATTTTAGGTACATTTGTTCCTTCAGGAGCATTCTCAGTTCCTGCTGAAACAAATATGCCTTCATTCTCTTTTCTCTTCTTTCTTTTAGCACTTTCCAAATAGCTATAGTCAAGGCCAATAGCAACCTTCTTATCAACCCTTTGCCTATCCAAGATCTCTTTCTGTAGAAAAGCGGAATTCTGATAGGCCCTAAGCTTAGTTTCTAGGTCAGCTATCTGAGACCTAAGGGACTCCTCAACTTCTGCACTACACTTCTCCTTATTCTCTAGATATTCAATTCTATCTTTAAGGTTAGTGTTCATGAGTTTCTCTAAAGCTAATTCGTCTACTCGTTCTTCAAGTTTAGCTATCTTTAGAGAAAGACTACAGTTATCTGATTCTGAAGCTAATAAACTAGTGTGCAAGTTATACATCTCTTGACCTAGTTCATTTATAGTCTTTTTATAATCAGCAGTAGTCATGTCATCAACAGAAATTTCAGGAGATACCTGAGATGGAGATTCCTCGACAGTGTCAGCCATTAATGCAAAGGCATAATTGCTCTGGACAGGTTCATCATCAGAATCCGTGTCATCCCAGCTTTTTCCCTCAGCAATGTAAGCCCTTCCTTTATGCTTGGCCATCATTGCTTCCAACTTAGCTTTCAGCTTTTCATTTTCTTTCTTCAGATCCTCATAAGAATTCTTCTTATCATATGAGTTGCTTCTTTCTCTGACAGGAGCCGCTTTGGGTTTCCTGCACTCTGTTGCAAAGTGCCCTAAGTCATTGCAGTTGTAGCATCTGACCTTGCTCTTGTCATACATGTTTGATTTGTAACTGCCAGTACTCTTAGACCCTGACCCTGAGTATCCTCCTTTACCCTGAAACTTGTTCCCTGAAGTTTTCATGTACCGGGGGTTCTTCCTGAACTTGATATGCTTGAACCTTGCAGCCATATAAGCCATAGACTTATCTTCCAGCTGCTCCAGCTCTTCCTGAGTATAGAACTCATCCTCCGGTTCACCAGAAACTTCATCAATTTCAGCTTCTACAATCTCAGTATTGGTAGAAGGATAGTCAGCTTTGATGGATGAACAATCACTCTGAGCAACAGTGTGATCATTAATACCATATTCAACTAATTGTTGATAACCAAAGTATGGTTGATCAGCAATAAGTGCAGTGGTCTTTTGTAAGGCCATACTCTTGGCTTCAGATGATCCACCACCATATATGATCTTTCTTTGTTCAAGTTCCATCTCAAACGTCTTCAGTTTTCCAAACAGCTTTTCCAAAGTCATAGTTCTGAAGTCGCTTCTTTCCCGGATGGTCTCAGTCTTTCCAACTAGATGGGGTGGCATCACAAATGAGAACTTTCTGTTAATCTCTTTCTGTGGATAAGTCTTTCCATGCAGGGTGAGTTCATTCAACAGCAACATGAACCTTTCATAGATTTGAGAAATGTTCTCTCCAGGTATTGCCTGAAATGCTTCATATCTGGCAATTAGCATATCGTATCTATTTTCCCTGACTTCTTCAGATCCCTCCATCAATGCCTCTATAGTATCCCACATATGCTTTGAAGTTTTCAAACTCAGTATCAGATGTGTCATAGTCTTGGTCATTGATTCAACAATTATGAGTTGCAGATTATGATCATGTGCAATATATTCCTTATCAGTTTCAGTGTATTCGCTTTTCTATTTGGGAACAGACTTCTGTGGAATACGAACACCATTTTCAACAGATTCAGGAATAATCTTCATAGGCATAAACGGACCATTTTCCAGAATCCCAATGTACATGGGATTAGCAACTCTGATGTACAACAACATCTTCATCTTCCAGTTGTTGTAGTCATCTTTGTCAAATGGAGGTACTTTGATTCCTAACTTGTGTGTCGACATTGTTATCAGATAAAATTACGATTGTACGGACAACTAGCTTTTCAGATTGGTAACGGATCTCAGATCTGTATATCGATCAGCGTAGCTCTGATACCAATTGTTAGGTCCAATCAGACGTAGAAGGGGGGGTTGAATACGTCTATACCAATTTCTTCGATTTAATTTAATTGCGGATAATTCTGTTTCAGTCCATGTTAAATCAATCGTAAATAAACAACTCCAGCAAGTCGGGGAATATTCTTTGTATTAAAAATAATCCTCGGGTGCTACAAATTCCAACACAAGTGTCGGCTGCAGAGACTACAATCACTCTAATACAAACTCTCGATAAAAACGATATTCTAATTTAACTCTCGAGAATGTGTATAGTGTGTGCACTTACAAAGTGTGTAGTTGTTTTCAAATGAAAACATCAACCTCTATTTATAGGCTTTCCAGCAACTAACCATGGTTAACGAGTTCGTCCTGGACGACTTGAGTTCGTTCGGGACGGATTTGATTTATAAAAATAAATCTAACTCAAGTGTATATTCAAGGAGTGGCGCCACTTTCACATACATATATATATGAAAGTTGCGCCCAAATGTATCCATTCTTCACTGGAAGTCAACTGGTCAAACCTTGCCCCTATACAATGTGCTCCTGTGGCTTGTACTTAGAAAAACTTCAAGGAAGTTGCGCTTTGCCCCAAGGTGAGAGTGAGGCGCAAACTTTGACTTTGAGTCAAAGGTTGCGCCCACAAGAACCTTCACTGTGTCCCAATAAATGACTTAGAACATTTCTTGAACTTGAACTTGCGCTAGTGAAGTGAATGGGAGTCGCAACCTTTGACTTAGTCAAAGGTTGCGCTCCAATGCAGTGGTGACTCCACTGTAGAGCACTTAGTTTATTTCCAGGAGTTGTGCTTTTCTTCATTAGGGGGTCAAAGGCGCAAACCTTGACTAAGTCAAAGGTTGCGCTTTGACCTCCAGAGTAGTGCCTCTTCACTGTAGTGGTACTTAGAAACATTTCTAAGTAAATTAAACTTGCGCCCCTTTTTCTCCTTGTTGGCTTTTTGTATCATATACATATGTATATTTATATATATTATTAATTGACTTAATAATTACTTGAATTAATTTCTTATTCAAGTAATAATCAATTAATATCACATATATAAATATATATATATATATATATATATATATATATATATATATAAACAGTTAGATACAATTCCTTGAAGTCACTTCCTGAAACAGCTCAACTGACTTGATCAATTAATTCGTTGATCGAATCCACTGAATACTTTCGTACGTCCTGACGTCCTGTGCACTGGTCTGGTTCACGAACGACTCGAACTGAAATAATCGCTTGAATTCTTTTGCTTGATAATATATTTGATCAGTCATTCCGGGTTAGATGTTGCTTCGATAAATTTGACTATAAATAATCAAATTAAATATCCTGGAATCATCTGGTCTTTGATACTTGAGTTTTAGGCAATCTTGATAGCAGAAACTGATTGGCTTTATTCTTCACTGAGGCTTGAACATGTTAATGAACTTCTTCCAGTGGACGGATGCTTGTCTCAGATATCTTGATTGTCTTTGTCTGTTCATATCGAATCTCCAACCTGTAGATTCCTGTATTATACTTACGTATTGTTTCCTGTCTTTTGTTGTGTTGAGTTATCGTAATTACATTTACGTTACATTATGCTTACACATTAAAATAAGATATACTTATTTATCAGAGGATAAAAAAAATAGCAAACGTCAATGTTATTATTTAAATTCTATTGCAAAGACAAGGTTTTGAAACACAACTACATAACAATTAGAAAAAATTTACAATTTTAAAGCAATATGATCCTGAAGATCATTCATGTATTGTGTAACTTGAGATCCCCATTGTGTCTCATTTATTGGTCCCTCCATGTCTTCTTCATTTTCTTCACCATCACTACTTTCATCGCATTGATCAAAGTATTTGTCAGCTAGTTTCTTTTTTCTAATAAAATTGTGAACCGCAATACAAGCTATCACAATATCTCGCTGCGTAGAAAATGAAATGGAGCCATTTGTTTCAAGATTGGAAACCTCATTTTTAACACACCATACACACGCTCGATAACATTTCTCAATCTTGCGCGGGCGTGATTAAACTTTTCTTCCTTGGTCAAAGCACGTTGACGGTGAAAATCGGCTAGCGAATATCTTGTGTTACGGTATGGTGTTAAATAACCACGTGTATTTGTATATGCTGGATCACAAAGATAATATTTATCAGCAATATCAAAGTATTTAAAATTTATTATTTATTTATTAATATAAAATATTATCATATTTAGTTGAATATTAAAAGATATATACTTGGTGGAGGAATTGGGAAGCCAGAGTCGGGATTAAGTGCAACTTCAGCTAATATTCTTGAATCATGTGCTATTCCCTCCTATCCGGCCCATACGAATGTGAATACCATATTAAAATCACGAATACATAAAACATTTTAATAGCATTCACCTCTGTCTCTTCCTCTGTATCGAGCTTGTTGGTTAACGAGAACAATTGCATGTACACGTGTACCATCTAGTGTACCAATTATCCCCTATCGCAAGTATTAAAAATCATAAGAATCTAGTGACAAGTATTAATTAGAAATAAAAATATGATCATACTAACCGGAAATATTTTTAATAGTTCTCTTTGAATCTAGTGGCAATCTATCCTTTCTGTCGTCCATTGTAGCTGAAATATTACAAAGGGTGGCCACAAAAAAATTCTACAAGGAATCAGAGTGCAGGGAAGTCAATAAGAACATCGCATAAGTCCAGTGCATCTCAAGTGCATACTCTTTCAAGAAATCAAAACTTGTTATTTGTTCTTTAATTGTTTCGTATTGGAGGCACATGGAAGCTATTCCATATTAGACTACGCCTCCAGCTTTAACAATTCTAAGTTGCTCCACCATCCCCTGGGAACAACATCCAAGTTCAGCCCCCCAAATCATGCTGAGTGGAATGATTACAACCGCAGCAAATCAATTTCAAGTAAAATTAAAGTGATGCAGAACAAAAAAGGTTATAAATCACCTCTACAAAACCAAGGCAGGAGGTGTGCTTCTCAACACACAACAAAATCAACGAGCAGATAACAATTAACAGCCTTTCTGGCAGAACCAAGATCTAAAGCATATATCTTTACATAATTAACAGGCTGCAAAGTATTGATAACTCAAACAACACTCAGATGTAAAAACAACACAGAGGAAACAAGAATATACTAGTTTATACAATTTAGGTCGAGAAAGAAAAAAGTATACCTGATGGAATTAGAAGTGATGACAAGCGATTGGGATGAGAAAAAACTAGTTAAATCCCTAACTAGCAGATAAGAAGCGGCGCCAAAAAACCCTCCCGCGAATGATGTATAGGATATAGCTGGTATCCTGACTTGAGGAGATATATCTGGACGATTGAGCGAGAGAATTGAGGCTGCGTCGTCCAGTAGTTTCTTTGATGTCGTCCAAAGAATTTTTTACTATCCAGTCCAGATAGATTGTTATCAAATAATCTTAACGAGGCCCATTCTGAATGAGCCCATAATCTCTATCATTCAGGTGTTATCAAATAACCGTTAAGTCTTCTGATTACTCAAGGTTTGGCTCTAAAGAGTTAAATGTGGATGTTGAGTATCCTACTTTCGTGATAAAATGAAGCAGCAGGGCAGAACAAGTATTATGTGTAGTGAAGGTCTAAATATGGTTTTATGAATCTGAGTGTTATATGGTTTTTTTTGTGTGAATTCTTAGTGTTGTTTTAGAATAAAATTTATATTAGATCATGGCATATATTGTCTTATAACTTATAATTTCTTTGTTTACAAATAAATTCATAATTATATATATATATATATATATATATATATATATATATATATATATATATTGAAAAAATTTGATATGAAATTTTTGAATTTGAAACCACGTCCTTAAATTGACAAACTATTGTTAGTATAGTTGTAGTTGATTCTATTGTTAACGCTGCATTTGTTGGATAGAAGCGCATATCTTCAGAACAGTAGTGGCTTCAGTTTAAATCTATTGACAGAGGTCCATAGCAACTCCCAGGGAATATAAGAGTTTGTCCAAAATTCAGGAATGACGTACATCGCAGATTATTTGCCATATGACCAGGTAATATGTTTATATGGGCAAATTTATTTTAATCATTCATTTAGTTTTATCTACAATTGCAGAATTGATTTCGAGTTAACTCTATTACAGTTTATTTATCGAATTTATGCATGAAATTAAATTCTTCATCTAAATTCTCAATACTTTCTTCTACAAGATGCATATAATAACTGTGTCATTACTGAAGACTGATTAAGCACAAATGAATATTAATTTATTGCTTGAGTTTATACTATTTATTGCCAAGTCCATTCTCTAGGATCATTAGTACAAAATAGTCCACCTTTGAAAAATAGAAGCACTCGATATCAACTTCCAGCATCCAGTATAATTTCACGTTACAATATATTTTTCTATTATTTCTTTTATATCATTTTTTTTCTTTTTGATTAGATTTATTAGAATGTGAATTTTGCATTTTAATAAATTTAATTTCAAAATTTTACTTCTAATAATAGTAGAATATATTGTTGGAAGTAGGAAAAAAATATCTTTATTTTATTTTATTTCAATTTGAAAATTATTGTACATCGTCTCTTTATATCTTTTTAGTTGCAGAATACAAGGCATGACGACGCCAAGAAACTGTCAATTAATATCTTATTTTAATATATTTTAATTTGAAAATTATCGTATAGCCTATGCCATATAAATCGCTGAAAATAACTTTTGATTTTTCCCTGTTTTCTAGACATTGTTTATTTTATTTGGATTGATCTGTGAAGTTCACGTTGTTTTGAGTTATATATTTGTGATACTCGAAAAGTAATTGTTTACGAGTTATTACGAGAAGTGTTTTTTTGATTGTGATATCCGTTAATGATATATTATACTGTCATCATCGAAAACTGGTTGAAATTTTGAAAAATTGAATGGAACATCAACAATTTCTGCGGGCGAAGCACGGGCAAAAAGCTAGTTTGTATATAATATTTGAATGTAAAATATAAATTATCGATGTTTTAAATCAAATAGAAGTAGCTTTTGCATATGAAATCTATTATTTCTTATGTTCTGACAAAATATAAGGATGATTAATAAAAATCAAAATAAGACTTATATTCTTTATACGTTCCAAAAACCGCAGAATAAACTACTAGATTTATTATTTGATAAACGGTTAATATTATATCATAATACAAAGCCAAGTATTTTCCAAATGAGAATTTTTCGGATGCTAAGTTGGGTAATAACCCAAGTTTTGTTTTGCGTAGTATTTGTGAGGCAAAGCATGTGAATTCTGTTAGGGCTCGATGGAAGATTGACTCGGGAAATAAAGTCAATATTTCGGGGCAACCTTGGCTTAATGATTAAAAAAACCCATACATCACTTATGAAGTCCCAGGTATCCATCAAAACAAGGTATGCTCACTCATGAGTCTTGAATCCAAGTCATGGGAAAAGGACATCATTCAGGACATGTTTAACGGTAGAGATCAAAATTGTATTCGCCAAGTCAATATTGAAAATCATATTCTGGGGATTGACTATACTGGAGTAATGAAGTCACATGCAAGTACTCAGTACGTAGTGCTTACAGAATGTTACAAGCGTAGAAAAATTTATGGTGTAGAGAAGATGATGATAGCCTATAGTGCAAAGTTTTGAAATTAAAAGCCCTGCGAGAAGTTTTGAATCTGGTATGGGCGGGCGTTATCTCGATGTTTGCCAACCATGTCTCAACTATGGAGTAAATACGTTCCAGTTATCAATGTTTGCTCGTTTGTAAGCAATTAAATGAAAATGCTTTCCATGCGCTGGTCACTTGTCCTTTCGCGTCTCAGTGTTGGTAGAGTGGTTATTCAACAGTTTTTTCAGATAGAATCAATGATTTTCCTGACTGGCTTGATCACTGTTTCTAAAAGACAACTAAAAGTAGTCGAGCAAAGATTGTTACTATTTGTTGGGCTATCTGGAGGGCTCAAAATGAGTTATTGTAGTTATAAAAACATACCCAAGTTACTACAGTAGTTGTGTCAGCAAAGCAACACCTTATTCAATGCATAAATGCCCTATTATGGTCGTCAAAGGCTCTATTTCAAAGACATCACTACTAGATATTTGTCAATAGACATCGGCTAAAAAGCGATGTCTATGTAAAATCAGACCGATGTCTTCGTGGGTGATGAGAAAAGTAAGTGCATTACACATCGCTTTCTAGCCGATGTCTATAACCTGTTTACACATCGTTTAATATGACAATCTGATGTATTTTTTAACAGTAGATACCTTCACTATAATTTCAGTTTCTCATTCCTATGCCCTCTATATCATTTTAAACTTGTCACATGCTTAATAAAATGATACTTTAACATCTTAAAACTTGTAAAATAGATGTATATGATAACCTCTTACATCATGCTTTTATAGGAAGTGATGTGGTACTCCTTTTCTTTAAGAAAGCGATGTCTTTGTTCTTGTTTTACATCAGTGATTTTTATACTCTGATATCTATTATATAGTTTAACATCAGGCTTTTTCTTGTTAACTGATATGTATTCATTCTTATGACATCGATTACTAAGTGATGTAAATGTTAGTTTTAAATTGCCATGAATCCTCCTGTTTCTAATGAATCCCCCTGTTTCATTAAAATTTCCAACAAATTCCAAAACAACACCAAAGCTATACTAATTAAACAACCAATTACCAATGTCTAGCCTACCATAACAGAACTAAAACAAAACTAGCTAGCAAAACAATACTTCCGCAAAAGCCAAATATATTACCATCAATCATTACCAATCAAATTACATCCCACAATCAAAGAAACTGCACAAATCCTAAATATTAACCAAGCAACCATAATTGTAAGCAGTTCACCACGTACTCCAGCAACCATAATTTACCAACTACATTTCCCTCCATTTATCAACAAAATCTACTTAGCTAGCTAGTGTCACTGTCTTACATAAACTGAACTAATTAAAGGAAACCAAAGTTCTCCAATAAACCAAAGGCCTGTTTATAAGAAGGACTCGATATGGCTAAGTGCCTTGGAACAAATCACTTTTCGATTCTTGGATGCCCACTGAAAAATGTAAAACAATAACATTGAATTATACCTAAATTTATATGTACACCATTTAATTATATCAACAATGGATTAGGCAAAGAAAAATACCCTTTTAAAAAATGTCATTTCATTGTCCATGACAATCTCTTTCATATACCGCATAATAACATAGCCGCATTCAGTTCCACCGGGCTGTTTAGGACATCCCTATTTAACCAAAAAAAACTCAAAATAGTAAGTAAAGTAATGCCCCTGGTTCTAAGCATCAGTAGCACAAATTGTTAAAAATAAATACGAAAGCTTACTGTAATATATTTGAAGCTTGGGGCTTTATTTCCCCTTCCGGCCTGAACATTGAAAGTAATCACAGCCCTGTCATCTTGGCAGTGTTAATAATGCACATGCATATATATCTCCATAAGAAAGATAATCAATAAAAAAATAAATGAAAATACCTTGATATTGCATTTTCCAAGTTGGGGAAACTAGTTGAACGAGGCAGAGGATTAAGTATGAAAACCACGCCACCCCAAAACAGAACCAATACCCAATGGAAACTATTTTTAACAAATATTTATGAAAAACACAATTACTATCAAAATCATATAAATTTTATTTTCAGTCATGTAAAAAACTAAATAAAAGAGATTTATAATAAATAAGAAAACACTTAAGCTACTTACTTGCTATTATGCGGCATCAAAAAGAGACGATCAGGATTACCCTCTTTAAATCGATTAACCAAGTTATCTTCAAAAGAATTGTTCATCAAGTTCAGCGAGGCTCCAGGATCACAAAAAGCAAATTGATCCTTAGTGCCATTTTCACGAACCACGCAATGCAAGTATCTACATTGTAAATGAAATGAAATTATATAAAATTACACGAATATGAATTATAACTAAACAACAGTCATGATCTAGAAGACAGTAATTAAAAAAAGTTTACTCACGCCATGTATGCAGCAATTGCTGCTTGGCCAATCATATTAAACTCCAGCAAGGCGACTATGTTTTCATACAAGATGAAGATTCTTTTCTCGATACCAAACACCTCAGCATCACACGGGATTTGAATTGAGTCTCCGGAGGATTGCATAAATGTTGTTGCATGTTTATACAACAACCGAAAGCGTTTTGGAACATTTTTATTGATCTCCATGTTATGAAACAAGGACTGGACTTTATCTAAATCGGTTTTAGGTTCCTTTACTTTCCGTTTACCTTTCTGAAAAATGAACAAAATTAATTTAAAACAAAATATAACAAAATATAGGGGTAACATATAATAGTACAATCCAGTACAACAATTATGTTAAAGTACACACCATAGTAGGAATAGTAGGAGGGGCATCTGGGAATATGATCAAGTCGCGGGGCCATGAGACGTACGAGCCAACAGCTTGCTCTACTGTTTCAATCTCACCTGGTACCGGTTTAGGAATCTTGGCTTGTCCTTGAATTGGGCCATCCACTGAGACGCGAACACATCCAGGCTCTATCGGCACTCCATGTATAGATTTGTTCATGTTATCATCATCAAACAACAAACCAAATGCCACTTTATTTTCTATTGTGCCTACAGCCAACTCACATTTTCGTGGACCGGCCTACACACATATTTTTAAACAATTATGACGAATGCTTGAAATATGTTGAGCTAAATTGAATAAATGTGCTAGTTATTTTACCTTATTCTCTGGTGGATTAGGTTCCAAGTCAACTTCAATCATCTCTGGTTCCAGTTTTTTCACCACCTCTGTCTTAGCTTCTTTGACAGTGTTTGCCTCACAACTTGCTTTATCAAAAGCAATAGGAGATGAAATATTTGCTTTGCTGAGCAAGGCCTTCATTTCAGCCATCTCCTGCCTTGTCTTCTCCATTTCCATGGCCATCTCTTTCTTGGCTTTCTCCAGCTCCGCGTCCCTCTCTCGATCCCTCTCCAACAACTCAGCTTTGGTGATTCTATTTCTTCTTCCTGGTGGTATATTAAAAAAAATTGACGGGCTCACAAAGCCTCCAACTCCTCGAACCCTCCCCGAATGTTCAGGAGTTTGTAGGGCCGTAGTCAACACATCTCGACTCCCAGAAGGAGTGAATTCCCCCTTACTTTGCTGCTCTAGTAAAATATTCTGACATGAAAAATATGAACATACAAATCATCATCCAGTGAACCTCATCATCAATATTAACTTTAATTTTACGAGCCTTTTAATTTTAAATACTCACAATTCTTTTTCCTATTTTAGCTAGGTCTGAATCCTCATCATCAGCATCATCAGCCTCATCATCGTCATCAGCATTATCATTATCATCATCAATTTTAATTTTACGAGCCTTTTGCCACATGAGAGCCCGATCAGGTTCTTCATCGGCAGCCAAAGTTCCTTTCTTGATCTGATTAAAATCAAAAAAAAATTAAAAAGGCCAAGATATGTAAAATACAATTATTTAGGTTCAATGCTTAAAATACAACTATTTTTTATACCTCTTTTTCCAATAATCCAATGTAACCCTTTCTTGATGTCCGGTGAGGATTTCGATTACTCACCCTCAGCTTTTGTTTTTCACTAAAAGACTTCAAATATTTTAAATAATATTAGAATACTATTTTTCAGAATATAAAAAGACATTTATATCACAATAAAGCAGAACATAAAATATATTTCATACCAGAATTTTCGAGGTAGTCCTCTCAGCAACAAAATTTTTCCAAGCCTCCTTGCCAACAAAAGCATACTTCTTTGGAGGCTTTCGTAATTTCTTCTTCTGCCCAAGATACGGCCTCACATAATCTCATGTTAAATTTGTTTTAAAATTCCTCCACTTTGCTCCTGCAGACCTGATCAACCCCTTCTCAAGTTGGTTAGGAAATTTCCAATACTCTAACTCGAAGAAAATTGACTTTTTCTTCCATGGACAGTCAACCTTCTTTGACTTCCTTACTTCTTTCCCAAACTGAAATTCAATTTTTTCTTGCTGCAATAAAACCTCTTCTCCCGAAAGAGGTTGACGTACCTGCCCTAATTCTTGTTGTCCATTAAAAGCAGCTTTTTGCTTCCTATATGGATGATTTCTAGCCAAGTAACGTTGTAAAGCATAATGTAACGTAAATGTAATTACGATAACTCAACACAACAAAAGACAGGAAACAATGCGTAAGTATAATACAGGAATCTACAGGTCGGAGTTTCGATACGAACAGACAAAGACAATCAAGATATCTGAGACAAGCATCCGTCCACTGGAAGAAGTTCATTAACATGTTCAAGCCTCAGTGAAGAATAAAGCACAATCAGTTTCTGCTATCAAGATTGCCTGAAGATCAAGTATCAAAGACCAGAAGATTCCAGTATATTTAATTTGATTATTTATAATCAAATTTATCGAAGCAACATCTAACCCAGAATGACTGATCAAGTATATTATCAAGCAAAGGATTCAAGGAATTATTTCAGTTCGAGTCGTTCGTGAACCAGACCAGTGCACGGGACGTCAGGACGTACGAAAGTATTCAGTGGATTCGATCAACGAATTAATTGATCAAATCAATCGAGCTACTCCAGGATATATTGTCAAGAACTCATTCTTATATGTATGTATATATATATATATATATATATTAATTGTGAATTACCTGAATTTAAACAATTCAAGTAATTAAATTAACACAATTAATAATATACATATATATATATATATATATATATATATATATATATATATATATATATATATATATATATATATATATATATATATATATATATAATGGTGCAAATTTGTCTAAGTCACAAAGCATATTACAGGGGCACTAGGCGCAAGGTTTGACCAAGAGTCAAAGCGCAAACTTTGACTCAAGTCAACCTCAGCTAAAAACGCATAATTCCGTCTAAGTGCTCATTAGTGTACACAGGGGTTCATACATTGAAGGGGCGCCAGTTTTGACTTTGTCAAAGCGCAAGGTTTGACTTAGTCAAAACTTGCGCTCGACAATCAACTCCATTTGATGGCTAAGTAAGGATGCATGCTATCTCTCCCCTGTACGGCGCAAACTTTGACTGGAAGCGCAATGTTTGACTTCCACTCCTTTAAGCGCAAGTTTGGTTGATTAAAAAGAGTCTAAGTCACAGGTGAGTAACAAGAATGCACTGTGAGGCGCAACTGTTGACTGAGGAGGCGCCAAGTTTGACTTCTGTGAAGAATGAATGTATTTGGGGCGCAACTTTGCTTTATATATATATATATAAATATGTGTATATGAAAGTTGCGCCACCACCAATATATTCTGAGTTAGATTTATTTTTATAAATCGAATCCGTCCAGGACGAACTCAAGTCGTCCAGGACGAACTCGTTAACCATGGTTAGTTGTTGGAAAGCCTATAAATAGAGCTTTGTGTTTTCATTTGAAAACAACTACACACTTTGTAAGTGCACACACTATACACATTCTCGAGAGTTAAATTAGAATATCGTTTTATCGAGAGTTTGTAATAGAGTGATTGTAGTCTCTGCAGCCGACACTTGTGTTGGAATTTGTAGCACCCGAGGATTATTTCTAATACAAGAATATTCCCCGACTTGCTGGAGTTATTTATTTACGATTGATTTAACATGGACTGAAACAGAATTATCCGCAATTAAATTAAATCGAAGAAATTGGTAAGACGTATTCAACCCCCCCTTCTACGTCTGATTGGACCTAACAATTGGTATCAGAGCTACGATGATCGATATACAAATCTGAGATCCGTAACCAATCTGAAAAGCTAGCTGTCCGTACAATCGTAATTTTATCTGATAACAATGTCGACACACAAGTTAGGAATCAAAGTACCTCCATTTGACAAGGATGACTACAACAACTGGAAGATGAAGATGTTGTTGTACATCAGAGTTGCCAATCCCATGTACATTGGGATTCTGGTAAATGGTCCGTTTTTGCCTATGAAGATTATTCCTGAATCTGTTGAGAATGGTGTTCGTATTCCACAGAAGTCTGTTCCCAAAGAGAAAAGCGAATACACTGAGACAGATAAGGAGTATATTGCACATGACCATAATCTGCAACTCATAATTGTTGAATCAATGACCAAGACTATGACACATCTGATACTAAGTCTGAAAACTTCAAAGCAGATGTGGGACACTATAGAGGCATTGATGGAGGGATCTGAAGAAGTCAGGGAAAATAGATACGATATGTTAATTGCCAGATATGAAGCATTTCAGGCAATACTTGGAGAGAACATTTCTCAAATCTATGAAAGGTTCATGCTGTTGTTGAATGAACTCACCCTGCATGGAAAGACTTATCCACAGAAAGAGATTAACAGAAAGTTCTCATTGTGATGCCACCCCATCTAGTTGTAAAGACAGAGACCATCCGGGAAAGAAGCGACTTCAGAACTATGACTTTGGAAAAGCTGTTTGGAAAACTGAAGACGTTTGAGATGGAACTTGAACAAAGAAAGATTATCTATGGTGGTGGATCAACAGAATCCAAGAGTAAAGCCTTACAGAAGACCACTGCACTTATTGCTGATCAACCATATTTTGGTTATCAACAATTAGTTGAATATGGTATCAATGATCACACTGTTGCACAGAGTGATTGTTCATCCATCAAAGCTGATTATCCTTCTACCATTACTGAGATTGTAGAAGCTGAAGTTGATGAAGCTTCTGATGAACCAGAGGATGAGTTCTACACTCAAGAAGAGCTGGAGCAGCTGGAAGATAAGTCAATGGCTTATATGGCTGCAAGGTTCAAGCATATCAAGTTCAGAAAGAACCCCCGGTACAAGAAAGCTTCAGGGAACAAGTTTCAGGGTAAAGGAGGATACTCAGGGTCAGGGTCAAAGAGTACTGGCAGTCACAAACCAAACATGTATGACAAGAGCAAGGTCAGATGCTACAACTGCAATGACTTAGGGCACTTTTCAACAGAGTGCAGGAAACCCAAAGCGGCTCCTGTCAGAGAAAGAAGCAACTCATATGATAAGAAGAATTCTTATGAGGATCTGAAGAAAGAGAATGAGAAGCTAAAAGCTAAGTTGGAAGCAATGGTGGCCAAGCACAAAGGAAGGGCTTACATTGCTGAGGGAAAAAGCTGGGATGACACAGATTCTGATGATGAACCTGTCCAGAGCAATTATGCATTTGCATTAATGGCTGACACTGTCGAGGAATCTCCATCTCAGGTATCTCCTGAAATTTCTGTTGATGACATGACTACTGCTGATTATAAAAAGACTATAAATGAACTAGGTCAAGAGATGTATAACTTGCACACTAGTTTATTAGCTTCAGAATCAGATAACTGTAGTCTCTCTCTAAAGATAGCTAAACTTGAAGAAAGAGTAGATGAATTAGCTTTAGAGAAACTCATGAACACTAACCTTAAAGATAGAATTGAATATCTAGAGAATAAGGAGAAGTGTAGTGCAGAAATTGAGGAGTCCCTTAGGTCTCAGATTGCTGACCTAGAAACTAAGCTTAGGGCCTATCAGAATTCTGCTTTTCTACAGAAAGAGATCTTGGATAGTCAAAGGGTTGATAAGAAGGTTGCTATTGGCCTTGACTATAGTTCTTTGGAAAGTGCTAAAAGAAAGAAGAGAAAAGAGAATGAAGGCATATTTGTTTCAGCAGGAACTGAGAATGCTCCTGAAGGAACAAATATACCTAAAATTCTAAAGAACACCAAGACCCCTATCTTTAGAAAGGCACAAACAGAACCTCTGATAGAAGAAGACCTTGTCATCAAGGAAGAGTTGAAAAATGAGGAAGTTGTTAAGCCTCAAGTAAAACAGGAATCACATGATGTACCTTCTAATTCCCAAGTCAGAGATGACTCAGATAAAACTGGATTAGGAAGTACTAGTTCCAACAAAAAGAAGAACAACAGGAATGGCAAGATAGATCCTAAGAACACCAACTCTAGGAATTCTTATGCTAGAAAGGTTTGTAATAACTGCAATTCTACTAATCATCTTACTCATGCATGTAAAGTGATTAAAGTAGATAATTCTGTTTCTAGCATGCCTAATACTGTTAACATGAATGCTGTTCATTTACCATGTGGTAGAGTAGGTTGCATGCTATGTGCTATGAATATGATGTCTGCATGTTTTACCATGTTGAATGCATCTTTTTCTGCACCATCTGCCATGAATATGAATATGACTGCACCTTCTGTTGCCCCTGTGGCAAAGACTGCTAGTCCTTCTAAGAAGAAGGAAACTCCCAACTCGAAGTCTAAAAGCACTTCTGCTAAGACTAAAAAGGAGAAGAGTCCAGTCACCCCTGAACAAGCACATGTTAAACCAGTTTCTGTTGATAATCCTGTTTCTACTAAACCACCTGGACCCAAGAACGTCTGGGTACCAAAGAAAGTTTAATCCATTTGTGAATGCAGGGCACAGGAAGGAAAAGAAAAGTTGTGTGGGTTCTTGATAGTGGTTGTTCAAGACACATGACTGGAGAAAAGTCCCTGCTCACAGATGTGGTGATGAGAACCGGCCCAATTGTAATCTTTGGAGATGACAGCAAAGGTTTTACAACGGGATATGGTAAGCTGAAAGTTGGAAATGTCATCATTGAAGACATCTCTCTGGTGGAAGGACTTAAGCACAACTTACTGAGTATCAGTCAGTTCTGTGACAAAGGATACGACGTAATCTTTCAGAAGGAAGTTTGCTTAATTCAGAACCGGAAGAACAAGGATCTTACACTCCGTGGTGTAAGAAAATCAAGTTTGTTTATAGCCGACATAGACTCAGCAAGTAAGGGGGAGGTCAAGTGTTTCTACACCAAGGCCTCTGCTGATGATAGTTGGTTATGGCATCGGAAGCTCTCACACTTGAACTTTAGGACTATGAACTCTTTAGTCAAAAGGGAACTTGTGAGAGGATTGCCACAGAAAGAATTCTGTCAAGAAGGACTCTGTGATGCATGTGAAAAAGGGAAGTCAAAGAAAGCATCACACAGGAGCAAAGGCATGACTGATATTGGTTCACCCCTTCAACTGATTCATATGGATCTGTTTGGACCAGTCAACATTCCTTCTATATCAAGGAAAAGATATGCTCTTGTGATCGTCGATGACTACTCAAAATACACATGGGTATTATTCTTACATTCAAAGGATGAAGCAGCACTCGTCATCATTGATCATATCAAGAAGATTGAAAAGGAAGCAAATCTGCCAGTAAGGGCAATCAGATCAGATAATGGAACAGAATTTCGTAATGCTGTTCTTAATGACTTCTGTACTGATAAGGGCATCTCTCGTCAGTATTCAGCTCCAAGGACTCCACAACAAAATGGTGTCGTAGAAAGGAAGAACAGAACCTTGATTGAAGCAGCAAGGACTATGATCAGTCAATCAAGACTTCCAATCTATTTCTGGGCTGAAGCTGTAAGCACTGCTTGTTACACCCAAAATCGTACCCTGATTAACAAGGATTTGGATAAGACTCCTTATGAAGTAATGGCCAACAGAAAACCATCACTGAGTTACTTTCATGTGTTTGGTGCAAAATGCTTTGTGTTAAAAGAAGAGCATTTGGGAAAGTTTGATGCCAAAGCTGAAGAAGGCATATTTCTGGGTTATTCTTTGGAGTCTAAGGCCTACAGGGTTTATCTGATCAATGACGACAAACTGATTGAAAGCATCAATGTAAGATTTGATGATACCAAACTCCCAAGTCTCCAAAAGGAAAATGAATCTGATTCTCTGGAGTTTGAGAATTTAGAAGACATCTATTTAGGAGAAGATCAACCTGAAGCTGATATAAGAGATCCTAATGCAAATGAAGAAAATGCTGATCCTGAACCATCTGGAGGAAGTATTGGCAACAATACAAATGATCATCATGGTCACAGTGGTCAAAGTGGAGGATCATCAAATAGAATCTACATCAGCTCAGGGGGAGTAAGTCAAAGTGGATCCACTAGTCATCACACTCAACACAACTATGATTTTGGTGAATCATCAAGATTGAATCTGCCAAGACAAAGGGTATGGAGTAGAGACCATCCTGTTGAACAAATCATTGGTGATCCAGACACAGGAGTGCAGACTAGAAGAGCAACTCAGAATGAATGCAACTTTGCTGGATTCTTGTCTCAGACAGAACCAAAGAAAGTTGAAGAGGCTCTAAGTGATCCAGATTGGGTATCTGCAATGCACGAAGAACTCAATCAATTCGAAAGGCAGAAAGTTTGGAAGCTGGTGCCAAGACCTAAAGGAAAATCTATAGTTGGCACTAGATGGGTTTTTAGAAACAAACTGGATGAAGATGGTATTGTTACGAGGAATAAGGCAAGACTGGTTGCAAAGGGTTATTCGCAAGAAGAAGGAATTGACTATGATGAAACCTATGCTCCAGTTGCTAGGCTTGAAGCAATCAGGATGTTCTTAGCATTTGCTGCACACTCCAACTTCAAAGTATATCAGATGGATGTGAAAAGTGCTTTCCTGAATGGTGATCTAGAAGAGGAAGTCTATGTTGAACAACCCCCTGGGTTTGAAGACAAAGAATTTGAAGACTTCGTATACTTTCTCTTCAAAGCACTCTATGGCCTGAAGCAAGCCCCTCGAACCTGGTATGACACTCTTTCCAAGTTCTTACTTGAAAATGGTTTCACCAGAGGTATCATCGATAAAACTCTTTTCCATAAAAAGCATAAGGATGATAAAATTCTTGTACAAGTATATGTCGACGACATTATATTTGGTTCTACTAATGATCTTTTGTGCGAGAGATTTGCTAAGTTAATGCAGAGCAAGTATGAGATGAGCATGATGGGAGAATTGTCCTTCTTCCTAGGACTTCAAGTCATTCAGAAGCCTGACGGTATTTTTATCTGCCAATCTAAATACATCAAGGATCTTCTAAAGAAATATGGAATGGAAGAAGCATCTCCTGCCAAAACTCCTATGCCAACTGTTGTCAAACTTGATCAGGACAAATCTGGTAAGTCAGTTGACATCACGAAGTATCGAGGTATGATTGGCTCTCTCTTATACTTAACTGCTAGTAGACCAGATATCATGTTCGCAACTTGTTTATGTGCTAGATTCCAGGCTGATCCTAAAGAGTCACATCTTATAGCTGTTAAGCGTATTTTTAGGTATCTTAAGGGAACCCCCAATCTAGGGATTTGGTACCCTAAAGATACAGGTTTTAATCTGATTGGCTATACAGATTCTGACTTTGCAGGATGTAAGATTGATAGGAAAAGTACTTCAGGAAGCTGTCAGTTTCTTGGACGAAGGTTGGTGTCATGGTATAGCAAGAAGCAACACTCCGTGTCTACGTCTACAGCGGAAGCTGAATACATAGCTGCTGGAAGTTGCTGTGCTCAAATCTTGTGGATGAGGAATCAACTACAAGATTATGGACTCATGTTGGATAAAATTCCGATTCTGTGTGATAACACGAGTGCCATTGCCAACAATCCTGTTCAACACTCCAGGACAAAGCATATTGATATCAGGTATCATTTCCTTCGCGAGCATGTCATGAATGGAACAGTAGAGTTACACTTCGTACCTACTGATCAACAAATTGCAGACATCTTCACTGAACCACTAGACGAATCCACTTTCTCTAGACTGGTTGGTGAACTTGGGATGTTAAATATGTCTAATTAATTAGACAAGAAATAACTGCAATTTGTTCGTAAGTTCACAAGTTTTAAAATGTACATATTTTCAGGACTTGTGAATTTACAAAGAGCATCCAGTATTTTACATAATTTTCTGATAATTAGTTTTAATTATTTGCCATGATTTATATGATTTGCATGATTCTATGTGATTATGTGATTAATTGCTAAGTGGTAGATATTTAGAATTAATTCTCTTGAATTATTTAAGTGCTTATATTCAATTAATGAATATTAGTGTTTATTTAATTCATATTTTAATTATATTTGATTAATGGATTTGAAGCAATTCAAGTTATTTTAAGTTATCCATTAATTAAATTTTAATTAAAATACTTGCAGCATAATTACTTTAGATATTGGTTGACTAATTTTAATTTAGTTTAACTTTATCTAGATTAATTGTGATTTATTCAAGTTGTTTATTAAATTATTTTGTTTCGAACAAAATAATTCAATAAAGAAAATTTGAATTGTATGTTTGTACTGAACCCAAGCGCAAGGTTTGACTAAGTCAAAACTTGCGCCCAGGATCAGTCCTTGGGCTTGGCTGTTGTGACTTGGTTTAATTTTTAAGTCACAAGTGTACTGCTCTGTATGATGAAGCGCAAACTTTGACCAAGTCAAAGTTTGCGCCTCGGGCGTGTATGCATTAGTTCGTGGTGTGTTTTGCTCAGCGCAACATTTGACTTTTCCTGGTCAAATGTTGCGCCAAATGATTTCACCTGTATACACTGAGTCTAACTTAGTTTTTCACTAAGTCATATATCAAAGTTGCGCCTCTATACACTGTGCCGTGTATAGAGGGCATTTCCGTCATTTCATTTGTTGCGCTGTATATGGTTACTGTGTATAGCATAGAGGGCAAGTTGGTCATTTACCAACTTGCGCCTCATCCCCTCTGTGCACATATATATGCACACACTTGGCCATTTCTCTTCATCTCGCCTATACACGCATATATACACGCAGCCAAAACCCTCTCTTTTATTCAAAAACCACCGAGTACTGACATCTTCAATCGAACAAAAACCCAATCAAATCTTGTCCATTTTGTGATCTGAAACCAGTTTTGAGATCCCACTGTCAAGAGCTTTCTAGTCATACCAGATTTATTACGATCCGTCGTCGTTTTTCGAAAGGGTTTTTCGAAACCTTTAAACTTCTTGGACTGATTTGAACAAGTTTTTAGTGTCCATAATTTGCGAAGCCGATCCCATAACTCTTAGAATTTCGAGAAGTTTAACATACTTGAATTTCATCAAATTCTAAAATTCTTGGAATTAGGGTTTTACGGAGCGTTATTATTTAATTATTTTCGTGACATAAGTTGAAATTTGTTCTTTATTATTCGTGAAACGAAATTTATAATCATTTTTAATTCCAATTAAAAATGGCTGCAAATTTTGAGATTCCGAAAACAAATTTCACAATTGTTGAAAATAATAATTTAATTACGCAAGCGAATTATCGACGCTGGATTCGATATATGTCTGAATATTCGTTTGCTAGATTTGCTATGACAGAGTCAGTGTATCTTAACAAATCTCTTCTACGAGATTTCTTGTCTTCTATTTCTGTTGTGAATACAGGACAGGTACTTGGTATTACTTGTCAAATTCAGGGACGAACGCTGTCAATTACTGAGAACACCCTGAACACTGCTCTGCAACTTCCAACAGAGAACTTTGAAGCTGTTCCAGACAGGGCTGAAAGAACAAATTTTTTCTTTGCTATTCACTGCCAGAGGGAGAATGGTGATCTTCCAGGAAAGATGTACGTCAAGCATTTACCTCGAGAATGGAATTTCTTCTTTAATTCCATTTCTCATGTATTTGCACCAAAAACTGGAGGGTTCCATGGGATTACTAATTTCAATCAGGAATTGGGATTGCAATTGCACAAAATACAAGGATTAATCTGGGGCATCTGATAATGGGAGCTTTTCAGGACTCTCTAAGAAAGAACAGAAATGTACTTCTCTACCCTCGGTTCTTCCAGATTGTTCTGAATCAAATGCTGACTCCTGCTGAGAGAGCTGTCTATCCAAATATAGACAATGTCATATGCTCCTTCATGACCACAAGGGTGATATCTATGCTGGAAAACCATCAGAACTACACCAACAATGAGGATGTGGTTCTTCCAGAGGCAATGCAAGAATTCCTGAACAATCAAAACTTGCCTCCACCACATATTCAGAATGTTGCTGATCCAGTAGTTCCTGAGGAGGAAGCTCCTGAAACACAAGCTGAAGAAGTCACTGAGTCATCTCATCAAGCTAATATCCCTGAGACTCAAACTTCTCAAATGGAAGAGGAAGTGATAGTGGAAGATGCACAGACATCCTCAGATGACAATGCTCAATCTGAAGGAGAGGATTCATTACAGGATAATTCTACTGATTCTGAGGATGAAGTGAATACTCCTGTTCAAACCACTGCAGCTGCACCTTCTAATGATGTGATGGTGGATGTTGATGAGCTTTTCTCTAACACTTACAATCCACTACTACAGTCAGGTATCCATTCTGATTCTGACAACTTATCATTTAGTGCACCTGATTGGGTTCAGAATCTTTTGGATTCCAATCAGCTTTCATCACTTCTCACAAGTGCCAATGAATTTGAAATCCCCCAAGTTCATAACCAAGGCACCACTTCACAAACACTTGAAGCAGAAACTTCTCAACCCCTCAGTCAACCACTTCATATTTCTGAGAGAGAGGGAGAAAGTGCCTTCAGTGCACCACATAAGGAGGTTGATTCTGAAACTGCAGCTCTGTCTCCTAGTCAGGAAAGGAGAATAGAACCTGAGACAACTGCAGATATGTCTATTTCTTCACCACCTCAGCCACATGATATTACAATGCACAGTGAGGTTGCACACACAGTTGAAGAATTGACGGTTGCTAACACTTTGTCGTCCATGTCAGGGATAGACACTGTTGCTTCTGATCCTATTCAGGGTCAAATGCCTTCACAGGCTTCTGGGGGAAACTTGGATGAATTGCCACATTCTGCATCCTTGTCTACCCCCTGGGAGGAACATTCCAGATCCCTTAAGGGACTCTTCACCTCTCGAAGGTGAACGGCAATCTGTTTCTGAGCCCTTCATTTCAGGAAGTGTGCCAGTTATAGAGGACTTGTCACAAAGTCATTCGCCGTCAAAGGCAGTTGTGGGAAACCAGGGTGCTTCGCCTATTCAAGGATCACATCCTTCGAGCCCTGTGTCTACCCACCCTGAGATTCCAACTCAGGATCCATCAAAGGACTCACTACATTCAAGTAGTTGGCAACTTGTTCTAATGACTCAGATTCATCTGACGAGGAAACTGAGACGAAGGCTCACGAACCTTCATTGCAACCTTCCTGTGACCTCTCTAGAAGAGGCTAAGAAGATTTCTCTTGCAGGTAACATCCACAGAAGCTGGAACTTCTTTGAGTGAGAGGGAAACACTTACAGAACATGTTATACAGCAACCCTCTGCCTCACTGAGTGCTCTAGTCTTGAGTGAAATGAGAGAAACACCTGCAGAACGAACTAGTGAGAACCCAACAAACCCAAACCTACAATTGAATCTGCTATTCCAACTGTATCTGTGACAGAATTTGAAGCTCTGAAGTTCAAAGTTCAACATCTAGAAGCTGAGAATCTTGTTCTACGGGAGGAGTTAGTGGAAATCAAATCAACAATGGAACAAAGGTTGGCTGCTCTGAAGCTAAATTGCTGGCATCTCAAACTTCCAGAGAGGATTACTCAACTGAGGGGGAGAGAGCAGCAGAAAAAGCAAAGGGAAAAGGGTGATCACAGGGGTGTCTGAAGAACTGATTGATTCTGCTCTTAAACATCAATTCAGTTACAGTCATGATGAATACATCCCTGAGTTTGTGGATGACAGAGTAATAAGGATGGTTGGTGCTGAGAATGAAGATCTGAAAGAAGGAGAAATCCCAGACAATGAAGTCTTTGCTGATGAACTTGCATATCACAATGACATCTTCCCTCCTCAAGAATTTGAAATTGCAAATCCACAAGACATTGCTGAGGTTTCTAAGGATTATGCTGAGCAAAGGAGAGCAAGGGAGAAGTTAGAAAATCAAAGACGAATTCGAAGGGAAAGGAGACTTGCCAACTTACATAAAGATGGAGCTGAATGGGACATTGCTAGATCTGTGTTTGATTTTCCAGAGGTCACTCAAGAAAACATGATGACGAAGTGAAAGATATCTTTGACTCCTTCAGGAACAATACAAGGATTTACATGATTATCACGAGGTGTTAAATGATATCATTTCTACTGTGTCTGTTGCTGTGCTTCCCAGAAGAGGATGGATGGTAAACATGTCATTTGAGCTACAAAGAGAAGGCCATGGACTCAAGCATGTGTCAAGTCAGTTTCTCAGAGATCTATCTTTAACTGAGCTGTTTGTGGTAAGAAATAAGATCATCTCAACCGGCAGAAAGCATAATGAAGTATTCAGAGATATGGTGGAAGAATGGATCACTGATATTGGAGTTGAAATTCATGACAAACCTTCAGTTATCAAGTATTTCAAGGATGGTATGATTCAGAGTATTGGACTCACTGATGAAGCATTGTCAACATACAATCCTCGTATACTGAAATATCTGGAAACTCAAGTCAGGGAGAAGTGCTCAAGGACTAGCAAGGGAAGACTAACTGCTGAACTGCTATATGCCTATCGTCTGAACTTTGCTGCTCTGAGAGACTTAGACTTATCAGCAATCAATCGTCAACCACCATATCCACTGCCTCCACTCAATCCTGAAATTCCTGAAAATCCAAAGCTCCTGTTGTCAACCTACAATCCTACTTCTGTGATATTCAAGAAGAAGAAAGACTCTGAGGCCCTTGCTATACCACTGACAGAAATTGGAAAATTCTCTTCCAAAAGAATCATTCGTGCTGTTGCTGCTGTCAAGTTATCAGTTGTGAAAGAAGACAAGAGTGTGCTCAAAGATTTGATTGATCTTCTAGAGATAAGAAAAGCTGTAGAGACTGTCCATAACACTTCAAGGGTTCGTGCTCATCCATCAAGAATCATCATGAAAATGAAGGAATGGAGATGAATGTCACCTTTAAGAAGTTGAAGAAAATGGTTCATGTCCAACTTAGAGAAGATGAAGAAGAATCTAGAGCAACCTCCACCTGAGAACACACTGGAGCAAGTGGCACTGAGTACCATCACTGCTAGGATTGAAGAAATCTATTTAGGAAAGAATCAACCTGAAGCTGATATAAGAGACCTAAGGCAAATGAAGAAATGCTGATCCTGACATCTGGAGGAAGTATTGGCACAAATCAAATGATCATCATGGTCACAGGGGTCAAAGTGGAGGATCATCAAATAGAATCTACATCAGCTCAGGGGCAGTAAGTCAAAGGGGATCCACTAGTATCACACTGAACACAACTATGATTTTGGTGAATCATCAAGATTGAATCTGCCAAGACAAAGGTATGGAGTAGAGACCATCCTGTTGAACAAATCATTGGTATCCAGACACACGGAGTGCAGACTAGAAGAGCAACTAAGAATGAATGCAACTTTGCTGGTTCTTGTCTCAGACAGAACCAAAGAAAGTTGAAGAGGCTCTAAGTGAATCCAGATTGGGTATCTGCAATGCACGAAGAACTCAATCAATTCGAAGGAGAAAAGTTTGAAGCGGGGGCCAAACCTAAAGGAAAATCTATAGTTGGCACTAGATGGGTTTTTTTAGAAACAAACTGGATGAAGATGGTATTGTTTACGAGGAATAAGGCCAAGACTGGTTGGCAAGGGTTATTCGCAAGAAGAAGGAATTGCTATGATGAAACCTATGCTCCAGTTGCTAGGCTTGAAGCAATCAGGATGTTCTTAGCATTTGCTGCACACTCCAACTTCAAAGTATAACAGATGGATGTGAAAAGTGCTTTCCTGAATGGTTATCTAGAAGGAGAGTCTATGTTGAACAACCCCCTGGGTTTGAAGACAAAGAATTTGAAGACTTCGTATACTTTCTCTTCAAAGCACTCTATGGGCCTGAAGCAAGCCCCTCGAACCTGGTATGACAACTCTTTCCAAGTTCTTACTTCAGAAATGGTTCACCAGAGGTATCATCGATAAAACTCTTTCCATAAAAAGCATAAGGTGATAAAATTTTGTACAAGTATATGTCGACGACATTATATTTGGTTCTACTAATGATCTTTTGTGCGAGAGATTTGCTAAGTTAATGCAGAGCAAGTATGAGATGAGCATGTGATGGGAGAATTGTCCTTCTTCCTAGGACTTCAAGTCATTCAGAAGCCTGACGGTATTTTTAATCTGCCAATCTAAAACATCAAGGATCTTCTAAAGAAATATGGAATGGAAAGAAGCATCCCTGCCAAAAACTCCTATGCCACGGTTGTCAAACTTGATGATCAGGACAAATCCTGGAAGTCAGTTGACATCCGAAGTATCGAGTTGATGATTGCTCTCTCTTTACTAACTGCTAGTAGACCAGATATCATGTTCGCAACTTGTTTATGTGCTAGATTCCAGCTGATCCTAAAGATCACATCTAATATGGTTAAGCGTATTTTAGGTATCTTAAGGGAACCCCAATCTAAGGGATTTGGTACCCTAAAGATACAGGTTTTTAATCTATGGCTATACATATTCTGACTTTGCAGGATGTAAGATTGATAGGAAAAGTACTTCAGGAAGCTTGTCAGTTTCTTGGACGAAGTTTGGTGTCATGGTATAGCAAGAAGCAACACTCCGTGTCTAACGTCTACACGAAGCTGAATACATAGCTGCTGGAAGTGCTGTGCTCAAATCTTGTGGATGAGAATCAACTACAAGATTATGGACTCATGTTGGATAAAATTCCGATTCCTGGTGTGATAACACGAGTGCCATTGCCAACAATCCTGTTCACCACTCCAGGACAAAGCATATTATGAATCAGGTATCATTTCCTTCGCGAGCAGGTCATGAATGGAAACAGTAGAGTTACACTTCGTACCTACTGATCAACAATTGCAGACATCTTCACTGAACCACTAGACGAAATCCGATTTCTCTAGACTGGTTGGTGAATTGGGATGTTAAATATGTCTAATTAATTAGAAGACAGAAATAACTGCAATTTGTTCGTAAGTTCACAAGTTTTAAAATGTACATATTTTCAGGACTTGTGAATTTACAAAGAGCATCCAGTATGTTTACATAATTTTCTGATAATTAGTTTATTATATTGCCATGATTTATATGATTGCATGAGCTTAGTGATTATGTGATTAATTGCTAAGTGGTAGATAATTTAGAATTATGTCTCCTTGAATTATTAGTGCTTATTTCAATTAATGAATATTAGTGTTTATGTAATTCATATTTAATTATTTTGATTAATGGATTGGAAGCAATTCAAGTTATTTTAAGTTATCCTTAATTAAATTTTAATTAAAATACTTGCAGCTAATACTTTAGATATGGTTGACTAATTTTAATTTAGTTTAACTTTATCTAGTTTAATTGTGGATTTATTCAGTGTTTTATTAAATTATTTTGTTTCGAACAAAATAATTCAATAAAGAAATTTGAATTGTATGTTTTGTACTGAACCCAAGCGCAAGGTTTGACTAAGTCAAAACTTGCGCCCAGGATCAGTCCTTGGGCTTGGCTGTTGTGACTGGTTTATTTTTTAAGTCACAAGTGTACTGCTCTGTATGATGAAGCGCAAACTGTGACCCAAGTCAAAGTTTGCGCCTCGGGCGTGTATGCATAGTTCTCGTGGTGGGTTTTGCTCAGCGCAACATTTGACTTTTCCTGGTCAAATGTTGCGCCAAATGATTTCACCTGTAACACTGAGTCTAACTTAGTTTTTTCACTAAGTCATATATCAAAGTTGCGCCTCTATACACACTGTGCCGTGTATGAGGGCATTCCGTCATTTCATTTGTTTGCGCTTGTATATGGTTACTGTGTATGCATAGAGGGCAAGTTGGTCATTTCCAACTTGCGCCTCATCCCCTCGTGGCACATATATAGGCACACACTTGCCATTTTCTTCATCTCGCAATACACGCATATATACACGCAGCCAAAACCCTCTCTTTTATATTCAAAAACCACCGAGTACTGACATCTTGCAATCGAACAAAAACCCAATCAAATCTTGTCCATTTTGTGATCTGAAACAAGTTTTGAGATCCCACTGTCAAGAGCTTTCTAGTCATACCAGATTATTATCGATCCGTCGTCGTTTTTCGAAAGGGTGTTTTCGAAACATTTAAACTTCTTGGACTGATTTGAACAAGTTTTAGTGTCCATAATTTGCGAAGCCGATCCCATAACTCTAGAATTTCGAGAAGTTTAACATACTTGAATTTCATCAATCTAAAATTCTTGGAATTAGGGTTTACGGAGCGTTATTTATTTAATTATGTTCGTGACATAAGTTGAATTTGTTCTTTATATTCGTGAACACGAAATTTATAATCATTTTTAATTCAATTAAATGGCTGCAAATTTGAGATTCCGAAAACAATTTCACAATTGTGAAAATAATAATTTAATTACGCAAGCGAATTATCGACGCTGGATCCGATATATGTCTGAATATTCGTTTGCAGATTTGCTATGACAAGTCAGTGTATCTTAACAAATTCTTCTACGAGATTTCTTGTCTTCTATTCTGTTGTGAATACAGAACAGGTACTGGTGGTACTTGTCAAATTCAGGGACGAACGTGTCAATTACTGAGAACACCCTAACACTGCTCTGCAACTTCCAACAGAGAACTTTGAAGCTGTTCCAGACAGGGCTGAAAAACAAATTTTTTCTTTCGTTCATCTGCCAGAGGGAGAAGGGTGATCTTCCAGGAAAGATGTACGTCAAGCATTTACCTCGAGAATGGATTTTCTCTTTAATTCCATTTCTCATGCCATGCACCAAAACGGGAGGGTTCCATGGGATACTAATTTCAATCAGGAAATTGGGATTGGAATTGCAACAAAATACAAGGATTATATGGGGCATCTGATAATGGGGGCTTTTCAGGACTCTCTAAAGAAAGAAGAAATGTACTTCTCTACCCTCGGTGTCTTCCAGATTGTCTGAATCAAAGCTCTGACTCTGCCTGAGAGAGCTGTCTATCCAAATATAGACAATGTCAATGCTCCTTCAGCGACACAAATGGTGATATCTATGCTGGAAACCATCAGAACTACAACCAACAATGAGGATGTGTGTTCTTCCAGAGGCAATGCAAAGATTCCTGAACAATCAAAACTTGCCACCACCACATATTTCAGAAGTGTTTGCTGATCCAGTAAAGTTCCTGAGGAGGAAGTCTCCTGAAACACAAGCTGAACGAAGTCACTGGAGTCATCTCATCAAGCTAAATCCCTGAGACTCAAACTTCTCAATGGAAGAGGAAGTGATAGTTGAAGATGCACGACACCTCAGATGACAATGCTCAATCTGAAGGAGAGGATTCTACAGGAAATTAACTGATTTTGAGGATGAAGTGAATACTCCTGTTCAAACCTACTGCAGCTGCACTATCTAATGATAGTGATGGTGGATTTGATGAGCTTTTCTCTAACACTTACAATCACTACTACAGTCAGGTAATCCATTCTGATTCTGACAACTTATCATTTAGTGCACCTGATTGGGTTCAGAATCTTTGGATGCCAATCAGCTTTCAATCACTTCTCCAAGTGCCAATGAATTTGAAATCCCCCAGTTCAAAACCAAGGCACACACTTCACAACAACACTTGAAGCAGAAAACTTCTCAACCCCTCAGTCAACCACTCATATTTCTGAGAGAGAGGGAGAGTTCCTTCAATAAATGAACTAGGTCAAAGATGTATAACTTGCACACTAGTTTATTAGCTTCAGAATCAGATAACTGTAGTCTCTCTCTAAAGATAGCTAAACTGAAGAAGAGTAGATGAATTAGCTTTAGAGAAACTCATGAACACTAACCTTAAAGATAGAATTGAATATCTAGAGAATAAGGAGAAGTGTAGTGCAGAAATTGAGGAGTCCCTTAGGTCTCAGATTGCTGACCTAGAAACTAAGCTTAGGGCCTATCAGAATTCTGCTTTTCTACAGAAAGAGATCTTGGATAGTCAAAGGGTTGATAAGAAGGTTGCTATTGGCCTTGACTATAGTTCTTTGGAAGTGCTAAAAGAAAGAAGAGAAAAGAGAATGAAGGCATATTGTTTCAGCAGGAACTGAGAATGCTCCTGAAGGAACAAATATACCTAAAATTCTAAAGAACACCAAGACCCCTATCTTTAGAAAGGCACAAACAGAACCTCTGATAGAAGAAGACCTTGTCATCAAGGAAGAGTTGAAAAATGAGGAAGTTGTTAAGCCTCAAGTAAAACAGGAATCACATGATGTACCTTCTAATTCCCAAGTCAGAGATGACTCAGATAAAACTGGATTAGGAAGTACTAGTTCCAACAAAAAGAAGAACAACAGGAATGGCAAGATAGATCCTAAGAACACCAACTCTAGGAATTCTTATGCTAGAAAGGTTTGTAATAACTGCAATTCTACTAATCATCTTACTCATGCATGTAAAGTGATTAAAGTAGATAATTCTGTTTCTAGCATGCCTAATACTGTTAACATGAATGCTGTTCATTTACCATGTGGTAGAGTAGGTTGCATGCTATGTGCTATGAATATGATGTCTGCATGTTTTACCATGTTGAATGCATCTTTTTCTGCACCATCTGCCATGAATATGAATATGACTGCACCTTCTGTTGCCCCTGTGGCAAAGACTGCTAGTCCTTCTAAGAAGAAGGAAACTCCCAACTCGAAGTCTAAAAGCACTTCTGCTAAGACTAAAAAGGAGAAGAGTCCAGTCACCCCTGAACAAGCACATGTTAAACCAGTTTCTGTTGATAATCCTGTTTCTACTAAACCACCTGGACCCAAGAACGTCTGGGTACCAAAGAAAGTTTAATCCATTTGTGAATGCAGGGCACAGGAAGGAAAAGAAAAGTTGTGTGGGTTCTTGATAGTGGTTGTTCAAGACACATGACTGGAGAAAAGTCCCTGCTCACAGATGTGGTGATGAGAACCGGCCCAATTGTAATCTTTGGAGATGACAGCAAAGGTTTTACAACGGGATATGGTAAGCTGAAAGTTGGAAATGTCATCATTGAAGACATCTCTCTGGTGGAAGGACTTAAGCACAACTTACTGAGTATCAGTCAGTTCTGTGACAAAGGATACGACGTAATCTTTCAGAAGGAAGTTTGCTTAATTCAGAACCGGAAGAACAAGGATCTTACACTCCGTGGTGTAAGAAAATCAAGTTTGTTTATAGCCGACATAGACTCAGCAAGTAAGGGGGAGGTCAAGTGTTTCTACACCAAGGCCTCTGCTGATGATAGTTGGTTATGGCATCGGAAGCTCTCACACTTGAACTTTAGGACTATGAACTCTTTAGTCAAAAGGGAACTTGTGAGAGGATTGCCACAGAAAGAATTCTGTCAAGAAGGACTCTGTGATGCATGTGAAAAAGGGAAGTCAAAGAAAGCATCACACAGGAGCAAAGGCATGACTGATATTGGTTCACCCCTTCAACTGATTCATATGGATCTGTTTGGACCAGTCAACATTCCTTCTATATCAAGGAAAAGATATGCTCTTGTGATCGTCGATGACTACTCAAAATACACATGGGTATTATTCTTACATTCAAAGGATGAAGCAGC
This sequence comes from Daucus carota subsp. sativus, assembly GCF_001625215.2. Lineage (NCBI taxonomy): Eukaryota > Viridiplantae > Streptophyta > Magnoliopsida > Apiales > Apiaceae > Daucus > Daucus carota. The sequence continues at coordinate 10,272,815 of NC_030388.2, read as the reverse complement.
ACTCGTCATCATTGATCATATCAAGAAGATTGAAAAGGAAGCAAATCTGCCAGTAAGGGCAATCAGATCAGATAATGGAACAGAATTTCGTAATGCTGTTCTTAATGACTTCTGTACTGATAAGGGCATCTCTCGTCAGTATTCAGCTCCAAGGACTCCACAACAAAATGGTGTCGTAGAAAGGAAGAACAGAACCTTGATTGAAGCAGCAAGGACTATGATCAGTCAATCAAGACTTCCAATCTATTTCTGGGCTGAAGCTGTAAGCACTGCTTGTTACACCCAAAATCGTACCCTGATTAACAAGGATTTGGATAAGACTCCTTATGAAGTAATGGCCAACAGAAAACCATCACTGAGTTACTTTCATGTGTTTGGTGCAAAATGCTTTGTGTTAAAAGAAGAGCATTTGGGAAAGTTTGATGCCAAAGCTGAAGAAGGCATATTTCTGGGTTATTCTTTGGAGTCTAAGGCCTACAGGGTTTATCTGATCAATGACGACAAACTGATTGAAAGCATCAATGTAAGATTTGATGATACCAAACTCCCAAGTCTCCAAAAGGAAAATGAATCTGATTCTCTGGAGTTTGAGAATTTAGAAGACATCTATTTAGGAGAAGATCAACCTGAAGCTGATATAAGAGATCCTAATGCAAATGAAGAAAATGCTGATCCTGAACCATCTGGAGGAAGTATTGGCAACAATACAAATGATCATCATGGTCACAGTGGTCAAAGTGGAGGATCATCAAATAGAATCTACATCAGCTCAGGGGGAGTAAGTCAAAGTGGATCCACTAGTCATCACACTCAACACAACTATGATTTTGGTGAATCATCAAGATTGAATCTGCCAAGACAAAGGGTATGGAGTAGAGACCATCCTGTTGAACAAATCATTGGTGATCCAGACACAGGAGTGCAGACTAGAAGAGCAACTCAGAATGAATGCAACTTTGCTGGATTCTTGTCTCAGACAGAACCAAAGAAAGTTGAAGAGGCTCTAAGTGATCCAGATTGGGTATCTGCAATGCACGAAGAACTCAATCAATTCGAAAGGCAGAAAGTTTGGAAGCTGGTGCCAAGACCTAAAGGAAAATCTATAGTTGGCACTAGATGGGTTTTTAGAAACAAACTGGATGAAGATGGTATTGTTACGAGGAATAAGGCAAGACTGGTTGCAAAGGGTTATTCGCAAGAAGAAGGAATTGACTATGATGAAACCTATGCTCCAGTTGCTAGGCTTGAAGCAATCAGGATGTTCTTAGCATTTGCTGCACACTCCAACTTCAAAGTATATCAGATGGATGTGAAAAGTGCTTTCCTGAATGGTGATCTAGAAGAGGAAGTCTATGTTGAACAACCCCCTGGGTTTGAAGACAAAGAATTTGAAGACTTCGTATACTTTCTCTTCAAAGCACTCTATGGCCTGAAGCAAGCCCCTCGAACCTGGTATGACACTCTTTCCAAGTTCTTACTTGAAAATGGTTTCACCAGAGGTATCATCGATAAAACTCTTTTCCATAAAAAGCATAAGGATGATAAAATTCTTGTACAAGTATATGTCGACGACATTATATTTGGTTCTACTAATGATCTTTTGTGCGAGAGATTTGCTAAGTTAATGCAGAGCAAGTATGAGATGAGCATGATGGGAGAATTGTCCTTCTTCCTAGGACTTCAAGTCATTCAGAAGCCTGACGGTATTTTTATCTGCCAATCTAAATACATCAAGGATCTTCTAAAGAAATATGGAATGGAAGAAGCATCTCCTGCCAAAACTCCTATGCCAACTGTTGTCAAACTTGATCAGGACAAATCTGGTAAGTCAGTTGACATCACGAAGTATCGAGGTATGATTGGCTCTCTCTTATACTTAACTGCTAGTAGACCAGATATCATGTTCGCAACTTGTTTATGTGCTAGATTCCAGGCTGATCCTAAAGAGTCACATCTTATAGCTGTTAAGCGTATTTTTAGGTATCTTAAGGGAACCCCCAATCTAGGGATTTGGTACCCTAAAGATACAGGTTTTAATCTGATTGGCTATACAGATTCTGACTTTGCAGGATGTAAGATTGATAGGAAAAGTACTTCAGGAAGCTGTCAGTTTCTTGGACGAAGGTTGGTGTCATGGTATAGCAAGAAGCAACACTCCGTGTCTACGTCTACAGCGGAAGCTGAATACATAGCTGCTGGAAGTTGCTGTGCTCAAATCTTGTGGATGAGGAATCAACTACAAGATTATGGACTCATGTTGGATAAAATTCCGATTCTGTGTGATAACACGAGTGCCATTGCCAACAATCCTGTTCAACACTCCAGGACAAAGCATATTGATATCAGGTATCATTTCCTTCGCGAGCATGTCATGAATGGAACAGTAGAGTTACACTTCGTACCTACTGATCAACAAATTGCAGACATCTTCACTGAACCACTAGACGAATCCACTTTCTCTAGACTGGTTGGTGAACTTGGGATGTTAAATATGTCTAATTAATTAGACAAGAAATAACTGCAATTTGTTCGTAAGTTCACAAGTTTTAAAATGTACATATTTTCAGGACTTGTGAATTTACAAAGAGCATCCAGTATTTTACATAATTTTCTGATAATTAGTTTTAATTATTTGCCATGATTTATATGATTTGCATGATTCTATGTGATTATGTGATTAATTGCTAAGTGGTAGATATTTAGAATTAATTCTCTTGAATTATTTAAGTGCTTATATTCAATTAATGAATATTAGTGTTTATTTAATTCATATTTTAATTATATTTGATTAATGGATTTGAAGCAATTCAAGTTATTTTAAGTTATCCATTAATTAAATTTTAATTAAAATACTTGCAGCATAATTACTTTAGATATTGGTTGACTAATTTTAATTTAGTTTAACTTTATCTAGATTAATTGTGATTTATTCAAGTTGTTTATTAAATTATTTTGTTTCGAACAAAATAATTCAATAAAGAAAATTTGAATTGTATGTTTGTACTGAACCCAAGCGCAAGGTTTGACTAAGTCAAAACTTGCGCCCAGGATCAGTCCTTGGGCTTGGCTGTTGTGACTTGGTTTAATTTTTAAGTCACAAGTGTACTGCTCTGTATGATGAAGCGCAAACTTTGACCAAGTCAAAGTTTGCGCCTCGGGCGTGTATGCATTAGTTCGTGGTGTGTTTTGCTCAGCGCAACATTTGACTTTTCCTGGTCAAATGTTGCGCCAAATGATTTCACCTGTATACACTGAGTCTAACTTAGTTTTTCACTAAGTCATATATCAAAGTTGCGCCTCTATACACTGTGCCGTGTATAGAGGGCATTTCCGTCATTTCATTTGTTGCGCTGTATATGGTTACTGTGTATAGCATAGAGGGCAAGTTGGTCATTTACCAACTTGCGCCTCATCCCCTCTGTGCACATATATATGCACACACTTGGCCATTTCTCTTCATCTCGCCTATACACGCATATATACACGCAGCCAAAACCCTCTCTTTTATTCAAAAACCACCGAGTACTGACATCTTCAATCGAACAAAAACCCAATCAAATCTTGTCCATTTTGTGATCTGAAACCAGTTTTGAGATCCCACTGTCAAGAGCTTTCTAGTCATACCAGATTTATTACGATCCGTCGTCGTTTTTCGAAAGGGTTTTTCGAAACCTTTAAACTTCTTGGACTGATTTGAACAAGTTTTTAGTGTCCATAATTTGCGAAGCCGATCCCATAACTCTTAGAATTTCGAGAAGTTTAACATACTTGAATTTCATCAAATTCTAAAATTCTTGGAATTAGGGTTTTACGGAGCGTTATTATTTAATTATTTTCGTGACATAAGTTGAAATTTGTTCTTTATTATTCGTGAAACGAAATTTATAATCATTTTTAATTCCAATTAAAAATGGCTGCAAATTTTGAGATTCCGAAAACAAATTTCACAATTGTTGAAAATAATAATTTAATTACGCAAGCGAATTATCGACGCTGGATTCGATATATGTCTGAATATTCGTTTGCTAGATTTGCTATGACAGAGTCAGTGTATCTTAACAAATCTCTTCTACGAGATTTCTTGTCTTCTATTTCTGTTGTGAATACAGGACAGGTACTTGGTATTACTTGTCAAATTCAGGGACGAACGCTGTCAATTACTGAGAACACCCTGAACACTGCTCTGCAACTTCCAACAGAGAACTTTGAAGCTGTTCCAGACAGGGCTGAAAGAACAAATTTTTTCTTTGCTATTCACTGCCAGAGGGAGAATGGTGATCTTCCAGGAAAGATGTACGTCAAGCATTTACCTCGAGAATGGAATTTCTTCTTTAATTCCATTTCTCATGTATTTGCACCAAAAACTGGAGGGTTCCATGGGATTACTAATTTCAATCAGGAAATTGGGATTGCAATTGCACAAAATACAAGGATTAATCTGGGGCATCTGATAATGGGAGCTTTTCAGGACTCTCTAAGAAAGAACAGAAATGTACTTCTCTACCCTCGGTTCTTCCAGATTGTTCTGAATCAAATGCTGACTCCTGCTGAGAGAGCTGTCTATCCAAATATAGACAATGTCATATGCTCCTTCATGACCACAAGGGTGATATCTATGCTGGAAAACCATCAGAACTACACCAACAATGAGGATGTGGTTCTTCCAGAGGCAATGCAAGAATTCCTGAACAATCAAAACTTGCCTCCACCACATATTCAGAATGTTGCTGATCCAGTAGTTCCTGAGGAGGAAGCTCCTGAAACACAAGCTGAAGAAGTCACTGAGTCATCTCATCAAGCTAATATCCCTGAGACTCAAACTTCTCAAATGGAAGAGGAAGTGATAGTGGAAGATGCACAGACATCCTCAGATGACAATGCTCAATCTGAAGGAGAGGATTCATTACAGGATAATTCTACTGATTCTGAGGATGAAGTGAATACTCCTGTTCAAACCACTGCAGCTGCACCTTCTAATGATGTGATGGTGGATGTTGATGAGCTTTTCTCTAACACTTACAATCCACTACTACAGTCAGGTATCCATTCTGATTCTGACAACTTATCATTTAGTGCACCTGATTGGGTTCAGAATCTTTTGGATTCCAATCAGCTTTCATCACTTCTCACAAGTGCCAATGAATTTGAAATCCCCCAAGTTCATAACCAAGGCACCACTTCACAAACACTTGAAGCAGAAACTTCTCAACCCCTCAGTCAACCACTTCATATTTCTGAGAGAGAGGGAGAAAGTGCCTTCAGTGCACCACATAAGGAGGTTGATTCTGAAACTGCAGCTCTGTCTCCTAGTCAGGAAAGGAGAATAGAACCTGAGACAACTGCAGATATGTCTATTTCTTCACCACCTCAGCCACATGATATTACAATGCACAGTGAGGTTGCACACACAGTTGAAGAATTGACGGTTGCTAACACTTTGTCGTCCATGTCAGGGATAGACACTGTTGCTTCTGATCCTATTCAGGGTCAAATGCCTTCACAGGCTTCTGGGGGAAACTTGGATGAATTGCCACATTCTGCATCCTTGTCTACCCCCCTGGGAGGAACATTCCCAGATCCCTTAAGGGACTCTTCACCTCTCGAAGGTGAACGGCAATCTGTTTCTGAGCCCTTCATTTCAGGAAGTGTGCCAGTTATAGAGGACTTGTCACAAAGTCATTCGCCGTCAAAGGCAGTTGTGGGAAACCAGGGTGCTTCGCCTATTCAAGGATCACATCCTTCGAGCCCTGTGTCTACCCACCCTGAGATTCCAACTCAGGATCCATCAAAGGACTCACTACATTCAAGTAGTTGGCAACTTGTTTCTAATGACTCAGATTCATCTGACGAGGAAACTGAGGACGAAGGCTCACGAACCTTCATTGCACCTTCTGTGACCTCTCTAGAAGAGGCTAAGAAGATTTCTCTTGCAGGTACATCCACAGAAGCTGGAACTTCTTTGAGTGAGAGGGAAACACTTACAGAACATGTTATACAGAAACCCTCTGCCTCACTGAGTGCTCTAGTCTTGAGTGAAATGAGAGAAACACCTGCAGAACGAACTAGTGAGAACCCAACAACCCAACCTACAATTGAATCTGCTATTCCAACTGTATCTGTGACAGAATTTGAAGCTCTGAAGTTCAAAGTTCAACATCTAGAAGCTGAGAATCTTGTTCTACGGGAAGAGTTAGTGGAAATAAAATCAACTATGGAACAAAGGTTGGCTGCACTTGAAGCTAAATTGCTGGCATCTCAAACTTCCAGAGAGGATTACTCAACTGAGGGGGAGAGAGCAGCAGAAAAAGCAAAAGGGAAAAGGGTGATCACAGGGGTGTCTGAAGAACTGATTGATTCTGCTCTTAAACGTCAATTCAGTTACAGTCATGATGAATACATCCCTGAGTTTGTGGATGACAGAGTAATAAGGATGGTTGGCGCTGAGAATGAAGATCTTGAAGAAGGAGAAATCCCAGACAATGAAGTCTTTGTTGATGAACTTGCATATCACAATGACATCTTCCCTCCTCAAGAATTTGAAATTGCAAATCCACAAGACATTGCTGAGGTTTCTAAGGATTATGCTGAGCAAAGGAGAGCAAGGGAGAAGTTAGAAAATCAAAGACGAATTCGAAGGGAAAGGAGACTTGCTAACTTACATAAAGATGGAGCTGAATGGGACATTGCTAGATCTGTGTTTGATTTTCCAGAGGTCACTCAAGAAAACAATGATGACGAAGTGAAAGATATCTTTGACTCCTTCAGGAACAATTACAAGGACTTACATGATTATCACGAGGTGTTAAATGATATCATTTCTACTGTGTCTGTTGCTGTGCTTCCCAGAAGAGGATGGATGGTAAACATGTCATTTGAGCTACAAAGAGAAGGCCATGGACTCAAGCATGTGTCAAGTCAGTTTCTCAGAGATCTATCTTTAACTGAGCTGTTTGTGGTAAGAAATAAGATCATCTCAACCGGCAGAAAGCATAATGAAGTATTCAGAGATATGGTGGAAGAATGGATCACTGATATTGGAGTTGAAATTCATGACAAACCTTTAGTTATCAAGTATTTCAAGGATGGTATGATTCAGAGTATTGGACTCACTGATGAAGCATTGTCAACATACAATCCTCGTATACTGAAATATCTGGAAACTCAAGTCAGGGAGAAGTGCTCAAGGACTAGCAAGGGAAGACTAACTGCAGAACTGCTATATGCCTATCGTCTGAACTTTGCTGCTCTGAGAGACTTAGACTTATCAGCAATCAATCGTCAACCACCATATCCACTGCCTCCACTCAATCCTGAAATTCCTGAAAATCCAAAAGCTCCTGTTGTAACCTACAATCCTACTTCTGTGATATTCAAGAAGAAGAAAGACTCTGAGGCCATTGCTATACCACTGACAGAAATTGGAAAATTCTCTTCCAAAAGAATCATTCGTGTTGTTGCTGCTGTCAAGTTATCAGTTGTGAAAGAAGACAAGAGTGTGCTCAAAGATTTGATTGATCTTCTAGAAATAAGAAAAGCTGTAGAGACTGTCCATAACACTTCAAGGGTTCGTGCTCATCCATCAAGAATCATCATGAAAATTGAAGGAATGGAGATGAATGTCACCTTTAAGAAGTTGAAGAAAATGGTTCATGTCCAGACATTAGAGAAGATGAAGAAGAATCTAGAGCAACCTCCACCTGAGAACACACTGGAGCAAGTGGCACTGAGTACCATCACTGCTAGGATTGAAGAAATTGAGAGCAAGCTCACTCAGAAGAAAGAGGAGGAAGCTGCAAAGAGAAAAGCAGAGCAAAAGCTGATTAATGCAAGAGCCAAGAAACCAAGGAGAGAATAGTTCAGACTAGAGGAACAATGGCTGCTTGTATTTACTTTTGATTTCTGGAAATTGTAAGATATAATCCAGACTGTACTTAGTATTATTTCCTGCTTAAAATAGTATGCTTTTTCATTGTGTCAGTTGAGTTATCCTCTTAAAGGATTTGCTTGTCGAACTCTAACAATCAAATAGGGGGAGATTGTAAAGCATAATGTAACGTAAATGTAATTACGATAACTCAACACAACAAAAGACAGGAAACAATACGTAAGTATAATACAGGAATCTACAGGTCGGAGATTCGATACGAACAGACAAAGACAATCAAGATATCTGAGACAAGCATCCGTCCACTGGAAGAAGTTCATTAACATGTTCAAGCCTCAGTGAAGAATAAAGCACAATCAGTTTCTGCTATCAAGATTGCCTGAAGATCAAGTATCAAAGACCAGAAGATTCCAGTATATTTAATTTGATTATTTATAATCAAATTTATCGAAGCAACATCTAACCCGGAATGACTGATCAAGTATATTATCAAGCAAAAGATTCAAGGAATTATTTCAGTTCGAGTCGTTCGTGAACCAGACCAGTGCACGGGACGTCAGGACGTACGAAAGTATTCAGTGGATTCGATCAACGAATTAATTGATCAAATCAATCGAGCTACTCCAGGATATATTGTCAAGAACCCATTCTTATATGTATGTGTATATATATATATATATTAATTGTGAATTACCTGAATTTAAACAATTCAAGTAATTAAATTAACACAATTAATAATATACATATATATATATATATATATAATGGTGCAAATTTGTCTAAGCCACAAAGCATATTACAGGGGCACTAGGCGCAAGGTTTGACCAAGAGTCAAAGCACAAACTTTGACTCAAGTCAACCTCAGCTAAAAACGCATAATTCCGTCTAAGTGCTCATCAGTGTACACAGGGGTTCATACATTGAAGGGGCGCCAGTTTTGACTTTGTCAAAGCGCAAGGTTTGACTTGGTCAAAACTTGCGCTCGACAATCAACTCCATTTGATGGCTAAGTAAGGATGCATGCTATCTCTCCCCTGTACGGCGCAAACTTTGACTGGAAGCGCAATGTTTGACTTCCACTCCTTTAAGCGCAAGTTTGGTTGATTAAAAAGAGTCTAAGTCACAGGTGAGTAACAAGAATGCACTGTGAGGCGCAACTGCTGACTGAGGAGGCGCCAAGTTTGACTTCTGTGAAGAATGAATGTATTTGGGGCGCAACTTTGCTTTATATATATATATATATATAAATATGTGTATATGAAAGTTGCGCCACCACCAATATATTCTGAGTTAGATTTATTTTTATAAATCGAATCCGTCCAGGACGAACTCAAGTCGTCCAGGACGAACTCGTTAACCATGGTTAGTTGTTGGAAAGCCTATAAATAGAGCTTTGTGTTTTCATTTGAAAACAACTACACACTTTGTAAGTGCACACACTATACACATTCTCGAGAGTTAAATTAGAATATCGTTTTATCGAGAGTTTGTAATAGAGTGATTGTAGTCTCTGCAGCCGACACTTGTGTTGGAATTTGTAGCACCCGAGGATTATTTCTAATACAAGAATATTCCCCGACTTGCTGGAGTTATTTATTTACGATTGATTTAACATGGACTGAAACAGAATTATCCGCAATTAGATTAAATCGAAGAAATTGGTAAGACGTATTCAACCCCCCCCCCCTTCTACGTCTGATTGGACCTAACAAACGTCGATGACCTTGGTAACACATCTTCCTACTATGGCTTAAATACTTTGCAACAGTATCATCACCACATATTGGACAAGACATATAACCTTTATTAACACATCCGGACAGATTTCCATATGCGGGAAAGTCATTTATTGTCCACAATAAAATTGCTTTTAAAGTGAAATACGACTTAGTGTGTGCATCATAGACATTTGGTTCACCTTTCTCCCACAACTTCTTTAAATCATCGATTAGAGGCTGTAAATATACATCAAGGTCATTACCAGGCTCATGAGGACCGGGAACTAAAACTGTTAGCATCATAAACTTCCTCTTCATGCATAACCACGGAGGAAGATTATAAGTCACTAGTACTACTGGCCAACAACTGTATCTATTGGTTAGACCGTTATTATGCGGGTTTATACCATCTGCAGACAACGCCAAGCGATTATTTCTTGCCTCACTACCGAAGGCAGGCCACCTATAGTCGATATTTCTCCAAGAAGGAGAGTCGGCTGGATGCCGCATCTTTCCATCTTCTATTCGCTGCTTTGCGTGCCAGGTAATCAGTTCAGATGTAGAAGGAGATTTAAACATTCGCTTCAATCTCGGAATAATTGGAAAATACCACATTATTTTAGCAGGAACATTAATCCTTACTTTACCATCCTTTCCTAACTTCCAGCGAGATAGACTACACTTAGGACACTTAGAAGCATCAACATATACCCCCCGATATAGTATGCAATCGTTTGGACATGAGTGGTACTTTATGTATTCTAGGCCTAAGTTGGATAATGTTTTCTTGGCTTCATATGCATTAGGTGGCATCACATTTTCCTTAGGAAGGAGAGAGCCAACAGTAGACAATAAATCTGTAAACGCGCTATCACTAATTCCAAACCTTGCTTTCCAATTATGCAGTTTTAGCATCGACTCCAATTTGGTACATTCACTACCCTCATACAAAGGCTGTTGAGAATCAGCCACAAATCTCCTAAACTGATACGACTCATTATTGTACTCACTCGAATTATACGCAGCATCACAAACATTGACTGTTTGTGATGCATGACCAGGGGAATGCATCGATGCAGGGTCAAGCGTAGGTGCAGGGCTAGGGGCATTGTCATGAACTGTTGATCCAGTGATTCCACACCCTTGTGTGTGCCAAATCCAATCAAGGTATCCCAAACTAAAACCGTATTCATATAAATGTCCCCTAATAATCTTAACTGCAATTTTTTTAAAGTTAACACATCTTTTGCAGGGGCATGGGATTTTTTTAGTATCACTAGCATTTTCCTCGGCAAATATCAAAAACTCTTCAACCCCGATTTCATAGTCAAGTGTATCCCTATCTTTGAAAATCCAAGACTTGTCCATGTTATTCTCAAACTACCTGATTATCCAAACACAATATACAATTACATTTACAAACTAAACAAACACAAATATATTTGCACAGCTGTGCATAAAACATAGAAAACAAATCCCAAGCTCTAAACATATATAAAACAGTACATAAAAAAGAAACCCCAAGCTCCAAACATATATAAAACATATATACAACTACACGTTTAATTTTCACATGCATACATATAACTACAAAAAGTTATACTTGCAACCGAAACATTTATATAAATATAAAGAAGAATATAGAAGAATATATATACCTAAAACCCAGCAGCTTCGAAACCCAGCACCTCCAAAATCCAGCAGCTATCCAGCAGCTTCGAAAACCCAGCAGCTACCCTAATCTCCAAGCTTCAAATCTCCAAGCTTCAAAGAACCCTAATCTCCAAGCTCCACTCGACCCTAAGCTTGAAGATTGAACCTTAAGCTTGAACACAGCAGCTTCGAATCGCGCACAAATCGCACCTAGGGTTTAGAAGAGAGGGAATCAGTTAATAGAACATTTGAAAGGGGGTTTAGAAGAGAGGGAATCAGTTAATAGAATATTAAACCAAGAACGAGGATTGAAGGACTGAAGGATTGAAGAAAATCGCATACCTAGGTTTAGCTGTCGAGAGAAAGGGGGAAGAGCTGCTGTCTGAAAGAAATATGTATATATGTCCCGATTGTTTTCTTTTGAATGCTTTTGTTTTAATTTTGTTTTAATTTTGATTTATTTTTAATGTTTTTTTATTGTTTTATACTGAGGCGGGAGTGAATGATATGTTAAAGGGGGGGGGGGGAAACAGTAGGGGGGACTAATTAAAAAATTGACTAAGGGCGGGGGAGCGGAGGGCGCGGGCTTTAATATTTTTAAAATTGAGATTAGACATCGCTTCATAAACAATGTGATGTGAAAAAATTTTAAAGTGAGAGCTTAGACATCACTTATGTTAAGGACTGATGTAAAGATACCAGAAAGACATCACATATAAAACGAGCGATGTAAAAAAGGCATTTTACATCGGTGACACTTCCGACTGATGTCTAATGTGCGATGTCTATTGACGAATTTCTAGTAGTGCATGTTGAAGGAGATGGAGCAGAGTTATAGGTAAAACCGTAGGCTGATATAATTAAGGTGACAACTGATGCAACAACTTTTACTGGTCAATATGCGTATGGTTTTAAATTGATAGCTAGAGACGTAGCTTAGATCTTATTCAAGCAAAATCTGGCCGCAAACAAGGAAGTGTATCTGGAGATTATGTAGAGGCAATGTAATTAAGGAAGCTTTAAGCTAGATCAAAGGAAAGGAATGGTCCAAAGTGCAGCTAGAGTTAGACAGTTTAGTAATAATTCAAGCAATCCGAAGTGTGGTTCGAATGTTATCTCCACTTGGGTTTTTGATACAAGATTGTCGAGATTTATTAAATTGACATTATTCCAAATGAGAAACCTGTTTGAAATGATGTGCACATATTCAATAATTTTAAAAATATCAAAGGTTTGTCATGATTTTTTTTTAGAGAAAAGGTTTTTTCATGCTAATTTCATGAGATATACTACTTGAGTGATATAATACTTGAGTGCCTTGCTAGTTAGTTTTCGATATTTAAAATTTATAACATTAAATAGAATATATTTTGAATTTATATAACCTAGTTTTTTCAATCGCGCGGAACGTGTTTTTCTCCCTAGTTTTTATAGTAAAAAAGGAAACTCTACAACGCCAATAACAAGTAAAGATGGTTTTAAATTAGGGCAAACTAACATGTCAAATAAGGACATAAAACATAAATTTGGGACCGAAAGAATAGTATTATTGTTGGAAAATATGGGTATAAGTCACATATTGGTAAGTCATATTTTGAGCATTATGACTAAGATATGTGTGAGATATGATGATATTATCTTAATAATGGAAATTATTTTTTCTATTGGAATTTGTCTCAAATATTATGGCATAGATTAATTTAATTTTGTTTCAAATTAATTGATATGGTGTATATCTTGATATATTTCAATCTGATTCTGTTTCAGATTATTTATGGAATAGAGTAGCGTGCAAATATTACACTGATTTCATAATTAATGATATTTAATTATGAAAAACAGTAGCGCACAAGTCTCTCTGCACCTATAAATTCTCTTATAGGTTGTACCGTTTGTATCATCTAAACACAACCTCATCTCTCTCTCAATACCACAACTCTCCTTCTCTCTGGTGATAGTTCTCTTGCTCGATTTTAGCTCGCCAAAGGTGCCGTTATTGATAACGACGCCGCAACCTCATTTTATCTCGGGAGGCTATCGACTCAACACATACGGTGAGAGGCGAAATAGCTTTAAGGAGACAGTTTCGACTGGACTCGAAGATTCGTATCTTTTTTAATATCTTTCTGTATTTGTTCTTCACTTTTATACATGATCTGTAACTCGCACACACTTTTATTTGATTGTAATATTCGCAGATTGTATTCACAATCTTAAAGCTATTTATTATTTATATGCGACTGATACATCTGTCTCTTCTTGTTTGTGAATTAACAGATTAATGAAGAAAAAAAATATGAACAACGCGCTAAATACGACGGCATATCCCCACGCATAGATCGTCGGATTCGATGGGGGTCAGCAACTGACGCCTAACCCTAATGCACATATTGTAGTATCTGATGGGGGCAAACGTTGGTTGGACATGCACCTCCGGGGCATGTGCCCATGGGACACACTGTCGTTGGACCGTTTAGTGTACCCTTCGGACAGACTCCGCCAGGTTTTGGACCAACGATGAATACTGCACCCTTTGCACATGTTGTGCCTACAGTTTCTAATAGGCCTACTGCATATAATGAGAAACCTGATAAGTTCAATGGATCGAACTTCAAACATTGGCAGCAAAAGATGTTGTTTTATTTGACCACGTTGCATCTGGACTGCTACCTTAAGGAAGAGGTACTGTTGCTCACTGATGAGGGCAACGTGCAGTATGCCGCTGATGCTTGGGAGTAAGCCGACTATATTTGTCGGAATTATGTGCTCAACTATCTAGTTGACTCGCTGTACAACGTGTACAGCACAAAGCAAACAACTAAGGACTTATGGGAATCACTTGAACATATGTATAAATCGAGGACGCTGGGCTAAGAAGTGGATAATTGGCTGCTTTCTTGATTATAAGATGGTGGATTCCAAGACTGTGGTGAGTCAAATGCAAGAACTACAGGTGATCATTCATGAGATTCACACTAAGGGAATGGTCAAAAGCGAGTCTTTCCAAGCAGTTGCTGTTATTGAAAAGCTTCTATCAGGATGGTAAGATTTCAAGAACTACCTTAAGCACAAGCGAAAGGAGATGTATATGAAGGATCTAATTATTAGACCTCTTATTGAAGAAGACAACAGGGGGTCCGAGAAAAAAGTGAACGTTGCCACTGAAATGGCAAATATGGTGGAGCATGCTCAAAGCTCCAAGCCCAAGAAGATCAATTCTGAAAAAGGGGCAAAGCTGGCACCCAAGGTAGGGATTTCGAAGCAGTCAAAGTTTCAAAGTAAGCGCTTCAACAGTGACAAAGTGGGGCATAGGTCTGCTGATTGCAGGAAGCCAAAGAAGCCCAACAAGAAGAAAGAAGCAAACATGGTGGATTATATCTTTAGGGAGATAAGTGAGATAGACCTCTGCGCTACAGTCTCCAAAGTGAATCTGGTTGGTTCAAATCCATGTGAGTGGTGGATTGATACTAGTGCTACTAGCCATGTTTGCTCAAACAAGGCGATTTTCTCTAGCCTCTAAGTTTCCGATGCCGGTGGGAAACTTTACATAGGGAATTCAGCAACTTCTACCATTAAAGGGGAATGCATTGTGATTTTGAAGATGACCTCTAGGAAGGACTTGACTTTGAAGGATGTACTCTATCACTACACCATAAGTGACCTATTGTAACAAATAATTTTGGTGTTACAAGATAAAATGTTACCATAGGTGCCTTAAAATGAATTTTGTGTACATATGCCTACACCATTTTTTAGTGTAACTATAGGTAAACTTTAGTGTAATCATAGATGTAATGAGACATCTATGGTAACATTTTATTTGGTGTTATCGTTGATTTAAAAAAAGTGTAACTGAAAAATGAAATGTTTGAGCGGCTACAATGAAAACAAGAGAGCGGGAGATTGAAAATAATTAAAAACAAAACATATATGTCGGGGAAAATTTATCACTCTTGACTTTCACTATCTCTATAGTTGTTCTCTCCACTCTCTCTCAGAGTCTCAGTCTCGTCTCCCTTGCTTTCTCAACCCTTTTTATATCAATTATTTTGTTGTTTCAGCATTTGTAATTGAAAATCTTCTCAATTGATTGGATCTAGGCTTTGGTTTGATGGGCTTCAAAACAGGGCTTCTTAAGATTAGGGGTTTTGTATTTTGAGTTCAATTGATTGTATTTCTGCACTTAAACTTAAATTAATGGATCTCTCTTTTTGATTCCAGGATTTTGGAGCTTGGTATTCAGTGGATTGGGGATTTGCTTTGAGGTCTAGAGCTTTGGAGGTCTGGTGTGTGGATCTCTCTTCTGTTCGAGTTTTTTAGGTGAGTTCTAAACTTCTGATCCAAAAGTTTTCATTCTTAGGTGTGTACAACTGCCAGCCAAGTGCCTTCGTATTAGTAGATGGCCAGATTTTCTGAATTTAATTTTGAAGCATTTATGCCCTTTCAATTTATCAGTTAGTTATTTGTCTTTTCGTAAGATTTGGTTTTGGTAATCATGGCTTTCATGTGTATTTTTTTGCCATTAGTCTTTCTCCTGCTGTTAATTGTCCCTGTATTTCTGTTTAGGTTCAAACATGCCCTGCACCCCGGAAGCAGCTGATGTGTTAAGGAAGTGTAATGTTCTAATTGCTCCTTCAGTGGCTGCTGGTACATGAGGGGTATATATATATATATATATATATATATATATATATATATATATATATATATATATATATATATATATATTACATTTATTCCAAGTTCAATTTTTGTTGATTCTTATACGGCATGTTTGTCAAATAACCAGTTATCGTATAGTTTCTCTCAAAGTGTACTGATCATTTTTCTATGTGTACCTTTTAATTTAATACATTATTAATGTTTGTGTGGTAAAATGTAATGAATATTTGAGGATGTCCAGTGCTCGATTATGATTAATATAAAAATATTTAATCTGACCTTGGGCAGTGGGTTTTGCGATTTTAAGTGTTCAGTAATAATTACTTGAAGTA
Source organism: Daucus carota subsp. sativus (assembly GCF_001625215.2). Classification (NCBI taxonomy): domain Eukaryota; kingdom Viridiplantae; phylum Streptophyta; class Magnoliopsida; order Apiales; family Apiaceae; genus Daucus; species Daucus carota. Next base: position 10,256,565 of record NC_030388.2, on the reverse strand, counting down.
GAATATGAATAGAATGAATACACAAGAAGATGATATTCTTGGCCCTATATATCTGTTGCTTCAGTTTTGTTTATATTTTTAAGTAGCATTAACCACAACTTTGTGATGCCTAAATATATTGATCTCTGGTCTGCAGGTTGTTGCTGGGAAATACGAACTTAAAGAGACCAATGTAAATTGGTCCCCTGAGGACTTTGAATCTAAACTTCAGGTAAGGCATAGTATCAAGTGTGTGTTCTTCATGTCTACCTAACGATTTTTTTTTGTTTATGCTGAAAAGCTTTAAGAAAAAAATTTACTGGACACCTTCGCTCTATATTTTTTCTTTTCCATAGTGCAAAGGTGGAAATTCAGGAGAGAAGGCATTATCACTTCTCACTGAGCATGATGGGTAACTCTGAATCTCTCTCTCTTATTTGACCTTTTAAAAACTTTTTATTTATTAATTCTAATGGAACTTGGAAGTAGTATAATATGAAATGTTGCAGGAATACCGCTACATGGAGCTGTCATCGAGCTAAATGTGGGTGGAAAGGGGGTCTGAAGGTGAAAATTTTGGTCTTTGTTTTTTTTGACAAATTGTTGTTTTTTAGTTGTCTTGCTAAGTGTAAATTTCTTATATGATGTATAGTTGCGCCGATCTAGCTTACACAATGAACTGTAGGCTCTGGCAGGTTTGAAGTCGAGTTATAAAAAGATGAGTGGGACTACTACAGTAAAGAAGATAAGGAAGATCACGGAGCATGAATTGAATTTACAGCCTCTGTCTGATCCGGTAGCTTCTTTTTTACTTTCTCTTTTAACTTACACAGTTGATTGTAGTATTGTACTGCGGGGAACATCCTGTTCTTTTATATTGAACTTCAAATGCTATGAAAATATGTTGAGTTCTTCAGAAAAGAGTCATAACAACTGTTTTTAAATCGTGACTTTTGAAAATAGAGAAAAGAACAGAAAATGAGGTGGAGCTTGTAATGTTCTTTTATTAAAGAAATTTTTAATAAGAAAGAGAAATAAATCTTCCTTTCTTCTCTAAAATGAACGATGAAAATAAAATATACTTTGTGTTCATTGCCTAATTCAATATCAATCTCAAGACATATTTGTTAGTATATCTCTAAAAGGTGACTGCCCCTTTTCTTTTAATATCCATTTTTCTCCTCTCACTTTTAAAATTATATTTGTGTGGCTCATAATACATACTCTTCGTAATCAATTAAAATCACTCCATCAGCAACTTATACAATTATCTCACACTGAATTTAATATTTGCTGGCAGGAAGCTATGAAACAGACATATCAGAGAGCTCTTAAAACAGCAACAGATTTTACTTATTAATCCAGATTGATCAACATATCCATTTAACTCGCCCTCTGTGAATTGGGTTGTTTCGGGTAGGGTGCTCTAGAAGCATTTGATGCTCAACTTGATTATCTTTGTTATTTTCTTATTATATGGCCTGTCATCTCAGCAAATTCTTTTTCTTTTTATTTTAATTCTGAAGGTTTTGATAGACATGGGTCAATCAATAAGCAAAGAGGTCCAGTTTGTCTCCTTTCATACAGTGTCCAAAGGCTATTGGGGAGAATGTGCCAAGCAGATCTTGACACGGAAGCAAGACCGAACTTATGCTTGTCGCAATTCTACTCTCTTTTGTTTAAAATTAACTCGGTTAACTCTAGTAATTAACTCATGTTTATGATGTATTTAGTTTCAAGCACCAGTACTTGTTTTGGTGTGGTTGTTGGTTGGTATAGCTAGGCTTGGACATCTGTTTTGGTACTTATTGGAATTGTGTTTGTTGTTGGATATTGGTTGGTAAATTTGAAATGGGGAAGTGCTATTTTCAAATGTTATATTGCCTTTTTTTTCCCTATAAAGTGTTGGCAAAGAGTCTTGTAAAGTGTAGCTATTGTTATAAATGGATCATATTTCATTGTTGCTAAATATCAAAAAATGTTGGTAATGATATAAAAAATGTAGGTAAAGGTAGAAAGGTTTATATAAAAATGTAACCATAACACCAACAAGATGTTGCCATTGATAACTTAGTTTTTCAAAGTTTAATGTTACAGTAGCACAAATGGTGTTACCATAGACCTATAGTTACATTTCATTTAGTGTTACCAAAACAAATAAAAGTGTAGGCATAGAGGTGTATGGTTACACTTTTTGAGGTGTAACCAAAAAATGACAATGTGTTACCTTAGACCCCTATGGTAGCACCGATTTTAGTTACGATCCTATTTTGTGAAAAAGTGTTACCATAGCCCTTTTTTGCACTTTCAGCAACACTTTCTGGCCTTTATTCACACTTTTTTGGCTGTTACAATAGGCCACTTATGGTGTAGTGTATGTGCCTGATATTTGCAAGAACCTTGTGTCTGGTTCCTTGTTGAATAAACATGGCTTTCGTATTATAATAGAGTCTATTAAGGTAATTTTGCTTAAGAGTGGTATGTTTGTAGGCAAGGGCTATGTAACGGATGGGTTTTTTAAGCTCAATGTGATGTCCGTTAGGGACGATGATGAAATAAAGAATTCTTCTCTGCTTACTTGCTTAAGTCTCCTAATTTATTGCATGTTAGATTAGGACATGTAAATTATGACACTTTACGAAGATTAAGTGCAAAAGAATACATGCCAAAACCAACTATCGATTCAAAACATAAGTGTGAAACTTGTGTTGAGGCAAAATTAACGAGATCATCATTTAAACGTGTGGAAGGGAACACCAAAGTGCTAGACCTAATACATTGCGATGCATGTGATTTAAAATTCGCTCCAAAAAGAGGTGGAAACAAGTATTTTATTACATTCATAGATGATCGTACAAAATACTGCTATGTATATCTACTGAAAAGCAATGATGAAGCTATAAATAAATTTAAAATCTATAAGGAAGAAATTGAGAGACAATCAAACGATACGTAGCGATCGTGGAGGCGAACATGTTGAACAGTTTGACAAATTCCGTTCACAACATGGTATAATCCATGAGATCACTACACCAAACTCACCTCAGTCAGATGGAGTGGCTGAGAGGAATAATCGCACTTTCAAGGAGATGATGAATGCGATGTTGTTAAGCTCTGGACTTCCGCAATCGATGTGGGGGTAGCCATCTTATGCGCAAATACTATTTTAAATATTACGATTCGTAAGAATAAGGTTATGAGTCCTTATGAAATGTGGATGAAAAAGAAACCAAGTTACCAACACCTGAAAGTGTGGGGGTGCCTTGCAAATTTACTGATCCCTACACCTAAAAAGGTGAAGATTGGTCTGAAAACTTAGGATTGTATCTTAATCGGATATCTTCCATATAGTAATGCATATCGATTTCTTGTTCATGATTCTAAGATTCCTGAGATTCAAAAGAACATGATTATGTAATCAAGGAATGCCTCATTCTTTGAGACTACGTTTTCTTGTAATCCAAGAAACGAGCACCCTACGATGTCTAAACGAATTCATGAATCAATATACGATAATAACGAGAGTGAAGATGGAAATATGGGGGTAGTGAGAAGGAGCAAAAGACAACGAACAGAGAAATCCTATGAGTCTGAGTTCCTGACCTATCTACTAGAAGAAGGTGACCCGAAAACCTATAAAGAAGCGGTTACCTCACCTTATGGACCTATGTGGAAAGAGGCCATCAAGAATGAAGTTTATTCAATTATGCAGAATCATACTTGGGAATTAGTGGACCTGCTAAACGGTTGTAAACCATTAGGCAGCAAGTTGGATTTCAAAAAGAAGTTGAAAACCGAGGGCACTATACAAGGCCAGACTTGTAAATAAAGGATACAAGCAACATAAAGGCCTTGATTACTTTGATACATATTCTCTGATAACGAGAATAACGTCAATAAGAGTGATGTTTGCTATCGTTGCAATGCGAAATCTAACTGTACATCAAATGGATGTAAAAACAGCTTTCCTAAATGGGGATATAGATGAGGAAATATCTATGGAACAACCTGAAGTGTTTGTTGTCCTTGGACAAGATAGAAAAGTATGTAGATTGGTAAAATCATTGTATGGTTCGAAGCAAGCGCCTATGAAATGGCATGAAAAACTTTGTTTCAGATTAATGGTGTATATCTTGATATATTTTAATCTAATTCTGTTTCATATTATTTATGAAATAGATCAGCTTGTAAGTATTACACCGATTCCATAATTAATGATACTTAATTATAGAAAAGAGTAGCGCACAAGTCACTCTGCACCTATGAATACTCCTATAGGTTGTAGGGTTTGTATCATTTAAAAACAACCTCTTCATCTCTCTCAATACCACAACCCTCCATCACTCTGTGATGTGTTATTTTATAACTAACCGCAAGCGCACGGTGTCTGTTGTAGTGCAGACTAGCAAATGCGGGTCGTATCCTCAAGGAGACAGATGCTATCAATTTTTATTCAGTTAAAGTCGATTGTTTCAAGAGCAAACGATGAGTAAAAATATTTAACTAACTAATATAACTAAATTAACACTAACTAATAAGACACAAAAATAATATATTAAAAGTCCAGGGCAATCAGGTCCACCATGCTTACACAATGACCGGCTCTAAGCTAAAGCAATTAAAGTGGTCAAATAACAAGAGTATGTTAATCTCTCTCAAGCATCAACACTCTCGAAACATGATTACACGTATAATCACTTTTAGTAATTCAATTAATCGGGTAATTAAAGCAATGTTAATCTCTCTCGAGTATTAACGCTTTCATAAATCCAATGATGCTCTCGCACTCAAATTCAAATATGCTAATCGTATGTGTGCCTCTAGTAGTATATCTCTCGATCATACTCCTATTCGCAAGAATCAATTCATGATATCGGCCGATTACACAAATCAATATTAAAACATATCAATTAGAATTAACCAATTAATCAAATCACTGTAAAATCATGCCAACATAATAATGCAAACATGGCTTCCCCTTAAACCCTAGAACACACTACTCGATACTAATTAAACAAGCAAAACAACTAGTAGGATAAAGAGACATAATTAAATTAACAAGAAAACTAGAGAAGAAAACTTGTAACCTTCATTGTTGTCACCCCAAGAAAAGTCATAGTTCCCCCATCCTCTCTAACCCTAATTCTAATATAATATTGTACAATGATAAAAACTGATCTATCTCTCCTCATAAAAGTCTTTTAATATTTAAAACTAATATATAAAATAAAACTCCAAAACCAAGTAGGATTTAGTCTCAAAATTCGCAGCTTTCTGTTCTGTCCAGTTTTCGGGCCTTTACAGTTGGACTTTGCTTCTTGGACCACTTCTGAATTAAAGAGAATTTCAAGGGCTTCGCGTGGGCTGTAAGATCGTCCAATTCTGACACCCGGAACTCAAGATATGGCCCAAACAGTGTAGAAATCGGGTAGAACCCAATAAATCCGAATTTTAGTAGAAATTAGCTACAAAATAGCTATTTTAGCTTCAAATCCTTCTCAACTTGGAATTCTTTATTTCCTACAATAAAACAATAAAATCTATTAAATAAATATCCAAATCAGTGCAAAATATAATTAAATATGAGAATAAAATCATATAGAATATATATAAAAATATATACTATCAAACATCCCCACACTAAGCTTTTGCACGTCCTCGGGCAAATAAGCGAAATAAAACTAAATCCTAACTAACTGACACCACTTTCGTAGATGACACGATTGCATTGAGCGTATGCAACAAGCCGTTAAACCCCTAGGCAGCCCTAGTAGGACGAGTTTTGTCTCGTGAGGGTTTATAGTGAATCTACCCACAAAATTCATTATTTTCTACCATGTCTTAAACATGCAACTACTATGAATGCAAACTAAATGAATATGCCTAAAAACAAATCATGAAAGTATCAACCTCGTCAATGTATAATCCTCAGAATAAGCAACAAGCAAGGATTTCATCTATCTCACACATTAGTCAAACAACTCTTCCACTGCAAGTACGGAGTGCATCGTGTGTGCTCAACATGCTCTCTAGTGAAACAAAACAGAGATCAACAGAATTCAACAGAGTCTGAATCATGAGTCGTTTATAAGAATAATGCTTAAACGCTTCGTTACATTAGAGTCAACTACAGCTCAGGGTCGCAAAAGAACTTCTATGCCTCTCTTACTTTTTTCTATATATATTTTTTTTATTCTTTTTTTTTTCATGCTCGGTCTAAGGTCGGGACGCTTCTCAGGGTAAGTGAGTTACGACCACCATAAGACTTTGCTAGAACATTTTTTTTCTATTTTTTTTAAGTCAAGTAATTCTCCAGTAACCAAGGGTTATGAAAAGTCACCAAGAAATTTTTTCTAGTACAATTGCACTTAATACCAGCACAAGTACATGGATCCTCCCTTTCAAAATTTATCACCCGTTGATCTCAAAGGAGTACTCGATACTTTATTTGCAATATTCTATTTTTTTTAAGAAAGGCATATACATCCTAAAGCTCCCCTAAACTTAAGATTTACATACTCTAAGCTCAAAAGGGAATAGTCAAAATTCTACACTCGACTCATAGATAAAACTCAAGAATTAAGTTAGTCTAAATCTTGTCTCTAGAGCATTTTATAGTGCATTTAAAATTTCCGCACAAACAATTTCTAAGCATGCAAGACATCACATATGATCAAGACTACTAGCCAAGAAATTATTCAAATAAAATCATCACAAGAAATTAACTTGGTATTATTTACTTTCATGAAATATGCAAGCTAAATGAAATAGAAAAAATAAAAAAACTACTAAAAAAATGCATACAAAATTAATAACTACATGCTCTAATTTAAATGCAACTAACATGAATTCTCTAATTTTCTAATTTTTTTTGAATTTTATAATAAATAATTTTTTTTTTAGTTTTTTTAGTCATTGAGAAACCATCCCCACACTAAAGTGGTTCATTGTCCTCAATGAACAAATATGAAAGATATATAAAATATATTAATATAATTATATAATATTAATTAGAAAGAAAACTCCCCTGAAATTGCTTGAAATGGCTCTGGCTTTCTAAGAGTTTTATTGAAGTAATGCACTTCCCAGACAAATGCATTGGTTGGCACACCGGTTGGAATGTGGCTCCTAAATTCCTCCTCCCTTCCAGAGGTGCAAGGTTCAAATCCTACCAGCCTCATTTCTTTTTCATACACCCAACAAGTGCTGAATTTGGCTAAGTGGACTGGGCTGCCATGTGGGCTAGTGGATTGGAAAAGAGCTGTTGGGCCGGATCACGTAATAAAGGAGTATAGGCTTGGCAGAGGAAAAAAAGATTTCAGCTCTTCACACATGAAAAACAGAGCGCTGAAACAGTAGTGAAACAGAAGCTTTAAACGCCAGTGTCATAAAAAGTAATTGCCGGTTTAAGCAGTCTGTCATGTCCTGTGCGCGCTGAGGAAGACAGAAGCTCTGCACCGTGGAGTAGAAAAAAGAAAACGCCGGTTTACACCTCTGAAAAAAACACACGCCTTGCTTTTTTTTTTTTTCCATTTTCTTCTTTCAAAAACAATTCTTCCAAACTTTAAATAAAACACTGAGTGTTTTAAATAAATTCAGCTAATAAATTACCTGAAACACTTCATAAAAATTCATCAAGGCATCTTGTGGGAGTAAAAAAAAAAGAAAAAGAAATTCTAAAATCCTAAGAAAATTACAAAAATATATTATATAATATAATTAACTTACAGAGACCTTGGGTTGCCTCCCAAGAAGCGCCCTTTTAAAGTCACTAGCTTGACTTTTTCAAACCACGTAGAAATAAACGTGGAGTATCCACCTTCTCGAACAAAACCTCGCCGCCACTAATAATATCATGAATATAATTAGTTGTTTTGATCCTGCAAAAATTCTCCAAACAAGCATTATTAAATTTAATTGTCACATTAAAAAATAATAATTGAGCAAGAGATTTCAAAATTTTGGAGAAATTTGTGACAAAACAACGATAAAATTCACAGCCAGAAAAATAAACCCCCTGAATATTCACACGAGGTGGAGGCTCAGGTGGCGGCTTTTCGAAACTCCTCACTTTCTCAGGAGCTAGTTGAATTTCTTGGCTTCTCACATCAATGAATAAGGGATCAGTGTCACTTTCCCCATCTTCCGAGAATTTAAGTACAAGAGCCTTTTGGAATAGATCACCCACCAAATTTTGAGAAAGATTTCCTAGGACAATTCTTGACATCTCTTCAACCCTGAAACATGTATTCTCATGCACAAGAGTAGAGGTTGGAGTAAAAGCAAATTTATCATTATCAAACCATTGATCCACTTTACTCATGTCATCCATCCGAGTAAGCATTAGTATTTCAGGCACATATGTTGGATTAGACACAAGAACCAATTTTGCATTGCTTTCCTCGCTAACCCCATCATCAAGCACGTGGTCTACAACAACAACACCATCAATTTCATCATATATGGCACGATCCTCCTCTTTATCAGTAGGCACATCATCAACACAGATCGAGAAATTATCACACTCTTCATCACTTGCAAGTATGACAGTATTTATGCCCATCTCTGGTTGAATAGATGGAGAGGGTGAGGGGGATTCGGTTTGCCATGTAGTGGAAGAACTAGCCAACTGTGCAATTTGAACCTCCATCATTAGATTTTGAGTTTTTAGCTCATTGATCTCCTGCATCACTTCTTTCAACATCTCGTTAGTTTTTTCAGCTTCCATAGCCACATCAGTCAGAGAAAATTGTGGCTCTTCCAGTAGAGAATATTGATATTGTTGCAGTGGCTCATACTGCTCTTCATAATATTGTTGTTGAAACTGCGGTTGATCATGATATGAAAAATTCTGAAAACCATTATCCGTGTAGGAGAAAGTCAGTTGATCCATCCATTGTTGATCACAAGTGTTAGAATACTGATTGTGCTCATATCCTTCTTGATAATCATTTGTTGGTCCCAACTGAATATTTTGAGAATTGAAAATATTGTACAAGCATTCATAATCATAATGACCCTGAACACCACAAACTTGACAGAAGTTGTAAGTCTTCGGGGCAACTTGTGACATCTCATTAATACTCATCGGATACATAGTAGGCTCTGTAGCATTCAGTGAGGCATTATCATGAGTATATGCCTCCACCATGGAAGATAGACGTGCAAAATTATCAGCTCCCTCCATTGTAAACCTGCACAAACACAACAAAGCCAAGAAACGCAGTAATATCTACCTCACTTGGAACGAAAGTCCCAAAAAGGCAAAGGAAACAATCTAAATAACCAAACAAAATCAATAGAAACTAGCCGTCTCCCCGGCAGCGGCGCCAAAAACTTGATGTGTTATTTTATAACTAACCGCAAGCGCACGGTGTCTGTTGTAGTGCAGACTAGCAAATGCGGGTCGTATCCTCAAGGAGACAGATGCTATCAATTTTTATTCAGTTAAAGTCGATTGTTTCAAGAGCAAACGATGAGTAAAAATATTTAACTAACTAATATAACTAAATTAACACTAACTAATATGACACAAAAATAATATATTAAAAGTCCAGGGCAATCAGGTCCACCATGCTTACACAATGACCGGCTCTAAGCTAAAGCAATTAAAGTGGTCAAATAACAAGAGTATGTTAATCTCTCTCAAGCATCAACACTCTCGAAACATGATTACACGTATAATCACTTTTAGTAATTCAATTAATCGGGTAATTAAAGCAATGTTAATCTCTCTCGAGTATTAACGCTTTCATAAATCCAATGATGCTCTCGCACTCAAATTCAAATATGCTAATCGTATGTGTGCCTCTAGTAGTATATCTCTCGATCATACTCCTATTCGCAAGAATCAATTCATGATATCGGCCGATTACACAAATCAATATTAAAACATATCAATTAGAATTAACCAATTAATCAAATCACTGTAAAATCATGCCAACATAATAATGCAAACATGGCTTCCCCTTAAACCCTAGAACACACTACTCGATACTAATTAAACAAGCAAAACAACTAGTAGGATAAAGAGACATAATTAAATTAACAAGAAAACTAGAGAAGAAAACTTGTAACCTTCATTGTTGTCACCCCAAGAAAAGTCATAGTTCCCCCATCCTCTCTAACCCTAATTCTAATATAATATTGTACAATGATAAAAACTGATCTATCTCTCCTCATAAAAGTCTTTTAATATTTAAAACTAATATATAAAATAAAACTCCAAAACCAAGTAGGATTTAGTCTCAAAATTCGCAGCTTTCTGTTCTGTCCAGTTTTCGGGCCTTTACAGTTGGACTTTGCTTCTTGGACCACTTCTGAATTAAAGAGAATTTCAAGGGCTTCGCGTGGGCTGTAAGATCGTCCAATTCTGACACCCGGAACTCAAGATATGGCCCAAACAGTGTAGAAATCGGGTAGAACCCAATAAATCCGAATTTTAGTAGAAATTAGCTACAAAATAGCTATTTTAGCTTCAAATCCTTCTCAACTTGGAATTCTTTATTTCCTACAATAAAACAATAAAATCTATTAAATAAATATCCAAATCAGTGCAAAATATAATTAAATATGAGAATAAAATCATATAGAATATATATAAAAATATATACTATCAAACATCCCCACACTAAGCTTTTGCACGTCCTCGGGCAAATAAGCGAAATAAAACTAAATCCTAACTAACTGACACCACTTTCGTAGATGACACGATTGCATTGAGCGTATGCAACAAGCCGTTAAACCCCTAGGCAGCCCTAGTAGGACGAGTTTTGTCTCGTGAGGGTTTATAGTGAATCTACCCACAAAATTCATTATTTTCTACCATGTCTTAAACATGCAACTACTATGAATGCAAACTAAATGAATATGCCTAAAAACAAATCATGAAAGTATCAACCTCGTCAATGTATAATCCTCAGAATAAGCAACAAGCAAGGATTTCATCTATCTCACACATTAGTCAAACAACTCTTCCACTGCAAGTACGGAGTGCATCGTGTGTGCTCAACATGCTCTCTAGTGAAACAAAACAGAGATCAACAGAATTCAACAGAGTCTGAATCATGAGTCGTTTATAAGAATAATGCTTAAACGCTTCGTTACATTAGAGTCAACTACAGCTCAGGGTCGCAAAAGAACTTCTATGCCTCTCTTACTTTTTTCTATATATATTTTTTTTATTCTTTTTTTTTTCATGCTCGGTCTAAGGTCGGGACGCTTCTCAGGGTAAGTGAGTTACGACCACCATAAGACTTTGCTAGAACATTTTTTTTCTATTTTTTTTAAGTCAAGTAATTCTCCAGTAACCAAGGGTTATGAAAAGTCACCAAGAAATTTTTTCTAGTACAATTGCACTTAATACCAGCACAAGTACATGGATCCTCCCTTTCAAAATTTATCACCCGTTGATCTCAAAGGAGTACTCGATACTTTATTTGCAATATTCTATTTTTTTTAAGAAAGGCATATACATCCTAAAGCTCCCCTAAACTTAAGATTTACATACTCTAAGCTCAAAAGGGAATAGTCAAAATTCTACACTCGACTCATAGATAAAACTCAAGAATTAAGTTAGTCTAAATCTTGTCTCTAGAGCATTTTATAGTGCATTTAAAATTTCCGCACAAACAATTTCTAAGCATGCAAGACATCACATATGATCAAGACTACTAGCCAAGAAATTATTCAAATAAAATCATCACAAGAAATTAACTTGGTATTATTTACTTTCATGAAATATGCAAGCTAAATGAAATAGAAAAAATAAAAAAACTACTAAAAAAATGCATACAAAATTAATAACTACATGCTCTAATTTAAATGCAACTAACATGAATTCTCTAATTTTCTAATTTTTTTTGAATTTTATAATAAATAATTTTTTTTTAGTTTTTTTAGTCATTGAGAAACCATCCCCACACTAAAGTGGTTCATTGTCCTCAATGAACAAATATGAAAGATATATAAAATATATTAATATAATTATATAATATTAATTAGAAAGAAAACTCCCCTGAAATTGCTTGAAATGGCTCTGGCTTTCTAAGAGTTTTATTGAAGTAATGCACTTCCCAGACAAATGCATTGGTTGGCACACCGGTTGGAATGTGGCTCCTAAATTCCTCCTCCCTTCCAGAGGTGCAAGGTTCAAATCCTACCAGCCTCATTTGGCTAAGTGGACTGGGCTGCCATGTGGGCTAGTGGATTGGAAAAGAGCTGTTGGGCCGGATCACGTAATAAAGGAGTATAGGCTTGGCAGAGGAAAAAAAGATTTCAGCTCTTCACACATGAAAAACAGAGCGCTGAAACAGTAGTGAAACAGAAGCTTTAAACGCCAGTGTCATAAAAAGTAATTGCCGGTTTAAGCAGTCTGTCATGTCCTGTGCGCGCTGAGGAAGACAGAAGCTCTGCACCGTGGAGTAGAAAAAAGAAAACGCCGGTTTACACCTCTGAAAAAAACACACGCCTTGCTTTTTTTTTTTTTCCATTTTCTTCTTTCAAAAACAATTCTTCCAAACTTTAAATAAAACACTGAGTGTTTTAAATAAATTCAGCTAATAAATTACCTGAAACACTTCATAAAAATTCATCAAGGCATCTTGTGGGAGTAAAAAAAAAAGAAAAAGAAATTCTAAAATCCTAAGAAAATTACAAAAATATATTATATAATATAATTAACTTACAGAGACCTTGGGTTGCCTCCCAAGAAGCGCCCTTTTAAAGTCACTAGCTTGACTTTTTCAAACCACGTAGAAATAAACGTGGAGTATCCACCTTCTCGAACAAAACCTCGCCGCCACTAATAATATCATGAATATAATTAGTTGTTTTGATCCTGCAAAAATTCTCCAAACAAGCATTATTAAATTTAATTGTCACATTAAAAAATAATAATTGAGCAAGAGATTTCAAAATTTTGGAGAAATTTGTGACAAAACAACGATAAAATTCACAGCCAGAAAAATAAACCCCCTGAATATTCACACGAGGTGGAGGCTCAGGTGGCGGCTTTTCGAAACTCCTCACTTTCTCAGGAGCTAGTTGAATTTCTTGGCTTCTCACATCAATGAATAAGGGATCAGTGTCACTTTCCCCATCTTCCGAGAATTTAAGTACAAGAGCCTTTTGGAATAGATCACCCACCAAATTTTGAGAAAGATTTCCTAGGACAATTCTTGACATCTCTTCAACCCTGAAACATGTATTCTCATGCACAAGAGTAGAGGTTGGAGTAAAAGCAAATTTATCATTATCAAACCATTGATCCACTTTACTCATGTCATCCATCCGAGTAAGCATTAGTATTTCAGGCACATATGTTGGATTAGACACAAGAACCAATTTTGCATTGCTTTCCTCGCTAACCCCATCATCAAGCACGTGGTCTACAACAACAACACCATCAATTTCATCATATATGGCACGATCCTCCTCTTTATCAGTAGGCACATCATCAACACAGATCGAGAAATTATCACACTCTTCATCACTTGCAAGTATGACAGTATTTATGCCCATCTCTGGTTGAATAGATGGAGAGGGTGAGGGGGATTCGGTTTGCCATGTAGTGGAAGAACTAGCCAACTGTGCAATTTGAACCTCCATCATTAGATTTTGAGTTTTTAGCTCATTGATCTCCTGCATCACTTCTTTCAACATCTCGTTAGTTTTTTCAGCTTCCATAGCCACATCAGTCAGAGAAAATTGTGGCTCTTCCAGTAGAGAATATTGATATTGTTGCAGTGGCTCATACTGCTCTTCATAATATTGTTGTTGAAACTGCGGTTGATCATGATATGAAAAATTCTGAAAACCATTATCCGTGTAGGAGAAAGTCAGTTGATCCATCCATTGTTGATCACAAGTGTTAGAATACTGATTGTGCTCATATCCTTCTTGATAATCATTTGTTGGTCCCAACTGAATATTTTGAGAATTGAAAATATTGTACAAGCATTCATAATCATAATGACCCTGAACACCACAAACTTGACAGAAGTTGTAAGTCTTCGGGGCAACTTGTGACATCTCATTAATACTCATCGGATACATAGTAGGCTCTGTAGCATTCAGTGAGGCATTATCATGAGTATATGCCTCCACCATGGAAGATAGACGTGCAAAATTATCAGCTCCCTCCATTGTAAACCTGCACAAACACAACAAAGCCAAGAAACGCAGTAATATCTACCTCACTTGGAACGAAAGTCCCAAAAAGGCAAAGGAAACAATCTAAATAACCAAACAAAATCAATAGAAACTAGCCGTCTCCCCGGCAGCGGCGCCAAAAACTTGATGTGTTATTTTATAACTAACCGCAAGCGCACGGTGTCTGTTGTAGTGCAGACTAGCAAATGCGGGTCGTATCCTCAAGGAGACAGATGCTATCAATTTTTATTCAGTTAAAGTCGATTGTTTCAAGAGCAAACGATGAGTAAAAATATTTAACTAACTAATATAACTAAATTAACACTAACTAATATGACACAAAAATAATATATTAAAAGTCCAGGGCAATCAGGTCCACCATGCTTACACAATGACCGGCTCTAAGCTAAAGCAATTAAAGTGGTCAAATAACAAGAGTATGTTAATCTCTCTCAAGCATCAACACTCTCGAAACATGATTACACGTATAATCACTTTTAGTAATTCAATTAATCGGGTAATTAAAGCAATGTTAATCTCTCTCGAGTATTAACGCTTTCATAAATCCAATGATGCTCTCGCACTCAAATTCAAATATGCTAATCGTATGTGTGCCTCTAGTAGTATATCTCTCGATCATACTCCTATTCGCAAGAATCAATTCATGATATCGGCCGATTACACAAATCAATATTAAAACATATCAATTAGAATTAACCAATTAATCAAATCACTGTAAAATCATGCCAACATAATAATGCAAACATGGCTTCCCCTTAAACCCTAGAACACACTACTCGATACTAATTAAACAAGCAAAACAACTAGTAGGATAAAGAGACATAATTAAATTAACAAGAAAACTAGAGAAGAAAACTTGTAACCTTCATTGTTGTCACCCCAAGAAAAGTCATAGTTCCCCCATCCTCTCTAACCCTAATTCTAATATAATATTGTACAATGATAAAAACTGATCTATCTCTCCTCATAAAAGTCTTTTAATATTTAAAACTAATATATAAAATAAAACTCCAAAACCAAGTAGGATTTAGTCTCAAAATTCGCAGCTTTCTGTTCTGTCCAGTTTTCGGGCCTTTACAGTTGGACTTTGCTTCTTGGACCACTTCTGAATTAAAGAGAATTTCAAGGGCTTCGCGTGGGCTGTAAGATCGTCCAATTCTGACACCCGGAACTCAAGATATGGCCCAAACAGTGTAGAAATCGGGTAGAACCCAATAAATCCGAATTTTAGTAGAAATTAGCTACAAAATAGCTATTTTAGCTTCAAATCCTTCTCAACTTGGAATTCTTTATTTCCTACAATAAAACAATAAAATCTATTAAATAAATATCCAAATCAGTGCAAAATATAATTAAATATGAGAATAAAATCATATAGAATATATATAAAAATATATACTATCAAACATCCCCACACTAAGCTTTTGCACGTCCTCGGGCAAATAAGCGAAATAAAACTAAATCCTAACTAACTGACACCACTTTCGTAGATGACACGATTGCATTGAGCGTATGCAACAAGCCGTTAAACCCCTAGGCAGCCCTAGTAGGACGAGTTTTGTCTCGTGAGGGTTTATAGTGAATCTACCCACAAAATTCATTATTTTCTACCATGTCTTAAACATGCAACTACTATGAATGCAAACTAAATGAATATGCCTAAAAACAAATCATGAAAGTATCAACCTCGTCAATGTATAATCCTCAGAATAAGCAACAAGCAAGGATTTCATCTATCTCACACATTAGTCAAACAACTCTTCCACTGCAAGTACGGAGTGCATCGTGTGTGCTCAACATGCTCTCTAGTGAAACAAAACAGAGATCAACAGAATTCAACAGAGTCTGAATCATGAGTCGTTTATAAGAATAATGCTTAAACGCTTCGTTACATTAGAGTCAACTACAGCTCAGGGTCGCAAAAGAACTTCTATGCCTCTCTTACTTTTTTCTATATATATTTTTTTTATTCTTTTTTTTTTTCATGCTCGGTCTAAGGTCGGGACGCTTCTCAGGGTAAGTGAGTTACGACCACCATAAGACTTTGCTAGAACATTTTTTTTCTATTTTTTTTAAGTCAAGTAATTCTCCAGTAACCAAGGGTTATGAAAAGTCACCAAGAAATTTTTTCTAGTACAATTGCACTTAATACCAGCACAAGTACATGGATCCTCCCTTTCAAAATTTATCACCCGTTGATCTCAAAGGAGTACTCGATACTTTATTTGCAATATTCTATTTTTTTTAAGAAAGGCATATACATCCTAAAGCTCCCCTAAACTTAAGATTTACATACTCTAAGCTCAAAAGGGAATAGTCAAAATTCTACACTCGACTCATAGATAAAACTCAAGAATTAAGTTAGTCTAAATCTTGTCTCTAGAGCATTTTATAGTGCATTTAAAATTTCCGCACAAACAATTTCTAAGCATGCAAGACATCACATATGATCAAGACTACTAGCCAAGAAATTATTCAAATAAAATCATCACAAGAAATTAACTTGGTATTATTTACTTTCATGAAATATGCAAGCTAAATGAAATAGAAAAAATAAAAAAACTACTAAAAAAATGCATACAAAATTAATAACTACATGCTCTAATTTAAATGCAACTAACATGAATTCTCTAATTTTCTAATTTTTTTTGAATTTTATAATAAATAATTTTTTTTTTAGTTTTTTTAGTCATTGAGAAACCATCCCCACACTAAAGTGGTTCATTGTCCTCAATGAACAAATATGAAAGATATATAAAATATATTAATATAATTATATAATATTAATTAGAAAGAAAACTCCCCTGAAATTGCTTGAAATGGCTCTGGCTTTCTAAGAGTTTTATTGAAGTAATGCACTTCCCAGACAAATGCATTGGTTGGCACACCGGTTGGAATGTGGCTCCTAAATTCCTCCTCCCTTCCAGAGGTGCAAGGTTCAAATCCTACCAGCCTCATTTCTTTTTCATACACCCAACAAGTGCTGAATTTGGCTAAGTGGACTGGGCTGCCATGTGGGCTAGTGGATTGGAAAAGAGCTGTTGGGCCGGATCACGTAATAAAGGAGTATAGGCTTGGCAGAGGAAAAAAAGATTTCAGCTCTTCACACATGAAAAACAGAGCGCTGAAACAGTAGTGAAACAGAAGCTTTAAACGCCAGTGTCATAAAAAGTAATTGCCGGTTTAAGCAGTCTGTCATGTCCTGTGCGCGCTGAGGAAGACAGAAGCTCTGCACCGTGGAGTAGAAAAAAGAAAACGCCGGTTTACACCTCTGAAAAAAACACACGCCTTGCTTTTTTTTTTTTCCATTTTCTTCTTTCAAAAACAATTCTTCCAAACTTTAAATAAAACACTGAGTGTTTTAAATAAATTCAGCTAATAAATTACCTGAAACACTTCATAAAAATTCATCAAGGCATCTTGTGGGAGTAAAAAAAAAGAAAAAGAAATTCTAAAATCCTAAGAAAATTACAAAAATATATTATATAATATAATTAACTTACAGAGACCTTGGGTTGCCTCCCAAGAAGCGCCCTTTTAAAGTCACTAGCTTGACTTTTTCAAACCACGTAGAAATAAACGTGGAGTATCCACCTTCTCGAACAAAACCTCGCCGCCACTAATAATATCATGAATATAATTAGTTGTTTTGATCCTGCAAAAATTCTCCAAACAAGCATTATTAAATTTAATTGTCACATTAAAAAATAATAATTGAGCAAGAGATTTCAAAATTTTGGAGAAATTTGTGACAAAACAACGATAAAATTCACAGCCAGAAAAATAAACCCCCTGAATATTCACACGAGGTGGAGGCTCAGGTGGCGGCTTTTCGAAACTCCTCACTTTCTCAGGAGCTAGTTGAATTTCTTGGCTTCTCACATCAATGAATAAGGGATCAGTGTCACTTTCCCCATCTTCCGAGAATTTAAGTACAAGAGCCTTTTGGAATAGATCACCCACCAAATTTTGAGAAAGATTTCCTAGGACAATTCTTGACATCTCTTCAACCCTGAAACATGTATTCTCATGCACAAGAGTAGAGGTTGGAGTAAAAGCAAATTTATCATTATCAAACCATTGATCCACTTTACTCATGTCATCCATCCGAGTAAGCATTAGTATTTCAGGCACATATGTTGGATTAGACACAAGAACCAATTTTGCATTGCTTTCCTCGCTAACCCCATCATCAAGCACGTGGTCTACAACAACAACACCATCAATTTCATCATATATGGCACGATCCTCCTCTTTATCAGTAGGCACATCATCAACACAGATCGAGAAATTATCACACTCTTCATCACTTGCAAGTATGACAGTATTTATGCCCATCTCTGGTTGAATAGATGGAGAGGGTGAGGGGGATTCGGTTTGCCATGTAGTGGAAGAACTAGCCAACTGTGCAATTTGAACCTCCATCATTAGATTTTGAGTTTTTAGCTCATTGATCTCCTGCATCACTTCTTTCAACATCTCGTTAGTTTTTTCAGCTTCCATAGCCACATCAGTCAGAGAAAATTGTGGCTCTTCCAGTAGAGAATATTGATATTGTTGCAGTGGCTCATACTGCTCTTCATAATATTGTTGTTGAAACTGCGGTTGATCATGATATGAAAAATTCTGAAAACCATTATCCGTGTAGGAGAAAGTCAGTTGATCCATCCATTGTTGATCACAAGTGTTAGAATACTGATTGTGCTCATATCCTTCTTGATAATCATTTGTTGGTCCCAACTGAATATTTTGAGAATTGAAAATATTGTACAAGCATTCATAATCATAATGACCCTGAACACCACAAACTTGACAGAAGTTGTAAGTCTTCGGGGCAACTTGTGACATCTCATTAATACTCATCGGATACATAGTAGGCTCTGTAGCATTCAGTGAGGCATTATCATGAGTATATGCCTCCACCATGGAAGATAGACGTGCAAAATTATCAGCTCCCTCCATTGTAAACCTGCACAAACACAACAAAGCCAAGAAACGCAGTAATATCTACCTCACTTGGAACGAAAGTCCCAAAAAGGCAAAGGAAACAATCTAAATAACCAAACAAAATCAATAGAAACTAGCCGTCTCCCCGGCAGCGGCGCCAAAAACTTGATGTGTTATTTTATAACTAACCGCAAGCGCACGGTGTCTGTTGTAGTGCAGACTAGCAAATGCGGGTCGTATCCTCAAGGAGACAGATGCTATCAATTTTTATTCAGTTAAAGTCGATTGTTTCAAGAGCAAACGATGAGTAAAAATATTTAACTAACTAATATAACTAAATTAACACTAACTAATAAGACACAAAAATAATATATTAAAAGTCCAGGGCAATCAGGTCCACCATGCTTACACAATGACCGGCTCTAAGCTAAAGCAATTAAAGTGGTCAAATAACAAGAGTATGTTAATCTCTCTCAAGCATCAACACTCTCGAAACATGATTACACGTATAATCACTTTTAGTAATTCAATTAATCGGGTAATTAAAGCAATGTTAATCTCTCTCGAGTATTAACGCTTTCATAAATCCAATGATGCTCTCGCACTCAAATTCAAATATGCTAATCGTATGTGTGCCTCTAGTAGTATATCTCTCGATCATACTCCTATTAGCAAGAATCAATTCATGATATCGGCCGATTACACAAATCAATATTAAAACATATCAATTAGAATTAACCAATTAATCAAATCACTGTAAAATCATGCCAACATAATAATGCAAACATGGCTTCCCCTTAAACCCTAGAACACACTACTCGATACTAATTAAACAAGCAAAACAACTAGTAGGATAAAGAGACATAATTAAATTAACAAGAAAACTAGAGAAGAAAACTTGTAACCTTCATTGTTGTCACCCCAAGAAAAGTCATAGTTCCCCCATCCTCTCTAACCCTAATTCTAATATAATATTGTACAATGATAAAAACTGATCTATCTCTCCTCATAAAAGTCTTTTAATATTTAAAACTAATATATAAAATAAAACTCCAAAACCAAGTAGGATTTAGTCTCAAAATTCGCAGCTTTCTGTTCTGTCCAGTTTTCGGGCCTTTACAGTTGGACTTTGCTTCTTGGACCACTTCTGAATTAAAGAGAATTTCAAGGGCTTCGCGTGGGCTGTAAGATCGTCCAATTCTGACACCCGGAACTCAAGATATGGCCCAAACAGTGTAGAAATCGGGTAGAACCCAATAAATCCGAATTTTAGTAGAAATTAGCTACAAAATAGCTATTTTAGCTTCAAATCCTTCTCAACTTGGAATTCTTTATTTCCTACAATAAAACAATAAAATCTATTAAATAAATATCCAAATCAGTGCAAAATATAAATAAATATGAGAATAAAATCATATAGAATATATATAAAAATATATTCTATCACTCTGGTGATAGTACTCTTGCTCGATTCAAATTCGTCAAAGGTGTCGTTGTTGCTAACGACGCCATAACCTCATTTTATCTTGGGAGGCCATTGACTCAACACATACGGTGAGATGCAAAATAGCTTTAAGGAGACAGTTTCGACTGGACTCGAAGATTCGTATCTTTTTTAATATTTTTATGCATTTGTTTTCCAATTTTATACACGATTTGTAACTCGCACACAGTTTTATTTGATTGTATTCACAATTATATTCTAGAAAGCACACATACATATATACTCAGACAAATTTCTAAAATTTAGGTCAGGAAAAACTAACCTTTGTAACGAGGGTACTCTACTGAATCATATTTGTGGTAATCGCATGAACCACCCCATTTCTCTTCACTTTAGGTTTTCGATTTATAGATTATTACAACTTTTTCAGAGAATGATTAGGTTTGTAAGAGGGGGTTAGGGTTTTTAGTTGAGTGGAAGCCGAACACGAATTTCGCTTGATTCTCCTGATATATCCTTCATTTTGTTTAATTTTTTAGACTTAACGGCACTATTCTTTGCTATTTTTAAAATTTGGTCGACATTTTGTAATGTTGAAAAACTCGAGCCACCCGTGAAATTTACTCTATAATTTATTATAATCCAAAAGATAAAATAATTTTTTTTTTTTTTTTTAACAGAAGATAAGTTAAGGTAATCCATGCATATCGTTGGCGGCCAACATACCCTCACGTCTCACTTGGTGATTACCAAAAGAACGTGTAAAGATAAAAATTAAAACAGCCTACGTGGCATTTAATCGGATGGCGGTTGAAGAGTACGCCCAATGAAAACATTCCACGTGGCAAAATAGCAGTTGTACATTGCTCCCCCTATCTCTTCCCCCTTACTTCACAATTCCCCAGAAACTTCTACACAATCTCCACCGTAATGCCACCGTAACTAAAACACACATTTAAATTCTCGCCGGAAACAATGGAGTCGTACTGCATAGGTGGCCGGAACTTCACAACAATGGCGGTGTTCTCGACGTGTCCGACGTGGAGGCGACCGAGGAGGAAGAGGCTGAGAAGGAGTAATGTGAAGGTGAGTTGTGGAAGGAAGAGTGAGATGAGGTGTGTGAAGGAGGTTAGTAGTTGTGTTGCTGTTGTTGAAGATGAGGAGTTTGCTGATAAGGAGGATTTTGTTAAAGCCGGTGGCTCGGAGCTTTTGTTTGTTCAAATGCAGCGGAATAAGGCTATGGATACTCAGTCTAAACTTGCCCATAAAGTAACATAATCTCTCTCTCCCCCCCCCCTCACCCTCTCTCTCCCTCCCTCCCTCTCTCTCTCTCTCTCTCCCCCGCTCTCTCTCCCTCTCCCCCCCCCCCCCCCCCCCCTTCCCTCTCTCTCTCGTGCACTTAAAGTTTACTTGAAATATAGAATGTAAATAAAATATTTTCTTTAGTTGTGAAGAACAAAACAGTTATATTCTAGCCTAGCTTATTGAAATTGAAAGTGTAACTTGTTAAAGCTTCAATGCGAAATTTAATAAGCTGAATGTCACTAATTTAACATTTTGAAGGTTAGGAATGCACTGACTTGACTTGCGAGGCTATATTGATAGATAGGGAGATACGAATGTACTTGATTAGAATTTAGAGACAAGTTAAGTACTTAATTTATTTTGCAAGGCAAATGAGATGATTAATATGCTTTAGACGTTAGTGAGCTGAAACTAGAGACTCTGGAGTCGTCGTTTTATTGCACTGGGAATAATTTCAATGCATTATAGCAGCATCTTTTGGGGAGCTACTGTAATTGCAAGCTTATCTCTACATTAAAAATTTTGGACCCACTCTTTGCTATTTTAAGAGAGCTAGATTTCCAATTGTAATTCTTATATATTCTGTATGTTGGGTAAATAAAGAACTTCTTCAGTGTAAAAACTTCTGGTAACTGACTGGGATTTAAAAAATGTGTAAGTGGTGTTTATATAAGTACACTAGTATTTGCATCTACTTTAGAATGGTTGATGGGTTTTTTTCTGATGCAAACTGTATTTAATTCAATCATATGATCAGGTAGTATCTTATTGGTATTTGTACTTACTTGCACCATGGTTCTGAAATTAGTTTTAATTGCAGTTGCCGCGAATACCTATTAGAGATAGTGTATTGGATTTGGTGGTTATTGGTTGTGGTCCTGCTGGTCTTGCTCTTGCTGCAGAATCAGCTAAGCTTGGTCTGAGAGTTGGGCTTATTGGTCCTGATCTTCCCTTTACTAATAATTATGGTGTATGGGAGGATGAATTTATAGGTATAAATACTTTTTTGGTGGCATGTATGTCTCTTTTGTTTCATCAAGAACTTGAGCCTAACAGAAGCATTAAGCAATGTTCATATAGTTCCTGATGTTAAAATGTTCTTTTGTTTTATAAACTTTCTATATTTGCTGTTTAGCTGTTTACCGAGGATCCATATCTTTAATCTGTACAAGCCTGATTCTTGCATTAGTGTATTTTGTGAAATGGTTTAAGGTGATGCAGAGATCTATAATTAAAACACCACCAAGGTTTGAATCTAATGAATTAAGCAAGAAACAATATGCCCATTTACTGACTTAAATGGAACAGTTGATGGCTAAACATAATGTGCGATGCCCTCCTGTTTGTTTTAAACTCATGGAACACTATGGATGACTACGCAACAGTTGATTAATCTAGTATCATTACGCACCTGGACCCCAATCATATGATCTTTAATTCTGAATTCCCAATTCTTTATAGATTCCATGCACGCACATCGTCAACCAATAGCTTTAGCTACCCAACCATTTACTTCTCTGCAATAGCTTTTATATCACTGAAACTTTACTTCCTGTTCTATTAAGTACACCTTTTTATTAATAGAAGGTATCATGCTTTTGCAATTGCTATTGTTTTCAGTGTCAAGCTAACTTTTCCATCCTTTTGGGCAGATCTTGGACTTGAAGGGTGTATTGAGCATGTTTGGCGGGATACTATTGTATATCTTGATGATGGTGATCCTATTATGATTGGCCGTGCTTACGGAAGAGTTAGTCGCCATTTGCTTCATGAAGAATTGCTTAAAAGGTAGGGTAAACTAATGTATCATTCATTATTTTTTTTATCAATAAGACTTCATTTTCTTTCACTTCATTGAAGCTTATATCTTCTGTTGGCATTTATAGTTAAGTTTGTATTAATTTTTCTAGGTGTGTCGAGTCAGGTGTTTCGTATCTTAGCTCAAAAGTTGAAAAGATTATTGAAGCTGGAGATGGCCACAGCCTGGTTGAGTGTGAAAATAATATTGTCATTCCATGCAGGTAGAACCCAAACTCTTCATATAATTTCAGTACTAGGAAATAAAGAAAACAATTTTCAAGCTTCTGATATATCATTGTAGGCTTGCTACTGTTGCATCTGGAGCAGCTTCTGGGAAACTTTTGCAGTATGAGGTTGGGGGTCCCAGAGTTTCTGTCCAAACAGCTTATGGTGTCGAGGTTGAGGTGAGAATGTCACTTGGGAATAGCTTGCTTCCAACTTTATTGCTTCTTGCTCTTGTTATTGTAAGTTGTAACCAAGTAAAAGAAGCTTGTCTGACCATCTTTAGTTGGTTTACTATACACTCTGCTGTAAACTTAGTAGGAGTAGAGGTTTAGACAGGGGTAGATCCAGAAATTATTACCACTTGGGGGTCTTGGTAATTTTCTAGATAGAAATATAACATATAGCCTACTTATCCAAGGGAAATGCAACTATGGCAATTATAGAAAGCTAGATCAAGTGATCAACAGTGACAGTGTATACAATTTTTTGGTCACTTGTGGAGCTTGATCATAACTTGTGATTATGTCATACTAATTAAGATAGTAGATAACATATATATAGGTTAAATCCATTTACTAGTTCTAAATACAAACTTTTCTCTCTGTGTGTGTGTGTGTGTGTGGGTGGGGGGGGGGGGGGGGGGACTGTAGACTGAAGCCCCTATCCATCCTACATTGGATCCGCCTCATATATAAGCTTATTTGATAATATGGACTAATGCATCAGTTTCTATATATGGATGAGTGTCACTGCTGAACACAAATCACTATGTGCTCCTATGGTGTTAGAATATTTAACGTCTCCCAGTTGCAACTCATAGGTATTATACCATTATCGCATGCATGATTATGCAGATCAGCACATGAGCTAAACATAAGGGCATATTTTGTGGTATTACTAAATTGCTAAACTATAACTTCTTCTTGCAGGTGGAAAACAATCCATATGATCCCAGTCTAATGGTTTTCATGGATTACAGAGATTATACCAAACAAAAAGTTCCAGGCGTGGAGGCAGAATATCCAACATTTCTTTATGTGATGCCCATGTCCCCAACAAGGATTTTCTTTGAGGTTCAATATGTTTTTCTGTCATCTTCTGAATAGACAAGTCCAGTTATCTCAATCATATCCAAATTAAAGTTTGATGGCACTGCAGGAGACATGTTTGGCTTCAAAAGATGCGATGCCATTCGATCTACTGAAGAAAAAACTCATGTCAAGATTACAGACGATGGGAATTCGAGTTGCCAAGACATATGAAGAGGTAATCTTCTTTCCATATTCCAGAACCAGCAGGAACCTGTACATTCTAAATTAACTTCAAACTAATATACTACTTATTTACTCAATATTCACGGTTATTTATGCAGGAATGGTCTTATATACCTGTTGGGGGATCTTTACCTAATACTGAGCAAAAAAACCTTGCATTTGGTGCAGCTGCAAGCATGGTGCATCCAGCCACTGGTAAGAAAAGAACTAGAGTATCAGGATTCTGTCTTATCTCAGATTCTTGACATTCAATATATGAGCTGCAGGCTATTCAGTTGTCAGATCATTGTCAGAGGCCCCAAATTACGCTGCTGTTATTGCAAACATCTTGAAAAGTAGTCAAATGAACGGGATGATTAATTATGGAAGATATACAGAGAACATCTCAATGCAAGGTACATATGGATTTTAAGTAAATCATTTTGTTTCTGTACTGTCCACTGAATCATTCACAAATCATAACTAGAAATTGTGTCTATGAATGCTTACCATGTAAAAGATCAGAATTTTGTCTAACATGTAGATGTACAACCTGCCAGATTTGGCAGCTGCGATAGGCGACCTTATGCAACACAGTTTTGTGATGTTTGTATATTACAATAAAGCTGCAGTTTGGGTGTAGATTGACAACTAGGAGCAATGGTGTGTCTAAGACTCTTAGTCAATTGCTTATTTGTGAAGCTAAATTAGTGTTGGATGAAGCTTATACTGGTAGTGCAAAAGCAAAATGCTATACCTTTCGATGACCTAAAAGTAAGCCTTCCCTGAATAATGTCCAGTTTCACCCTAGAGGAGAGGGAATTAGTGATGGTTGGATATGATCGCACCCCAGAAAATTGTGCAGTAATTATTAATTATTAATGGTAATTGATAGGTGCTAGTCCTGCTTGAAAAGGGAAATGCGAAACGTATATTTGATACAAACGTAACTATAATTGTACCTAATCATTGATTCTTCTCATTTGGAGAACCACTGTTGCAGTAAGTTATCATGTAATACCAGTTGTGTAGAATTGCTGGACTGCTGGTTGAATCAGAAAGCTGCTTGAACCAAGGGACCAACATTTACTAGTCATATATGCATCATAACTTCATGATCATTCGCATAAGTTTTTTGTAGTTAAGTGCTGCATTGTTATATATGTTATTTTCTGACTTAAAATCTGATCATTTACTTTTAGCTTGGAAGACCCTGTGGCCTCAAGAAAGGAAACGCCAGAGAGCATTCTTTCTATTTGGACTAGCACTCATTTTACAGCTGGATATCGACGGCATAAGAACATTCTTCCAAACTTTTTTCCGCTTACCCACCTGGTATAGTTTGGAACTCACGTCATATATCCTTTCAAGTTATGCAGTACATATCATATTTGTCCATGAAATGTATGTTCTTCACATGACACAAGAATGTAGAGATTATGATAGAATGCATATTAAATATTTATGTGAGATATATCTTCTACTTCTGTAGGAAGACGATAATTGTTTATCATGCACTAGTTATGGTATTTCAAAATTACTTGTTAATTTGCAGGATGTGGCAGGGATTTCTTGGTTCTTCTCTATCCTCAGTCGACCTTGTACTATTTGCCTTTTATATGTTTATCATAGCCCCACACCACTTGAGAATGTCCCTTGTAAGACATCTCCTTTCTGATCCAACAGGAGCTACAATGGTAAAAACATATTTAACGGCCTAGGATCCCTAATTTGTATATCTTAGCCCAAATGCTCGGTTCAGAAAGTTATGTAAATAACTCTTTTCATAATATATATAATTATCATTTTTGATCTATACACATAACATGTTCTTTATCTTCTAACTGTAAAGTCATCGTTGATTTCACAGCATTTCTCAGTTTTTCGTTAGGAGTATGCGGAACATTTAGGATGATGCTCCATTAGTTGATTCATTTACATTTTCTCCTTCGGTCTATGTTCATCAGCTTGGTACTTTTTTGCACAGCAGAGTAGGTCATAGTAAAGTGAGCCAAAGCTGTATAAGATATATATCTAAGAGGGAAATGAGCTGCCTGCATTATCTGGATCTGTCCAGAACTAAATGCAGCACGTAGCCAAAAGATATAGAATTTTTTTAGCAGAGTTGAGGTGTTTGGATTTGCTAATGTGCTATACCTAGGAGAGGGGGAAGAGAGGGATCTCACCAGTTAAGGATCAATGCAACTCAACTGATTAGCCTTCTGTATACAGTTTCTGAAAATAACAAACGTGCGAAGGATAAGATAATTTGCGACACTGAGAAGCACAGCATCCATGACTGTTGTGATTTAAGCGTGATTGAGCCATTGAGGTGCTTTGTCATTGATTTCGGGGACGAAAACGACTGGCTTGATAATTGATTTAAACAACCTCCTAGCTTAATCAGTGTGCAAAAGAACAGCAACAAGCTGAGCATTCTAAAGCCTCCGTTCCATTGTCATCTGGTATACTTGCAAGCTGAAGAATGTTTCCACTTTCCAAAGCTTGAAAGGATACTCTTTTTTTCTTTTACAAAGGACTGCATGAACTTATAAGTAAAAATGGAGTTTCCATGCTTAAGTTCGACATCATTTTTATATAAAGAGACTTTTCTCCCACTGCCATTAACTAGCATCTTCGGATGCAAAATGGACTTTTCTTTTCTTCTTTAAGCAGATAATTGTTGGGTGACTGTCTGAAACAAATGAGTTGCAATTTCCTCTGTGTATCCTATGTTGAAATCTTCCAGTTAAGCCCCTGGTTATTGGCAAATGTTCACCCATTAAGCAAGTATATCTTCTAATTGGGGTGTCCAAGAAACTGTTGCACAAACGCAACATTTGTTTTATTCAGATCTTTCGTTTATGTCTGCAATCTGCATGCCTAAGACTCTAGTGTATCGGCACCAGGATCACAGCTAGTAATAGTATAATAGAGTTTACATGATTTACTAATATATACAAACTTTACAGAATCAGAAGTCCTTCGAGATTATGCTAATTATAAAACATTTCAGCAATCCACTTGTGTAAATTCGAGTGCATTAGTATCCGGGTCTCGTGTGAAAATCGCTGGTCTCCCAGAGCGACTGAGTGTATACGGAATACCTGTTATAATCGGATACATGACACAATATCAGGCAAATTCTCTTAAAAAATTTAGGCCAGGTGAAGAATTGACCAGGTACAGTATCTATACCAGCCTTGTCAAGGATTGCCTTAAGCTTAGACACATCTCGAATTGCAATACAAGTATGCCTATCTCGACCCCCATGCTCAGGCCGCCCAGTGTATGGATCAGGATTAGGAAGCTCCATCAGATGAATCATCTCAGAACCCACCCACAGCCATGCACCCCTGTATGGTAGCTTATCATGTGGCCGTGCCTCATTTATTTTGAGACCTATTATTCATTTCAACCTTTAAATTAGACAGATGCAATAACTAACACTAGCATTTAACCATCTGTTGCACAAAGAAGAGGATTACCAAGAAGGTTCTGATAGAAATCAAGCGACCGCTCAAGATTTTCACATAACAATCCCACGTGATGCATGTTAACAACTCCAAAATCTGCATGTGTTTTACAGATATAAATCAGGCTAAATATTGCCAAGAGGGGTTACGGTTGGCGACACTCTAACCTATAAACTAATCATACTCTTAAATCTAATAAATTAGCATGGATACTACACTATAAGCTTATAAGTTACGATCAACTCTATTTATGGCTATCTATTTCGAATCCAAATTAGACTTTAACACAATGGTCAAGTAAATTCTAAAGACAATAGAAAAATGATTACAATTAATAGTAGAGTCAGTTAAATGTATTTATAAATTACGAGGAAAGATCTCTCAAGATGTACTAAAAAATTTACGGTTATTTATATACAACTCGTCTTGTAATTGTTCTAACATTTCGAGCAACTGCAAATCATTTCATTTCAGTGAGTTTCATGCATATTAATTTGACAACTGAAGACCTAAAACTGCTTTAAGGGCAAGACGCTATTATGATGATGGCCAATTCCTCCATCAAAGTGTGTGTATATGAGTGCTTCTTTTACAGAGTTCAGTTACAGTGTCACTGAAACATATCAATGCAAAAGTCTCTGATTTGTACTCCATTAATATTAGAAATGTCGAGAAATGACTTGTTTATGTAGGTATACATAATACAATTAGGGGAACATGTATTTGCTCCACTGCAGTTTCAACTTATATAAGTAGGGTAACAGCACAATCATGTGTGTACATTTAGTGACTTCATATTTGTCTTTACTATATATTCTTCACTTGGAGATAATAAAATGAAAGAAGTTTTACCACTGTTATCATCAACAGACTCAGAAGTGGTAGAATCTTTGGCAAGTACATCTGCATCTATAGACGTTTTCACTTTTGTCCGCAGACAATGCCCTTGGTTTCTACCATTTCCTATAGATTTCTGTAAATTTCTTTTTAATGGTGTATATGTGGCAATGGTGCTGAGCGTAACATGATTCACCTGAGAAAGAAAATATATTCAACAAGTGGATGTTAAAATGAATGGCACCTTGTATAGTTGTAGTTAGTAACTTAGATACAGAATTCAACAAGTGAATGACACCTTGTAGTTAGTAACTTCAACCATAATCCTAAACAAAGAAATCAAATTACAACTTAGCATTGCCTACTTTTAGAACTTAGAACATGTATTGAGCTTCGCATCTGAGGCTGGTTCAACAAAAGGTAAGAGCCATTAAGCATAAAATAAAGACACAAGACAAGACACAAAGTAACAGTACATCCAACTCTATTGCCTCCTGAGCCTTATTGGGAACCATCAAGTTCATAATGCTTGTTACATATAAATCGAAAAGACTTCTGCATGTTTGCTACTACAAGAAATAGATACGCAAAAACTTGCCACCAGAGACAACACAGCGGGTTACTTTGTCCTTGTCTAGAATAGTAGCCAGATCAAGATAATGGAATCCGTATTAAGTATAATTGTACAACGGTAACGAAAACCAGAATTTAGATACACAGTTAAGTGGGCAGTGGGCACTTGACCACGAGAAAATGGAGAAACTAATATAAATTGAAAAATCGACCCCATCTAGTGCAATTTGAAACAATATGACATCCAAATTAAAGGAATATTACAAACTACAGGATTTTTTCGTGGAGGGTATTCAAACACTTAAAATTTCTCAAAATAAATGTTGTAGCTAATCCAGTTGAGATATTAGTTCTAAAATTCAACTGCATCTGAAGCTAGTACTTTAATATAGCTCATGTCCATAAGCTCCACTAATACGAAACAATATCTTCCGAGCTAAGAACCTTCCGTAACAAATTCAAAACCAACAATTAATCAACAACAAGTCTCTTTCCCTTCCCACCAAACTTATATCAACCCTAAACACATAAAGTTTACATTTTTAACAATTCCTGAGCATAAAGCTTGAATTTTTACCACTTCTTGACTAGACATAACAGCAATTCGAAATAAAGCTCAAATTTTCAACAGTTCCTGAGCATTCTTTACTGCCCAGATTGTCTTTCACCTTGATAATTAAATCTATAAGCAAGTATTTACAAAGTTCAATACTTTAATGTCTATAAATATCAAATAATCATCAATCTAACAATATAATCTTGAAATTTCATTAAGATACCAATAATCATAAGATATATACAGCTATGAAAATACCTGGTTGTTGGGAAGAATTGTGAGAAATGAAGTTGCACAGGATGCCATTGGAACACTAGCTATAAGTCTAGAACCGATATACATACATGTAGTATCACTTCTTTTTTTGTTTAGTTTTATATACACTTCTTATTCTCGTTTGTTGACCACTCATTTTTTCTCTGTTTTATTTAAGTTTTTTCACCCATGAACTAGTTTTGTGAGGCTATGCTTGGATCATATTTCAGAAATACTATGAAAAAGTGCATACATGGGTGTTTTCATAGATTTGGTATTTAAAATTAGAGGTAATTGCATATTGCAACCTCTAAGTATCGTTCAAAAACGATAGAGTACCTATATTTTAAGAAACTCAACTCGCACCACTTATTTTTACTTCTCAAAATCGAGATGCACCCTCTGTAACTTCCGTTAACTCAGTGCACTCCGTTAAGTCACTATATATATATTTGCAATTCGGACCCCCTAACTTACGTTCAAAAACAATATTGTACCGGTACTTTTGGAAACCTAAATCGCACAACCTATCTTTACATTTCAAGAACGATACGCACCCTCTCCGTTGAATTCCGTTACCTTCCGTTAAAATATTCTCTCGTCTCAATTTACATGTCTCTTTTGCTTTTTGAGAAGTCAAATTGACTAATTTTTGACCAACTATTAAAAAAATATTTATTTATTATTTTAGGAAATAGAAAGTTACATATTAAAATATACTAGATTTTGTTTTAAAAAAATATCATCAGAAATTAATCTAGCCTATTTTAATAGAGGTAAATAATAGGGGGTCCGAATTGCAATTACCTCTATTATTTGCGAAAGTCGGACCCTCTATTATTTGCGAAAACAAATAGACTAGATTTATTTTTTGATGATATTTTTTTAAATTTTTGTTTAATTAAGTTATCCCCAAGTCAAAATAATTTTACATATTGAATGATTTTAAATTTTTAGTGACATATGTATTAGGTACTTAAAATATACACTATTTTAAATATAAAAATAAATATTATGTGATATTTATTATAAATAATACATAAATTTATCTATTGATTAAAATATATAAATTTTAATTATTTTGTTTGAAAAAATTGATTAAAAAAATTTAAAAAAATATCATCAAAAATCAAATCTAGTCTATTTTAATATGTAACTTTCTATTTTCTAAAATAATAAATACATATTTTCAAATAGTTGGTCAAAAATTAGTCAATTTAACTCCTGAAAAAGCAAAAAGGGACATGTAAATTGAGACGGAGGAGTATTTTAACGGAAGGTAACGGAATTCAACAGAGGGGGTGCGTATCGTTCCTGAGATGTAAAAATAGGTGATGCGATTCGAGTTTTCAAAAATATGGGTATAATATCGTTTTTGAACGTAAGTTAGGGGGTCCGAATTGCAATTATATATATAGTGACTTAACGGAGTGCACTGAGTTAACAGAAGTTAACGGCAGGGGTGCATCTCGGTTGTGAGAAGTAAAGATAAGGCGTGCGAGTTGAGTTTCTTAAAGTATAGGTACTCTATCGTTTTTGAACGATACTTAGGGGGTGCGATATGCAATTACCTCTTATAATTATTATTTTTCATATGACGTGTTTTCTTTACCATTAAAAACAACTTCAATAGTCTAAAATCTTTAGAAAAAAGTATATTTATATCATATTAAAAATGTTATGCCCAAATATCGACTCCACTATTGATTGCATGAATCTTGTCTTGCTTGTCTTACGATCAAGAAAGTCAACACGTTTGGGTCAACTTCGCCCTCGATACTGACCTCACCTACGACAAGGTTCCTGAACGAGAGACTTGTTATCTGCCAGCTCGACCCATTAACGAAGTCCTCGCCCGAATATGGTGCTGGCCAAGATACTTTTGTCAACGACCGACCAACCACCCGGCTTGCGCAAGAAAGTAGCAACAAGTCTTCGCCCGTTGAGTCTAGTCCTCCCCTGATACCGAAGAGGCCAATCAGACTCAGTTCTCAAGTCCTATTATTAATATATCTTGGGCTCAGGCCCACCATCTGCCTCGCCCTCAGAGAGGACAGCGGACTAGCCCATGTAGTCACTTTTGGGGAGATCCACATGGTCTGGATCGGGTCAGCCCATCCAGTACTGTGCTCCTTGAAGGAGGCCGGGTTTCGGAAGCACATATTTGTCTGATCTAAGGCGGTGGTTTGGGTCAACTTCGCCCTCGATACTGACCTCACCTACGACAAGGTTCCTGAACGAGAGACTTGT
This sequence comes from Daucus carota subsp. sativus, assembly GCF_001625215.2. Classification (NCBI taxonomy): domain Eukaryota; kingdom Viridiplantae; phylum Streptophyta; class Magnoliopsida; order Apiales; family Apiaceae; genus Daucus; species Daucus carota. Next base: position 10,223,493 of record NC_030388.2, on the reverse strand, counting down.
TATCAGCCAGCTCGACCCATTAACGAAGTCCTCGCCCGAATATGGTGCTGGCCAAGATACTTTTGTCAACGACCGACCAACCACCCGGCTTGCGCAAGAAAGTAGCAACAAGTCTTCGCCCGTTGAGTCTAGTCCTCCCCTGATACCGAAGAGGCCAATCAGACTCAGTTCTCAAGTCCTATTGTTAATATATCTTGGGCTCAGGCCCACCATCTGCCTCGCCCTCAGTGAGGACAGCGGACTAGCCCATGTAGTCACTTTTGGGGAGATCCACATGGTCTGGATCGGGTCAGCCCATCCAGTACTGTGCTCCTTGAAGGAGGCTGGGTTTCGGAAGCCCATATCTGTTTGATCTAAGGCGGTGGCCCAGCACTGAAATCAAGGAATGAGAAACCTATTCTGATTAGGTTACTTGTTCCTCAAAAACTACGTCTGCCTTGATCCCTTGGGGGTACGCAACCCTTGCAAGAGCGAACACTCCTTCGATCTTGTGAGAAAACCCTAATTCCCCAAGGATCTCGGCCTAACCCAAAATCATCATCCCTACTCCGTCGTCCACCGTCGTCAACCACCAATAATTTCAGCAACCCTCCCCTAATCTTGTTATCACCAGATTTCTCCGTTAATAGAAAATATAAATAATATGAAGAAAATAAGTGCATTATATTTCAGAATATCACTCTCCTATTAAAAAAAGGATGTTTAAAATTGTTGACTATATTTAGCCAACATCCTGTAGCAAGATTTATTATCTTATCATAACGATGTATTCTATTTATAACAACCGAATAATTACATATCGTTTTTAAAATATAATCCATTAATATAGTCATACCTATCCGAGCATAATGTTTATAAATTCAACAAATTTTACATAATATCTTACATATTGAGTTTAGCTGACCATATTTATCCAACAATTTTGAAGTGCGGTGTTTTTCATGAAATCTAGATATATTGAACTTGAATTTAAGAAATATATCAGAATTTTAGAATATTCAATTAAAATTATCCTATAAAATGTTATGGAATTAAATCATGATTTATATAAACCTCTCTTTGAAAATCCTAAAATTCTCTCCTTCCTTGAAGTGGCCGTTGTTATTTTACACCAACTATGAGAAAGATTGTAGAAGGGGGGGGGTTGAATACAATCTTTTACAAACTTAAAAGATTCAAGAATAATACACTAAGAACACAGTAAACAGAAAAACACCAAGTATTAAAAATACGGGTGGATTGAATGATCCACCCGTGAGATTTTATATAGAAGAATCTGTGGATTGTTTACAATTCGCACAGCTGCTGGTTCATCACTCAACAAGTTCTAACTCTCAGATTTTTCTCTCAAGTAATTGAACAAGTTCAACTGATGCTGCTAACTTGGTTATATACTCCAAGTTTTACAAAGCTTTTAGCTAGATTACAAAATGCACTCTAATCTAAAAACAATGCTGCACAACTTTGTCTTATGCATGCTTTCTGAGATGTCTTCATCTTTGACCATCATCTTGATTTGATCCAGATTGCACTGCATGAGATAAGTATGTTTCTGCTTCTTCTTTATTTTCCTAATTAGGCTTCCATGTCTATTTTAGTGTAATTCGATCCATGTGATTTGTCAGACGTAAGCTCTAGTCACTTTCAACTGCTCTTTGCTTTATCAGTTGAAGGTTCTGGTTGCTTTCAACTGCTATTGACTTTATCAGTTGAATGCCTGGCTCATCAGTTGAATGAATTACAAACTCCATCAGTTGAATGCTGTTCCAGTCTTATCAGTTGAATTCCTCAGCATTATCCGTTGAACACTTTGTCTTCAGTTGAATGCTTGATTTTCATCAGTTGAAACATCATCCAGTCTTTATCAGTTGAACAGTTACATCTCATCAGTTGAATATCCTTCACTTAGATAAAATTACATGGCATTGGATATTTACAATTAGCCATCCTATTCTACCCATCCGTTGATAATTCCCAAAGACAAGAAATGTAACAATTACAACTGAAATTTGATAAAGATTCTAAGTAAGACATGTTACAGAAATGTTTATGTTATCATCAAAAATTATTGATTCCTAACAATCTCCCCCAATTTATGACTGGAGAAGATGCAGACATAAATTCTACACTTGATGATAACAAAACATTAATAAAATAAAATGCAGAATTTAAATACAAGAGTTAGAAAAGATTACAGATGATTATGCTCCTCTAGACTGAGCAGTTACTTGTTCCTAGAAGATCTTCTTCTTCTGGACTTAAGTTTTTCTTCAAGAATATTAATCTGCTTCTGAAAGATCCTGTAGAACCATTCTTCATCACTATCTTGTCTGTTGAGCTTGGATTGGAGAGTTTTCAGAGTGTTCAAGCTAGCAACCTTGAGTTGATCTTTAGGTCTGAAAAATCTCCTAACACCTTGATTGTCCCTAAATTCCATGACTGGAGTAGGTTCATGATGAATTTTCTTTCCAGTGTAGGGAATTTTCAGCCTTCTTTGTAGACTAGCATCTGAATTCCATTCTTTCCTGATCTCAAGGATTCTCTTTAGTACCATTTGCTTTGCAGGTGGTGTAAATCCTCCAGTCCTCTTCATAGATCCATATATTTTTGTTAGAGAACTGAATCCCTCAGAATTCAGAACTCTGTGAAGAGGCCAGATGACATCACCCTTGTTTTTGTAAGAGAATACCAATCTTTCAGGTAACTTTGAAGTTGCTTCTATTCCTCTTACTTCTTGAAGATCATCCAGCTCCAGATCCAACTCAGAAATTTCTTCAATGTTAGCAATGATGAGATAGTCATCAGGGTTCTCAGGTTCTTTTGGAGGTTTAGGAGGGTTAGTCATCCTTTTAGCCACAGACTTGACTTTCTTCTTTGGCTTGGAAGATTCTTGGACAAGAAAAGCTGGAATTGGAATATCTTCCAAGTCAATTGGCTCCTCCTTTGGCATTATTGGCTCATCATGGAAGTTGACATCTGGATGTACTACTGTGGTATCCTTGATTGGAGAAGAAGGCTTTGAGATAGGCTTTTCTGGCACTTCTTCTCTTCTCTTGGCTGCCTCAGGCATCTTAGTTTTAGATTTGACTCTCTTTTTCTTGGGAGAAGATTCAAGAGGCAATCCTTTCTCATTTAAAAGCTCAGCTGCCAACTCCTCTTCCAGCTCAATAGCATACCTTTCATCCACCTCTATTTGGTTCAAAGAGAGTTGGGATTCAAACTCCTCTTTTTCACATTCTCTGGCCACCTCTTCAGCTTTTGCAAATGAGTAGTGAGGATGGCCAGTTCCAATAAACAGCTTCTGGCCTTCTCTGTGGATGATGGCAAAATGAGCCTTTAAGGCCACATCTGCACAATCTTTATAACTTTTGATTTCTTGGCCCAAAAGCTTGTATTCATTTTTGTCAGGCCTGGCTAGTGGAAAGTAGATTGAGCTTGAGTCTTTTCCAGGCCTGGAGTAACCACAATTGTTTGGAAACAGAATTGGCTTGAACTCATTCAAAAATGATGGCTCACCCTTTTCTGTCTTGGAGGGAATAACAATCTCAGGTGTGATTACCCTGAGAATTGTGGTTGTGGTTGGAAAAGAGATTTGAGCAGTGGTGGCTGTAGAAGATGTAGATGATCTCTTGCCCAGTTGAGCCACTCTCTTTGCAATGGAGTCCAATTCTTTCATCCTTTCAATCTTTTGCTTTTCCCTTTCAGTGTGGAAAGGAGGAGGAATTTGACTGATTAATTCTGCAGGAGTTGGTAATTCTTTCTCCCCCTTTTTGTTAGCAGCAAGTGTAAGGGATGGACTGGGAAGAGAAGCACCAGAGGCAAGAAGAAGATGTTGAAGGAGTCCAGTCTGAATTCTTTGATGCTGCAACATCTCATCCATTCTAGAGTTTAAGATATAGACATTGCCTTCCAGAGCTTCTACTTGCTTTTCCAATTGCAGTTGTTTTTGCTCAGAACCAGAAAGAGCTGATTTGACCTGAGCTGGAAGCTTTTCATCAATTTGTTTGGTCAGATCAGTCTTAACAGAGGCAATGAGAAAATTGAGATGCTCTATCTCTTTCTGAAAGTGGAGAGATTGATATTTGTGAAGCTTGAGGTTGTCCAGAGCTTGACTGGCAATGGTGGCAGAGATGGCTTGAGAGGAGGATGAGCTTCCAGGTTGTGATTGAAGAAGAGTGGAGGCTTGCCTTTCCAGCTCCATGCTAACAACAATTGCATTGGCAGACTGCATGGAGAGCCATGAAGGCAGAGAAGTTGTAGGTTGTTCACCAAGAGATTCCTCAAGAGCATCAGTGAGGTCTTCATCACTATCATCATAATGAAAATCATCTCCAGCATTGGCAGGCAGAGCTGTAAATGCCTCCTTTGCTCTAAGCATAGAAGATGTAGTGTGAATCAGATTAAGGTGCCTCTCAGCTGCTTGATTATCCAATCTGGCAAAATCTTGAATGGAAGACATTCCATGAGTAAAAGTCTCAGGGTCTAGTGAAACACTATCCAATATGGATCTATATTCAGCTTGAATCTCTTGTTCACTAAACCCTTCATTGACACCTGCATTTCTCTCATTATCTCTCTGTTCTTGCATCAAGGGCTCCCCTTGGCTCACCACACAACTCACCTCTCCCTCACTTACCCTTACTAAAGGGTCACTCTTATTTTCTCCTTTTTCCTGGCTAGAAGAAAATGCCAGACTCTCCACACCCTCTCCTTTTGCCAGCTCACTAGGCTGCCTCTCCACTCCATAGCTCACTCCACTCAATCCTAGAAGTGTTTGTGCTACCATGTGGTCAACTGCTGTAGAAAGAGGTAAAGTAATTGAAGTAGCAGCAGCTGTCAACTGATGAGAGACATCAGTTGAGACAATAGTAGATGAGGCATTCAACTGATGAGAGCTGTTAAGCGGATCAGTTGAAGGACAAACACTTGTCAACTGATGAGGGAGATCAGTTGAAGAAAATGAAGAAATAGGTTTAGAGGCTGTGATAGTTGAGTCTGTGGTGATTGATTTTAAAGGAAAATCCACAGAACACACTGTCACAGAAGAAGGAAATGGAAGAGAAAGATCCAACAAATCATCAAAATGATGATGATCAATCTCAGAAGGGGGCTTCTCCATGAAATCCAAAGATGGAGAATTTACAAGTGTGGTGTGAATTAATTCCACATCCACAGAGGAGGTTGGGGATTGTGTTTGAGTAGTAGAAATGGTAAGATCATAAATATGGGTGATTGGTTGAGATGAAGAAGGGGGCTGTGACTCCACATTTATTGGAGTCACATCAATCTGACTTTGAGAAGTTAGAGGCATAAAATCCAGAATGGATGCCTGTGTGTGTGCAGAGTGCTCCAGTTTGTCACTTCTTAGCTTCTTTCTCCCATAGGCTTTTATTGGTGAAGAAGTGGTGTCCCTCCCCCTTTTTAACTGTGTCCCTGGTTGGGGACTATTTTCAATAGCAACATCCTTTTGGGAGGATGCTGCTAGGGATGAGTTTGATTCCATATTAACATCTACAGTCTTTTGGGAGACTGTAGAGTGGCCAGGCTGGTTAACACACACCTCTCCATCCTTATGCTTAGGGCTTCTTTGATGTTCACCCTTTCCCTCCCCCTCACAACCTCCAGTCACACTCCCCTCAGGTTTGTGTTTCTTGGATTTTACAACAGATGTCTTTTGAGAGGCATCTGAGGTTGGTTTAGAAGACTTGTTTTTAGAAGGTTTTGCCACTTGTGTGGACTGTTGATGGGCCTCTTCAACAGCCCTGATGGCAGAAAGCAAAGAAGGTGAGGGTTGAGAAAGAGTAGTAGGAAAGCCATGTACCTCTTTGTGCTTTCCAGCTTCCATTGTTGGCAGGAACACCACCTCCAAGGAGGGATATAAGTTCATCCTAAGGAGGTCTTTGAAGACTCTCTTTTCCTGCACAAAACTGGGAAGCTTGGCTTCCTTGTTAGCAATAACCAGCTTTTTGTTGAGATGCTTAGCTAGCATCATAAGAAATCTGACATAATAAATATTCCTAGGTCTACTAGTTTTATCACCTAGTTTCTCCCCAATTTCTTGGATCATCAAACCACCAAAATTAAAATATTCATTAGTCAGGTACATGTAAAGCATTTGTAAAATCTGGGAAGTGAGAGCATTGAAATTACTAATTTTACCAGAAAATGCCTTAATAAAAGCATCACATAAATAACTCCATTCTCTCCTAAGACCCCTTCTTTCTATTTTACCTAAGGCATCAGTTGGCAGAACATAATTCATGGCATAAAGTAGATTAACCAACTGATTATCACTAGGCAAAGATAAAACAGTATCTTCAGGAATCTTAAAGCATGCTTTCATAACATCAGCATTAACAGAATGAGTTTTATTTTTAATAGAGAAAGTTAGAGTTTCATCCTCACTATTAAACTCTGCAGAGGTCCACATCTCCTCCACTATTTCATGGTAGATGACAGGAGCTTCAGTCATAGCATAAGAGAGCTGGCTTGACTTGATGAACTCCATCATCCTGTGATACTCCTTCTCCTCCACAGCTTTAGTATCCACAAATGACGCAAAGTTGTTCTTTTCATAGATAAACCCACTTGGTGCAGTATACTTCTTCATGGGTGCCATTGTAGTTACAGAGAAAGCTTGAGGAAAGATTAGAGTTTGCTTTTGCACAGAGAGAGAGGAGAGAACTTGAAGAATTTGAAAGAGTGAGATGAAAAGAAGTGAAAATAAATTAAAAAGCTTAAATACTTTCTCAGAAAATTGCTGTGATTGGCTGAGAAATTACCGTTGAGAAGAAATTACTCTTATTTATCTCTACAAAAATTACACACACGATTGTGTGTATAAAGTAGGTGAGATACAAAAGAAATTTCAACGGCTCAGATCTGATAATACTTTCAACGGATGAAATAAGCGTCTCTTTAAACTTCCTATTCAACTGATGAAGATCAGTTGAAGGTGTCTTCAACTGGTGTCATCAGTTGAATAAAAAACAGACTAATGAAAAACAGCGCAAGAGGATATTATTTCAAGCATCAGTTGAAACAATTTCACTAGTTCATCAGTTGAAATATTATAGACTTTATCCAGAATTATAATTAATTCAATTTTGATAAATCAAAATTAATCAAATTCTGGCTGCCAAATTACAGAAAAATTCACTCTAAATTAGGAGAAATTTAACATACCTAATTTACTTACCAACCTTGTGAATGTGGATTCATCAAGAGGCTTTGTGAAAATATCTGCAATCTGTTCTTCACTTGGAACAAAATGCATTTCAACAGTACCAGCCATCACATGTTCTCTTATGAAGTGGTATTTGATGTCAATGTGCTTGGTTCTTGAGTGTTGTACTGGATTTTCAGTTATAGCAATAGCACTGGTGTTGTCACAGAATATTGGGATTTTTGAGAGATTTAATCCATAATCACGTAATTGATTTCTCATCCACAATAATTGTGCACAACAGCTTCCAGCTGCAATGTACTCAGCCTCAGCTGTAGAGGTTGATACAGAATTTTGCTTTTTGCTAAACCAAGAAATCAATCTGTCACCAAGAAATTGACAGGTGCCAGTTGTACTTTTTCTATCAATTTTGCATCCTGCAAAATCAGCATCTGAATATCCAATTAGATCAAATCCATAGTCTTTAGGGTACCAAATACCAAGATTTGGTGTTCCCTTAAGATATCTGAATATTCTTTTTATAGCAATAAGATGTGATTCTTTAGGATCAGATTGAAATCTAGCACAGAGACATGTAGAAAACATAATATCTGGTCTACTAGCTGTCAAATATAAAAGAGAACCAACCATGCCTCTATAATTAGAAATGTCCACAGATTTCTCATTAGGACTTAATTCTAATTTAGTGGCTGTTGGCATGGGAGTCTTAGCTTCTTTGCAATCCAATAAATCAAACTTTTTAAGTAGATCATAAATGTACTTAGTTTGATTTATGAATATACCTTCCTTTACTTGTTTAACTTGTAAACCAAGAAAGTAGGTGAGCTCTCCCATCATGCTCATTTCATACTGACTTTTCATTAGATTAGCAAACTTTTTGCAAAGTTTCTCATCTGTAGAACCAAAAATTATATCATCTACATAAATTTGAACCAAAATAAAGGCACCATTTACATTTCTGTAAAATAGTGTTTTATCCACAGTTCCTCTAGAAAAATGATTATCTAACAAGAATTGAGACAGAGTGTCATACCATGCCCTTGGTGCTTGCTTTAGTCCATAGAGAGCTTTTAATAAAAAGTAAACATACTCTGGAAATTCTGGATCTTCAAAACCAGGAGGCTGACTGACATATACCTCCTCTTCCAGTTCACCATTTAGAAAAGCACTCTTGACATCCATTTGATAAACTTTAAAGTTTGCATGAGCAGCATAGGCCAGGAAGATTCTTATTGCTTCCAGTCTTGCAACTGGTGCAAAAGTCTCATCAAAATCAATTCCTTCAGATTGAGAGTACCCTTTAGCAACAAGCCTTGCCTTGTTTCTGGTGACAACTCCATTCTCATCCACCTTGTTTCTGAATACCCACCTTGTTCCTACAATAGTTCTGTTTTTAGGTTTGGGTACCAGCTTCCACACATTGTTTCTCTCAAATTGATTTAATTCTTCTTGCATAGCAAGAACCCAATCAGCATCTTTGAGAGCATCTTCTATGACTTTAGGTTCATCCTGTGAAAGGAATGCACTATACAAACACTCATCTTGAGTTGCTCTTCTTGTTTGTACAGATGCATTTGCATCTCCAATAATTAGCTCAAAAGGATGATCCCTTGTCCACTTTCTTTGTGGTGGAAGTGATTGTCTTGATGATGTGGCTTCATTATTGAAGTTCAGGTTTCCATGTTGGAAAGCTCCCCCTAAATTTGACATCTCATTGTTTCTAGACTGATTGAAACTTTGAGACATTCTTTCAACTGATGATCCTTGAGATGTTTCAACTGATCCTTCCAATGTAGTTTCAACTGATGCTTCAGTTGAGTTTCCAATAGCAGTTGTTCCTTGCACCAGAGAGTCATCAGTTGGGATATTAATTCCAGGATTAATTCCAACATTTTGAATAATGTCATCATCATCATCACTGTCATACAGATCACATTCACCTTCATTCTCAAATCTGAGATTATCATGAAATCCTTCATCTGAGAATCCTTGAATCTTCTTATCATCAAAAACCACATGGATTGATTCCATAACAATGTTGGTTCTCAGATTATACACTCTAAATGATTTTCCATCAGAGTATCCAACAAAAATAGCTTCATCTGCCTTGGCCTCAAATTTTCCAAGATTTTCACCTTGATTCTTTAGAACATAGCACTTGCATCCAAATACATGAAGAAAGCTAATTGTTGGCTTCTTTCCTTTGAAGAGTTGAAAGGGAGTTAGATTATGAGGTTTGGTAATTAGTGAAATGTTTTGAGTGAAGCAAGCAGTGTTCACAGCTTCAGCCCAAAAATAGGTTGGAAGTTGAGCTTCATTAATCATGGTTCTTGCAGCCTCAATAAGAGTTCTATTCTTCCTTTCAACAATACCATTTTGTTGTGGAGTTCTTGGTGCAGAGAACTCATGAGTAATTCCCTCTTCTTCACAAAATTCTTTCATCACAGAGTTCTTGAATTCTGTTCCATTGTCACTTCTTATCCTTCCAACTTTGACATCTGGATTGTTGTTTAATGCTTTGATATGATTGATGATGGTTTTCCCAGCTTCATCCTTAGAATGCAGGAAGAAAGTCCAAGTGAATTTAGAAAAATCATCAACAATCACTAAGCAATATTTCTTCTTTGAAATGGACATTATGTTGACTGGTCCAAACAAATCCATATGCAAGAGCTGAAGAGGCTTCACAATTGATGAAAGAGTTTTGCTTTTGAAAGAGCTTCTCTTTTGCTTTCCTAGCTGACAAGCTCCACAAAGTCCATCTTTGGAGAATTCCAGCTTAGGTAGACCTCTTACCAAGTCCTTCTTTACTAACTCATTCAGGGTTTTGAAATTAAGATGAGACAGTCTCTTATGCCATAGCCAACTGTCATCTGAGCTTGCTTTGCTGAGAAGGCAAGTGATAGATTCAGACTTTACAGAATTGAAGTCAGCTACATACACATTTCCTTTTCTTTGTCCAATCAGAACCACATTGTTGTCATCTCCTTTGGTGACAACACAGGCTGCAGGAGTGAAATTGACTTTGTAACCTTTGTCACAGAGCTGACTGATGCTAAGCAAATTGTGCTTAAGACCAGACACCAATGCAACTTCATCAATGATGACATTCTCTTTTGCAATCAAGCCATATCCCATAGTATATCCTTTGCTGTCATCTCCAAAGGTAATGCTAGGGCCAGCTTTCTCCACAAACTTTGTGAGCAGGGAGGAATCACCAGTCATGTGCCTGGAGCATCCACTATCCAAGTACCACAAATTCTTCTTATGGTTTCCCTGCACACATATCACAGACAGATCAAGTTGATTTTGGTACCCAAATTGCTTTGGGTCCAGATTTGTTAGTCTTAGCAGCCTTTTCCACTTTCTCAACCTTTTCCTTGGATTGAATTGGTTCAATCTTTGGTTTTGGTTGAGAAATTGGAATATCAACTCTGTTTTCAAACACAGGCCTTTGAGACATGCATAAATTGTTTATTCCATGCAAATTTGAATGAAATTGAGGCATGTTAAAGGCATTGAAATAAGGATTGAACATATATGGCATGTTAGGCTGAGAGTAAGGATTGTGAGGCAATAAACCAGGCATCATATTCATAGCAGATAAATTCATGTGAGGAACAGATGTCATAGGAATAGGCAAGGATAAATTAGGAGCAACCACAGTTTTACAATTAGCAGATAAATGATTTACACTACCACACTTGCTGCAGGTTTTCCTAAGAGCACTAGCATTGGGAGTGTAATTGGTGTGCTTGTTAACTCCTATTTTGCCATTTCTATTTCCTTTCTTCTTTTTAGTCTCCTCAGATTTATGCTCATCAGTATCCAAATTCTTCTTGTTCTTGTTACTGGAATGAAGAGTGTTATTAACACTATCACTGGTCTCAGAAGAACTATTCTCACCTTTAACAAAATTCTTTTTAACAGGACCATATTTCTTGTTAAGCTTCTTGAGAACATTCTTGCCAACTGATGAGTTTTTGTTCAACTGATGACTCTCATCAGTTGAGACCTTGCTCTTCAACTGATGATCATCATCAGTATTCTCATCACCTGAACTGTTCTCAGATATCTTAAGCACTTTCTTATTCCTCTTCCACTCATTCTCTACAAAGGTCTCTCTACCTTGCATGTTGATGATATTGGTGGAAACATCCCTACCAGACTTCCATTTGGCAATAATCTCTTGTTCCTTATCAAGCTGCTTTCTTATGATCTCTTCTCTTTTCAGAACAACCAAGAGATCATCCTTGGCTGTCTGACACTCAATTTTAAGCTTCTCAAACTCAATAAATTGAGCTTCTAATACACTGTTTCTATCACTAAGAAAGGTGTTAGCTTCCTTAATCCTACTATTTTCCTTAGTGAGAGATTTTAAAGAAACATGCAAATGATACAATTCTGTAGACATTTCATTAATAGTAGCATTGCACTCATCTTTAGTTAACTCAACTAAGTTTGTAGTGAATACCTGACTACTGCTTCCAGTGTTTTCTTCTTGATCTGTGGAGTTGGCCATTAGGGCTAGATTGACAAACTCCTCCTCTTCATCAGAATCATCTCCAGCTGCCCAATCATCCTTTGTGATGAATGCTCTTTCTTTTTGTTTGAGAAGTTCATAATATTTCTTTTTGTAGTCAATGTTTTCACTTGACTTCTTCTCAACTTTAGGCTTTCTGCACTCATTTGCAAAGTGACCTGCATTCCCACAGTTGAAGCACTTGAATTTTGATCTGTCTACCATGCTTCTATCAGACTTGGGATTGCCTTTAAAAGATTTTGCAGAATTAAAATTCTTTTTGAATTTCAGTTTGGAGAATCTTCTTGACAGGAAGGCTAAATGTTCATCAATTCCATCACTTTCTTCACCAGAATCAGCTACTTCTTTCTCCTTTCTTCTTCCTTTGCTTGACTCTGAGCTCTCCTCTTTGACCAACTTCTCAGTTTCTTCAACTTGAGACTTTCCCTTGTCCTTGACAGTATCCTCCAGAGATGCAACTAGAGCCACAGATGAATGCCCTTTCTTTTGGCTTTTCTCAATCTCTTCATCTTGTTCCATTTCAAGCTCATAAGTCTTTAAGGTTCCATACAGTCTCTCTAGAGTATAGTCTTTAAACTCTTGTGTATTTCTGAGAGAGACTGTCATGGGCTTCCATTCTTTGGGAAGAGCTCTTAAGAATTTCAAGTTTGAATCCTTAACTTGATATACTCTTCCAAAGAGCTTTAGACCATTTAACAGTTTTTGAAATCTGTTAAATGTATCACTCAAACTTTCACCAGCCTTGAAATGGAATGACTCATATTGTTGAATAAGAAGCTGCATTTTGTTCTCTCTTACTTGCTCATTCCCTTCACAGATGGTTCTGATGGTGTCCCAGACTTCTTTGGCACTTGTGCAGCTAATAACACTATCAATCATTTCTTGATCCAAACCATTGAACAGAAGATTCATGGTTTTCTTGTCCTTGTGCACTTCTTCAGTATCTTCTTGAGAATATTCATGGATAGGTTTTGGAATCATCTTACCTACCATGTCTTCACCATCAGCTCCAATACTTGTGCAGACCTTCATGGGAACATGAGGTCCTTTTTCAATGCAGTTCACATAGCTTTCATCAATGGACAACAGATGCAGATGCATTCTCACTTTCCAGTGAAAATAGTTGTCTTTGTCAAGAATAGGTATCTTCACTCCAGCATCCTTCTTTCCCATCTTTCTCTAGCAGTGTTGATCTTTTTCCCTGTTTGTTGGGAACCTCGCTCTGATACCAATTGTTATTTTACACCAACTATGAGAAAGATTGTAGAAGGGGGGGGTTGAATACAATCTTTTACAAACTTAAAAGATTCAAGAATAATACACTAAGAACACAGTAAACAGAAAAACACCAAGTATTAAAAATACGGGTGGATTGAATGATCCACCCGTGAGATTTTATATAGAAGAATCTGTGGATTGTTTACAATTCGCACAGCTGCTGGTTCATCACTCAACAAGTTCTAACTCTCAGATTTTTCTCTCAAGTAATTGAACAAGTTCAACTGATGCTGCTAACTTGGTTATATACTCCAAGTTTTACAAAGCTTTTAGCTAGATTACAAAATGCACTCTAATCTAAAAACAATGCTGCACAACTTTGTCTTATGCATGCTTTCTGAGATGTCTTCATCTTTGACCATCATCTTGATTTGATCCAGATTGCACTGCATGAGATAAGTATGTTTCTGCTTCTTCTTTATTTTCCTAATTAGGCTTCCATGTCTATTTTAGTGTAATTCGATCCATGTGATTTGTCAGACGTAAGCTCTAGTCACTTTCAACTGCTCTTTGCTTTATCAGTTGAAGGTTCTGGTTGCTTTCAACTGCTATTGACTTTATCAGTTGAATGCCTGGCTCATCAGTTGAATGAATTACAAACTCCATCAGTTGAATGCTGTTCCAGTCTTATCAGTTGAATTCCTCAGCATTATCCGTTGAACACTTTGTCTTCAGTTGAATGCTTGATTTTCATCAGTTGAAACATCATCCAGTCTTTATCAGTTGAACAGTTACATCTCATCAGTTGAATATCCTTCACTTAGATAAAATTACATGGCATTGGATATTTACAATTAGCCATCCTATTCTACCCATCCGTTGATAATTCCCAAAGACAAGAAATGTAACAATTACAACTGAAATTTGATAAAGATTCTAAGTAAGACATGTTACAGAAATGTTTATGTTATCATCAAAAATTATTGATTCCTAACAGCCGTCTTAAATATCTGAGGGACTTTCATTGATTTTCAACGGTGGAAAGCCCCAAACTCTATAATTTGTTTTATTTGATTTGTTTATGTCATAATCTTCCTCTTCGGGGAAGGATTTCTATCTTTTTGATTAGGTTTGGTTTGTTTTTTAGATCTACATCATCCGAGCTTCCAGTTTACATTTTTATTCGATTCAAGCAGAGCTTATCAGATTCGAGAATTAGTCGTATATCTTGTGGTTTCGACTATCAAACCTAAGATTTTTATTTTTATTTGTTTTCATTTTGCTTTTATTTCGATTTTTGGCTCGTATTTTCATGTTGTTTTCTCTCCTTGGCGAGAGCTTTGTTTCGTTTTTTAATTGTAAGCAGGATCTTGATTTGGTGATGAAATTTGTATGGAATCGCAGTTCTGGTTAATAGCTCAAACGAGAACTCCATCTGAGCATGATGAAGAGGATACCAGTAATTCAACGAGAATGCATGAAGCGAGTACTTGTATTTGTATATACATTATCTTCAAAATATTATTTAACTGTCTCTTCATGAGAACAGGCGGTTGCAATTTACCGTTTGTTCAACTCGATCATTGGTGATGTCGTATGTCTTTTTATTATTAAATTAACACCTTTGTTTCAAAAAAAATAATCATATCAATTTGAATTATTTAAAATTCATTAAAATCTGGTGGCACTCAAATGCTAATGGATTTTTTCAGACTTCATATGTGCAATTATTCAGTGTATTCTATGTTTGTAAACCCCATCATAGTCCATCAGATTTTGAAACAATGTGTTAAATTCTAAATTTTTTACATCAATTCATGTGATATTTTATCCAAGAATCCGCATAAATCAAAATTACATACAATCATTAAGATCATTATTAGTCCATTAAAATTTCAACCCAATACACCTCATGCATCTATGTACATTATAATTCTTAGGCCAACTCCAACCATAGATCCAAATTTGGATCATCAAGTGATCCAAATTTAGGGCGAGATCCAAATCTTATTCCAATCATGTGATCCAAATTCATTCATCTTTATTATATTCATAAATTTTGATTTTAGATATTTTATAAAAAGATTAATTAATTTCATTACTAATTATAATAATAAATGTTAGATATAATTGATGATTACTAATGTTCTTAAAGTTTGTTTTAGAACAGGAATCATCAGAGTTTAATCTGGAAGCTGATCAGAGTTTAGTAAAGTCTGACAGAGTTTGATAAAGTCTGATCAGAGTTTACATAGTCAAGACTCGTCAGAGTTTACACGTGGAAAGAGCTCAGAAGCGGATATACTTCAAGGAAGGATAGAAGCGGAGGAGTGATTTACTGGCTATGGAAACTAAACAGAAAACTGGAGCAATCTTTGATTGATAGAATTCATAGCTGATTTATAGGATATCAAATCAGAGATTGATTTTGTAACTGTGTCTATATAAACACAGATTAGGGTTACTCTATATGAGTTGAGTTATCAAGTACATTATTAAGAACCCTAGCAGCTCTTAGTGATACAATATAAATCACTGAGAGAGTTTTTGTAACCATATAAGCTTTGTGAATATAACAGTTTACTGCTTTCAATCTCTCATATTGTCTTACTGTGTTACAGATTGTGATCACTATATCATATTATATAGTGAGTTTATAGGACCTAACAAGTGGTATCAGAGCCAGCTCTGTTAAGATTACTACAGTGAGATCTTAAACACAATCATGTCTGAAAAATCACAAGCTTCATCCTTTAGAGTTCCAATCCTTAAGGCATCTGAATATCCAGTCTGGAAAGAGAGAATGATTATATTCTTAGACTCTGTTGATCCAGAATACCTTGACAGGATCTATGATGGACCACATATGCCCACCAAGCTCTCTGTTGGGCTTGCAGATGAACCTCAGAAGATGGTTCCAAAAGAAAAGAAAGATTATACCCCTGAGGACATCTTGTCAATTGGTAAAGACTCTAAGGTGAAACACCTTCTGCACAGTGCCCTTGATAATGCAATGTCTAATAGGGTGATTGGGTGCAAAACTGCTAAACAAATCTGGGATGCTCTGGAAACCAGATGTCAAGGAACTCAGGCCATTAAGAAAAACAGAAAAACAATCCTTACACAGGAGTATGAGCACTTTGACTCAAAATCTGGTGAGTCCTTGACAGATCTGTATGACAGATTTGTCAAACTATTGAATGACTTATCTCTGGTGAACAAGGAATATGATCTTGAAGACTCAAACCTCAAATTCCTTCTGGCTCTTCCTGAAAAATGGGATTTGAAAGTCACCACAATAAGAGACAATCTTGATCTTGGAGAAATGTCTCTTGATGATGTTTATGGAAGACTGAAGACTCATGAACTTGAGATGGAGCAGAGGAGCAAACGTCAAGGAGGAAAATCAAAGTCTGTTGCTCTAAAAGTTCAAGAGGAGGCTGCTAAAAGCAAGGGAAAAGCTCATGTCACAAAGTCTGACATTGAGTCATCAAACTCTGATGACTCAAACTCTGATGTTCCCTCAGACTCTGAAGAAAGTGATGATGAGATGATGCAGTTAGCAGCATTGATGGTGAAAAGCTTCAAGAAGCTGGCCTACAAAAAGTTCAACAAAGGCAAAAGTTTTTCAAGGAAAGACAGAAACTCTGACAGAGTTTATGACAAGAAGAACTTCAAGAAGAATGAGGGCAAAGAAGGGAAAGCTGGAAAAGCTGACAAGTATACCTGTTTCAACTGTGGTGAAAAGGGACACTTTGCATCTGAATGCAAGAAAGCCAAGAAGGAAAAAGAAAAAGCCTTCATCACCAAGAAAGGAAACTGGACAGATACATCTGATTCAGAAGAAGAAGTCAATTATGCTCTGATGGCAAACACTGACAACAACTCTGAATCTGCTGCAAAGGTACCTCATTCTACTCTTGCCTTTGATACTGAAGATATAACTGAGCTAAGATTGTTTCTTAAAACTTTGCATATCAACTTTAGAGATCAGACTTTAGAAAATGAAAGATTAAAATCTGAAACTCTAAGTGTGAAGAAAAGGAATGATTATCTAGAAAAAGAATTAGTTCAAATGTTGGAAGTTCAGAAAGAAAGAGATGATGCTGTCATTATCAAAGATGAATTATTAAAGAGGTATGCATCTCTTCAATCAGAACTTGCTAAGGAAAGGGAGATCATTAAGACATGGACTAATTCAGGCAAAACTACTCAGGATATCTTAGGTAGTGGAAACTGGAAGAAGGGACTAGGTTACACTGATAACTCAGAAGCTGAGTCATCAAAAACAAAGTTTGTTAAAACTCAAAAACCTAAGGTTAAACCTGTTAAATTTGTTGCTGAATCCTCTAAGTCTAAACAGAATAGATCAAAATCAGAGATCAACAACAATTCAAAATCTGCTAAGCCCAAACAGGTTAACATAGGACTGATGACTCAGAAACAGCTTAAGCATAAGCTTAAAGAGGTAAAGTCTGATGACAAAAACAGGGAGCCTAGGAAAAATAGAAATGGCAAGATTGGAATAGACAAGAGTAATAACTACATGCCTATTCCAAATGCACCTAGGAAGACATGCCATAACTGTGGGAATACTAATCATCTTGCTAATTTTTGCAGGAAGAACAAGGACATTAACTCTTTACCTACAAAGTCTGGAGTTAGAAAAAGTAGTATTAGATATAAACCACAAGATCCATGTTTTCATTGTGGTAGTTTATGGCATTCTATTTATACTTGCAAAGAATATCATAGTTTGTATTATGATTATTATCAATTGAAACCTTCTTTAAAGGTAAATAAAAACTCTGCAAGTACAAACTCTGTTTCTAGTACAAACTCTGTTGCAAAGTCTGTTAGCTCAAACTCTGATAATAATAATTATTCCGCTGCAAAAGCTAACAAACTTAATAAGGCCAAGGGATCCAAGCAAGTCTGGGTCCTTAAAACTAACAATTAGTGGTCTTTGTGATTGCAGGGCAACAGGAAGAATATCCTAGTCTTGGACAGTGGATGTTCAGGACACATGACTGGAAATAAGACCCTGCTGTCAGAGTTTGTGGAGAAGGCTGGCCCAAGTGTTTCTTATGGAGATGGCAACATAGGAAGGACTCTGGGATATGGCAATATCAATCTTGGAAATGTCATCATATCAAATGTAGCTCTTGTTCAAGGGCTGAAACACAATTTACTCTCTGTCAGTCAGATCTGTGACAGAGGATATCATGTTGATTTCTATGAAGAACACAGTGAGATAGTAAGCAAGTCAACAGGCAAAGTGGCAGTGATTGCTCACAGACATGGGAATATTTATGAAATCCACTTGCCTACAAACTCTGAAGGAAAAGCAATATGCTTGTCTACAAGAATCTCTGCAGAAGAAAGTTGGAAGTGGCACAAGAAGCTCTCACACCTGAATTTCAACTCAATAAATGAACTTATAAAGAAAAAGCTTGTGAGAGGACTCCCTGAATCACTCCTCACATCTGATGGATTATGTGACTCATGTCAAAAGGCCAAGCAGAGAAAGACATCCTTCAAGAGTAAGACTGAATTCTCAATAAATAAACCATATCATCTTCTACATGTTGATCTATTTGGACCAGTTAATGTACCATCCATTGCAAGGAAGAAATATGCTCTTGTTATTGTTGATGAGTATACCAGATACACTTGGGTATATTTTCTTCACTCTAAAGATGAAACAACCTTGCATCTGATGGATCATGTGAAGCAACTGGATCATGGATCTGAAGACAAAGTGAAGATCATTAGAAGTGATAATGGAACTAAGTTCAGAAATTCAACAATGGAAGAGTTCTGCAAAGAAAGAGGTGTAGTGCAACAATTTTCTGCACCTGGTACACCACAGCAAAATGGTGTAGTTGAAATGAAAAACAGGACTCTTATAGAAGCTGCCAGAACTATGCTTGATGAGGCTAAATTACCTACTTATTTCTGGGCAGAAGCTGTTCAAACAGCTTGTTTCACTCAAAATGCAACCTTGATTAATAAGCATGGCAAGACCCCATATGAGATGGTGAAGAAAAAGAAGCCAAATCTGAAGTACTTTCATATATTTGGGTGCAAATGCTTTGTATTAAAGACTCATCCAGAACAGCTGACAAAGTTTGATTTAAAAGCTGATGAAGGCATTTTTGTAGGATATCCTCTGATAACAAAGGCCTTCAGAGTCTATAATCTAAGAACCAAAGTGATCATGGAATCCATACATGTGTCATTTGATGACAAAAGAATAATGGGCTTAGCAGATATGGATGATCATGAAGAACTGCATTTTGAGAATGAAGAAATATTCTCTGATTCAACAAACTCTGATGAACAGTCAAACTCTGACTGTGACCAAAATACAGCAAACTCTGGTGAAACTTTACAAGTTCATAATGATGAAGCAATTGCTGAGGGGGAGCATCAGAATGTTTCAGGCTCTACCCAAGACTCATCAGAGAATGCTGACTCAAACTCATCAGAGAATACTGATTCAAACTCTGATAGCACAAATTTAGGGGGAGCTACAGAGAATGATCAACAGAATCAGGAGAGCATGGATCAAGGGGGAGGATCCAATGATGAAAATAGTCAACTTCCACATGCTAGGAAGTGGACAAAATCTCACACACCTGATTTAATAATTGGCAATCCAGAAGCAGGTGTGCAAACAAGGACAGCTACAGCAAATGAGTGTTTACATCATTGCTTTCTGTCACAAACTGCACCTAAGAAAGTGGAGGAAGCTCTTCAAGATGCTGACTGGATTCAAGCAATGCAAGAGGAGCTAAATGAGTTTGAGAGAAACAAAGTATGGACCCTAGTACCAAGACCTAAAGACAGATCTATAGTTGGTACAAAATGGGTGTTCAGAAACAAAACTGACAGTGAGGGTGTCATTACAAGGAATAAAGCAAGGCTTGTGGCAAAAGGGTATTCACAACAGGAAGGTATTGATTATGATGAGACATTTGCTCCAGTTGCAAGATTGGAGGCAATCAGAATCTTTCTGGCCTATGCTGCTCACAAGAAATTCAAGGTATTCCAGATGGATGTCAAAAGTGCTTTTCTAAATGGGAAACTGGATGAAGAGGTATATGTTGAACAACCTCCAGGCTTTGTGGATCCAAAGCATCCAGACTATGTCTATAGATTGGACAAGGCACTTTATGGACTAAAGCAGGCTCCAAGGGCATGGTATGAAACTCTGGCTCAATTTCTTCTTGAAAGTGGATTTACTAGAGGTACCATAGATAAAACCTTGTTTTATTTGAATCATGGTGATGATCTGCTTTTAGTTCAAATCTATGTTGATGATATCATTTTTGGTTCCACTAATGCTAAACTCTGTCAAAGATTTGCCAAGCTCATGCAGTCCAGGTACCAAATGAGCATGATGGGAGAACTTAGTTATTTTTTGGGTTTACAAGTTAAACAGACTGAAGATGGGATTTTTATAAATCAAGCCAAGTACACCAGAAATCTTTTGAAGAAATTTGGTATGCAAGACAGTTCAGCTGCAACTACTCCTATGGCAACAGCAACCAAACTAGACAAAGATACTGGTGCATCAGTGGATATCACAAACTATAGAGGAATGATTGGATCTTTGCTTTATCTGACTGCAAGTAGACCAGACATCATGTATGCCACATGTCTATGTGCAAGATTTCAGGCAGATCCAAGAGAGCCTCATCTGATTGCAGTAAAGAGGATATTCAGATATCTCAAAGGAACCACATCATTGGGATTATGGTATCCTAGAGAATCAGATTTTAGTCTAATTGGATACTCTGATGCAGATTTTGCAGGTTGCAAAATTGACAGGAAAAGCACCAGTGGGAGCTGTCAATTTCTAGGTGGAAGACTTGTTTCTTGGTACAGCAAGAAGCAAAAGTCAATATCAACATCAACAGCAGAGTCAGAGTATATAGCTGCAGGCAGCTGCTGTGCTCAAATTCTTTGGATGAAGAATCAATTGTTGGACTATGGGTTATCCTTTTCTAAAATTCCTATTTATTGTGATAACCAAAGTGCTATTGCTATGACAGGAAACCCAGTTCAACATTCTCTGACAAAGCTGAAAGGCATATGTTTAGCCTATTTGTATTTAAAGAGGTACAACTCAACTCAGATAAGAAAGCTCAGTAAATAGCAAGTCACCGGAATCCGTACGACGAACGTCAAATGATTTATCGGAATTTTATGTCAGAAAAATTCCAGGATGCTGCTGCAGTCCACTGAGAGAAGTTCATTAATATGTTCAAGCCTCAGTGCACAAATAATCTTTTGTGGCACGTCCAGGAGTTCAGAAGGTATGAAGTTTCTATACTTTATTTATTCAGATGATTCCAATTTATGAAGAAGAACTTACAAGACGAAGACTCGACGAACAAGCCACAGCTTAATTGTTTTAATGACGAGGAATATTTTATTCAGCTAGATACAGATGAACCAGACAGTACATTTGTGTGTCAGCTACATGGATTAAATATTCTACGTCAAACAAAGGTGGTAGTTCAATTGATTGACAATTCAAGACGAAGATATTAAAGTTTCAAAGAAGACAGAAGCTCTGCTAAAGAAGGAAAGTGATTAAATATTAAATAGATTATATATATTCACTTCTAATATAATTATATTAGTAGTATATTTTATTTAGTGAATTGATTCACTCTTGAATTAATTTATCTAATGAATATACTCAACTAATTTAATTAAGTGGATTATATTCTATTTATTATTTACTAAACAAATCACTTTAAAGCTTTCTACATCTAGTTAGACAAAGAAATGCTTTGTCTAGCTCCTTTTAAGACACTCCAGGACATTGAAAAGCTTTGTCCTACCTTGTTATTAAAGCACATGGTCAAGACAACTCTTTTCTTTGCAAAGACAAGCTAGCACACACCAAGTACAAGACAACCATGTCTTTCCACATGCTTTCACATGCCATAATCGAGTGGTACCAATCAAGGAAGATTCCTTGTCCTTTTGATTGATTATGTGATGTCATGATTGGTGACAACTAGCCTTGTCTTGCTTTTTGTTGTCTTTCCCTTCTTTGCTCTTGTCTTACCCTTACTTGTTTTGTCATGGCAAAGCTACTAGTTTGTCCTAGCTTGCCATACTTTGTCATGTCTTTCTTTAATTGTCTAAGCCTTAGTTGTCTTAGTAGTTCAAATGGTTTTGCCTATAAATATGGCCACCATTCTTCATTCCAAGGTGTTCATTCACTTTGACAAACACAAGCACTTGTAAAAGCTTTCAAGTTTTGCTAAAACTTGCTATTGTTACATCCACAGTTTTACTGTGCTTTGTTACCGGTTGTTTTAATCACTAATCTAGAATATACCATGTCGAATTTATTCTACGAACATTAGTGGACATTAAAACTGAACCAATTTAATTATATAACGACTTCAAACATTGTTATATTAATTAATTAAAATCTGATTAAAAAAAATTATATTCCAATCAGATTTACTTCCGCGATTATTTTGTGACGATTGTATTCAACCCCCCCTTCTACAATCGCTTCCGGACCTAACAATTGGCATCAGAGCAGTTAATACGAATATACCGTGTTAGATCCTATACACACTCTGAAACGTCCAAATAATATTTTATTCGAATTAATTTTATTCCAAAAATTAATTTTAATATTATATTATTTTTCTTTCAATTTCTATATCTCATCCAAACACTATACACTTTCAAATCTTCAAAATGAGTACACAAAAAATTAGTAGCATTAAAATCCCACCGTTCAGCAAAGAACACTTTGGCTTATGGAAGAGACACATGTTATTATTCCTTCGAACTGCCAATAGAAAATATATTGGGATATTGAACAAGGGTGTTATTACTCCGACGAATGTCATATTATCACACGAAGTAGATGGTGTGGTAATTCCTCATAAAACTGTTCCAAAAGAACCCTCTGAGTATACTGATGAAGAAAATGAGCTAATGAATTTAGATGATGCTCTTCAACTGATATTAGTTGAATCTCTAGACCCTGTCATGTACAATTCTGTTGTGAACTGTACAAACGCAAAGCAAATCTGGGATACACTAGAGATCATCAACGAAGGCTCAGAAGAGGTTAGGGAAAACAAGAAAGAAATACTGATGGCTCAGTATGAACAGTTTGGTTCCAATCCCGGAGAAGGGATTTCAGAAGTGTTTATCAGATTTAACAACTTGATTAATAATCTAAATCTGAACGGGAAATACTATGACAACAAAGAAATGAATCTGAAGTTTCTCTTAACACTTCCTGAACATCTGGAACACAGAATCACTGCAATCAGGGAAAGCAGAGATCTGCACGAGATATCTCTAGAGAGACTCTACGGGGTTTTAAAAACGTATGAACTTGAACAAGTTCAGACAAAGCAGAGATATGGCTGGGGTAAAACACTTGGGAACTCGAGAGCTTTAATTGTTGAAACACCTCAACTGGAAGAAAAGAAGGATGTTGTTGTTCCTTCTAAAACCATTCAGGAATTTGTTGTGCCTGAGATGGGTCAGACTGTTTCTTCTAGTGGTGATGATGAGTTCTACACAATGGAAGAGTTGGAACAATTAGAAGATCAATCTCTATCACTGTTTGCCAAGAAGTTTGGAAACATGAGATTCAGGAAGAACCCTTCTTACAAATACAAACCCTTTGCTAACAAGTTTCAAAAGGGAGGTTCTTCATCTTCTTCCAACAAAGGAGGATATAAGACTGGAATGGTTGATCGAAGTAAGTTTAAATGTTTCAACTGTGGTGAACCTGGACACTTTGCAACTGAGTGCAAGCAACCCAAGGTTCAAGGAAAGAGAAAAGATTCCTATGATGAGCTGAAGCAGAAGTATGATGCCTTAGTGAAAAAGCATCAGGGTACTTCTGGAAATCAAAGCTTCAAGAACAAATCATATCTAGCAGAAGGGAAAAGCTGGGATGATACAGATAGTGATGAAGAGGAGCAGCTTGGAAATGTTGCTTTCATGGCTAGATCTGGATCATCTTCACCTCCTCATGCTGGAAGCTCTCTGGTAGATCCTACATGCCCTAAACTTTTTATGCAATTGGGATTAGATAGAGATGATGCTATTAAAAAGTTGAAAGCTGCCATTCTTAAGAATAATGCTTTAGTCTTAGAAATTCATGATTATAAAATGAATGAGATGAAAGTATTAAAGCCTAAAATTGAAAAACTGACTATGGATTTAGAACATCAATTTGCTAAAGTCAGAGTTTTAGAAAAGAGTGAAACTGCTTTAAAACTTCAGATAGAAGAAGAAAGAATTAGGTGTAAAGCCTTTAAAGATGCCTCCACTTTAGTCAAAGAGATAAATGATCAACAGGAGATTAACAGAACTGTTGGAATAGGTTATGACTATAACAAATCTGTAGGCAAGGCTAGTAACATTACTCCTTTTAAGAAGAGTGCTGAGGAAAGAGGGATACCTTTTGTTTTGAAAGACTCCCCTCAACCATTGTTTAAATCCTCAGAAGCTGAACCCCTGTTAGAGACACCTATTGTCATTAAATATGAACTCGAACAGGAAGACCTTCTTCTGAAAGAGAGTAATGAGAAGAAAGATGAGATCTTGACATCACTGAAACCAATAAAAGTGAAAGGCAATGTTAGGTTGCCTAATGCTGGTTTAGGTGTCGACTCAGAAAGAACAAAATTCAACAAGCCTAATAATTTTGTGAATAGTAAGAACATAGACAATAGATGCCATTCTACTGAGAACTTTAAATCAGTCAACAAAGTTAGAGTAGAATCTATTGATGTTCCTACTGTTGTGAATGATATTCCTGTTGCCCATGTTTTTGATGCATGTCATAAATATTGTGGTGTTGATAACTGTATGCTTTGTGCTTTCAATACTATGTCTGCTTATTTTAGAAATTTGCATGCTAAAAATGAAAACACATCCCCAAGACAACACACAAACTGCAAGCATGCTAGGGCAAAGACTGCTAGTCCTCCTCGTGTTAGGAAGGAGACTTATGTTCCAAAGCCTAAAACGAAAGTTTACAAGGTTGTTGTTAAGGAAGTAAGTTCAGTCATGTCAGAATCGAATGTCAGTCCAAAAGGCTCTGTTGTCTTACCAGATAGAAATCAATTCTTTAAGTATGCTGGACCCAATCAAGTGTGGGTCCAAAAGACTGTTTAATCAGTTGTCTTGTGCAGGGTGCCAGAGGAATTGTACGAGTTGTTTGGGTGCTTGATAGTGGAGCGTCAAGGCACATGACTGGCATGAATTCCCTGCTGACAGAAGTAAGAGAGGCAACTGGCCCTTCAGTTACTTTTGCTGACAATAGCAAAGGTCGAACTGTTGGATATGGCAAGTACAAAGTTGGAAAGATCATCATAGAAGAGATTGCTATAGTTGAAGGACTTGAACATAATCTCCTCAGTATCAGTCAGTTCTGTGACAAGGGATACTCTGTTCATTTTGAAAAGGAGACATGTACAATCAAACATATCAAGAATGAGCGTCCTTCACTATTTGGCATAAGGAAAGGTGATATCTATGTAGCTGACTTATCTTCTGGACCAGGAAATGCAATACAATGTTTTTATGCAAAGGCATCTACTGAAGATAGTTGGTTATGGCATAAGAAGCTCTCACATCTCAACTTTAAAACTATGAACTCTCTGGTCAAGAGAGATCTAGTGAGAGGCTTACCTTCCCTGGAATTTACAACTGATGATCTCTGTGAAGCTTGTCAGAAAGGAAAAGCGAAGAGAGCATCTCACAAAAGCAAGACCATCAATAGCATCACTGATCCATTGCAGCTATTGCATATGGATTTGTTTGGCCCAGTGAATGTTATGTCAATTGATGGAGGAAGATATGCTTTGGTTATTGTGGATGACTTCTCAAAATTTACTTGGGTTTACTTCCTATCTTCCAAGGATGAAACTCCCCTGACAGTAATTGATCATATCAAGAAAGTTGAATTAGAAAAGGGTGTTCCTGTAAAAGCTATAAGGTCAGATAATGGTACGGAGTTCAAGAATCAAACTTTAGTCAACTATTACTCTGAGAAAGGAATTAACAGACAGTACTCAGCACCAAGGACTCCTCAACAGAATGGAGTCGTCGAAAGAAAGAATCGTACATTGATTGAAGCTGCAAGGACAATGATTGCTGAAGCAAAGCTTCCTTTGTACTTTTGGGCTGAAGCTGTGAGCACTGCCTGTTACACCCAAAATCGAACATTGATCAATAAGGATCATATGAAAACTCCATTTCAGCTGTTTAACAACAAGAAACCACATGTCAAACATCTTCATGTCTTTGGAGCTAAATGCTATGTTCTCAAGGATGGAGAAGAGCATTTGAACAAGTTTGAAACAAAGGCATATGAAGCCATCTTTGTTGGTTACACCAATACAGCTTATAAAGTTTTTGTGATTGACACTCTGTCAGTGAAAGTCAGTGTCAATGTAACATTTGATGACACTAAACTCCCAAGTCTACAATCTGCTGATTCATCTGAGTCTCTTAAATTTGACAACTATCCAGATTCAGATTCAGATGATGATTTGCCACCTGAGGTTGCAACAGGAGATGACAACAATGATGGTGATGATCTAGGCAATGGTGGAGGAAATGGTGGAAACACTGGAGATTCCACTAATGCTAGTGGTGGATCATCAAGTCATCCTGGCAGCAACTCAGGGGGAGCTGATGGATCAACTAGTCACACATTTCAGCATAATGACAATACTGCTGAATCATCAAGATCACATCTTCCAAGGGAAAGGATCTGGAGCAGAGATCATCCCTTTAATTTAATTATTGGTGATCCTGATGTTGGTGTAAAGACTAGAAGTGCTACGTCTAATGAATGTTTATTTTCTGGTTTTCTATCTCAATTAGAACCAAAGAAAATAGATGAAGCACTTGCGGATCCTGATTGGGTTCTTGCCATGCAAGAAGAGCTCAATCAATTTGAGAGACAAGAAGTCTGGGCCCTGGTTCCAAGGCCTAAGGGTAAGTCTATAATTGGAACTAGATGGGTCTACCGGAATAAGTTAGACGGTGATGGCATTGTTGTGAGAAACAAAGCCAGACTGGTTGCAAAAGGTTATTCCCAAGAGGAAGGAATTGATTACGATGAAACCTATGCTCCAGTTGCTCGTCTTGAAGCCATCAGAATATTTCTTGCATTTGCTGCACACTCCAACTTCAAGGTTTATCAAATGGATGTGAAAAGTGCATTTCTGAATGGAAAGCTTGAAGAAGAAGTATATCTTGAACAGCCTCCTGGCTTTGAAAATTCAGAATTTGCTGACTTTGTCTACTTCTTATTCAAAGCTGTTTATGGCCTCAAGCAGTCACCAAGGACCTGGTATGACACCCTCTCTGAGTTTTTAATTGAAAACAATTTCACTAGAGGTGTCATAGACAAAACTCTCTTTTACAAATTGCATGATAATAATATGATATTTGTTCAAATATATGTTGATGATATTATATTTGGTTCTACTAACGATGACTTGTGCAAGAGATTTGCTAAGTTAATGCAGAGTAATTATGAGATGAGTATGATGGGTGAGCTGTCCTACTTCCTTGGTCTTCAAGTAAGCCAAAAGGAAGATGGTATTTTTATTTGCCAATCTAAGTATGTTAGAGATCTTCTGCGAAAGTACAATCTAGAAGACTCTTCACCGGCAAAGACACCCATGGCCACTGCCACAAAGCTTGACCAGGATAAATCTGGTAAGAAAGTTGATATCTCAAGCTATCGAGGTATGATTGGCTCATTACTCTATCTCACTGCTAGTAGGCCAGATATTATGTTTGCAACATGTTTGTGTGCTAGGTTCCAAGCTGATCCTAAGGAATCACATCTTATAGCCGTCAAAAGAATCTTTAGATATCTTAAGGGTACACCTGGCTTAGGTATTTGGTACCCTAAGAATACTGGTTTTGACTTAACTGGCTATACAGATTCTGATTATGCAGGATGCAGGATTGATAGGAAGAGTACGTCTGGAAGCTGTCAATTTCTAGGACGACGGTTGGTTTCCTGGTACAGCAAGAAGCAGCACTCTGTGTCTACTTCTACTGCTGAAGCTGAGTATATAGCTGCTGGTAGCTGCTGTGCTCAGATCCTCTGGATCAGGAATCAATTAAATGATTATGGTATTGGAGTAAACAAAATTCCTATATTTTGTGATAATACAAGTGCCATAGCCATTTCCAACAATCCGGTTCAACATTCAAGAACCAAGCACATTGATATCAGGTATCATTTTATTCGAGAACATGTCATGAATGGTACAGTGGTGTTACATTTTGTACCCACGACTGAGCAAATCGCTGACATCTTCACTAAACCACTTGATGAATCCACTTTCTCTAAGTTGGTTTGTGAGCTAGGGATGTTAAATATGACATAGTTCTCACTGTATATATTTTTCATATGCTTTATATGTTTTTATATATTTGTTGTGAATTATCTGTGTAATTATATTTGTGTTATTAGATTTTATATGATATCCTGTAAATTATCTGATAATATTTTGTGTAATTATGCATGTTCGTATATTAGTCTTTAATTTTCTAAATGCTTGCGTACTCCCCTGTATTAGTTTCTAAGCATCTAGATAATTATTTGTAATTATTTTGTATTTTTCAAAATTAATTAAGTATAAATATCAGAATTTAAGTTAATTCATTTTATTGAATTAAAGTTAAGTTCATAAATATTTATATTTAATTAAAGTTGGAATTTACAAAATATTTGTGTAATATATAAATATTGTTTTTATTATTAGTTTTATTTATTAAACGTTTTATCTTTTTTTTACAATTTTTTTTTTCATTATCTTCGATACTCTGGCTGTACTAACTCGGCATTGTGGAACTTTGTCTCGCGCGTGTCTCACCTACTGCCGCAAGACAAATCATACGTTTGTCTTAATCAGTACTCACCACTTCTACTCATCCAAGACTACCAATCCTCTAGTCAATCCTCACACTACTCTCCATACCAATCACCTTCACCACCACCTCAAACAGAACAACTTCAACACAACTTCTTCCCTGTACAACAATTATCTATCCTTCCATCACAATCTGAACCTACACCCTCAAATGTCCAAACACAATACTTCCCCCAAACACAATCAACCTCTCAGCCACTACCAACTGATTCTGACATCGACATTGAGCTACAGGAGTTTCATGACGACTTACAGGTAGCTGAGGTACTTTCTAACTTCTCATCTAATTTTACTGTTGATGTATCAGATTATGATTGTGATATTGATCTTGTATGTCAGACTGCCAGCATTGAACCTGAAAACACCCAGGTTCATAACCCAGCTGATGATTTTGTTTCAACCACTGATTCTTCGTCAAACACTTCCACCAACACTACTACACCTGTTGTTAAGAAGGTAGCCCGGAAACGGAGTGGGAGTACTATGATTCGTGAACCCGCAGCTCTGTCTCATAAGAAGCTAAGGGTGGATGAACCTGAGACAACTGCAGCCGCATCCATTTCCTCCCAAAAGGATTTGGATACTGAAATGGTAAATATACAGTCTCTAGATTCATTCTCTCAACAGGATGCGTTTATTGAAATTTGTCGTCCTACCGCGGTACCCTGTAAAGAGTCAAGCACATCACTAGCACTCACGCTAGTAAACACTCAACCTGATCCTTTTGTTACTACACTTAATGAGTGCACAGATTTTCAAAACATGTTTAATGAAAACTTTTCTGATCACTCTTTCTTTATTGATCAGGGACTACTTGGCAGCTTGCAAGTACATCTGCCTTCACAGGCATCTGAAGGACAATTTGTTCCTTCACTACCTATGGTTCCATCTCAGGGAACTTTGGTAGTTTATACAGGTACTGGTGACGGTGTGATAAACACGAGTGAAGAAAGGCAAACACCGAGCGAAACACATGCACGTGAGAATAGAGATCATTCTTCGAGTGTTCGTGAGGTGAGTGCACACACCAACACGGATCTGTTACTGGAACAAATGGCTACTCTGAGAGCTGAATGTGAACGACTTCTTGCTGAAAATGCTAAGTTGAAGAGTGGAGAGCTAGTCACTCTACAGAAGCAAGTTGCTGATACTTCCTACACTTCTCTACAAAGGAAAATGGACGAACATGTCAAGGGTATTTACTCTCGGATTGACAAGAATCATGAGCTCTGTATGTCAAAACTTCATAGCGTGGAGCAAACATTGGCCCAGGTTGTTGATTTTTTGAAGATTCCTAAGTCTACAGCTCAGTCAACTCCAGAGGATCCCTCAACTAAGGGGGAGAAGGATAAGGACAAAGATCAGGAGGATAAGGGTGGAGCAAGCAAAGGGAAAGAAAGTTCAAAGTACTCTTCTGAAGCAGCTAAACATGACAAGTCTAAAGGCAAAATGCCTGCATCTGATGACATCTTCTCTAATCAAGATTATGATAACATTCCTGAAGATGTTGCTGATGATGATGCATTCGATGCTGCCTACTTTCAAGCTGAAGAAGAAGGTCATTTTGAGGAAAGCTTCTTATTCACCGAAGATGTGTCTGTTGACCCTGAGCACTTGGAAAGGGTCAGAAAATTTAAAGTTGAACATGAAGCTAGCAAGGCAAAGCTTCGTGAATTGCAAAGACTGGTGGATGAAATGAAGATTACTGATGAGTTGATAAAGGTGGAGAAACAGAGACTTTGGGATGCTAAGTGCAAGGAGAAAAGAGAAGATATTTCCCGGAAAGTTGGTGAAAGCTGGGACATTGCAAGGCAAATCTTCTCTGGACCTCAAAGGGAACCTTTCGAAGATGGTAAGTTCAAATCTTTCATCTATGACCTCAGAGAGGCTAATCCTAATGAGGATATGTTTATGCGTGCTCTTGCTCTTGAGTTAGATTATATAACTATCGGTGTCAAGAATCTCCTCGATCTTTGGGAGATTATCATTTCTACTCAGAGGAACGGAACATTCAGGGTTTCAATTGGCTTATTCAAGTTATTATCTCTTACTGAAATCTGGGTGATTCGTAACAAG
This sequence comes from Daucus carota subsp. sativus, assembly GCF_001625215.2. Taxonomy (NCBI): domain Eukaryota; kingdom Viridiplantae; phylum Streptophyta; class Magnoliopsida; order Apiales; family Apiaceae; genus Daucus; species Daucus carota. The sequence goes on along the minus strand of NC_030388.2, from coordinate 10,192,493 downwards.
ATTCGACGCAGCTCAAATCTGAATGAACTCCTTCGTGACCGACTTATGGAACATGCTGTTCATAATAGTCCACAAGTCGTCAGAAATCCATACTGTGTAAAGTTCATTCACGAGAGCAAGTTTGGAACCTTCTACTTGGATTATCAACGTCTTCTCAAATATGACGTTAATCAGATGGTTCTTGTATCGACTATTCTGCGTACCAAGGGCTTCGCTTCGAAAGCCAAAGCTAATGCTGATGCTGAGATTGTGGCTTACTGCACAAAGAGAAAGGTACATCACTACTTCAGAAAGATGAAGTATATCAACCCAACTCAGCCATCAGACTTTATCGAAGACCCTGTGGATACAGAAGTTCAGTACCAGTTGTCCTTGGCTCGAGAACGAAAGAAGCGTGGTGAATCCACCATATCTGAAGAGCCTACTCAGAATGAGCCGTCTACTCCTATTATTCATGTGTCAGATATTGAAGAAGGAGAAGTCACTCGCTCTGAGTGAAATAGATTGACTAGGATATTTGTAAGATATGTTCATAGAACATCCTTTTGTAATCTATTATTATTCTGGTTCATGTTTAATTTAATACCAGAAACTTTTGCTATTTACATTCGTATGTTTAATCCTTTGTCTTATCTGTTAGTTGAGTTATCCTCTAGGAAATTTGCCTGTTATGTTAACAAACAAATAGGGGGAGATTGAAAGGCATATGTTTAGCCTATTTGTATTTAAAGAGGTACAACTCAACTCAGATAAGAAAGCTCAGTAAATAGCAAGTCACCGGAATCCGTACGACGAACGTCAAATGATTTATCGGAATTTTATGTCAGAAAAATTCCAGGATGCTGCTGCAGTCCACTGAGAGAAGTTCATTAATATGTTCAAGCCTCAGTGCACAAATAATCTTTTGTGGCACGTCCAGGAGTTCAGAAGGTATGAAGTTTCTATACTTTATTTATTCAGATGATTCCAATTTATGAAGAAGAACTTACAAGACGAAGACTCGACGAACAAGCCACAGCTTAATTGTTTTAATGACGAGGAATATTTTATTCAGCTAGATACAGATGAACCAGACAGTACATTTGTGTGTCAGCTACATGGATTAAATATTCTACGTCAAACAAAGGTGGTAGTTCAATTGATTGACAATTCAAGACGAAGATATTAAAGTTTCAAAGAAGACAGAAGCTCTGCTAAAGAAGGAAAGTGATTAAATATTAAATAGATTATATATATTCACTTCTAATATAATTATATTAGTAGTATATTTTATTTAGTGAATTGATTCACTCTTGAATTAATTTATCTAATGAATATACTCAACTAATTTAATTAAGTGGATTATATTCTATTTATTATTTACTAAACAAATCACTTTAAAGCTTTCTACATCTAGTTAGACAAAGAAATGCTTTGTCTAGCTCCTTTTAAGACACTCCAAGACATTGAAAAGCTTTGTCCTACCTTGTTATTAAAGCACATGGTCAAGACAACTCTTTTCTTTGCAAAGACAAGCTAGCACACACCAAGTACAAGACAACCATGTCTTTCCACATGCTTTCACATGCCATAATCGAGTGGTACCAATCAAGGAAGATTCCTTGTCCTTTTGATTGATTATGTGATGTCATGATTGGTGACAACTAGCCTTGTCTTGCTTTTTGTTGTCTTTCCCTTCTTTGCTCTTGTCTTACCCTTACTTGTTTTGTCATGGCAAAGCTACTAGTTTGTCCTAGCTTGCCATACTTTGTCATGTCTTTCTTTAATTGTCTAAGCCTTAGTTGTCTTAGTAGTTCAAATGGTTTTGCCTATAAATATGGCCACCATTCTTCATTCCAAGGTGTTCATTCACTCTGACAAACACAAGCACTTGTAAAAGCTTTCAAGTTTTGCTAAAACTTGTTATTGTTACATCCACAGTTTTACTGTGCTTTGTTACCGGTTGTTTTAATCACTAATCTAGAATATACCATGTCGAATTTATTCTACGAACATTAGTGGACATTAAAACTGAACCAATTTAATTATATAACGACTTCAAACATTGTTATATTAATTAATTAAAATCTGATTAAAAAAAATTATATTCCAATCAGATTTACTTCCGCGATTATTTTGTGACGATTGTATTCAACCCCCCCTTCTACAATCGCTTCCGGACCTAACAAAAGCACATCAGTATAAGATATCATTTTATAAGGGAGCATGTGGAGGAAGGATCCATTGAACTTCACTTTGTTCCTACTGATCAGCAGCTAGCAGACATATTCACCAAACCACTAAGTGAAGCAACCTTTACTAGGCTGGTGAATGAGCTAGGAATGATATCAGGAACTGAGTAAACATAATGGTCAGATCTTTCAAATTTAAATTGTCAATTTACCATATGTATTGCTCACACATTGACCATGATATACTCTAATTGTTAAACTCTGATGACATACTCTGATGATATACTCTGATTGATATTCTCTGATCGTCATTCTCTGACGATATTCTCTGATGTTTGTAAACTCTGAATCTTGATTAACGATCTCATTCTTATTTCTCTGAGACAAATAACCTGTGAAGATATTATGAAGCATGATCTGAATTAGTAATCATGAATCTCAGTTCAGTTCTTTAATCTTGATCTCAATTTTGTGCTACTATATTACACCATATGCATGTTGATATCATTGAGACTCTATTACTTCACATATCTTAATTATAAGTGAGACTGATTAATTTGCATTTTCTCTCAGTAAATTAGACAATGATTATAAACTCTGATGCTATATACACCCCTGCAAATAAGCATAGTACTCCTTTGAGATCTTAGATGTCTATATGACAGTGACTGGGAAGACCCACACACTTACTGGTATTAAGTAATTGCCAAGATTTTATAATCTATGGTGACCAGTCACAATCTCTGATTACTGGAGAAATACTGTTGCACAATAATATTTAAAGGTCGTGACTCATTTACACTGAAAAGCGTCCTTGAAAAAAAAAAGAAAAAAAAAAGAAAAAAAAAGGGGGTTAGTTTATTTTATATGGTTCTCCATCAGAGTATGCCTATTGTCTATGTCCTGAGAGTTCAAATAAATTATTCTTGTCTACCTTATAATTACGAAATTGTGAAATTCTTAAGTCTCTGATCTCATATGTTAAATCACACACATTATTTCACAAGCACATTATTGAGCTATGGATTTTATGACAAACTCTGATTTTTCGATGAATTTTCTATAAATTATGTCTTTATTCTGAGGTATTAAGAATTAATTTTCTTTGATGTAAATCTCAGAGTTTAAAATTCGAGAGATTTGTTCTTGATTTTCTAAACTCTTCTACATTTCAGGAGTTCAAATATTCAGAGAATATGAAGGGAGTATTCCAAACGAATGTATTGTTAGTGGGTTTTCATGAAAAACATTTTAATAGGAGAACGTGTAATCAGCATTTATAACTGCACATGTTTTACTGCGCTCATGATTATTACTCTCTTTTCTCCATCCCACTAACTCTCATCTACAAGTTAAAATCTGACAGGTGTCCAAGTGAACAAAGAGCCATGCGTGTACAGCTACACAAAATCTGAAGGGTTTAACACATCAGATTTTATTGCTTATCATTCACTTATACACTTAATCCTTACACACACACTCTCTTCACAAACTCTTACTCTCGTCCCTCTGGAATTTCAAATCTTCTCTCACACACTTCCTCAAACACCTTCTTTCATAAACTCTGTTCTAATGGCCACTACAGCATTCATCTTTGCAGGTGTGGAATTTGTCCCCAACAACTATGCAGCCATTCTTGACACTGCTGAAGCCCCAAGGGATTATCATTCCTTCCAGCGCTTCTTGGCACAGAGTGCTCTAGCCACAGCCCTTACAGCTCCTACCAGACTCTCTGGAAGTCAGATTATCAATTTTTGGAGGACGGGTCACTATGATAATGGTGGTAAAAATGGATCTCCATCCATTATATTCTCTTATGAAGGGGAGGAGTATACTGTAACTCCAGGCACAGTCCGTCAAGCTCTTAACCTACCTGAGCATTCCACTTACATCACAAATGGCGATGCAAATCTAAGAACCATGATGACTGACTTGGGCTACTATGATTCTCTGGACAAATTGGGCCAGTTGAAGCGTCCTGGACTCAGGAAGGAGTGGAGTTTCTTCTTCGACTGCATAACCAGAGCCTTCCAGAAGAAATCTACCAACTGGGATGCAATACCCATGGATATGCTGCAAATTGGGTATTCTCTGATCTACTCTACTAATTTCGATTATGGTAGATTAATTATTAGAAATATTGGTGAAAGAATGCATGAAAATCGTCAAGTTGTCTATTTTTCTCGCTTTTGCCAATTATTGTTCAATGCATCTGTTGGAGAGGTAGCATTTGATGATGAGATCAGACCTTTTAAGCTGCATAAAAGGGCTTTCAAAGATCTCATCTCTAAAGATGAAAAGAGGCCAGTTCTCAGGTCATTACAAGTTCCAGCTCAAATTAGAGATAGACTGAACATGCTTCCAGCAAATCAACAATCTCCAGTCTCTTCTCAAGTAGACAGGACATCTGCATCCAAGTCCAAGAGGGCTGCAAAGTCTGATGCAGCCCCCTCTACTGCCAAAAGAACAAGAACCTTTGTTGCTACACATGTTCTGAAAGCAAACTCTGATGTGCCGACAAACGCTGATGAGCCAGTAAACTCTGAGGCTCATTTAAACTCTGAGCCCCAAGCAAACTCTGAGATTCCAGTAAACACTGAAGTTGCTTCTCCTCCAAAGCAGAAAAGAAGGAGGCTTGTTGCAGCATATGAATATGATGATTTGGAACCTACTCCTGCAACAACCTCTGAACCTGTTCAAACCAGTCCTCAACCAAAGCCAGCCAGATTCAAAAGAAGGGCTCACAAGCCTGCAAGGGCAAAGGTACCCATCACAGAGATAACAGATTTCACTCTTGAGGAAGAGCAAGCATCATCTACCACACTACCAGAATCTTCTCAAGCTCTGATGGTACTTCCTCTTCAGACTGTTCCAATCTCTGATGGTGCTACAGCATCTACTACATCCTCTGAAGTAGATGAAGAAATAAAGTGTGATGAACCAATTACATCTGAAGCTGGAGCAACAATATCTGATCCTCAAACTCAATCATCTGATCATGGCCCCTCCACTCCAATTCCTCATTCTCCAATGAAAATTCCTGAGGATGCCATTGTTCATGATACAGCTCCAGAAAACTACAAGTCTGATGTAGTTGATGAATCTGACAAAGTAGCTTTGGAAGCTCTGCAGTCTCTTGCTAAGGCTGGTGAAGAGCCTAGCAAATCACAGTCTAAAACTCAAGAACAATCTGCTCAAGATACTGTTGAGAAAGTTGCTGATCCTCCATCTGATAATGATGAGGATGATGAAAGTTCAGATGATGACAATGATGAAAATGATAATGAAGTTCCTCAGTCACATCTACAACAAAAGTGGGAGTCTACCAGCCAATATCATGCCAGGCTGCAAACTCTGAATACAGACTCTGAGCCACTTCCCAGGGAACTTCAAGTTGATCCACCAAATGAAGTCTGGGATAAACTCTGGCTGAGCCACCAACATTCTCTGGAGCCAGCAAAAGCTGAAGATTTTCTGTCTATGGCAGAGAATAAAATTTCAAACTCTGATGTTATGTCAAGCCTCAAAGGCACAATTCTTTATCTGAAGACATTTCATCCTGCTCATGCCCAGACATCTAAATCAATAGATGGTCTAAGAACAGAAGTGGCTAATATCAAGGAGACAAATGACATGGAGAAGAAAAGGACTCTACTACCTCTGAAAGATAATGTTCAGAAGCTGGTGTCTGCAAATGAATCTCTGGACAAGAGTATGACTATCATTGAATCAACTCAAGAGAAGATGTCCAAGCAGCTTGAAGCCATCCAATCTTCACTTTCTCTGATCACATCAATTCTGATTCCTGATGAGGATGATGTCAAAAAGGGGGAGAGAGTAGCTAAAGTCAAATGCAAGTCTACTACTCAAACTCTGAAGAGAAAGAAGAAGGATGATGATGATGATGTGGATGACTTCACAAAGCACAAGAGATTTCAAGCAGGAACTGGTGGAAGAGTTTCAAACTCTGACAGTTTAAAATCTAAGCAAATGTCTGTTCCAGTGCCAACACATAATGTTACATCTGGGTCAAAGCAAAGACCAGTGGCTGGATCAGATAGACCATTAACTGATGAAGAACTTGCTAGATTGGTTTTTAAACAAGAAAATCCAGAAGCCAAATTGGATTTGGAGTTGATTGCTGCAGAGGAAGCTGAGCTGAAAAAGGAACATATTGAAGCCATAAACTCTGGAAAGGTCCAAAAGCCTGCAAATTCAAATATCAAGCCAAAAGAAAAAGGGATATTGATCAAGGAAGCTACTGTTGCTGATCAGAGTTTACCAGTCAAAAGGGTATACTCTGAAGATGAATATACATCCAAGGGCAAAAGCAAAGTAGATGAACATCTGGACAAAGGCTGGGATGAGAAGAAGTCTACAACCTCTGACAAAGATCAAGTTGTAAAGGAAAAGAAATCAGAAGCTGCAATCTCTGACAAAGCTCATGTTGCAGAACCTCAAAAAGAAAGATTAACCTCTGACATAGCTCAAGTTAATAAGGATGCAAAGAAAGACACAACCTCTGACAAAGCTCAAGCTGTGTTCAAACCAACAACTACTCCATTAGCTGGATTTGCAAAGCCTAGTCTGATGACTGAGATAAGCTTTGAAAAGGGACCAATTCAACCAATCTCTCATCGTAAAGCCAGAAGAGATAAAGGAGGGCTGGGATCCAAATATGAAAAATTTGATCAAAGTATAGGATCAAGACCAGATGACCCCTCATCTCTATGTGCTCCCAAGACTGGGGCTTTACAAGAAAGAATGGACAAATTAGATTCAGTCCAGTTGGTGAAGAATGACAGAGGAGATAATATTCTTATCTACTTCATGTCTGATGGAACAGTGTTTAGAGTACTTGAAGCAGATCTCTATGCTAAACACTGGGAGGAATTGAGATATGTATCACACATATTTCAAGTGAAAAACAAGTCATGTCAACACATCTCCAACCTGCTTAAAGATCAAATCAGAAGAAAGATGGGTATTACAGGAAACAAAAATGCTGGACCCTTCATTCCAAAATACTTCAACAGTCAAGGACAACTGGTTGAGATGAAGAAAAATTCAGCCAAAATAGAGACAATAGCTGGAGTCAGTGCTCTGAGTTTCAATGAAGAATCTGACAAAGGCCACATTATGCTGAATAAGGACATGAAGAAGAACAAGATCTATGATCTCAGAGCTGCAATTTATCAAACTGGAGTTTCAAATCCAGAACTAAGAGATGTAAAGATACAGATGGTAGCAGCTCTTGAAGAAGCAGAAAAAGAACTCCTCAGAGGATACTTAAAGACTGCTCATGGTGTCTATGAAGTTAGGGAGTAAAGTTTCTGTAAGTTTTAAAAGTTTTCTGTTATATAGTTAAACTCTGTTGCATTTGACTTAACTGTTTTGACATCATCAATTATCTGTTAACTTGCACATAACATATTTATGCACAAGTTGGGGGAGATTGTTAGATATAATTGATGATTACTAATGTTCTTAAAGTTTGTTTTAGAACAGGAATCATCAGAGTTTAATCTGGAAGCTGATCAGAGTTTAGTAAAGTCTGACAGAGTTTGATAAAGTCTGATCAGAGTTTACATAGTCAAGACTCGTCAGAGTTTACACGTGGAAAGAGCTCAGAAGCGGATATACTTCAAGGAAGGATAGAAGCGGAGGAGTGATTTACTGGCTATGGAAACTAAACAGAAAACTGGAGCAATCTTTGATTGATAGAATTCATAGCTGATTTATAGGATATCAAATCAGAGATTGATTTTGTAACTGTGTCTATATAAACACAGATTAGGGTTACTCTATATGAGTTGAGTTATCAAGTACATTATTAAGAACCCTAGCAGCTCTTAGTGATACAATATAAATCACTGAGAGAGTTTTTGTAACCATATAAGCTTTGTGAATATAACAGTTTACTGCTTTCAATCTCTCATATTGTCTTACTGTGTTACAGATTGTGATCACTATATCATATTATATAGTGAGTTTATAGGACCTAACAATAAAATCAACAACTAGACCAAAATAAAATGTTACAAAATAATTCGAAAAAGATAAAACTGGTACATAAAAATAAACTAAAAAATATCAAAATATTACATAAAATACTAATTCTCAAAATTAGTATATTTTTCCACAAATTCTCAATTATAGCATTTTGAAGTTTAAGATGGGCATGTTTATCTTTTATTTTTCTGTAGCGATTGATAAATTGTTGAAATCGCTCATTTTCATCATTCGGAATCGATGATTTAGTTTTTATTTAAAATTGTATTATCGTTTAATTATCTATGTTGTATTATTTTATTCCATGTTTTTAATTTTCATGTATTTTGAAATTTTGATTTATAATTAACCGTCGTATTAATTATATTCTAATATTAATTAATCTATCTTTAATAACATTAACAAAATCATCAAATAGTAAAAGTAATAATATTTTAATGTTAAAAAGATTTGGATAAGTGAACAGTAGTGATCCAAATTTGGACCAGTACTATTCACTGATCCAAATTTGGATCACTTTTTAGTTTACGGTTGGAGTGGTTTGGGGCAAAAATGCCCCAAATTTGGATTTTTGGATCACGATTGGAGATGCCCTTATTGCCTACTTGCTACTAGCGATGACAATTTGTACCGAACCGATAAATACCCGAACCGTACCGACCCGATTGGGTTTTACCGAACCCGAATATTTTGGGTTCGGGTTTAATTTTTAAACCCGAATTATTTTCGGGTCGGGTCGGGTTTATGGTATACCGTTTCGAACCCGACCCGAAAACCCGGAACCCGTACCGAACCCGACATGAAACCCGTATATATATATATATAGGCAAGTGCTCAAATACAAACTCCTTAGTGTACAAACGTACAAACAATCACTAAATGACTAGAACAGAATCACTAAATGATTGAACAGAATCACTAAATCTACCAGGAGGGTCAGATGGAAAGATAAGGGGAGGGGAGCACTTACGGGACGGCATAGCCGAGTGGTGGTGCAGCGCGGCGGTGGCAACCGCGACGCCGGCGCGAGGGCAGTGCTAGAAACACGATTGAGGGATAGAGACACGATTGAGGGAAATGAGAAAAGCAGTGGTGAATGTGTGTGTAGCACTAATCGGTGAGGGAACAACCAGAGAGAGAAAGCCGCTGGCAGCAGTGGTGGTGGTGGTTGGTGGTTGGTGGTGGTGAGAGAGAGAGGCGCTGGGTAGTGGTGGTTGGTGGTGGATGGTGGAGAGAGAGAGAGTGGCTGGGCAGTCGTGGTGGGTGGTGGGTGGTGGGTGGTGGGTGGGGTGGTCGTGGTGGTGATTGGAGCTGATTGTGGTGCGGTGGTGATGGATGTATGTATGTATTTGTTAAATTAAAATATGATAATCACTAAATATTATTATCATAATCACTTGTTTGTACGTTTGTACAGTAAGGAGTTTGTACTGGAGTAAGACCCTATATATATATAGAGTCATGCTCCAGGGAGAACCAATATTATGGTGAGATATGAGATCTAATCTCAGCCACTCATTTAAATACATTATATTCATCTCTCATCATTCATTTAATATTTTAATATTTCATCATCTTCTAATTCAACTACCTATCACCTTCGGCCACCACTGACCACCACCACCACCTCCGCCGACCACCACCATGTTAGGTCCAGATATGATTGTAGAAGGGGGGGGGGGGTTTGAATACAATCAGTACCAAATCGTCGCGGAAGTTAATCTGATTGAATATGATTTGTTAATCAGATTATAATTAATTAATATAATTAAAATGGTTCAGTTTTAATGTCCACTAAAGTTCGTAGAATAAATTTGACAGGGTATATTCTAGATTTAGTGATTAAAACAACCGGGTTATCAAAGCACAGAAAACTGTGGATATAACGATCAAGCAAGTTACGAACAACTTGAAAGCTTTACAAATGCTTTGATTACAAAGTGATTGAACACTTGAAAATGAAGGATGCAATGCCATATTTATAGGCAAAGCATTTGTACTTGTAAGACAATTGAAAGACAAGACAATTGTGATTAGCAAAGACAAAGTAGCAAGGGCAAGACAATTTCAGATTGCCTTGCAAGCACAAGACACAGCAGAAAGACAATTTTAAGGCTAGTAAGACAATTTAACACTCGGTCAGACAATCTCCATTCGGTCAGACAATTGAGAATTGTCTTGTAAGCATTGCCTCGGTCAGACAATCAAGATTGTCTTGCTGTTCTTCATTCGGTCAGACAATCTTAGATTGTCTGGGAAGCCACAGACATTGTCTTGCAGACAATCACAAATTCTCGGTAGGACAATCCTCCTTTGTCTTGGCAGTGAAGCATTCGGTAAGACAAATTAAATGTCTTGCAGACTTTCTTAACCATTCGGTAAGACAAAGAGTTTGTCCTGGCAGTTGTCTTCACCTTCGGTAAGACAAATTAAATGTCTTGCAGACTTTCTTAACCATTCGGTAAGACAAAGAGTTTGTCCTGGCAGTTGTCTTCACCTTCGGTAAGACAAACAATCTTTGTCTTGCAGACATTCAAAGAGATTCGGTAAGACAATTCCAATTGTCTTGCTGAGCTTGAGTAGGTGATTGAATGTAATATGTAGATTATATTAAATAGAAAATTATCCACTTAATTAATTTAATCATATAAATTCATAAATTAAATTAATTCGAGAGTGAATTAATTTAACAAATAAATTATATAATTAATTTAATTATTTGAGAAGTGAAATAATAATCTATTAAATATTTAATCACCCATTCATCAGTAGAATTGCTTCCCGTCTTCTTTAAACATTAATAACTCCGTCTTGATCAGTCGAACGAACGAACCACCAACTCTGCTTGACTTCAAATATTTAATTTGAATAACTGATACACAGATGTACTGTCTGGTTCATCTGTATCTAGTTAAATCAAATATTCTTTGTCAAATAAACATTAGGAAATTGATTTGTTCGTCGAGTCTTCGTCTTGTAAGTACTTCTTCATTAAATGGAATCTTCTGATAAAATAAAGTATAGAAACTTTATATCTTCTGAACTCCTGGACGTGCCACAAAAGATTATTTGTGCACTGAGGCTTGAACATATTAATGAACTTCTTTCAGTGGTGTGTAGCAGCATCCTGGAATTTATCTGACATATAATTCCCATAAATCATTTGACGTTCTTCGTACGGATTCCGTTGACTTGCTATTTACTGAGCTTTCTTATCTGAGTTGAGTTGTATCTCTTTAAATACAAATAGGCTGAACATATGCCTTTCAATCTCCCCCTATTTGTTTGTTAACATAACATGCAAATTTCCTAGAGGATAACTCAACTAACAGATAAGACAAAGATTTAAACAATGGAATGTAAATAGCAAAAGTTTATGGCTTGCATTAAACATTAAACCATGATCATAAATAGATTACAAAAGGATGTTCCTTGAACATATCTAACAAAATATCCTAATCAATCTATTCACTCAGAACGAGTGACTTCTCCTTCTTCAGCATCAGAATAGTGAATAATTGGAGTAGAAGGCTCATTCTGAGTAGGCTCTTCAGCTGCAGTGGATTCTCCACGCTTCTTTCTTTCACGAGCCAGAGCTAGCTGGTGAAGAACTTCCAGATCCACAGGGTCTTCATGAAAGTCAGATGGCTGAGATTTTGTTACACCCTTCATCCTCCGAAAGTATTGAGAAATGTTTCTTCGAGCGCAGTAGGATGAGATTACATCATCAGCATCAGACTTGGCTTTAGATGCGAAGCCCTTGGTCCTTAGTAATGTGGATGCTAGAGCCAGACGTTTGGCAGGGTACTTTGGCAAAGCCTCTTCATTTAGATAGACAGTGCAGAGGATTTCCAAGTGAACAAACTTGACACAGTATGGGTTCTTAACAACCTGAGGACTGTTGAAAACAGCACAATCCAGCAGTTTGTCACGAAGAAGTTCATTCAAGTTTGAGCAACGCTTGACTTTGTTGCGAAGTACCCAGAGCTCAGATACAGAGAATGATTTGAGAAATTCGACAGATAGTCTGAATGAACCATTCCTCTGTGTGTAGACAATCAGCTCCCATTCTTCTAGCAGTCCCCTAACAGCAACAGTTACATATTCTAGTTATAAGGCAAAGGCATGCATAAAAACATCCTCATCAGGGTTCACCTCTCGAAGATCATAGATCAGAGATAAGAACTTCTTATTATCGAAGGTTTCCCTTTGAGGTCCATTGAATATTCTCCTAGCAATGTCCCAGCCTTTTCCTTCTTTTCTTTTAATCTCAAGATTCTTCTGCTTGATCGCAGCATCATAGATTTTCTGCTTTTCAATCTTGATTTGTTCCTCTGTGATCAACTTGTCTTCCAGAAGTTTCTGATAATCACGAAGCTTACGCTTCCTCGCTTCATTTTCTGCTTTGAACTTCCTGACATTCTCCTCGTGTTCAGGATCAACAGATTCTTCCTGAAACAAATAGCTTTCATCAAATTTACCTTCTTCTTCAGCCTGACGATAGGTAGCATCGAATACGTCATCATCATCCATGTCTTTGGGATAATCATCATAATTGTCAGTGTTGAAGACATTTTCAGATTGATGTAGTGGTTCTTTGCCTTTAGACCTTTTATAGCTTTTATCAGCTTCAGAAGATTCTTTGCCACTTGCTCTTTCTCCATCCTTGTCACTCCGGTCAGCATCATCCTTATTACTCCTATCACCAGCATCAGCATTGCTGTGATCATCTTTGTCCTTATCTTTCTTATCCTTCTCCCCCTTAGTTGAGGGATCCTCTGGAGTAGACTGAGCTGTTGACGGATTAAGCTTTAAGTGATAAACAACTTGAGCCAGAGTTTGCTCCAAGTTTCCAAGCTTTGTCAGACAGAGCTCCTGAGATTGATCAAACTTGTCCATCCTAGAGTGAATACCCTTGACATGAGCATCTAATTCCTGTTTGAGAGAAGAATATGAAGGATCAACAACCTTTTCCTGTAGAGTCACCAACTCTCCACTTCTGAATCTGGCATTCTCAGCATTCAACCTTGAAATCTCAGCTTTCAGAGCAACCAATTGTTCCTGTAACAGATCAGTGTTGGTGTGTGCACTCACCTCACGAACACTCAAAGATTTATCACTATCCTCTCGTGCATGTGTTTCGCTCGGTGTTTGCCTGATTTCACTCGTGTTTGTCACACCGTCACCAGTACCTGTATAGACAACCATAGTACCATAAGATGGAACTGTAGGTTGTGAAGGAACAAATTGTCCTTCAGATGCCTGTGAAGGCTGATGTACTTGCAGGTTGCCAAGTATAGCCTGATCCAAAAAGAAAGAGTGATCAGAAAGTTTTTCATATGACAATTTTTTAATATCTGTGCTCTCTCTAAGTGAAGAATCAAAAGACAAAGGTTCAACTAGCGTGAGTGCTAGTTGCGTGCTTGACTCTTTACAGGATACCGCGGTCGGATGGCCAATTTCAAAAAATGCATTCTGTGGAGAGAATGAATCTAGAGACTGTATATTTACCATGTCAGTGTCCAAATCCTTTTGGGAGGAAATGGATGTGGCTGCAGTTGTCTCCGGTTCTGCCACCCTTTGCTTCTTATGAGACAGAGCTGCGGGTTCTCTCAAAATTGCACTACCACTCCGTTTCCGGGCTACCTTTCGAACAACTGGTGTTTGAGTAGTGTCGGTTGATGTGTTTGACGAAGAATCAGTTGTTGAAACGAAAACGTCAGCTTGGTTATGAACCTGGGTGTTTACAGGTTCAATGCTGGGAGTCTGGAAATCAAATCCAATATCACAATCAAAATCTGCAATATCAATATTAAAGGTATCAGTGAGATTAGAAAGTACCTGAGCTACCTGTAAATCTGTCCTGAAGTCCTGTAGCTCTGGATTGATAGCAGAATCAGCAGGCAGAGGCTGAGAGGTGGATTGTGGTGGAGGAATGGTATGTGGATGTGTAGGTGAAGGTATTGGTTCAGATTGAGATGGAAGGATGGAGGCTTGTTGGTCTGGGAAGAAGTTATAATGTGGAGGGGATTGGTGTTGAGATTGTTGAGGAGAGTGGTATGATGTTTGGTGAGGTGATTGATGTGGTGAATTGTAAGGAGGGTTGTAGGGAGAGTAATGTGAGGATTGGCTGGACGACTGATAGTCTTGTAGGAGTTGAAGTGGTTGAGGGTTTTGTGGAGGTGATTGTTGTTGCGGTTGTTCTTGTTGTTGAGCTTGTTGTTGTTGTTGTGGTTGATATTGTTGCTGTTGTAGTGGTTCTGGAACTTGTACAGGCTGAAAAGGAACACTGAATTGCTCGAGCATGAATGGAGTCACCACCAGTGGTACATTGTCATGCTTTTTCTTGTTGACCAGCCTAGTTTGGATCTTGGCACAAGTCCTCTGAATAGGAACAACAGGAGAATCGACGTACATGTGCCTATCATCAGCATTCATCTTATCATTCATAAACAACATCAGGAATCTGGGGTAGAAGCATTCAACTTTGTCATTCCTCTGAATTGATCTCTGTGTAACAGGCCCCATCTTCCTGATAATTTCCCTTAGCAATATCTTCCCAAAGTTGATCCGACGGTTATAAGCTATGCTGAATCCAAAGATCTGCAGCATCGAAGATATATTGCCAAAATTCTTTCGATTAGTGGGAGCAAACACCTTGGCAAGGGTGTCGAAGAACACATCCCATTCAGCTTTCAGATTTCCCTTTGACATCTTCGGGAGAAAAATTTGACCCTGATAGTGAATATCCTGAAAGAACTGTCTCAATTCATCCTCTGAAGGATCTGGCTCAAAATTGTCCCTTGGAAGTCCTAAGATCCGGTTCACATCATCGACAGTGATTACAATCCTCTTCCGGTTAGGTAAATCCCCTATTATCTTGTAGTTTTCCAGGGTCGTAGAGTTGACAGCATTTGAGTAGAAGTCAAACAGAGGTTGCAGCTTGACTTGAATATCTGCAGTCAGTGCCGTACTGACTAAACTCTGTCGCGAAAGAAATCTGACCCAAGTCCGGAATCTATCAGAGCAATCATCAGGGTTGAGGCTGGCACAGTAGTTAGTCTCAGCAACCACGAATTCTCCGGCCATTTTTAATAATTAAAAATTGAATTAAGCGAGAATTTTTCAAATTAAATGTGAATTCTCAAATGTCTCGCAAATTTCAACTAATAATTAAAGCTTAATTAATTAATTAATAATTCGAAATATTAAAATAATATCGAATTAAAAGTTAATTAATTTGAATGGCACTAATCAAATAACACTTAACTAGATAATCACCAAACAAATCTTTAAGTCCAAATACCAATTTTGCACAATAACACACGCGCCAAACAGTCCCTTAAATCGAAAAATCCCAAAACTTCAATCAAGAACCCTAGATTTCGAAAGGTAAGAAACTCAGATAGTAAGCTTCGATTAATCAAGCAAACGGTACTTCCAAGTCAGTAAGTTCAAGAACAGGTGTAGAACCCAGAAAATCCAAAAGCACTGAGTTGAATCGGACGAAAATCGGGCAGCACTTTGTGACAAAATCGAGCAATGAACGAGTGTCCAGCAAGCAATAGAGCTTGAAAAATCGAAGCACAGCAAGTTTTTAACGAATAAACTTGAAAAACGATGAATAAACGCAAGTGTGTATATGTGATCGTGTGTGTATATGAGTGAAGTGAAGAAGATGACTTCGGGCAAGACAAACGAAATTGTCTTGTTCGATTGCCAAACAGATGGTTAAGTACAAGCTAGCAAGACAAACACTAGTTTAGTCTCGGTAAGACAATTTAAGATTGTCTTGCCGAGATTTTAATCGACGCAGACAAAACGAGTGTCAGTAAGACAATTTCAATTGTCTTACTGATACAACAGGCGGTCACAATGCATGCTCGGTAAGACAATCTAATTGTCTTGCCGAGTTGTTTGAAACTTACTGAAAAACCGGTTCAGCAAGACAATTAAATTGTCTTGCCGAGCTAATCAGTAGACAAATCAATTGTCTAACGAAACAAATAAT
The DNA here is from genome assembly GCF_001625215.2 of Daucus carota subsp. sativus. Classification (NCBI taxonomy): domain Eukaryota; kingdom Viridiplantae; phylum Streptophyta; class Magnoliopsida; order Apiales; family Apiaceae; genus Daucus; species Daucus carota. Next base: position 10,176,299 of record NC_030388.2, on the reverse strand, counting down.
AATAATAATATGATGTTTTGATTAATTTAAAAGATAAAACTTTTTGTAATTAAAATCAAAAATCTATAATTAAAACAATACTATAAATTACACACATATTTTGTAAATTTCAACTTTAATTAAATATAAATACTTAAGACTTTAACTTCAATTCAAAAAGATGAATTAACTTAAAATCAAATATTTATGCTTAATTAATTTTGAAAAATACAAAATAATTACAAATAATTATCTAAATGCTTAGGGAATATTACAGGGGAGTGTATGAGCACTTAGAAAATTACAGACTAATATACAAACATGCATAATTACTCAGAATATTATCAGATAATATACAGAAAATCATATAAAATCTAATAAAATAGAAATAATTATACAGAAAAAAAAATATATAAAAACATATAATGCATATGAAAAATATATACAAGAGAACTATGTCAAATTTAACATCCCTAACTCACAAACCAGCTTAGAGAAAGTGGATTCATCCAGTGGTTTAGTGAAGATGTCAGCAATTTGCTCAGTCGTGGGTACAAAATGTAGCACCACTGTACCATTCATGACATGTTCTCGTATGAAATGATACCTGATATCAATGTGCTTGGTTCTTGAATGTTGAACCGGATTGTTGGAAATGGCTATGGCACTTGTATTATCACAAAATATGGGAATTTTGTTTACTACAACCCCATAATCATTCAGTTGGTTCTTGATCCACAAGATCTGAGCACAGCAGCTACCAGCAGCTATATACTCAGCTTCAGCAGTGGAAGTAGACACGGAGTGCTGCTTCTTGCTATACCAGGAAACCAACCGACGTCCTAGAAATTGACAGCTTCCAGACGTACTCTTCCTATCAATCCTGCATCCTGCATAATCAGAATCTGTATAGCCGGTTAAGTCAAAACCAGTATTCTTAGGGTACCAAATACCTAATCCAGGTGTACCCTTAAGATATCTAAAGATTCTTTTGACGGCTATAAGATGTGATTCCTTAGGATCAGCTTGGAACCTAGCACACAAACATGTTGCAAACATGATATCTGGTCTACTTGCAGTAAGATAAAGTAGAGAGCCAATCATACCTCGATAGCTTGTGATATCAACCTTCTTACCAGATTTATCCTGGTCAAGCTTTGTGGCAGTGGCCATGGGTGTCTTTGCCGGTGAAGAGTCTTCTAGATTGAACTTTCGAAGAAGATCTCTGACATACTTGGATTGGCAAATAAATATTCCATCATCCTTTTGGCTTACTTGAAGACCAAGGAAGTAGGACAGCTCACCCATCATACTCATCTCATAGTTACTCTGCATCAACTTAGCAAATCTCTTGCACAAGTTATCGTTAGTAGAACCAAATATAATATCATCAACATATATTTGTACAAATATCATATCCTTATCATGCAATTTGTAAAAGAGAGTTTTGTCTATGACACCTCTAGTAAAATTGTTTTCAATTAAAAATTCAGAGAGAGTGTCATACCATGTCCTTGGTGATTGCTTGAGTCCATAGACAGCTTTGAATAGGAAGTATACAAAATCAGCAAACTCTGGATTTTCAAAGCCAGGGGGCTGTTCCAGATAAACTTCTTCTTCTAGCTTTCCATTCAGAAATGCACTTTTCACATCCATTTGATAAACCTTGAAGTTGGAGTGTGCAGCAAATGCAAGAAATATTCTGATGGCTTCAAGACGAGCAACTGGAGCATAGGTTTCATCGTAATCAATTCCTTCTTCTTGTGAATAACCTTTTGCAACCAGTCTGGCTTTGTTTCTTACAACAATGCCATCACCATCTAACTTGTTACGGAAGACCCATCTAGCTCCAATTGTAGATTTTCCTTTTGGTCTTGGAACCAGGGCCCAGACTTCTTGTCTCTCAAATTGATTGAGTTCTTCTTGCATGGCAAGAACCCAATCAGGATCAGCAAGTGCTTCTTCTATTTTCTTTGGTTCTAGTTGAGATAGAAACCCAGAGAATAGGCATTCATTTGTCGTAGCACTTCTAGTCCTTACACCAACATCAGGATCACCAATAATCAGATCAAAGGGATGATCTCTGCTCCAAATCCTTTCCCTTGGAAGGTGTGTCCTTGATGATTCAGCTGTATTATCATTTGGCTGATGTGTATGACTAGTTGATCCACCAGCTCCCCCTGAGTTGTTGCCAGGATGACTTGATGATCCACCACTAGCATCAGTGGAATCTCCAGCATTATTGCCATTTCCTCCACCATTGCCTGGATCATTATCATTGTTGTCATCACCTGTTGCAACCTCAGGTGGCACATCATCATCTGAATCAGAATCTGGATAGTTGTCAAACTTCAGAGATTCAGATGGATCAGCAGATTGTATACTTGGAAGTTTAGTGTCATCAAATGTAACATTGACACTAACTTTCACTGACAGAGTATCAATTATAAAAACTCTATAAGCATTATTTGTATAACCAACAAAAATTGCTTCAGAAGCCTTTGGCTCAAACTTGTTCAAGTTCTCTTCACCATCCTTGAGAACATAACACTTGGCTCCAAAGACATGAAGATGTTTGACATAAGGTTTCTTGTTGTTATACAGATGAAATGGAGTTTTCATATGATCCTTGTTGATCAAAGTTCTATTCTGGGTATAGCAGGCAGTAGACACAGCTTCAGCCCAAAAGTACAGAGGAAGCTTTGCTTCAGCAATCATAGTCCTTGCAGCTTCGATCAGTGTACGATTCTTTCTTTCGACGACTCCATTCTGCTGAGGAGTTCTTGGTGCTGAATACTGCCTTCTAATTCCCTTTTCAGAGTAAAAGTTGATTAGAGTTTGATTTTTAAACTCAGTTCCATTGTCTGATCTTACAGCTTTTACAGGAACACCTTTTTCCAACTCAATCAACTTGATATGATCAATTACTGTCAGGGGAGTTTCATCCTTAGAAGCCAGGAAGTAAACCCAAGTAAATTTTGAGAAGTCATCCACAATAACCAAGGCATATCTTCCTCCATCAATGGATGCAACATTCACAGGGCCAAACAAATCCATATGCAACAAATGAAGTGGATCTGTAATGGTATTGATGGTTTTGCCTTTGTGAGATGCTCTCTTCGCTTTTCCTTTCTGACAAGCTTCACAAAGATCATCAGTTGAGAATTCCAGGGAAGGCAACCCTCTCACTAGATCTCTCTTGACTAGAGAGTTCATGGTTTTGAAGTTGAGGTGTGAGAGCTTCTTATGCCATAACCAACTATCTTCAGCTGACGCTTTGGCATAGAAACAGTGAACTTCGTTTCCTGGTCCTGAAGACAAATCAGCTACGAATATATTGCCTTTCCTTATGCCACATAGTGAAGGACGCTTATCCTTGATATGTTTAATGACACATATCTCCTTTTCAAAATGAACATAATAACCTTTGTCACAAAATTGACTGACACTCAGGAGATTATGTTGAAGTCCTTCAACTATTGCAATATCTTCTATGATAATCCTTCCAATTTTATACTTGCCATATCCCACAGTACGACCTTTGCTATTATCAGCAAAACTGACTGTAGGGCCAGCTCCTTCTCTTATGTCCTCCAGCAGGGATTTATTGCCAGTCATGTGCATTGACGCTCCACTGTCAAGCACCCAGGTAACACGAACAACTCCACTGGCACCCTGCAAAAGACAACTTGATTAGACAGTCTTTGGGACCCACACTTGATTGGGTCCGGCAGTCTTAAAGAACTGATTTCTATTAGGTAATACAACAGAGCCTCTTGGACTGATACTTGGTTCAGACTTGACTGAACTTACTTCCTTAACAACAGCCTTATAAACCTTAGTTTTAGGCTTTGGAACATAAGTCTCCTTCCTAACCTGAGTAGGACTAGCAGTCTTTGATCTAGCATGCTTGTTGTTTGTGTGTTGTCTAGGTGATGTGTTTTCATTTTTAGCATGCAAATTTTTAAAATAAGCAGACATCAAATTGAAAGCACAAGTCATACAATTATCAACACTACAAAATTTATGACATGCATCAAAAGCAGGAACAACAGGAGTATCAGTCACAATAATAGGAACATCAACAGATTCTACTCTACTATCGTTAACAGTTTTAAAATTCTCAGTAGAATGACATCTATTGTTTCTGTTCTTACTATTCACAAAGTTATTAGGCTTGTTGAACTTAGTTCTTTCAGAGTTGACACCTAAACCAGCTTTAGGCAACTTAACATTGCCTTTCACTTTAATTGGTTTCAGGTTTGTCAGAATCTCATCTCTCATCTCATTACTCTCTTTCATTTTAAGGTCTTCCTGTTTTAGTTCATATCTAATGACAACAGGAGTCTCTAAAAGAGGTTCAGCTTCTGAGGTTTTAAACAATGGTTTAGGGGAATCTTTTAAAACAAAAGGAATCCCTCTCTCCTCAGCACTCTTCTTAAAAGGAGTAATGTTACTAGCCTTACCTACAGATTTGTTATAGTCAAAGCCTATTCCAACAGTTCTCTTGATCTCTTGTTTATCATTAAGTTCTTTGACTATCAAGGAGGCATCCTTAAAGGCTTTACATTTCACTTTCTCTTCGTCTAGCTGAAGTCTTAAAGCAATCTCACCTTTCTCTAGAACTTTGACTTTAGCACATTGTAATCCTAAATCCATAGTCAATTGTTCTATTTTAGGTTTTAATACTTTCATCTCATTCATCTTATAAGCATGAATTTCTAAGACTAAAGTATCAATTTTAAGATTAGCAGCTTTCATCCTTTTAATAGCATCATCTCTTTCAAGTCCTAATTGCATAAACAGTTTAGGGAATGTAGGATCTACCTGAAAGCTTCCAGCAGGAGGAGGTGAAGATGATCCAGTATTAGCCATGAAAGCAACATTCCCTAGCTGCTCCTCTTCATCACTATCTGTATCATCCCAGCTTTTGCCTTCTGCCAGATAAGATTTGCTTTTGAAACTTTGACTTCCAGAAGTACCATGATGCTTTCTAACCAGTGCATCATACTTCTGCTTCAGCTCATCATACGAATCCTTTCTCTTTCCTTGAACCTTGGGCTGCTTGCACTCAGTTGCAAAGTGTCCAGGTTCACCACAATTGAAGCATTTGAACTTGCTTCTGTCCACCATCCCAGTCTTGTATCCTCCTTTGCTTGTAGAAGATGAATAGCCTCCCTTCTGAAACTTACTAACAGTAGGTTTGTATTTATAGGAAGGGTTCTTCCGGAATCTCATGTTTCCAAACTTCTTGGCAAACAGTGATAGAGATTGATCTTCTAACAGTTCAAGCTCTTCCATTGTATAGAACTCTTCGTCACCACTGGTAGAAGCAGTCTGACCCATCTCAGGTACAACAAATTCCTGAGTAGTCTTAGAAGGAACAACAACATCCTTCTTCTTTTCTTCCAGTACAGGTGACTCAACAACTAGAGCTCTCGAATGGTTCTGTGTTTTACCCCAGCCATATCTCTGTTTACTCTGAACTTGCTCCAGTTCATAAGTTTTCAAAACTCCGTAGAGTCTTTCCAGAGAAATCTCATTCAGATCTCTGCTTTCCCTGATGGCAGTGATTCTGTGTTCCAGATGTTCAGGAAGGGTTAAGAGAAACTTCATGTTGACCTCTTTCTTGTCGTAGAATTTCCCATTCAGATTTAAATTATTTATCAAATTATTAAGTCTGATAAATACTTCTGAAATCCCTTCACCGGGATGGGAACCAAACTGTTCATACTGAGCCATCAGTATCTCTTTCTTGTTTTCCCTAACTTCCTCTGAGCCTTCATTGATAATCTCTAATGTATCCCAGATTTGCTTGGCGTTCGTACAATTTACAACAGCATTGTACATCACTGGATTTAGAGATTCAACCAAGATTAGTTGAAGAGCATCATCTAAGTTCATCTGTTCACTCTCTTCATCTGTGTACTCAGAAAGTTCTTTCGGAATGACCTGATGAGGTATCAACACACCATCCTCTTCGTGTGCTAATATGACCTTCATCGGAGTAGTAACACCTTTGTCTAAAATCCCAATGTATTTTCTGTTCGCTGTTCGAAGGAATAGGAACATGTGCCTTTTCCATAGGCCAAAGTGTTCCTGGCTGAACGGTGGGATTTTAATGCTACTGATCTTTTGCGTACTCATTTTTTAGGAATTTAAAGTGAATAGTGTTTGGAGAGATTTAGATTTTTGAAAGAAAAATATTTTTAATCAAAATTAATTTTTGGAATAAAATTAATTCGAATAAAAAATATTTGGACGTTGAGTGTGTATAGGATCTGATACGGAAAAATGGTATCAACCGCTCTGATGCCAATTGTTAGGTCCAGATATGATTGTAGAAGGGGGGGGGGGGGGTTTGAATACAATCAGTACCAAATCGTCGCGGAAGTTAATCTGATTGAATATGATTTGTTAATCAGATTATAATTAATTAATATAATTAAAATGGTTCAGTTTTAATGTCCACTAAAGTTCGTAGAATAAATTTGACAGGGTATATTCTAGATTTAGTGATTAAAACAACCGGGTTATCAAAGCACAGAAAACTGTGGATATAACGATCAAGCAAGTTACGAACAACTTGAAAGCTTTACAAATGCTTTGATTACAAAGTGAATGAACACTTGAAAATGAAGGATGCAATGCCATATTTATAGGCAAAGCATTTGTACTTGTAAGACAATTGAAAGACAAGACAATTGTGATTAGCAAAGACAAAGTAGCAAGGGCAAGACAATTTCAGATTGCCTTGCAAGCACAAGACACAGCAGAAAGACAATTTTAAGGCTAGTAAGACAATTTAACACTCGGTCAGACAATCTCCATTCGGTCAGACAATTGAGAATTGTCTTGTAAGCATTGCCTCGGTCAGACAATCAAGATTGTCTTGCTGTTCTTCATTCGGTCAGACAATCTTAGATTGTCTGGGAAGCCACAGACATTGTCTTGCAGACAATCACAAATTCTCGGTAGGACAATCCTCCTTTGTCTTGGCAGTGAAGCATTCGGTAAGACAAATTAAATGTCTTGCAGACTTTCTTAACCATTCGGTAAGACAAAGAGTTTGTCCTGGCAGTTGTCTTCACCTTCGGTAAGACAAATTAAATGTCTTGCAGACTTTCTTAACCATTCGGTAAGACAAAGAGTTTGTCCTGGCAGTTGTCTTCACCTTCGGTAAGACAAACAATCTTTGTCTTGCAGACATTCAAAGAGATTCGGTAAGACAATTCCAATTGTCTTGCTGAGCTTGAGTAGGTGATTGAATGTAATATGTAGATTATATTAAATAGAAAATTATCCACTTAATTAATTTAATCATATAAATTCATAAATTAAATTAATTCGAGAGTGAATTAATTTAACAAATAAATTATATAATTAATTTAATTATTTGAGAAGTGAAATAATAATCTATTAAATATTTAATCACCCATTCATCAGTAGAATTGCTTCCCGTCTTCTTTAAACATTAATAACTCCGTCTTGATCAGTCGAACGAACGAACCACCAACTCTGCTTGACTTCAAATATTTAATTTGAATAACTGATACACAGATGTACTGTCTGGTTCATCTGTATCTAGTTAAATCAAATATTCTTTGTCAAATAAACATTAGGAAATTGATTTGTTCGTCGAGTCTTCGTCTTGTAAGTACTTCTTCATTAAATGGAATCTTCTGATAAAATAAAGTATAGAAACTTTATATCTTCTGAACTCCTGGACGTGCCACAAAAGATTATTTGTGCACTGAGGCTTGAACATATTAATGAACTTCTTTCAGTGGTGTGTAGCAGCATCCTGGAATTTATCTGACATATAATTCCCATAAATCATTTGACGTTCTTCGTACGGATTCCGTTGACTTGCTATTTACTGAGCTTTCTTATCTGAGTTGAGTTGTATCTCTTTAAATACAAATAGGCTGAACATATGCCTTTCACACCACCTCCGGCAACCACCAGAAAATCACCACCGGCAAACATAAAATCACCACCGGAAAACATAAAATCACCACCAGAAAACTAAAAATCACCGCCTGAAAATTAAAAATCAACACCAGAAAATTAAAATCACCACGACACCACCTACTACAAAACCACCATCACCACCCCGAAACCCAAAAAACAACCAACTACAAAACAAAATCACCATCGGCAAACTCAAAAACACCACCAAAAAACAAAAATCACCAAATTTAATCACATACAATTACATTGTCACCGTTAAATAAAAAATCACAACTAGAAAATGAAAAATCATGGCCTGCAAACGCAAAATCACCCTTAAAAACAAAAATCACCGGACCTTGTCACTACCTCTACCTATCAAATCCAACCACTGTCACTACCATCAAAAGACCATCCACTGTCTAACAAAATCATCGACAACACCCCAAAAATTACCTTAAAATTAACACAAATCAATCAAAAGTGGAAAAATCACCACATTTTCTTCTTCAGTATAATAAATCCGGCTTAATCGCCGAATCACTTAATTTGGAGAATGGGCGGCTCATGGCGGTGATGGAACGGAGTCGATAGCGCGACTGGCGGTGTCGGAGGGAAAGGAAGAAGTCGGGAAGGAGAGTGGAGACATGGACTACGGGAGAGATAGCGGGGCTGGAGGAGAGAGAGAGCGGCGGTGTTCAGATTTGGTGGAGGCGGTGGGCTGACCTCGCCGTGGTGGTGGTGGGTGCGACTGGTGGTTCGACTGGTAGAGGAGGTCGACATGGCTGGGGCTGGAGATGTGAGAGAGAGAGAGAGAGGGGGGAGCAGATCTGATGTGTAACGGCGGTGGCCGGCGGACTGCTAGCGGCCGGGGGACTGCTGGTGGTTGGTGGTGGGTGAGTGGGGAGTGGGTGGTTGGTGGTGTGAATGAAAGATATGAATTATAAAATAGAGATTTAAATGTGTGGATGTGATTTAATTCAGGGAGAAAAATGTGTGGCTGAGATTAGATCTCATATCTCACATTAGTTTGGGTTCTCATTTGAGCACTTGCCTATATATATATATATATATATATATATATATATATATATATATATATATATATATAGGGGAGGGTTCTGGTACAAACTTACAAACTTACAAACTTTTTTTGTTCAACGCATATATAACTTGAGTTCAACATTTTTTCCACATTTTTTGTTGAACATTGACTAAAATAGTGGTGGAGAAGTACGTAAACCAATTTTTAAATGTAAGAACTAAGGTAAACATGTTATATAACTAATATTTATGTTTCTAGACCCTACCCAAACCCCAGAGGTATAGTTTAAACATCTTTTTAGATATATTCAACACAATGATAATTAGTGTTCAACACCCGATGTTGAACCCCAGTTATAAATGTGTTGAAAACGCGATTTATTTATGCGTTATTTTTAAAAATTGTGATTTTTTTTGAAGAATTTTCAACATGGATACTTTATATAACTAAGGATTAACACGATGGGAGAATAAAAAAAAGTTTGTAAGTTTGTAACTTAAAAAAGTTTTTATTTGATCCTATCCCTATATATATATATATATATATAGGCAAGTGCTCAAATGAGAACTTTCTTAAAATGAGAACCGTGAGAACTTTTTTAATTTATCAATATCTCATTCATTTGAAGGGCCCCGCCAGGGGCACCTTCACAAAAAATGTATATAATTAAGGTCTCCACCTAGCTAGTCGAAAAAAAATAAATAAAAAAAAAAAAAAAATCACTGATGATGTGGCAGTGGACTTTTTTTTTTTTGAATTTTTTTTTGAAATTTTTTTTTTGACTAGCTAGGAAGAGACTAGTTTTATATACATTTTTTATATTGGGTACCCACTAGTTTGATGTTTAGATTAGCTAAAATATGATAAATTAAGGAAGTTCTCACGGTTCTCATTTTAAGAAGTTCTCACTGGAGTAACCCTCTCTCTCTCTCTCTATATATATATATATATATATATATATATATATATTAATATTAAATATTAAATTAAATATATTAGTAATATGCACATACTTGATACGTAGTTTACTCTAATATGCACTATTACTGCCATTAGATTTTGATGTCCCACTATGACTATCCCTTTCTACTTAAGTGGATGGATATTCATTTGTTGATGTGTGCACTAGCTAGTGTGTTTGAACCTCATTTGTTTTAATGCAAGTTGTTTTAAGTCTGGAACTTGAAAATTGGAACAACTTCAGAGACTTGCTGCTTGCTGGTGCTGCTTTGACTTTGTATTGTGGTTCTAAATACTTAATATTTGAATGCAGCAGACTAAAAGAACAAATGGCTTTCTAATGCTTAAATTTTCATCTTTTCTAAACTATCAATTTTTTTGGGTTTCGGGTTAACCCGAACCCGAATGAAACCCGTCGGGTTCGGGTTTTTTCGGGTTCGGGTAGACCATATAAAATCGGGTTCGGGTTTGGTTTGAACTAAACCCGTTTCGACCGACCCAATTGCCATCTCTACTTGCTACAGTAGTTTCCTCCTGCTAAGAGTTTGTCCTTCAACTTTTAATAAATTACTCTTTTGCCACTCTTCTTAATGTCTTTATTATTGGACACTATATTGCCACGTAGTAGTTTATTTTTCTCTCCATTCTGCTGCAAAAACACACGTGCACTAACATTTACACGTATCCACATACAAAACAAATACAAACCAAGAAAGCATAGAAAAGTAAGGCTTCCGGCAGAAACTTTCAAATGAGTGTGCAGATTGCTGCTTATTCGCTCTTTATGTTCTTCCTCATTATTACATAGACATAGATAATAAAACTTGCTACTTTCTTTCAGTTTCAGACCATGTCAAATGTATTTGAATGAAATTGATTAGCCTTATTAAGTTTTTATTCAAGACATGTTTAGTTTTTAACTCATTTCTTATCAGAGATAACATAATATTAACTGTAACCTGTGTTTTTGTAGCATGAAGAAGATTTCACAAGATCATGACACCTATTTACCTTTGAAGATATGATCCAAGGTTTAATTTTGACATTTTTTTGGCTTCTGATTGTCGTTTACTTCATTCGAAGACTTTATGTATAATAACTATTAGGTTACAAATCAAAGAGTGTTAGTAAGCGCAGGAAATATGGAGAGAAAGAGAATATCTCTGGAAATTCCGCTAATCGATTTACTTTTCCTCTTTCTCCACTAACACTTGATAACCATGGTATCATCAAATATTTTTGTTTTTGATTTTTAAACATTTTGTAGTATTATAATGATGTAAAGACTAATCTATCTACTTCATGTAGTTATATCATACCCATGCAAGTCCTAGGACCTTCAATCATAGAAACTCCAGTATAGCAGATGTAGTTATTTGTAGAATTAACTCTGTGTTATAACTAACTTTCAGAAATTTTAACTATTCGAAATTTATAACTAAATCTATTTTAGTCTGTTTGTAGGCCTTAGGAAGAGGAGCGTTATTACTAGGACACCACAATAAAGTTTCCACAACAAGAAATTCGCTCTCTAACATAAGTAACATTATGGAAAATAATTTTTCCACTCATAGAAGGTCATATACCGGAATATATGAAAATAATTTTGAAGATACAACAAAAAAGATTTTTCCTGAAAGTTCTTCTCAGAATCTAGACACAAACAAATATGCGACATGATGACATTGTTATGTTTTATATATCACTTTTGTTGTATGTTTGGAACTTCATTTACAATGTTTTCACTTTGTCACATTATCTTTATTTCAGAGTGTTCAACTGTTCAAGAATATCTTGTGTATTCAGATGAATCTGACAATGATTAGTTAAGTGGTTAGTATGTCATATAATTTCATATTATACCCGCTAAACAGAATATCTATATTTGCCAATTTGGACAGAATTATCATTCATTTTCACAGGTTATTCCAACACCGATGAAGACTACAACCCTGCTATAGATTTAGGTACTTATAGTGGTCAGTTTGCTATGTTACGATAATTGATAAAGTATTTATTACATCATTTACATTTAACAAATATACAACCCGACCGTAGTAACAAAGTTCTTTGTTCTCAGATTTTAAAGACCACAACGAATCAAATCTTGTAAAAATTATACCAAAAGAATATGTGAGCCTTAGGAGTCTAGACTGTATATGTTCAAAATGCAATCCACGTCTTTACAAAGAGGAATGCACAAATAAGAATGTCACAAAAGGACTTCCAAGTTTCTTCCCCTGAATCTGATTCTGATATCTTTTGTCCAAGTTTTTTGATGAAATTTGAAATTCAATATTTTAATGCCCTCCCATTTCCATCTATTGCTATTTAATTTCTAAAATGTATCATAACATTTCCCTCTTTGTGTATCAATTTTTTTTTCTCTTTTTAATTTAAGGTTTACCCAATATCTCTTGTAATCATTCCCCTACCCCCACGGCCCACCTAGTATTTCCTTTCATGATGCTTTTTTAATTTTTATTTATAATTTATTTCAGAATTCATTAATATTAAATATAATATGTTAAATATCTTTAAAAATAAAAAAAAATTAATATTGTTATGATATATTAAAAATAATTTTGATATATAGGTCATAGTATTTAAAATATTAATGACATTTTTAAACGATAAATTGTATTAAATTATGAAAATGTAAAAAATTATATTATTATAAACATAAATATATTTGACTCTTTTAATATTATTTAATATTTGAAAAATCTAATATAAAAATAATCATATAATTTTTTATTCCGTTTCCGGATTCAAACGCAGTACAATTTAGTATCATTTCTTTTGTTTCTCTTCATTTATCTTTATGAATTTCATTTTGTTTTCCTGAGTCAAACCAAATGACCCTTAAATCATAATCGCTTGATTCGAACGATTTTTACTCCATCATGCAGAATTTTTACCAATAATTATTGATAGATTGTGCGTTTATAAATATTAAAAAATCATGTTATAAAAGATATTTTTTTTAATACGATGACTTAAATATTAATATATTTTTAATAAGATTTTTTAATCCTGTTATATATATTCATGAAAAGTATGACTTTCAACTTCTTAAAATTACAAATTTTGTAATTTTAAGTCAAATAAACCAATTTAAAAAATGTAAGAATAATCATCGTTCTTCTTAATTTTGGAGTTTGTAATAAAGTTTTGGTGTCTTTTTGAGAATATACTCATTTATTTTTTACAAAGATATATTTGTTTTTATTCACATCCATTTTTTTAATTACAATAAAATTTTCACATATATCTATAAAAGACAGTCAAACCATCAAATAATTAAGGGGTTAAATATCAACCGGGTGATTGTTTGCGGCCCGATGACTCAATTTGGTCACTGAATGGAAAAGTGACTCAAATTAGTCACTCATTTAAAAATTTGTATCAAAACTATCACTTTATCATGAGTCGAAATTCTAAAAATATTATATCTTGAGTTTCGCACATTTTTTATGAATGATATTACATCCAAATGAAAGATTTTGAGTTCTACTATTTTAGCTAATATTGTTAGATTTTTAAAATTTTATCAGCTATTTATTTTTATTTAAATCAAGTAAAACAATCAAAAAATTAAAAATAAATAGTTGATAAAAGTTTAAAAATCTAGCAATATTAGCTAAAATAGTAGAGTTCGGAACCTTTCATTTGGATGCAATATCATTCATAAAAAAATGTGTGAAACTCAATATATAATACTTTCAAAATTTCGACAAGCGATAGAGTGATATTTTTGATACAAATTTTTAAATGAGTGACTAATTTGAGTCACTTTTCCATTCAGTGACCAAATTGAGTCATCGGACCGCAATCAATCACCTGGTTGATAATTAACCCAATAATTAAGAACATATTCCTAAAATTTATATTCTTACTCTAGAGACAGGGGTATATTAAATTTTTTTTTACTCACCTGTACTTTATAACGGATAAAAAGGTCACGTGGAAATCAATTTAGGAACGAGTATTGCTTCACTACATGCGGAATGAAAACTGAATATAGGTCTAGTTCTAGAGTAAATAAAGAACAGTCAACGTCCAATCAAACCTGTCAAGAAGCTTCAACGTAGTCTCCCTAGTTTCTTTACACGCCCAATATTCAGTCAAACAATTCTTATTCAGCCCCTACTTATCATTACTACAGTTTACACGTACACAAGCAATCAAGCATAATCTGTATTGTTCCTTCCTTTTTTTAATTATAATATTAAATTTTCCAACATATTTATATTTAAAAATTTTATTTAGTTCTGGCAAAAAAAATAAATTATTTAGTTTGTAAATAATAATATACGTTACAACTGAGACAATGAAAATTCTAATTTTAAAAAAAAAATTAATACTCCCTCTGTCCCAAAATAAGTGTCGCTTTGATTTTATTCACGTATTTTGAGGTGCAAAAAATCATACTTCTACATATTATTTTTAAAATTCCTTTTTCTGAATAAAAGTTTAACATCTATATTTTTATTCAGAAAAAGAAAATTTGAAAAATAATACATGTTTTTCTTGCACCTTAAATTACGTGTAGAAAGTCAAAACGACACTTGTTTTGGGACGAAGGGAATATTTGATTAAACTATATTAAGAATTTTGGAAGAGTTAATCGTTTATATTGTATCTCCGACACCAGATTCTAAGTTTTTTTTTTATTTGTTTTTCTATCAGTTTTTTAGCTTGTATTATCATGTTGTTGTTTTTCCTTTGTCCCTTTCGTATTTGTATTTGATGGTAATCGATATTCTTGATTTGGTGATGAAATTTTGTATAAAATTACAGTTTTGATAGATAACTCAAACGATAGCTCTTTCGGAACATGATGAAGAGGATACCAATAATTCTTCAAAAATGTGTGAAGTGAATCTTATATTTGTATAATCTTCATAATATCGTGTGATTGTATCTTCATAAGAACATATTATTACAATTTATTATTTATTCGACTCGATAATTAGTGTAAAAATTATGTGATTTTTTATTGTACATAAGATTAGCAACTTTATTTTAAAAAAAGGAAACAGGAATAATATATTAAAAAATAGAATCAAAAACCACCTGCGGAATATATCCTTAACCGCGTAACTCTTTAACAAACTAGTACTACCGAGTCCGACTACTAACGTTGATTTCCTTGTGAAACTTCTCGTCTCCCTCTTCTCTCCGCGTTCACACGCTTCCTTTTCTTAACTTAATATGCATATCTATATATACATGGATTTCTCAATTTCATCACTTCAAATTCTACTTACAAATATTACTTACAAGCTTCGATACAAATCATCGTCTACTTGTGCAATCTTATGGAAATTGGTTCTCATCCTTTTCTCAGCCAAGACGAGTTTTCTAATTTATTTGGCTTCTTCCAAGAGTTTGAGGGTTTTGAAATGGACAGCTTCAACAGCAAGAAGAGGCAGAAGGGTGGGGAGTTTGAAGGTTTTGAGGGATACCCAGGTCAGGGTTTCGTCGGGTCTTTGGATTTTGGTGGTGAGCGAGCCGGGTCGGGTGGCGAGATTTTCGGGGTCGGGTCGGGTCAGGAGCAGGTGTTGAAGAAAGTGGGAGATTCGGTGACCCTTTTCGATGATCAGTACGGGGGTGTGAGTAGGACTGGGGAATTAAGGGTGAAAAGGGCTCGTCAAGAAGGGGATGGTGGTGTTGGTGGCAATGGTGTTCAGGGGAGTGGTGGGCAGCAGCAGCAGAGGAGGTTGTGGGTGAAGGACAGGTCAAAAGCTTGGTGGGATTTGTGTAGTAGTCCGGAGTTTCCGGAGGAGGAGTTTAAGAAAGCTTTTAGGATGAGTAAAGCTACATTTGATATGATATGTGAGGAGCTTGATTCTGCAGTGACAAAGAAGGATACAATGTTGCGGTTAGCGATTCCGGTTCGCCAAAGGGTTGCTGTTTGTATTTGGAGGTTGGCTACTGGTGAGCCATTGAGGCTTGTTTCAAAGAGATTTGGATTAGGGATTTCGACTTGTCATAAACTAGTGCTTGAAGTTTGTGCTGCAATAAGGAATGTTTTGATGCCTAAGTATCTGCAATGGCCTAATGAGAATAAGATGAGTGAGATCAAGAATGAGTTTAGAGGAATTTCTGGGATTCCTAATGTGGGTGGATCAATGTACACTACTCATATTCCGATCATTGCGCCAAAAAATAGTGTTGCAGCTTATTTCAACAAGAGGCATACGGAGAGGAATCAGAAGACGTCTTACTCGATTACAGTTCAAGGGGTTGTTGATCCTAAAGGGGTTTTTAGTGATGTTTGTATTGGATGGCCTGGTTCGATGTCTGATGATCAAGTCTTGGAAAAATCGGCACTTTTCCAAAGAGCCAATAAAGGGCTTTTGAAGGATGTTTGGGTTGTGGGGAATGCTGGTTACCCTTTGATGGATTGGGTTTTGGTTCCTTATAGTCATCAGAACTTAACTTGGGCTCAACATTCGTTCAACGAGAAGATCGAAGAGAATCAGAAGGTGGCGAAAGATGCATTTATGAGGCTAAAAGCTAGGTGGACTTGTTTGCAAAAAAGAACAGAAGTGAAGCTTCAAGATTTGCCGGTCTTGCTTGGAGCTGCTTGTGTTTTGCATAATATCTGTGAGATGAACAATGAGACTTTGGAACCTGAGTTGGAATTTGATCTTTTTGATGACGAAATGGTGGTGGAGAATAGCGTAAGATCAGTGAGTTCAATGCAAGCTAGAGATCACATTGCTCATAATCTTTTGCACCATAATATTGGCGGCTCTACATTTCTATAGTTTGAAGGTTTTTCGATTCTTTCGATTAAAGTTGTATACCTTAGATGATTCTTTTCTCCATGGCTCTTTTTGCTAGCTATGTGAAGTATAATGTTATTCTTATTGTTTATAAATTCATATACATTTACAGATACTATATATAGAGTAAGTTTTATCTTGCATATGCTAAGATGCTAGTTTTGTTTTTTGGAACAACCAATGGTGAGAAATAGTAAAGAAAAAGACTAGCAGTTTTGCGCTCACTTTCTTAGGAAGTAAATTTAAAATAAAACTAAGAACTATACGGAAACAAGAAATTAAATTTAATTGATGGCTCACAAAATTATTTGACATGGCAAATCTTGAGTGGCCTACACCAACCTTAGAACACCATGTCCCCCATATAGCATTGAGAAGAAATATACTAAACAATGCGAAAATACAAATATAAACAAAAAACTGCCGGCATTGTTTTGGAGGCTGCATTGACATTGTATTGGTCATGATCTCCTCCTCTTTTCAATATATTCTCTCCTAAACCTAACATATACATACATATAGATTACATATAACTGGTGGGATTAAATTGACGGGGTAGTTAGGAATAATGGAGAGAAGGAAAGGAGAGACAGGGGATTCTGATACAAAAGAATTTGAAGAAAATGGAGAGGTGGCAAAAGAGACATTGGAGAGAGTCGCTGCTGCTAAGAAATATATTGAGAGCCACTATAAATCTCACATGAAACACATTCAGGACCGCAGGCAAAGGTATAATAATATTATCATACGCACATATGTTTCCTTGATCTTTTTTTATGCATGCACGCCCCTGCCAATTAAACATTTACAGGTTGTTATGTTTGTATATCAGGAGGTAATGTTGTTACGAGTGAATAACAACCAAAAGTTTTGTGATTTTTGTTTATTTTAATTTTAGAAGGTGTTATATGAGTCTGATCATGATGGTTATTGTTTTAACATAGATGAATATCTGCAATACAAAAAGGGGTTGAAATGTTCTTAGCTTAGTGTATTACCCTTCTCTTGCTAACAAAAATTCGAGGGTGCAAGCCTCAATGAAGCCATTATCTTTATCAAGAAGTCATAAATCAAAGGTTTGAAATGACCTTCTAGTTAACTATATAATGGCACCTAACAACATCCTTTCTGTTTCTTATTGAAGCAGTTCAAGCTGTAGTTTGTTTGGATAGGCATGACCTCATCGTCAGTTCAAAATGTGTAATGTTGCAAATATGTAATGCCACATTTGTTTATATAAAAGATAAATTTACCAGGTGAAACAACATTCATTAAATTTTATGTGTTGGCATGCAGTGGGCCAAGGTCATCCAAGTTGATGATCTCAGACAATTGTTTATATCCTATTTCAACGCAGATTTAGGTTCTTGCACTGTCATTTCTTCTATCAAATAATTCATGTACATGACAGCCGTTTTAGTAATAAAAGTTTCACACTTCACATTGGAAATCGAAGTGATATCTCGTCACAATTTTCTTTTTACAGGCGTGCTTTACTTGAAATGAAGTTAAATTCATCAGATGTCTCAGAGGAGGAGCGACAGAATCTCTTGAAAGAGTTGGAGCGTACGGAGACAGAGTATATGCGAATTAAAAGGCAAAAATTTTGTGTTGATGATTTTGAACTTCTAACAATCATTGGGAGAGGAGCCTTTGGAGAGGTCCTATACGTATATTTTTTATGTGCATTATGATCGTAGCTGCTTTTTCAACGATTTATATACCTTTCTTGTTTTGATTCTGAGCTTTGGTTATACCATGGAATCTTGATGCCAAATGCATTTCCCATCCTCCTGACGCCCATTTTACCGAGGGTGGAGAAATATGTATTGACATACAGATTTTGCAACTTAATTGATTGTCCAGATATGCTGATGCAAAATTAAAACTTATAAGATTATATCTACAATTAAGTAATTAGTTTAGATTAAGCAACTGCACAGGTAACACAACATGTAGCAGAGCTGTAGAAAAGAATACATCTACTTTAGCAATATTGTTTGCAGGGTGGAATCAATGTCTAGGCATTTCTCATGGCAATAGGATAGCACCAGAAAAAACTTTAGATATTAGAGCTCAATACTGCACCACAGTAGACTTCTGCAACCCTTTGTTCTGTAATAAGGTTCTATTTTTTCGCCTCTGCCCTTTTCTTTTTATGTACGTACCATAAACATGCATATTTAATACTCAGCAAGTAATTTATTTGGGATGACTTTGAATACAATGTGTGACAACTCTTGTTTAATTCGAAAGTAACCAATTGGATTTTAACTAAAATATATACCAAATCTCAAGCTACAAAGTGGCAATCAACATACTGTAGTTGTAATATCCTAGCTTTCAGGAATATGTAGTGATAAGTCCAAATTATCCAAGTGCAAAGATAATTGTGTGGTATAGTTGTAGTGGAACACCTCAGTTCTTTTTTAGCTTGCTTGGGTTGTCCTTTTAAATTGTTGTATTGAAAATAATGATTTTATCTTATCAGAATGCATATCTATATTAGGTGAGAGTGTGTCGAGAGAAGAAATCTGGAAACATATATGCAATGAAGAAGCTAAAGAAATCAGAAATGTTAAGCAGGGGACAGGTGAGTTATACCTATTTAGCGGTGGGAAGTATTTTTGCTTATTGTATCAATTCTTTCTGAAAGCACATACTAGATTTAAAGGTTTTCATGTAAACCTGATTAGACCCTGGTGAACAACAATTTTTGTTAATTTGTGTTTTCACCTGTATTACTTTCCAGGTGTTAATACTTGGTGAAACTCTTGAAGGGTTTATTAATACAAGAGATACACTTTACAGATTACTAGTAATACAATTAGCAAATTTAAATGTAGCCATCAAGCAGAAGTCTATTATATTTTTCTCGCTGAGAACCTCTTTTTCTTAATATAATCCCCACCATATGTATTATGTAGGTGCCTCATAGCATACTCTTAACTGTGAACTGCTTCTAGAAATACCTGATTCATCACAGATTATTTGTGCATTGTAGGTTGAACATGTTAAATCTGAAAGAAATTTGCTTGCTGAAGTAAATAGCCAATTCATTGTGAAACTATATTACTCGTTTCAAGATGCCGACTACTTGTATCTAATATTGGAGTACCTTCCCGGTGGTGACATGATGAATTTGCTGATTAAAGAAGAAACTTTAACTGAAACCGTTGCTAGATTTTACATTGCGCAAACTGTTTTGGCCATAGAGTCTATTCACAAGCATAACTATATTCACAGGTTGATACATTTCTTCTCTGGTGGTGCTACATTCTTAAAGTCTTACTAACATTTGGACTACGCATCTTATATTTTTCAGAGACATTAAACCTGATAATCTTTTATTAGATAAAGATGGTCACATGAAGCTCTCTGATTTTGGTCTCTGCAAGCCTCTTGACTGTACAAATTTAACTACTATTAGTGAGAATGAATCACTTGTCAGTAAAAGCAATTCAGATAGTGCGAAAAAGAGCTTTTGGAAGAGCCCTCGGGAAAAACTTCAACACTGGCAACTAAATAGGAGGACGCTGGTAAGCATGTATATTTTCCCTACACTTCACGCAGCGATACTAATAGAAGTATTGTTTGGGTCCAAGTCCCTGCAGAAGTTGTCAGTAATAAAACTTACATTAGAAAAATAGATAATATGAAGCATCTAAGCGAATGCTTAGCATGGTGAAAGGTAATTACACAATCTGGAACAATCATGTATGGGGAGGGGAATTTATATGTCATGGATAGTTCGGCTCCTGATATACCTCCAAATTGTTTTTGTTTTTGTGAATTACAGTGTTGGTATTTTCATTCCTGTATATTATAGATTAAATATGTTAAGATTTGATTGTGATTGATTAAATAGGCATGCATGCCTGAGATTGCTTACAAGAAAATGTTGCTATTTCTTGATTCTTTTATTTATTTGTGAGATGGCTGTTTATTAATTGGTCATATTAAAATATATGTAGAAATGGGACTAATTAAGATTAAATTAGTTAGATAATTTATTATAAATGAAATAGAAATTTGTATATATAGTTTTAGAACTATTAAGGAATCCACCACACATAATACATTGTATACTATCTTTGTATGCTGTTAAATTCTAGTGTATATTTACTGCATGACTGTTCTGCCCAACCAGATTGCATTATGCATTTTCCCCCCTTCTTCTTAGTCCTTTTTGCAGCTTCTGATATAATTTCATATTCTTTTATTAAAAAATCATGATTATTTAACATCTGTTGATTCTTTAAATAATGAACAACTTGTAAGTGCAATATAATGCTATTATCTTAAACAATGCTCTTTAGATATTTCTTTTTGTCAAATCATATGTTTTTTGCTTTAGAGCTACTTTCCTTCGACAACTATATTTTGAATTCTAGACATCTTTTTTTAGCCATGATACATGAGGTTTGATGTTCATCCCTTCATTTCAACAGGCATTTTCAACTGTTGGAACACCAGATTATATAGCCCCAGAAGTACTATTGAAGAAAGGCTACAGTTTAGAATGTGACTGGTTAGTTTAACTGAAATAGACAAGTCTCTAGTAGTAAGTTGTACATGTCATACTTTTTAATTTTCATTAATGATATGTGTTGTTTCATGAATGCACAATAGTTTATGTAATAGCCAGTGATTTAAAAGAAAAGGTTGCTATTATTATCATTTATCATAATTATAGTATTTGGATGTGATTAGGCTGAATTATGATCAGCTGTTTATGTTTGTTAGTTTGTAAATGAGTCCGATGGTTATGAGCATTTGTTAATCATATGTTAAATTGACCAGTTTGAGATTTTAGGAGAATTTAACTTAAGATCTAACATATTCTTCTGCATGCATGTTTATTATATGGCCGTTGGCTTTTAATAAAGGACTAGCTTACAACCCGTGTCATGCACAGGTGACTTATAATATTTTTATTTTATTTTATATATTAATATTTAGTGTATTGTGAAGATAAAATTATATTAGAATAATATTAACTAATAAACGTGTTTGTGTTAATATATTTTTATTGGGTGTGTTATTTAACATTGTTGAATAAGTTTCTAATAGTTAAGCACGTGAAAAAACTAATTAAAAATTGGCCAAACAGATTTTTTCGATGAGAATGTTTAAATACGTTTTAATTATAATAAAAAGATCTATTTGAACATGTTATAAATTAAGGAGTAACGTAGGCCCATATACTGACCGACCGACCAAACTTTTAATGTTTTAGTTTAATAGTGTAGTATAGATTTCATCAGACACAAGATGTTTTTCCTGTAAGTTTTGCATAATAATTTTACTGTTAATTATCTCTTTTTTTTCTTTTGTTGGTAATTAACAGTAAAATCGACTCTTATATATGAAAGGAAACATCCACAAGAATCAGTTGCATAGTTGCGATTTTTGGTTCTCTCTATATAATTCTTTTGTTAGTTTTGACTTCTGAGGCGACTAGTTAGCTATTACAAAGCAGAGGGAGGGAAATTTATATATAAAAATTTAGGAAATTTAAGATGTAGTAGGAATTTCCCCAGCACTTGCACCGACTAACCGCAGACTTTGGGAATTTTGTAACACCTGGTTAGTGGTTACTGTGTAGCTTAGTAGAACATTTTTACTGGTTATTCTGAACCATCTTTGCTAGAGGTTACCTTGTTTCTATACTGTGGCTATCTTTATGATTGTGCCTTCTATGACAACAGATTATTATGTACCGCAATCCACTGATAATGTGCATAATTTTGCAAGTTGCAGTATCTTATGTCCCAACAATCTTGCTGTATCTCCCATTTCATGAATATTTTTACTGACAGGTGGTCGCTTGGTGCTATAATGTACGAGATGCTTGTTGGTTATCCCCCATTCTATACAGACGACCCAATGTCAACTTGCAGGAAGGTCAGTATGTATTCTGAATATTTTTGGTATCATATTACAGATATAAGTTATTGTGTGCAACTATTTAACTTAATCCTGTGAAGGATTCTAAACCAGCCTGAGTTAATCCTTGTTTGAGATATAAGTTACATCTCAGTCAGGTCACTAGATCATCTCCATAGATTCAGTTACGTTGTTAAATTTACTGTGTCTTTGTATTACTGATGGTACAGTGAAGGTCACTGTCCTTGTCTGCTGGCATATCATTGAAACACTGAGGCAGGTACAGCCATGGCCAGCGGGGTCACAGGACCCCTCCAGTCTTAAAAAAACCAATTATATATGTTACAGTGTTAAAAGTTAGCCTTGTATATATCAGAATTGGGTGTTAGCTTCATGAATTATGTTCTCGGAGCAACAACTTTAGACGTCCTCTTTGATTAAATAATAGCTGCTACATATTTTCCTTTATTTACTTTTAACATTGTCTTGACATTTTTATTAATATATATTAGATTGTCAATTGGAGAAGTACTTTAAAGTTTCCAGACGATGCGAGATTGACTCCTGAAGCAAAAGATCTGATCTGCAAGTTGCTTTGCAGTGTTGAGCACCGGCTGGGAGCAGATCAAATCAAAGTATGTGGTTATTATATTTATCTTCACTCTGTATGTATAATCTAAGAATCACTCTAGTACAATATTATCTTATCAATCACTATAAGAGTGTAAGTCTTAGCTCTTCCATGTCAAACACATAAACATCGACATGAAAGAACTCTTTTCACAAACGCTACCGAGTATAATTAAAAAAAATCCTACATGCTGTTCTCTGAGAGCCAGTTCTAAGAGAAAAGCTATTCTGCAAAACTTTTCTTGTTGATTTATTTTTTGCATCTACTATTACATTGACAAATTTCGTAGCGATACTTAGAAGCATTATGATTAATATACACCACATTCCTAACTTTTTCCTCTTAATTTTTCTTGGTCATTAAATGAATTGAAACAGGCTCATCCTTGGTTTAAAGACACTGTGTGGGACAAACTCTATGAAATGGAGGCAGCTTTTAAACCAGAGGTGAATGGGGAACTTGATACCCAGAATTTTTATCAATTTGATGAGGAGGTAAGATATATTATATGATGGAATTATATAGTCTTTTTGCTGCTTTTATTTATTACCTTCGTAGATAGATAGGGGAACATAACCAAAAGAGTATGTTGTCCAATATGATGATTGTAAAAATAGTGAAACTAAGAAGCAAAAGTTCACATAATGTATTGTTACACAATCCTGTTGGGTTCCTAAGCATAATTTCACAGTAGTATGATATAATCCGGTTTGGGCCTAGCCCGCACGCGTTTGGTTTTGGGCACCTCCCAAAAGGCTTGAAACTAGTGTAGTTATGTGGCTGCTTATATTCTAGCAATCTGCCCCTCCCACAACTGATATGGGACAACTCCTAACAAATCCTTCTTACATTTAAGGACTAAGTACTTTTTCATTACGTATCTATTTCCCTTTAATTTTGTATATCTACTAATGTTTAAACTCTCGAATTTTATGAGAGTAACACAATAACCTTCTCGTGATATATCCAGAACAGATTCTGTTATTATTTAGCTCCTTTTTTGTTAATATTAATGAATCAGTAAGTTTCATTTCTACAATTTCCTTCACGCTTGGTCTCGACAGGCAGAATATGAGCATCTGGATGCGAGATTACTTTGCTTCCTTATGTTAGTTTGTAAATGTATGCATGATGGATGTTGACATGATGAAAATACTAGTTCAATTGAAAACATTTGTGACTTGTTCTAGCTCGCTAGCGAAACTTTTGCGGAATCAAAGATGACAACACCACAATTTGTGAGTATATTTATGTAAAAAAATAAATTAAACTTTGGGTTGAATGACTCTAATTTTGTGAGCTTATACATCAAAAATCATCTTACAGAGTTTCCAAGGACTTATCAATCATGAAATATTCCATATAGCGGCATATATATAAAATACTTCATGATTCCTGGAACAACTTGATTTCTTTCCATTCTTTGTTTTTCATGTCAGCACGAAGTGACTCTGAAAATCTTAAGTGTTCCTGGTTGAGGGAAAATGATCAAAATAGCAACCAAATAGGGATTTAGTGCCCCATATGGCAGATCAAGAAAAGTTGGCACTTTTTGGGACCTGCATATCGTAATTATAGTGCCCAATATATATCTTTAAAACTTTTGTTTTATGTCTAACTATATACGTTTGTAAGAGGTTTGACAAACAGACTTGTGTCAAATAAATAGGGACTGTGTAGTGCTAGAAATTGATACCGAGTTGTTCTGAGTTAATTTTAAATGCAAGGATCGTTGATCCTTGTAACATATAGAGGTTATTCTTAATATATTGATGGATTTGTTATATCTGCTTAAAATATGCAGATTGAAGATACAACGCCAACAAGGACCGGTTCTGGACGCTTTAGTAAGGTGTGTTGTACTATAATGGAGAAGACAATCCTTGCCCCTTGTTTTTCTTATAAAATAATATAACATGTGAACGAAAAGTTTGTAAAAATAATATAAAACCTGCAGATACAACGTAGATCCGAGGCTATATTAGTGGTGGCCAGTTGTTGGTATTTAGTAACCTATTCACCTGTGTTGATTTGGGGTTTGGGGTGCTGTCAGATGAAATATGTTGCTTCTATTAAAAAAAGAGTTATGAAAGGATGATATGTGGTCAACCCGCCTTTCTATTACTCCTTCCATCCCAAATTAGATGACCCTTTTGAGAGAAAAATATATCCCAAAATAGTTGAGCCTCTCTCTTTTCAATGCACTTTTATCAACAATCTTCCATATCTACCCTCTCTTATTTATCATTTCCAATGCACCATCTAACTAATATTATCAAAAGTCAAAACAATTAATATGGGCAGAGATGGAAAAATGAACAATCATTTAATACTTCTTAATATGTGTGAAATGAGCAGCTCATCTAATTTGGGATGGAGGGAGTAATACATATCATTAATTGCTTGATGACGATAGATTGCAATTTTCATGTTGCTTCTATTATAAAAGAAAAGTTATCAAAGGATGATATATGGTCAACCCGCCTTTCTATATATACATGTCATTAATTGCTTGATGACGATAAATCGCAATGTTCTTATTTCACAATAATAAAGCATCAATTTTAATTAAATTGTAGCATATATGAAACAGTGCTGCAGTCTTTCTATTTTGGTGATTTTGAACTTTTGCTGGTCATCACCTATCACTCAGACCATCTATATGAATATTGCATGACTTTGTCTTGAATCTTAATTCACAAGTATGTTTCTTGGATACCTCATCATATTTCATGGACATCTGGAGAATCTAAAGTAGCATACTCTACATTGAAAATGTGTTGGCAGATGAAAGATCTGAATTTTGTTGGCTATACCTACAAGAATTTTGAGGCTGTCAAAGGGTTACGGCGTTCTGGTACTTACTATGACTCATCTATTACACTTTGATCTTACTACTTATATGTTACTTATTTTTTCTTCTCATGAGTCACGAGTATCCGATGTTTCTTATCTCAGCCTCTGCTTTATGATTTTCTGAATTCTGTAACATTTTTGAAAAATTCAAATACTTTTTTTGGTAATGATTAATTAAAAAATTTAATAAATCAGCACACATGCATCCCTTGAGGGTTGAACTCTTGACTTATTTTTACCTAGAGGAAAGGAGTATTTAGAACAATGCCAGGAATTTTATCCTAATTTCTGAGATATATCAATATTAAACAAAAGTGGACAGCCTTGCATACTGTGTTAGTTCTCATACAAGCCTTCCTAGTCATGAGTGAAGCAGTGTGACCTACAATTGTGCTAATATCATTATCTGTCTTATCCAGTTTTTGTGCTTTATAGATACCAGAGGAGGAGTAGGGATACAGGAGTTACTTCTGGGGACTTCGTAGGAAAAATACTAGAATAGTAATATAGTTAACTAGTTAAGTTAAAAAAATGGAAAAACTTGATATTGCCAATGGAAACTGGATTACCCTTAATTACCAGCTGAGTATGGACACAAAATGTACTTAGTTTACTTATAACTCCTACTGGTCATGGCGGATCTGCCTATGTTAGATATAACTCTTTGTATACCTTTAAATCAAAAGGATTCACAGGATACAATACATTGATTCTGTTATCACTCTCTTCGTTAAAATGGAGTAGTTCATTATAACTTTCATATGCACTACGGCCTGCTATTTTATGTTCACCTGTATTAAACTTTTTGGGATGACTTGAATGTACTAGGAAGGAGTACATCACCGGATCGTCAGTCTACTGATTCTCCTTTAGGTAAACAAATCTTCAACTTACCAAGTTAGCTTCTTTTTAGACGCCATTTTAAATCACAAATGTTAATCGCAATGTTGATTCCTACATTTGTCTGTTACATTCCATTTCTAGGTGATTCTCCAATAGGTAATGCTGGCAAATAGATGCATGATAAAATGTTGATGCTTGTAAACCAATAAGAAGTTTATCGACAGGCCACTTAGTTTTTATCAGATTCTTAATCTACTCATTTGGTGAAGCTTTATTGCTTAGTAGTTTACTACTACATTAGTTCTGAAGAAATTTCTTAGGGATATGTCTAGTTGTAGTAGGGTTTACAGGAAGAAATTCAGCGCGCACAACGGGATGCAGGCTTAGCAGAATGAACAATGTGTAGCAGTTTTGGTTGGCTTTATGATTTTGTTTCTCTGTGAACTATGTATATATTTTGAACCTTGTCACTGAGATTCCATAACTTTAGAACCTTGTGTACATGTATAACATGTCCAAAGGTGTAAAAAATTAAATGTCTGTTGTTCTTTGAAATTAGCAAGAATTAATAAAGCTTATAACAGCAGGATAAATTTGGTAATTTTATGTATTGGGGTAGCCTAGTTTTAAGGGCTATACCCTAGTTATCCAGAAAAAGTAATCTCATTTTTGGATTGCGGTTCGAAATGATAATATTTTGGTCAACATTAATTATCCAAAAGAAATTTATTTGTCATTCGAATAGGATAATATTTTAGTAATCCAACACAAATTAATTGAATCATTACAAAAATATTAATCACCAATAGTCACATACATTTTCCATCATAGTAACTCACAAAAACTAACGACTACTTACCATCATCATACAATTTCTCTTGCGACTTTCTAGCATCAAGAACCTTCCTACGGATGAAATTGATCATCTATAATCGATTATCAATTGTTTAGATAAGTAGATTTTCTCAATTTTGATAATAAAAATCGCTGTTTACATACTGTATAAAAACAGTGATTAGTGCACCATAGTTTATAAATAGTGGTAGGGAAACTGGTTTTTAGTTTGTATTTAGAGTTGGTTTGTATTTGATCACTTGCCTGTATATATATAGGGCCTTTAATATTTAGTAATTATAACCCCACCCCAGCCCCCAGAAATCGGTGATATGAAAAGTTATATTTAACAATTATTCAGTTATATCTCATCCCTAGTCCCCAGAGACCAGTGATCAGAACAGTTATATTTAGTGATTATTCAATGCCCGTTTGGCTGAGCGGCTGAGCCTATGATTTATTACTTAACGTGACTTATTCAATAGGTCGAGAGCTTAAAATGTCTGTTTGGACAATTTTGATTTATTAATGACTTATGAGTTATTAAAAAATCATAATAAAAGTAAAAGTGATTTATGAGTAATTTATGACTTAAGAGTAATTTTTATCAAAAAAAAGTTCAAAACAAATTAGTAACTGCAAAAAGTACCTCAAACTAACTTCTGGCTTTAAGTCAGCTTCTGGCTTATTTCTGATTTTAAGCCGACTTCTGGCTTATTACACAAACAGACAATTTTCAGATTAAAACCAGAGATGACTTAAAACCCGAGTTTTAAGCCCAGGAAAACATGCTCTCGGTTTTATCACAGCCCCACCCCAACTTTATTTCTTCATTCGATCACTGTCATCATCTTTGTTTATCACCATTAATTCCCACTACTAATTGTTGTTGATCTACTACAAATAAGGGGCATAAACTTATTTATTAGAATAAATAATATGCATTTAGAGAGTTTGGGGGGGGGGGGGGGGGGTGGGGGGGAAGATAACCAGAAAAGACAAGGTTGTCGGAGAAGCTTGTACACTAACCTTTGAGTAGATTGGGAAATTATCACCTAGAAACATCCTGAAGCGATCCGAAGAGTCAAGGTTTCATGCAAGAAGACAAAAGTGGTGCTTAGACCTTTGCTAGAACTATTTAAACTTTAAAAAAACTAAGGAATTTATGCATGATACTTGAAGGATGTAATCATACATCCAAGGTTATCATTACAATAGAAGGCATGGATCTGAAGTTGTCATAAGGAGGCCAAGGGAGCTGAGACACATTCCTTCTTTGGAGAAGCTGAAAGCAAGGTTCGAAAATCCACCTCCGGTGAATGCATTGGAACATGTTTGCTTTGAATACCATCGCTTCAAGGATTGATTATTTTGTGTAGAAGCGAACACAACTTAGGGAAGAGAGGGCGACAAAGAAAAAAGTTGATGTAGCTGCTCTAAATGCAAAAGTTAAGAAGACAAGGAAGACAAGCTCAGACTAGATGAACACTCCTATGAATTTTGTATTTACTTTTAATTGATTCTGTAAATTATAAAATATGATCCAAAATGCACTTATTATTATTTTATGTCATTTAGTAAGTTGTATTTTCATGTGTCGGTTGAGTTATCATCTTAAAGGATTCAATTGCCGGACTCTAATAGACAAATAGAGGGGAGATTGTAAAACATAATGTAACGTAATATGTAATGACGATAACTCAACACTATAACCGAAACAAAAAAAAAATAAGTATGATATATGAATCAACAGAATGAAAAATAGATAGATACAAAATTAGACGATCTATAAAATGAAGAAATCACAAGTCACTAGAAGAAGTTAATTAATCTGTTAAAGTCCTAGTCAAGAATAAAGTTCAATATATGTCAGGGAACAACATTTATCTATAGATTCAAGTTTCAGTGTAATCCAGTATCGACCATCTAATTATTTATAAAAAAACAAAGCATTTCTAACCTGAAATGGACTGATCATGATTATTTATCAAAGTTGGTATAAATTTCAGTTTCAGTATTAGTCGTTAAGGAATCAAATTAATGCATCAAACGTCAACACGTACAAAGCGGTTCATCGTATTTATTCAATGGAAAAATGATCAAGTCAATATTGCAGCATTTACAAGTTTAGGAAGTCAATATGCAACCAAAAGGAATTATAGAGAATAAAAATATATGTTTATATATTTATTTTAAATGAATGGGTAATTTCCAAATTTAAAGGAATTATTATTAATAAATATACATTTATGTACACAAAAGTTGAGAGTAACTTCCATTTTTGGCTAAGGGGAAAAGGAGTTTACGCCTCCACTATGTTCCACTGGTAAGCACCAACTCATCCAGTGTGAAATTTTGTCTAATTAACAGCCAGTCCGCGCCTTAAAATGAAATAGGGTATTCACGGTGGCATAAACTCATCTTGAGTTCTATTTTGACTAATCATAGAAGGCAGTCTACGCCTTTACTCGATCTGTGTATAACTAGAGGCGCAAACTCAACATGAAAGTTTTTCTACTAAAGAAATTAGAGAGTTTGCGACATAGAGACTGTAATACACTTACCTGTGATGGTGCTAACTTCTTTAAGGAATTAATTAGCTAAGTCAAAATGGAGAATGTTCAATCAGCAATATATGTATATGCATAAAAAGAACGAACTCATAAATGAACTTAGAAACTATTTGTGAAATGAACTCGCGACTGAACTTAGGAACTAATTGTGAAACGAATTCGAGAATGAACTCGGGAACTAATAGTGGAATGAACTCTGAAACTAATTGTGGAACAAACTCTCGAATAAATTGCGGCAGCTAACCATGGTTGGAAATGAACTCTAAATAGAGACAAGTAATTTTTTTTCAAACTAACAACACACATTATAATTGTGCACACTACCACCTTAACACTCTACACCGAATAGTCGAAATAGATTGAAAGGTTTGTTGAGCGTATTAGTGAGTAGTGATTGTTGTCTGTAGCCGAAGTAATAGTTGGATTTGTAGCACCCCTTGAAGACTTAGTCAATATGATTATTCTCGGAACTTGTCGTGTCATTTAATTATGATTAAAAATGAACATAAAACGAATAATTCCGTAAATCAAATTAAAAACCAATAATTTTGCGTTGACGTATTCACCCCTACTATATCAACTTGGGACTAACAAAATGATATATTACATACCGTTAATACATTGAAACACACCCCATATAATAGAAGGATTAAATTAGTTAACTACAGTTGAACTTCGATTAAGTAATAATTGATAAAGTAATATCCTCACTAAAGTAATATTTTTTTCTAGTCCCAACATAATGTAAATAGTGTATTTTTACTTTCAATAAAATAATAAACTCGATAAAGTAATTTTTTTCATGGTCCCAACGTTATTACTTTAAAGAGGTTTAGCTGTATCAATAACATAATTTTTATTCTAACAATAAACATAAAGAAGCCGTTTAACTATTCGTGATAGAAGTAATTATTACTTGTATGTGGAATTGTTTTATAATTCTCTTAATTTATGTGTTTGGATAAAGTATTGATATTTACACTTATTATTTATAGAAATTATTAATATGATAATAAGAAATCATAATTTTTTCTGGCAAAAATAAGAAAAGAAATCATAAATTTTAAAAATAAGAATAAGCTACTAAAATAAATTAGGAGTTACGTGCATGTTTTGCGTGTAAAAAGTCGAGTTTTTTAAAACAAAAATTGAATTTTTACTTTTCTTAACTCGTTTATGCAAGAAAAAGAAGCACTTCTGACAAACTCTCGTGAGAGTGGAAAGTTGAGAAAGCTGACTTTCTCTTATACAATTTCCACTCTTTTATATTATTTTCAAATAACACTAAAAAAGGCCCCATATGCTATAATTTTCACAAATAATTTCCAAAATATCTGTTGGGAGAAATGACATGAAATAATCGCTTATTAACCCTAGAAAATTAAGTATTTTGATATTTGCAAGAAAACGTAACATCATATTGTATTTAGGTATGAAAATTCCCACAAATCGTAATATGATCTGGCATTTTAGTATGAAACATTATATGAAATAACGTTTAAGCTTTCAAAATGCTAAACGATATAACATTATGAACGCTCATAATCTACTTTTTAAATTACAAAAGGATACAAAATTACAAAATGATACTTAAAACATTTTTTCTATTGATAATATTTAAGGACTTTATCTCCAACAAAAAAAAAAATAAGACAAACACCTCCATTCTACGTGCCCAGAATCCCTGAAAAAACAAAAAGGAAAAGAAAAAAGGGTCATGAATCAAGCCATTGAAGCCCAATTCCAACATTTCCTTGTCGACAGTACCCCCGCTCAAAACCCCAACCACACGCTTCACCACCTCAACCTCAAGGGCAAAACAGTAATTCCAGTCTAAGAACTCTGGGCAGCCTCGTTTTACCTGGGCTTTGAACAGGAGCCCGTTTCCTCGATTCGCGAGCTCAAAAACACTCTCACACCCTCCCCTAAATCTCTTAATCAACCTATACATACACACTCCTGTACGTATACACTCTCATCTCCCGAGCTTCAATTGCACACAGGTACGCACAATTGCGTTTAATCCGTACTTCTAGGGTTTCATTATTGAATTATCGAAATTTTAGCTTAATTTTGTTGAAATTGATGCTTAATTATGTGTTCTAGGGTTTATTTGTGTATGAAGATGATGATGCTGATGTTATCTTTGTGTTTGTTTGTGGAATTGAATTGATGTGATGTTTTTTGTTGAAGTTGTTTACGAAGTGTTGAATCGGAATTGAGGCTGAATTTTTAGCTGTTAGTTGTTTGAATTTGTGTGTTGAGTAGTAGTGGAGGCTCGGAGTTGTCTCGTTGTGTTTGATTTATGGTGTAGAGGAGTATGAATTATGTAGGAATGTTGTGGACTGTTGTTATATAGGTGTGGAATAGATAGATGTGATTGGATTAGTTTACGAGACGTTAAAATTGGATTTGGAGCTTGTAATTTAGTAGAGGTATGGTAATGTGATGATCTGGATTGAAGTTTGCTACTTCTTTTATTGTCTGTATTCAAGGCAGATGTAGACATTTTATTCTGTGATTTGAGCAACGTTATAAATTGTGTGTGACGTATTACCTGATCATTATACATGTAATTGCGTGGATGAGCTGGGGTCGGGGTTATGAATATTATGTAATATGTCGTTATGCCTCGTTTTCTTTGCAATTTCACTGCACATATCTATCTGCCTTCCCAACATTTAATGCATCTTAAGTGTGGCGCACTTTGGTGTATTGAAGATTGCATTACGTAGACATTGGATCTAGTTCCTTTTTTCAGATAATTATAGCATAATAACGTGTCGTCACCTTTGTATATTCCCTCTTTTTTATATATATTTTCACAAGGTGCAGCCCCAATTTACCCAAAAAAGATATTAAAAAAAATGTATCCTTTGTGTTTACTTAAATATCCTTTATGCTTCTTTAACTTGCTATAAGTTTTAAGGTACAGTGAAAATGACATTTCTACTGATGCTGAGCTTGTTTGTTTACAACTAAAAGAGCTAAGATGGTGCAAAATTGGGTCTTTTGTCCATTAGAATCCCTGAGTTGAAATGTTTAGATTAATACTATATATATATGAAGTAGAAACTTAAGTTGTAATGATAATGAGTGTCTTTTGGGTTTCTTACTAAAAGAGGAGAAGTAGGTGATTCGGTTAAATGCATTCTGAGCGGTACCGCCCACCCTACCTACCACCTATAGGCGTCCGTCTGTCATACAGCCGTGATAAATGGGCTCGAACTCGAGTTTGTTAAATGGTGGAGCTAAAATATAAAACATTATTTTGGATTATCTTTTTCGAGCTCGACTTGCATTTAAAATTTTGAGGTTACTATAAATTTAAATATCCAGTGGCGATTAAATTTTTTTACATGAATAGCTCGATTCCTTTCAACTCGTCTTTTAAGAATTTAAGCGCGAACATAATATATTTTTAAACGTTAGACTAGATTAAGCTCGAACTCGCCGCCAATTATAGATCCAATTAGGTTACTCTATCGGTCCGAAGTTCTAAATTGAGTATAGCTTAAGCTATGAAAGTTGTTTTTGATAGATGGTGTATTCTTTTAGCTTTTATTATGCTGCTATCTATCTTGTGGCCCATATATGTTAAGAGTTTTAGGGACCTAAACGAACTTGAACTTATGTGCTTGAAGTATTAAGTAGAGATGTATCTAAGAACTCATAGAGTACCGGTGCATGCTCCGGGTTATCCCATCACGCTGTTCACCTGGTCCCCCCTCTCTGTCCACACACACGCGCGCGTGCACGGACATGCGTGCACTCAAATGAAATGAGTCCTGTTTTATATTTGTGCATCCTTGTGACCATGTCAGTACTCAGTAACAACACAGAGATGAGACGAAGCATACTATAATCTTTTTTGTGTGATTAAATTGGACTGGAATAAGTCATGTGGCCAATAAAGTTTATAATATGGTCACCATTTTCCTTGACATGGGGAGCAGGATCAATGAATATATATAGAAAGGTATCTGTTATTAAAGCAAGTAAGATAATTTTATGGTATGTTTAGAAGTTTTTAAGTTCAGTTGTGGCTGATGTAATGAATTTGACTGATATAGAACATTTTTTATCAAGTAGAATTATTTTGGTATAGACTGTTCTTTGAAATTTCAAGTTCCCTAATAAGCTTGAGTTGATATTTATATGTATCATATACTTATATTTTTGCCCTGCTTTTCAGTTTAAACTGGGAAATGGAATTTCGTGTATAAATATTTACTTGTGTGATGTGCTCTGAAGTGTTATATATAGGAAGAAAGCTATATATGAGGATAAAGTGATTACACTTTTCAAAGTATATTTATTATTTTAGACCTAGCCTTGCTTTCTTGTGTCCTCTATTTTCACCCAATTAAATTTGGCAACACACAACAGAAAGTTTTTCCATCTTATTACTGCAGTATTAAGTCTACTTCCAATTGTTTTTTGTTCTTATAAGAACTTGGGACCAAGCCAGCAAGGTGCTATGTGATCTGAAGATTCTGAACCCCCCCCCCCCCCCCCCCCCCCCCCCCCCCAACACACACACACACACACACTCTCACGTACACACTTCCAGTTCTAACTTTACCTATATAAATGTGTACTGATGATTATACTTATTTTTAACAGCAAGCAAACTTTCTTTTATTAGTCTATCATATCTTATTTTTATGAGAGCTCCCCAGCAGAAAACATAATTTGTATAGAGAGCACTTTGAGTATCTGGGAAGTGGGAAACTTAACGCGGGCAGGGATTTTGTTCAAGTATTAACTAAACCGCTTTATCCGTTTCATTATGACTAATTGATCAAATAATGGTTTCAGTTAATACTGACAAGCAAATTGAAATTGTGAAATCTAATATAATGGCCTATGAAGTATCTCAGCCGTCTTAATTGTGACAATATATATATAAACATAAATAATGTATGTAATACATGTGCATTGCTTTCTTTTCCCCGAAAGTAAGTTAGGATGCAGTGTGTTGGTGTACTGTGCAAAGTCCAGCATTGGGGGTGGCTTTGTGCCTTGAATAGTTCTAGTGCCATTCTTGTTTGTATAACTTTTACTCTGTGCTTTGGTAGGTGAATGTGTGATAAATATTCGCTCTTTTAAACTGGTTGTTCTGATATGTACATTTTGTAGGGTCATCTAGGGCTCCCCTTGAACTCGATATTCTTCTTTGAAGATCATTTCTTTGCCTACTCGGGTCAAGGGTTTGTGCACAGCTCTAGTATCCAGGGGTGCTATCATATTGTCATGGGCTTCGTATCAGTAAGGAAGTTCTTGAACTAATGCAATGGCAGCATCTGGTAAATTTGATTTGTCTTCTGGAAGCCCGGATAGGCCCTTGTATGCCTCTGGGCAGCGAGGATCTTACTCAGGTGCTTTATTGGACAGATCAAGCAGTTTCCGTGAGAATATGGAAAATCCTATTTTATCAGCTCTTCCAAGCATCTCAAGAAGCACTTCACCTGTTGCACAAGGAGATGTAACTAACTTTTTACAGTGCTTGCGATTTGATCCTAAAGCAATGGTTGCAGATCAGAAATTCAATCGACCAATGGATTTTAAGCGGCTAGCTGGCCTTGCTCTTGGTGTTCCATCAGACGACTCTCCATCTGGTTCTGTGAAAAGCAATCTTGCTTCTTCATTACCTGAGGAAGTTAAACGTTTCAAGCTTGGTTTGCGGGAAAGTAGTATTAAGGCCAGGTATAGTTCGTGTCTTGATACTTTTCTTTCTTTGAGAGTTAAATTATATTTATAAAGTTGCACTGCATTAATATCAGGGAGCGTGTGAAGACTTTCAGCGAGGGGTTATCAGTGTTCAGCAAGTGCTTTCCAGGCATACCATCAAGAAAAAGATCCCGGTCAGATGTTTTATCCGGGGAGCGGTTATTTTCAAGTGATCGTTCTGTTAGTGGGCCACCTGGAGGTAAAATGGGTGCCTTGAGCCATACTGTTACTAGTGGTTTTGAACGTGACCAACAAAAGTCAGATGAGAGAATTAAGAATTCAATCCCGAACAAGCGCACCCGAACATCAATGGCAGATCCCAGGGTTTGTATATTGATTCTTATGTGAAATATATGTGTGTGTGTGTGTGTGTGTGTATTTCGTCGAAGGATAATTGGTATTTTATATACTAGCAATTCTTTAAATATTGTTTTTGTAACAATAATGATGTTGATCATACGCGAGAGCATTCTTTTTTCTCTTGAGACCCTGCGTTTATATATCTTTTTTTTTAATATGAAGTTCAATGGTCATGCCTTTGGTACCCTGGATATATATTACTCCCTCCGTCCCCCTCAAATGTTTACATTGGGGGATGGGGGCTCGGCACGCATTCTAATGCTCTCATAAAATATAGTTTGATAAATTATTTTGATTTTTTTTTTTCTGAATAAATATTTACTATCTAAATTTTTATACAGAAAAGAAAATTTTCAAAAAAAAGTAATGAAACTATGTTATATATGCGCCATAAAATGCGTGTCGAGCAATGTAAAAAAAGTGTAAAGAAATGAGAGGGACAAAGGGAGTACTAGATATCATATCCTACTCTGAGAAGGTTCCGGTTCCTCCCTTCTTTCTTTTATAAGTCTATTTGACATCACATGGTTTGGTGAATAAGCTCCCTTTAATCAAACTGCTATTAGCATGTTTCTTGGATATGTTAGGAACAGGTATTTTGGGATATAGCCTTCTTATTCTGGATTACAGTGTTCACATGCTTCTTTTGTTCGTCATTTACGCTAAATGATAGTATATGTTGCTGGACATACTAAATGTTCCTACCTTCTTCTGTTTAAGTATTTAATGTCCATTTTGTTAATGGTATTTTTTTTTTATGTTCCTCGTCTTCTGTTAAACACCCTTTGTTTGCTTAAAATCTTGTCACACTTCATATTATGGATTAATGAAACCAGTTTTTATATCTTATATAGAACTGATATATATATTTCCAACAATTTAGATTGATGTACGACCAAATACTCCTGCAAGGACATCTGGCAATGCTGATAGGGATAAAGAAGGGTCAAGACCTCCAAATAACAGTGTAACTCAGGTTGAAGACCGAACACTGCCTATAGGTGTTGATATTTGGGAAAAGTCAAAAATGAAGAAAAAACGTTCTGGGATAAAGGCAGATGCTGCTCCAAGTTCCATTGCATTAAAGCTAAATGATGGGTATCGGGAACCAAGACAAGGATTGCAGCCAAAGCATCTTTCGGAATCTCGTTCTAGGTTGAATGATTCCAATGGTTTAAGGTAATTTTTTATACTGCTAAGCATATTGTATATAGTTCGTAGAACTATTATCATATTTTCAATTTTGAAGTAATAATGTATACCTCTTATGTGGCATTAATTAATTAGTTGATCCTAATAGTACTTATGCATGATTAGCAGGTTTCTTTTACTTGCAGAAGTCTGATTTTTTTTTTTTCCCCCAGTGTCAATTCTTGTTCAGAACATTTAAATTTTTTCTCGAACTTTGATATTGAAACTTATAACTTTAGAACATCGGTGTATGACACTTTCCCTTGCACGTACAATTTCAAGTGTGCCGGTTTTGGATAACCAATGTGGCTGTAATAGTTTATTGTTACTTGTCATCAAAACAAATGTATGTACTCTGAAGACATGCAACGATCATGCAAGAATCCATAACTAAGTCTGCATAAGGCGTAATGTAATGGTCAGCCAGGTCACCCTTATTCGTTAGTTACTTGCTTGTCTGCCCAAAGGTCATAGTGTAGGTTTATTGGAAGCAAAGGTAAGTTTTAAGTCTATTATATGAACAAATCTAAGCCACCTGATGGGATGACAAATCAAATATCCCTACACTTGGCTCCTGACTTGATGGCTCGTTGGCTTTTAGTTTGAAGAAGTGGAATTCGTCTTCCTCGTTACAAAGATGCACCTGTAAATATATAAAAGTATTTAAAGCCCCAGTCTTACTTGTCTGTATCAACTGAATATTACAATTTTCAGTCACTCAACAAATCCACCTTGTAAGAGTCGATTATATGTCTAGCTCTCTATGGAAAAATAAGGTCTCTTTCATGCACATATATTTAATTATTTCCAATTATTTGTTTTTACACTACTTTTCTAAGTACTCCAATATGTATTATACTTAGGCCAGGAGCTGTTAATGGAATTATTGGGGTTGTAAAAGCTGATGGCGCATCACAGCCGGCTAGCCTGGGTGTGCGTTCTTCCATCCCTAGGTCTGAGCAGGACATTGCTTCTGCTCCTAACGAGAAAAGAGTAACTACTAGTTCGGACAAGGAGAGAGTTAATCCCAGAGCTGTCAACAAGTATGCAATGTGTTCAAGATTGGGTCCTTATAATACCTTTCTGTTTTCTTCCATCTCTTACTTCTTTCTATTTTCTTAGATCAGCTTAAATCATAAAAATATGCTATTTGTTTTGTCACCAGAACGAATACCAGGGAAGAGTTCACTTCTGCCAGTCCTACTTCAAGTGTAAAACTCAATGCAGCTTCTCGGGCTCCACGGTCAGGTCCAGGCATTGTTCCAAAACTATCACCGGTTGTTCCAAGGGCAACTGCTGCTGATTGGGAATTTTCTCAGTGTACAAGCAAGAACCCAACTGCTATTGGGACTAACAATCGCAAACGCGCTTCTTCAACACAATGTTCATCACCACCTGTTGCTCAATGGGCTGGCCAGAGGCACCAGAAGAATTCCCGTTCAGCAAGAAGAACAAACTTAGTCCCTATTACTAGTAATGATGAAACCCCTTCATTAGATACTATGTCTGATGCTGCTGGTACTGAAAATGGGTCAGTCTTCCCAAGGCGCCTTTCCAGCAATTCCCCTCAGCAGGTTAGAATAAAAGGGGATCAGTACCCATCGACTGCATTATCAGAAAGTGAGGAGTCTGGCGCTGCTGAAGTTAAATCTAAAGATAAGGCCAAGAACTCTGACGAGGCAGACAATAAATCTGGGAAGAATGTTCAAAAAACTGCTACTCTTGTTGTGCCACCAAGGAAAAATAAGATGGCTACTGGAGATGATATCGGAGATGGCATTCGAAGACAAGGAAGGACTGGACGAGGTTTTAGTTCCACGAGGTCCCTCGTTCCAGTGACCATGGAAAAGCATGGTAATATTGGAACCACAAAACAGCTCAGAAGTGCCAAATTTGGTTTTGACAAGACAGAGAGGTTCAAACCTTTTCCTTGCTTTTACGATTTAAGGTCTTTCATTAGTGTTTACTATAAATGACGGGTTACACTTGTTTAACATACTATAAATTTATGAAAAATTTACAGCAAAACAGGTCGACCACCAACTAGGAAGCTCTCAGATCGTAAGGCTTATACCCGGAAGCATACTACATTAAATGCTGCAGCAGATTTTCTTGGTACTCTACCCCAAAAACTGCTTTCTTATGTTTGGCATTAATTAATTAATTGTTTTTTGATTCTTGAATGCTTCCGCTGTTAATATTCTTAGTTGGTTCCGATGACGGGCATGAAGAGCTACTGGCGGCTGCGAATGCTGTTACTAGTACTGGTACTGTTTATTCATAAATATTATTATTATTTTTCTATTATCTATTAATATATGTTTGTCAGTCTGATACACATCATTATCATTGTAGCTTATGCTAGTTCAAGTTCATTTTGGAGGCAGATGGAGCAGTTATTTCGTTTCATTTCTGAAGTTGACATTGACTATTTAAAGCGGCAGGTATTGTGTTGCATTGATTTTATTTCTAAAGAATGTTTTGTTTTGATGGTCTGGAAAAAATGATTTAGGCTCACATGTTCAACATTTATAGTTTAAACATATTTCTAGCATTTATTATGGAGTTTTATATCATTAAAAAAAAGTATTATAATATTACTTATGATAATAGTTAATAGAGAAAGTAATAGCATTGAATCGCTCTACTTGTACGTTATCTGAAGCTGGTTCTCATTGTTTGTATCTGGTACTTTATATCTGAAGACTTGAATTTTGTTTTAATAATTTGTGAAATGGCATTTCAAATGGTAAAAGTCCTTAGTCCTCTAAGAGTGCAATACTGTAATAAATAAAGAAGTATTGGCATCCATCCTGCTACAAATGACATCTCATATAAGCTTCCTCTGTCTCTAAAGTGGCAATTTAAAGTTGTTTTGATTAACAAACCAAAAGCAATGTGATTTAACAAAA
Source organism: Daucus carota subsp. sativus (assembly GCF_001625215.2). Classification (NCBI taxonomy): domain Eukaryota; kingdom Viridiplantae; phylum Streptophyta; class Magnoliopsida; order Apiales; family Apiaceae; genus Daucus; species Daucus carota. Next base: position 10,135,743 of record NC_030388.2, on the reverse strand, counting down.
AATTTTAAGCACGAAAGCTTGTGCCTTTGACTTCCTTCCCGGGAAAAGCTAGCAAGAGGGCTACTGGATCTTGTTATGTTTGATTTTTAGGTCTGTTCCTTGAAGTTTCAAATACTTTTCAGTTGTAAGATCAATTATATTCGATCATGTGAAGATTTATCTTACTTCTTTCTTGTATCAGATAACAGTAATACTTTATGATTTTACATTCATATGATGATGCTATCTTTCTTTTATATCACTTTCTACCCAGCGCAGTATCAAAATTCTGAATTAGAATGCAAGTTGCTTAATTTAACACTTAAACAATTTAGTATTATAATCATATTAAAGAACTCCTTTCCTTGTTTCTTACAGGAAAATATTGACATTACTGCTCTTAAATCAAACCTGATACCATCAAACAGCCTGTTGCACAATGGAACTGTGTTTGACCGATTAAGAAACATGTCTGAAGGAAAGTATTCTGAATTTAGCTTAGACCAATTTAGCCCAGGAGCAGGATCTTCCAGTGACGTTCCCCTGTGTCAGATACTTCTTTCTGCTTTAATTTCAGAAGATGGAAATGAAGAACCTTGCTGCAGTGAAAACGAAGGATCAGAATATAACACTTATGGATCTGATGAGTTTGATGAAGAGGTAGAACCTGATTCTTTCAGCCACCAGTCATTACACAACTTTGAGCTTGCTGGGCGCACTGGTTTGGGTGGATATAGGATAACTGCCAGTGGGAGATCCTTTAATGAGCTGGAGCATGATGTGTCTGAGAAGGACAGTTTTTCCATGCCAGGCATGTATATTACATCCGGTGTCGATCATTCCCAAAACGACTCGCTTCCAAAACAAGCAGAAAAACCTGTTTTATTCTGCTCCAATTTTCAGTATAACAAAATGTCCATTAATGAAAGGGCACTGTTGGAGATTCAAAGTATTGGACTTTCCCCTGAACCAGTGGTATATTCCCTATTTGTTCCTAGTTTTTTCAGTTTTTGTTGTGTATCTCTGTGTTTGTGTGCAAGGGAGGGGGGGTTTAAATTATTTTCCTGACATTTTGCAAAGATATCTTCATTTGAGTTTCTGTTATTTTATAGTCCTCAAGTTCCTGATCAGTTTTTAATATTTATTGCCTCCTTTTTTGGTCAGCCTGATTTAGCTCAAACAGGGGATGACGAAATCAGTCGAGATATCAAAAAACTTGAGGACAAGTATCAGGAGCAGGTAAAATTTTGATTGTAAAATAGGTCAAAGTAAATTGTAGTTGCATAACAAGTGTTAGCTGCTTCTTGTCAGACCTTGTAATTTATGACTAAGATCCTTGTCAGGGCCAGTTTCAGGCTTTAGTACTTTATCCATAAGTTTTCCCTCTTGGATTATACAAGCAAGCCCAATGCAATGCCAAAGCATTGCTGTAATTCGGAACAAAATGTAAAGAAGTTACAACTCCAAAGGAGTTGCATAACTTGTTGCAAATATGCATAAATGAATACTTGGTCCCCATTTTGCAACCAAGGAAGCATATATGCATCTAGCGACATCATCAATCAACAATAAATGAAGTGCCAGTAACGAAATCTGGTTGATTTGTTCAAAAATTAATTACATTTTGAAATTATATGGTTGAATAATGCAACTTAGCTTTGTGTGCAATGGGTACTATTTTGCATTTTGTTGTATTTGCTCTAACAAATTGATTTGTAGGTGCATCTACTTTCTTGCCTTCAATTCTTGCTATAATTTGAAGTTGCATTTATATAAGTCACAATTCATGTACAAGGGATTAATTTGTAGTTTAGTGTATAACCATTAACCACCCAGATAGTCTTATAAAATTTGTAGGGTGGTTGATGCCGTAAATTCTCTCACCTAAATAAAGAACAGTCCTTGTACCACTTTTTATGTTATTCTCTCGGTTTACTTGAAGGTAGGAAGATAATTAGACTATTATCATTTCTTTAGAACCCTTATTCGGTTTTCTGTTTCAAATGATAGGTTTGTAGGAGGAAAGACTTCCTTGACAAACTGTTGAAGTCGTCAATAGAATCAAGAGAGCTTCAAGAGAAGTAATGACCATCTCCATTCTGTTTAGACAATCATTGCAATTGATAAACTTTATTGACTCTTCACATCTGGGTGCTAAGGTTGACATTGTTGTCGTACAGGGAATTGGAACGGAGTGCTCTTGAGAAACTTGTCGGAATGGCATATCAGAAATACATGGTAAGCCTTGATTTTTGGACAGAATCATATTTGCAGTATATAATTTTTATTAAAGTTAAAAGTAGTGTATAAGTTATTGTCTCTTATTTCCTTGTCCTTACAATTTCAATTCCGTCATGTTGCATGGGAAAATTGACAGCCTAAAAAGTAGCAAACAGTTTTATCTTAATATTTAATGAGCAAGGCTGAAGGGAACTGTTATTCTTAACATGATCTGTTTGTCTAAGCTTGTATTTATAGAAATTATATTTGTTTTTATTCGTAGCAACAGTGTGCCTAAATTATAATACATCTGCTCGATACAAGCATTGTATTATTACGTATGAAGGTCAGCAATTAAATGTAGATTCATGTGATAATTCTAGCCAATTTAGAGTTGTTATCTGTCTCTTTATACAGAATCACAAATTTTAGCTAATAAATACAAGTACTTGAGGGTGGCCTGTCCTTATATGCACCCCTGTGTTGAAATCACATGCAACAGACTGTAGACTTTTTCCTTAAGCAAGGCTTTAACCAGTGATTGCATGGTTGTTTTATTTGCTTTGCCCTGAATTGACTAAGAGTGGCCTAAAGGGTACTTGAAAGAATAAACAGAAGTGGATACTATCATACAGTGTTGCATTCTTTGAGTCATCTTGAGTGTGCAATACAATGTTGACAGTGTATAGTTGTGTACTAAAGAAGTTGTGGATGTGATTCTGTAATTCTCCTATTTCATTAAGGACTATGTTTTTATTGTATATTACATTTGACAGAGTTGTTGGGGTCCAAATGCCCCTGGAGGAAAGAGTGCTAGTGGCAAAATGGCGAAGCAAGCTGCTCTAGCTTTTGTCAAACGAACATTGGCACGATGTGTGGAATTTGAAGTAACGGGTAAAAGCTGCTTTGGTGAGCCTTTATTTAGGGAAATGTTTCTCTCTAGTTCTTCTCAATTGAGTGACGCTCAACAAATGCATGTCACTAGAGATGGAGAATCTGAAACACATTATGGTATTGCATCAAGACCTTCGAGGGAAGGTAGAATTTCAGGTATTGTTTATGTTAATTTTTTCACCAGTTTTTGGACATTTCTGCTTTTACCACGTCATGCCAAAAGTCGAATTTCATTGTGGATTTAGTCTAATATGGACTATTGATATATATGCTCACAGCTGGCATATTTTCACGCGTTTTGTTTCATATTTTTATGTAAATTTCTTCTTCAGGTCTTGTGGGTACACCGCAAACCCCTTCCGTTAGCAACCATGATGCGTATAGTCCTGGCGGTTTCTTAGGGAACTACCTCCCTGAGAGAAATATAGGCAAAGAAGATACATGGTCAAACAGAGTGAAAAAGAGGGAGTTGTTGCTTGATGATGTTGTTGGGGGTGTTGTTGGAACTTCACCAGGTATCTCTTCAGGCATTGGCACTTCAATTTCAAGTAGTACAAAAGGAAAGAGGAGTGATAGGGACAGAGAAGGTAAAGGAAATAACAGAGAGGTCTTATCTAGAAATGGGACTACTAAAAATGGGCGGACAACATCTGGCAATCCCAAGGTAGAAAAGAAATCCAAGTTGAAGAGTAAGCAGAAAACAACTCAATTATCTGCTGTCAATGGCATTATTGGAAAGATGTCCGAGCAACCAAAAAATTTACCATCTTCTATTCCCAAGTCTGGGGATAATGGAAGGGAAAAGGACAACTTTAAGTTGGATGTATTGGACAACACTGAGGCCATTGATTTTTCCACCCTACACATGGATGGGGGTCTAGATGTCCCTGATGATCTTGGTGATCAAGGGCAAGACATTGGTTCGTGGTTAAATATTGACGATGATGGGTTACAAGATGACGACTTTATGGGCCTTGAAATTCCCATGGATGACCTATCAGAGTTAAATATGATGGTCTGAATTTTCTTTCATTGTATAGACCTGTTTATTATACAGTTCACAGAGGAAACAGAATCACCGTTGTAAGAGGTGACAAGATACATGGATGGTCATGGTACTGCCCCTTTCATAAGCAGGCTATAGATTCTTTTGGAAATCCCGCATAAGTTAATCTCCGAATGAACCTTTCGGATTTTGCTCTGGCTTAAGTTGATGATGTTGACTGTAAAAATATTTGCGCACATCCGAGCTAGTATGTCCTAGTCATATCTTAGCAATGACTGTAGTCTGGATGTAACATTAAATATTAGGGCTAATAGGCCTTGTGTACATATTTTCAGTTTTCAATAAAATAAACTCGTTTAGTCAATGGTTATTCACTTCGTGCTGCTTCCTGAGCAATATGTGTTTATACTTACTAAAGTGCAAACCAAAGCATTAAAGTAGAGTAACTGTCATTAACATAACTAGCCTCTGCCAAGGCATCTGTGCATATAATTCCTAGTGGAAATTATGTGGCGACATTCCAGTGTGGTAGAGTCCTTTGGATGTTGATGAACGCATCAAACTGATTTGTGGATAGTACTTCATAGAGTGTTATCGTCTGGGATTGTCAATTTGTATAAAACAAATTGTTGGACAGATATAGCTATCGACCCGCTGGTTGAAATTTTAGTTTGGAAGTGTAAGTGTGTTTGGAATAATAATTTATGCAGGTATCTGGGCGTTGGAGTCACGGGCGCTTCAAGTTACCACCATCCTGGTTGGAAAACCCAATTCCTAATCGCATTTTCTGATGATTTAACTGGTTTGTAAAACAGACTAGCACATTAAACTCTTGTGTTTTCTCTTATTATATTGTTTTAATCATTTTCCAAACATTAATATGTTTCTCTACACAAAATGAAGTTTGATTCAATTCTTAGGCATAATATTGTTGTTGTTATAAAACTTAACTCGACATAAATTTATGCGCCTAAATTTGAAAAGCAAAGTAAGAGTAAATAGTTGATTGTATTATGATCGATTATAACAAAGGATCTTACACGATATTACCAAGGTTACAATTAAATTGTATGTTGGAAGCTCTGTTCTAAAAGTCGGTGATTAATCACGATTAATCACCGATTAATCTTTGTTCCGTAACTCGCCGAACTGATTAAATTTCCGACTAATCACCGATCAATTCAATTAATCTCCGATTAATCCTTGTTCCGTAACTTCACCGATTATGTCTGATTCCCGATTTTTACAACACTGATTGGAAGCGAACCTGATTTCATACCGTAGGTATTAATTAATCTTCCACAGACTTGATTCGCTTCTAGTTGTATCTCGCTTAAATTATACTCCCTCTGTCCCATAATTTTTGGCTTGTTTGACTTTTGATGGTCAAATTGACCAAAATTTGACCACAAATTACATATATAATATGATTAAGAACAATCATAAAAATTATATCATTAAAAAAATATACTTTACGTACTTTATTATGCAAAATTTATATTTTTTGAATTACAATAGAATTACAAGTAATTTGTAGTCAAAGTTCAGTCGACCACAAAAAGTCAAACAAGCCAAGATTTATGGGACAGGGGGAGTATATCAAAGCATACCTGATTCCATAATTTTAGATATTAACCTGAATTGTTAGACTTGATCTTCCACTGAATTGATTCGACTCTAGTTGTATCTTATCCAAACTGATGAGAATAGAGGAATAGAGGTTGGAATAGCCATGTGGACCAAAACCTATATTTTTCTTTATATAGTAGACTTATCAGACCTCATTAACCCTAATAAAATTTACTATTTGGGTATTACATATTACAAAACACATACCAAATAAAATGATTTGAGGACTCTGTATTTTACACCATTTAATTAGCCCAATAAATAGAATAAACATGATAGATATAACCTGTCTTTAATTAGTATGCCCATATATTATTATTACTCCCTCCGTCCCCCTCAATTGTTTACATTGGAGGGGGACACGGAGACCAAGACAATATATGAAAAATGAGTAAAGTTAGATGAAAAGTGGGTAAAGTGGTGGGACCTATCAATATATAATAATAGATTTGAGATAGTGGAGGAAAGTAGTGGGTGTAATAGTAGTTTTTATTGTTAAATATGAGATAGTGGGGGAAGATAGTGGGTGTAATGATGAGAAAAACTTACTATTTATGGTAATGTAAAGAAATGAGAGGGACATCCCAAAATAGTAACTGTAAACAAATGAGAGGGACAGAGGGAGTAGATTATTAAATATAATATAACAATCTCCCACTTGGGCTACATATTATACTAAACAATCTCATTCAATAACTAAAGATGCACACAAAATTGTTTATTTTTAGATATATCTTCTTGAGTCAATCTAGTCCATCTCATATAAAAACATGAACCAAAACGACCTTCGTCACATTATCAAAACTGGATCCTCAATGATCATCACATTAATATATTCAATGACATAAATCAAGTATGGATGTGTAATTTGAAATTACATGCAATGTAATATTGATCATGCCTATTTCCTAATGATCCTAAATACCTTAGTAAGATCAAAATCTTTATTCTTTCAAACCTTTATGTCAAACCACAATTAAAAGATAACTCATAAAGAGAAAATAGGGAGAATAAATTATGAACTTTATTCTGCTGAAAACTCAAAATTACATAATGTGTCACAATAGCGTCAACATATGAACCAAGTACCTAAAATTAAAAACAAAACAAACTCCCACTAGAACTGAACATCCTCCAATGAGACAACGCCCATTTGAGCAGTATGTCCATGAAAGACTTTAGGTGTCAAAGTTTTACTAAGCGGGTCTACTAGCATAAAATTTGTTTTTATATGCTCAATAGACACTATATGATTATGCACTCTTTCTATAAGAACTAGATATTTAATATCTATATGTTTAGAAGTTGTGGAACTTCTATTATTATTTGAAAACTTAGTTGTTGTTCGATTATCACAGTAAACTTTCAATTCTCTTTTAGTTCCATTAACAACCGGCAATCCTATGACAAAATTTCACAACTGTAGCATGATTGATTGCCTCATAGCAAGCTATAAATTCTTCTTCATGGTAGATTAAGATATGAGTGTCTACTTAAAACTCTTCCATGATATATCTCCTCCACCAGCTAACATGAAAACATAACCAGAAATAGATTTTCTTATATCTATGTAATCAGCAAGATCAGAATCCGAATACCTAATAATCTCTAAATTTACCGATTTCCGATAAACGAGCATGTAATCTTTTGTTCCTTGCAAGTACCTCATAACCCACTTGATTGCAATCCAATGATCCAATTTGGGTTTACTTGAATAACTGCTTAACATACCCACAATGAATGCCAAATCTAGCAGGGTACAAACTTGAGCGTATATAAGACTCCCAACAGCCGAAGCATAGGAAATGATTTGCATCTCTTTTCCTTCAATATCACTCATGAGGCACTGTTTGAGACTAAAATTTTCTCCTTTAGCAATAAGAGTGTTTTCATGCACAATCTTTTATGCCAAACCTAGCAGGTACCTTCTCGAGATAGCTTTTTTATGATAACCTCTCGATGTATCTTAATTTCTAATACAAAAGAGGCGTTGCCAAGATCTTTAGTCTCTAAATGATTTGTCAAAAATCTCTTAGTTTCTTTCAATAAGCCTATATCGTTAAATGCCAAGATTATATCATCGACATATAGCACTATGAATATGAATGTACTCCTACTGAACTTGTGGTATATGCATTTTTCAACAACATTTGGCTCAAAACCTTATGATAGCATAGTTTGATGAAAGTTGCGATTCCACATATGGGAAGCTTGCTTTGTACCATAAATGGATCGTTTTAGATTACAAACCAAAGTCTTTGGATTACCAATCTCAAAGACTATTGACAAAACTTTTGTCACCATTGACAAAAGTTGTCTTAACAACCGTGTGGTATAGCTCTAAATCAAAATGAGCCACAAATGCCATTATTTTTCAAAATGAATCTTTCGATGACACTGGAGAGATGGTTTCTTTATAGTCAATGCCTTCTATTTGAGAGTATCCCTTTGTGACTAAACGATCCTTATATCGCTCAATATTTTCCTTGAAATCTCTTTTGGTTTTAGATATCCATTTACAACCAATTAATTTCACACCTTTAGTCAACTTGACAAGATCCCAACTTCATTTTTTCTCATAGATTTCATCTCATCATTCATGGCTTCAGTCAACTTATCAAAATTTTCACTTTGTTTGGAGTTGACTGGGTCATCCTCCATTATCCTATGTCCAACTCATGCTCTTGAAGAAATATAATATAATCATCCGAAATTGCATTCCTTCCCTCTCTAGTGGATCTCCTAAGTGGCACTTCAACTTCTTGAGGTTGATTATAAGCGAGCATTTCATCTTGACATTCTCCGTGTATTTAAGTTATATTGTAATTAATTGGATTTTTATTTAAATAATTATTAATGTTTTATTGTAGGATGTTATAAATTTTAATCAGATATGGATTGAAATTTAAACAGCAAGGATTTGAAACTAATTCAAATAAAATTTGGATTCTTAAGAAAGCTGTGCAGCATTCACTATTTGGGTCATATTTGGAGTTCTAAAAGTCTAAATTAGATGATTCAAGATCTCTAGCGAAGCTTAGGGAAAGACCTGTAATGCAGATCGTGGTGTTGAATTTATATTCCAGTTAAACATTAGTTTGGTGGACAACGCACAGCCTGTCATCCCCAAACTAATGTGTAAGCTGAGTAGTCTAATAGAGAAATCAAGGGTCTTCTTCAAAAAAGTTTGGAATCTAAACATCAAGGATTGGTCTACAAGATTGGATGAGGCTCTTTAGACTTATCGCACAACGTACAAAACTCTGTTGGGTATGTCTCCTTACCAATTAGTTTTCGGAAAAGCTTGTCATTTATCAGTTGAGCTTGAACACAAGGCTTATTGGGGTCTAAAAAATTTAAATTTTTGATAGGCAACTGGCGGGTGAAAAGAAAATTTTACAGCTTGATGAGTTAGATGAACTCAGATTCTTATCTTATGAGAATGCTAAACTTTACAAGGTGAAGATAAAGAAATGGCATGATAAAAATATTCAGTCTCGAGTATTTGAGGTGGGACAACAAGTCTTATTATTTAACTCAAGGCTAAAATTATTTCCTGGTAAGTTAAAATCTTGATGGTCTGGACGCTTCACAATCTTGAAAGTATATCTGTATGTTGTCATTTCTAGTGCCCGTACCCATCGCGTTACCACTTCAGGTGGCCAAAATAATATTGATTTCGAAATTGGCCACACACATGTCCATGTACAGGGTTCCGTCCTAACCTCGTCCTCCTCTATGCTCTTTCTCACATTCATTCTTCAGAAATGACATATTATGTACTTCGGGTAACTAGGTAGATCATGTGAGATGTATCTCATGATTTTCCAATAGCAACTCATTATTCTTTTCAGCCACAAGAAGGAGAGGTATCAACTCACCATAATTTTGAAAATTCCGCTCCCTATATTTTTGAGCCAGGATCATAGTGTTAGGGTGAAAGGTTAAGAGGGTCTTTTCAATCATTTTAGCATTAGTAATATTTTCACCACATAAAATTAATTTTAAGTTTATCTTGAAAAGAGCAAAATTATATTCAGCTACACATTTGAAATTCTGTAACCTCAAATTTATCTAGTCATACTGGGCTGATGGCAAGTGAACAAATTTCTGGTGATCAAATCTATTCTTGAGATTCCAAAGGGTTAGTGGATTTCTGATAATAAGATATACAGATTTTAGGTCTTCTGGATGTGTTGCCTAAGAAAGATTATTGCGTTTACATTTTATTCTACAGTTTGGATTTTTTCTGGGTCAATGGTATCTTTTAGGCCACTAGCACTAAGGTGTAATTTCTTGTCAAGAACCCAAGACAAATAATTATTTTTTGGAAACTTCCAAGACAATGAACTCTAATTTTGCAAGATTCGTCATTCTAAATTTAAAATAGATATTTAAAATATAATACAATAATATAACATGTCGGTGAATAAATAATTAATCATGTGTCACATAAAAATAATAAGTATATAAAATTATATAACATGGAGTTTCAAAAAAAAATTATATAACATGGATTTTTAATTTAAACAGAGATAAAATTATATCTAATCAACTTTTTTCTTAATATTTGTATTGTTTTTAAAAGGGACATGTATAATGGGACGGAAGGAATATTATACATTCAACTACATTTGAATTTGTAGTAGAGAATTTAGCAACCTACAAATACAATAAATATAATTGTGTGTCGGCAGTATTTTAAAAAGTGGAAATCCGACTTAATCGATAAAGTTACGGGACAAACATTAATCGGAGATTAATTAGATTGATCCAGGATTAATCAGATGATTAATTGGATAATCGGAAATTTAATCAGTTTGACGAGTTACGGAACAAGAATTAAACGATGATAAATTATGATTAATTACCAATTTTCAGAACAGAGTGCGCCAGTATTAGAAAACATATGTTGTTAGCTGGCTCCGCGTATTGAACTTCTCAATAGTAAATTCTGGAAGGTGATTTTGACCATCACCGCTTGCTTTCAGATTATGACAGTTCATGCGCCACTATTAGAAAACATATGTTGTTAGCTGACTCCGTGAAAGGTGATTTTGACCATCACCGCTTGTTTTCAGATTATGACAGTTCATATTATACTCTGTGCTCCCTTTTCAATAGCATTTTTTGCAAATTTCACACGTATTAAAAAATATTAAATATTATGACTTGTTATTATTGTCATCACTAAAATCATATGAATTACACGTGAATACAGTAAAGTTTCAATACATTTTTAATAGAATTTCATAGCTATTTGCTTAAAATTTTTCGAAAATTGTGTAAATTTATGATAATCAATTTTGAAAATAGTATGAAATTGCATTGAACAAAGAAGAGGACAAATTTTATGGGACATTACCTTATAATAACAAAAGTTACCAAACTATTAAAATGGGAAGGAAGGAGTAATTTTTTAGTCTAACTTGTAAGCAAGTAGCAAGGTGAAATATACTAGGAGAACCGAAATACGGAAAGGCATGGTAGCTCAATAATAATAGTACAAGGCGAAATACACTAGTAATATTGAAATAAGGCGCATGGTAGTTGAATAATAATAGGATAAATAGCTCAACAATTGTTTGATAATGTCAACACCCAAACACTATTACGCTGCACTAATATATGTAAAAAAATTTAAGCTACAGATATTGTCTTAAAAGCTCGAGGGAAAACCATATCATTTCACCATCATATAATAGTCATACAATAGAGGAGCAAACCATGGCTCTAAGGATATCAGACTTGTTCTTTACAATGTTGCAAGCGGGGATCCAGCCTCAGTGAAATAGCCAGCAAGATCAATGTTGAGATGTTCATACATATTGATGAAAGGATGTTTCTGCATAGAAATGGCTCATTTTCAGATAAAGGTTTCTGCATAAACCACTTGGCCAAGATTCGGAAATATTAAAAATGTTGAGATATTGTGATAACAGATATGTACCAGGAGTTCATTAGCAGACGGTCTTTTCCTGGGATCCTTTTGTAAACTGAAAGAAGTATAGTTAAAGGTTGTTACTTTCTCTGTTTCATAAAAAAAATTGACAACAATTTTTTTTATAAAAAAGATTCAGCCATTAAATGAATGTCCTTAACTTCAATGTCATAGTATCATTTAATAAAATACAAAGTGGATAAATTTTATGTGAAATTCCACAAATGAGGCCTCTTGTATTGAAAGGGATGTCAAAGAATCATTTACTACTATTATCACAAGGCTGAGCAACCTTAAACTATATTAGTCTCACATGGCTCTAGAGATATAGACTCTACCAAAACAAGAAATACAACCCTCAAATCGATGAGCATCCAAAGCAACTTTATACGTTACTCCCATTCAATTGTGTAGGTTATTTTTTGGCACGCCTTTTAAGACTCCTTTAAAGTATACCTCCATAATATATTTTTTAAAATCTTCTTAATCTGAACAAAAGTTTGATGTTTAAACTTACATTCAAAAAAAAATAATTAAAAATAAACATTATGGAATTATATTTTATAGGAGCTTCGAAATGCATGCAAACAGTGAACGTATACAAATCAGCGGGACGGAGGGTGTATATGTTTAAAACCTATAGAAGATAGGGAAAGGAGAGTAAAACACTTGAATTATATATAAGGAGACATTTCACAACACATATCAGAACATGTAGCAGAAAATCATCTCTACAGGTCTACATACCCCATGGCCCATACTGTGAGTTCGTTACTACCATGTCTCAAAATGATTGTGATGTCTAATATTGTTGTACTCTATTTTTAGTTTTTTGGCTCTCCTTGATCATGGGAAGTTCTAATCTCATAGCTAAAAGAGATAAACTCATACTGAAAAGAAAGAAAACAATTGATAGAAGCTCATGATCGTGTGAGCTTACCCTGACCAAGAAAAAACATCATCTTCAATTGCGCAAATAGAAATGCAACAATAAAAATACATCATTTTAATCCACGATTGTTCTTAAGTTAGTATCATGCACGATTGCACGTTATTAGCACATATATGAAGATTGTGATTCTTACCATGCAGAAACAAAAGAGCAGAACTCTGGAGAAAATTCATCTGGAGGTGCACAAGGTGGTGATTGATTAACAATTGTATCCATAAGCTCAAAAACATTACTCCATCCTTCATCTAGCTCTGGTGGGGAATAAGGAAAATATCCTGTAGCACATTCAAGCAAAACTAACCCCAAGCTCCAAATATCACTGCTGTACCCATGCTGACCACCACTGATTCTCTCTGGCTACAATATATCATCAAAATAATCAAATATGGCCTGCTAGAGCAGACATAATAAAGTAGCAGATTATAATGATTGACCTTCATGGATAACTAGAATATGTCAATACATAATCTACTTACAGACATATAGTTATACGTGCCAACAAAAGTGTTCGCCTGTCCAGAAGTGCTTGCCAGAATCGCACTCACTCCAAAGTCTGTGATCTTCACTTCCCCTCTATGATTTATTAGCAAATTTGAAGGTTTCAAGTCCCTGTGAATTATATGTTTTTCATGATGAAGATACCACATACCCTTCAGCACCTGAATTTGGTTTGAAAAAGGAAGTATAAGGCTTGAATTTATTTTGGATTGATAATTTGAATATCGCTCAAGTTCAAAAAAGCATGATTAGTTAGATTTCTTCACAAAATATGATTTGGACAAGACCTGTTTGAAGATGGCAGCAAGATATGGCTCTGGAATGTTTTTGACAATTTTTAGAAAATCAGCTAGAGATCCTCCGTCCATGTACTCCAAAATTATAGATATGGCACCATTATCATAGAAAGACTGATAACATACAACAACATTGAGGCATTGTGATGACTGATTAATTTTCAGCTCTTGTGCAATCTGCTTACGAGCAGACTCCTGAATATTCATTTGAATGACCTGGAACACGGACATATCATAATAAGCAAGCCTCAAATATGTAGGAAAAATGCTGCACTTAATGAAGAGAGTGACAATTCAGATACAGTCTCACTACTAGATCTAAGAGCATGTACTTCCCGTTTAACCATGCAAAGCTTGTTGATAGTTGATACTTATGTCCCCAAACTGTTTAAATTTAAAATTCAGCGCAAGCAATAGTTGAGAACACATCATATTAAATTTTAATCTTGTTTAGTTCCATAGTTTGAAGTATAAGTAACAAGTTGAGCACTCAGCTTCCGTGCCATTAACGTTTAGCAAAGAATATAGACCGCAGTCAATGGTTCACCATATGTTAAGATATTTACCAATACTAGAAATACTGTAGCATCAGCCTGTTATATGATAACCTGTGGTATTTGAATTCCTCCTCTCCCACTATTGCCTCTACAAAATATTAAAATCCACAGTTCCACTGTTGATATCATGAAGATAACGTAAAGGAATAAGGGTTCATTTTACATAAAAAAACAAAAGATGCAACTTGAGAGAGGACTGAGGCGGTGAAACGGATACTATGAAGTACCATGAAAAGAGAGAGTTCACCTTCTATGGATCAAGGATTACAAGTTATAAATTTTTGTGACAATTAATGTGTCTTTATTCCACCTGTTTTATCTCCTCTTAAACTATTCGATGTAAAACCTTTATAGAAACCAGGTTTTAGGATTTCTAATGAACTAATGAAGAGAAAAGATTAAGGGTGTGAGCGAGAAGTATTTTTATCAAGTGAAAGAGTTTCTTACCGGAAATAATGACACCTGACCGGAGGCTATAATTGTAGATTACAAATGTTCCAGCAATGGTATAGATACAGGTAAACTGCAGTTGGTTAAGACAGTAATGCCTACTGATTTTCTTCAATTTGTAGATAATGAACCAGACCACAGGTTCTATACTCTACAGAGTACAAATATATTTTAAACATATATTGATACACCTGACATTTTCACCTTCTTTATCAAACTTTTGACCTGACCTTTCCCTTACTCAAACCTAGGGGTGAGCATCGGGCGGTTTGGGCGGTTTAGAGGGTATAAACCAAACCAAACCGAAATAATCGGTTTTTCAAAATCTCAATCCAAAACCAAACCATTATGTTTAAAATCCAAACCAAACCAATCCGTTTAAAACGGTTCGGTTCGGTTTGGTATCGGTTTAAACCGTTTTTTATACGTAAAACAAAATTAACAACAAAATTAAATTTTAACTTGAAAAATAAGGAATGAAAAATTCAATTTATATTTTCTATATAATCATCTTTAAAGAGGATACAAGAATATATTAAGTTGATAAATAAAAAGAGATGGAAGAAAATTAAAAAAAAATGTGATTCGTATACTTTCATAAAAACATAAATAAAAAGAATGGAAACATGACACATACATCAAAATTAATATCATAAAATAGAATAAATAATATTTTTAAAGAAATTTATTTACTAGAATACCTTTTATATGTTTAGGATTTTACATATTTTTGTAGATTATAATTTTATTTTTAATAATATATTATTAGTACATGTGTATTAATATTCAAATCACCCATTCGGTTCGGTTCGGATTTATCGGTTTGGTTTGGAGGTAGAAACCGAAACCAAACCGAAATAATTCGGTTTTTATAATTTGAAACCATAACCAAACCAAACCGTTATTAAACCGTTAAATTCGGTTTGGACGGATTGGATCGGCCGGTTTCGGTCGGTTTGGAGAATTTTTGCTCACCCCTACTCAAACCCCCCAACTTCTCATTTCAACTTATATCTACAGTATGATAATTTCCATGAACATTATAGCCAGCTAGGGCTGAGCATTCGGTCGGTTCGGTCCAGAACCGGACCGAACCGAAAACCGAATTAGTCTTTTTTTCCGGACCGAACCGGACCAAAATTATCTTATGGACCGAACCGGAACCGAACCGAAACAATTCGGTTCGGTTCTATCTCTACGAACCGAATTCTTCAAAAGAAAAAATGAGAAAGCAAGTTGAAACACACGATCCAGCACTCAAGCATCTTCCACACTCAACAACTAAAGAGCAGAATAATGTAAGTGTTTATATATGTGGTAAAATAGAGAAACAGGACATGAAAATGTAAGGAGATGTTGTTTGCGCCATGGACATGATATACAAACTACTACTATCACCTCTTACCAGAGCTGCTAGTATTAAGAAAAGAATGCAGAAAGATTCAAGAGGATTAGCTTCATGAATTCTTTATGATTATAAAGTTCTCTTTCACAGAAAGCAAATACCAAACATATCTTGAAGCCATTAGCGATGCTTGATTGTTATTTGTGAAGATGGAATTTAGGATATTAGGATTTATGAATCGAAGATATGCGGCTGAATAAGGTGATGCAAACCAGTACAGATCTATTAACATATATTATAATTAATATATAAAAAGTTTGGTCTATTCGGTCCAGAACCGAATTTCTTTTTAAAAGACCGGACCGAACCGAAATTTAATTCGGTCTGGACCGAAAAACTGAATAGACCGAAATTTTGAAAAAATTGGAACCGAACCGGACCGAATTTATGCGGTTCGGTTCGGTTTTTCAGTTCCGGTTCGGTTTTGCTCACCCCTATAGCCAGCTAATAAACTTCTTCCAGTCCATCATCAGCAAAGGCTCTACTTCCCATGCAAAACTTTGGCCCTGTTTGGAAGTTAGAGGTTTGGGCCATATTAGAGGTTTGACCATGTGAATCATCTAATATTGGTGTTTGGTAGTTAGCTGATTGAAATAACAGTTTGGACTCGGAAGCTAATTTTGAAAACACTACTGGGAAAAGCTTTTTTCAATTAGAGGACTGGCATCGTCTAGTTCACAAAAGTAAATCAAACATCTATTTACCAAACAGTTTCATCCAAAACAGCTAATTCAATCCGCTAGTCAAAACAACTACTTCAATCAGCTAGTAAAATTAGCTAATTTAATCCGCTAACAGCTAATCACTAACCACTAATTGCCAAACAGGGTCTTTATCCAAGGACAGGTAGAGACTTTTGCAGGGGTCAACCTTTGACTCCAAACGAACAGCCAAGTATTTCTTAGAAACAGGAACTTTTATAGTTAAGAGTTTTCGGCAGAGTTCTATCATTTTTAGGCTAATACATGTAAATTCACTAGCTCATAGTTTCTTGATGACCAGTAGTTTTACTCCTTGACAGTCCAGTACAGGATACATTGCAACGAGTACTGGTTTGGCCATGTCAGTAAACATATTTTGGCAATTTAGCTAACTAGAGGAAGCTGTGCTATCGCTTTACACCCTGATTAAAACCATTAGTCTTAGATTAGATGATTGTTGCGAACATGTGTATACCAGGCTTCACGCAATAGCAAGAAAGACCCAGCTGCTATGTTTTCAGAATATATATTTTTAATAGTGAATACTACACTAGGTGAACTTGTAACTAGTCCTGGCCAAACGAGCAGGCAGAGTGTCCCGGCAGGTTCATAGCATGCACGTGAACAGCATGGCACCGAGGCGAGCTACGAGCTGCGGGCCGATCCAGGCCGTGCCTCCATATAATAGCATCTTGAGCTCTTTTCTCATGTTTTGCAACCAAATCATCTTTGGTGTTACAATCATCTTTGGTCTCGTGTTAATGTCTCATTTAGATTTTCACTAGACTCTCCGAATGAAGGAGGTAAGCATATAATTGTCATGTAAGAAGACAAAAATAGCAAAGTTTAATGATAATTATCTTTCACCAATAACACAAAACATGGTTACAAGGAAACAAGAACAAGTCATACTGTCATAGAGCTCTTGTGCGGGCCGGTCAGGGCTGTGCCCTTTTCGTCTTCACTACTTTTAGCAATTGGTTTTATTTTAAATTCTTCTTTTTTCTAAATTATCATATTCTCATATATTACTAAAAATATAAATAGATAGATTTTGATGTAACAATTCATATAAAATATTATTTTATATATAAGATTTTAATTATTACACATATAAACATAATTACGATTATATGTAACAATAATTTAATTACAAATTTCGGTAAAAAACAATATTTTATAATTATTTGCTACCAATTGTTACAGACTTGCAAAGTTGCAGACTTACAGTACAAAAACAGATACATACAAGTGGTGTGCTCGCGAGCTGTGCCGGTTCACGGGCTCGTGCCGGTTAAGTTCGCGGGCGTGCGGGCTGTGGTTTTGAATATATGAACCCGTATTCGGCACATGAAAATTAGCGGGTTGTGTGGGCTTTCAACGGGCCCGGTTTGAGCCAAATTAAACGAATAAAACGGCGAGCCGGGCCCGGTTTGTAACTGATACATTTTCACAAAATATTAGTCTCATTCTGGGCATTAAACTAAGTGAACCTGTAATTGATGCCTTTCACAGAACATAAGCCTCACTGTCGCAATTGACAAAGCTTTGTTAAAGGCCCTTGCAATATTTCTACTTACTGTTACAAACGATAAGCACATGATTTAAAAATATTGCACCATCAGAGTCCAAGTAAATTTAACATGGCTGGTTGTATTAACACAAGAGAGAATCACCATACCAAGAACTCAAACCCTGTTAGTTCAGAAACACTTTTTAATGTGCCAACTATGTTGTAGGAACTACAAACCAAATCTTGTACAGCAGTACAAGTAAAAAACCTTGATCCTCACAAAAACAAACACACATGTACTTCGTATCATTCCCTTAAAGTGGTTAAAGAAATTTTTAACAAGAAAGTCCGATACGTAAAAGAATAGTGAGTGATATGGAAGTCTGTAGTTGTGGTTGTAAATGACAGACAATAATTTAAGCAATCATAACAGTCTAAGAACTTGGAAGATAGCCAGATGATGGAGGAGTACAATGAAAGATCATTTGGTAGTTCAGTGTTGTAATATAGCATGCACCATGCAATTACATCAGCATTACAGTTTCTAGTCTAGACAACAAGTTGGTCTTTTTCTATTGAAAGAGACTGTCCTCTTGTTGTATGAAAGCAGTAGTCATGTATGAAAACATAACTTCTGCCTAACTCTATTCTCTTTCAATATACTGCTGCCCATTTCTTTAGTATAAATCACTAGTTTCTCTCATGTAAAAACACAGTTCTTATAAGTTGTAAGATTTAGTAATATAACTTTATTCTCCAACCATTATATATCTTATAAATTATGCAGCTTTACCTTCAAGGCAAAAAATTGTCCAGTCCATTTATGTTGCACCAGTCGCACTATTCCCCCGCTTCCCTTGCCTACAACCTTAATAGCATCAAAATCAGCCAAGCTTAACTGATTATCAGTTGCCTGTATAGGAGGTGCCTGAACAAACACAAAAAGGTAGTTAGTTTATAACCAACTTGGAAACTCTTAAAGTGATCGAAACTAAAGCACTTGCATATACAGTAATAAACTCTTTACAGTTTCCATAATCTGCATGTTATGATTTTGGCAAGAAATGACATAAAAAGTTTAAATCACAAAAAGAACAACATATTAGTGGAAATGGCTCACGCTCAAGGTAGCAAGAAACCTTGATCTACCTATAAGGCTATAAATATATAAGTAACTAGGTAAGAGCAAGTCCAATGGTTGTGCTAAAATAGATGGAGCGATTGCTATAATTTAGCATCACAAAATTATTTTTGATGCTAAACTAACATGTCTCAAATGGTTGGTGCTATATCTTGTTCCAAAAATAACTTACTCTCCAAGTACCCCACTCTTTTAGATACAAGTTCAATTTTTTAGCCCAACTTTACACCAAGGACCCCCACTATTTTCACTTTTTGGTGTGGTTGCAATTATAGCTCCATCAATCTTTTGTTCTATATTTAAAACAAACTTTAGCATTGTTCTAGTTTCGCACAAGATATAGAACACCATTGGAGTAATGATTATGAGCTTTTGTTCTACAATATAGATATAGAACAAGATATAGCACATCATTGGACTTGCTCTAAGGAACCCAGTAAACTTAGCATTTAAGGCTTTTAAGCTGCCGAAGTTTTCCAAATTTAGAATTACATTGGACTTAAATGAATGGAACACATCAAAAATCTTTGTTTAGGCAGATGCAATTTATGAATTTTCATACAGATAAGTCTGTTCAGTAAATCTAGATTTTGTTCATTCATATTACATAAGATAAGTAGATTCTAAATCCGAGTGATTGAATAGTTGAAAAATTAAATTTGTTCAGTTAAGCAATACGACAGTTCTAAAATTGCTTGTGTCAAGTATGAACATTTCCGCAACTAAAAATGTTCATCACACATCTCAACAAACACACACACACTATATATATATATTTATAGATATATATACTCCAACAACTAGAGCTAATGCACAAGCATAACCAGAAGTAATGCAAAAGTGAAAGAACAAGGATCAGTACATCGTGAATTAATTATTACAATATAATCGAGAAATAAAACTTGTCATTTTAACAATATGAAAATCGGAAAATGCTTTTGAGATGAATTCATACGAGCATTGCTCAAACCAAAACTGTTCGACACACACAAGCTGACTCCAACAACTAAAGCTGATGCATAACCGAAACAATCAGAAGTACTGCATAAACTAAAGTATAAAGATCAATAGATTCCAAATCCCAACCGATTTAATTTAATCGAGCAACTAAACTAGTTCACTTCAGTCAAGCAATACGAAAGCGTTTATGACGAATTCAATATAAACTTCACTCAAACCAAACCGATTCAATATAATTGCAATATCATCAAGAAATTAAACTTGTGTGCGCACACACATCAATGTATAAGCTAAAAAGCGCAATGATCATTCAATTTTAAAGCTAAATTGGAGGAACAAAAGAGAATCATACAGCCTGAACATCAGTCTGGGAGACAATTCGAACGCCGTCTCTGTTCACTAGTAGATCTCCATCCATAAACGTTCCTGATTGTGTCCTGTATCATTTTCACCAAATTAGAGAGACAGAGACAGAGAGAGAGGGGAGAGAGAGAGAGAGAGAGAGAGAGAGAGAGAGAGAGAGAGAGAGAGAGATACAGGAATTTAGTAAGAGAGTCTTCATCAGGAGGAGGGAGAGAGAGCTTGAGGCTAGGGCCTAAGTTTCCTTTCTTCATGCTTTGATTTGTTTGCTCAGCTGTGCTGTGTGTATATACTGCAGCTGTTACTAAAATTGAATAGCACTTCACAATCTTTTCAGGAAAAGTCTTTGCAAAGTCTTCTCCCCGATCAACTTTGTGTGTTAATTTTTTTTTTTATTGATATTATTTAGATAATATCCTGCTTTCAAAAAAAAAAATTAGATAATATCCTAAAAAATATAAAATGAACTTTATGATAATAGATCAAGCTTTTACTTTTTAATTTTTTTATGATTCAAAACATGCGCTATATTTCTTTATAATGGCTCAAATTCATAAATTTTTCGATGAGAAATGAAATTTATATGGATATAATGGATATATAAAATTTTAATTGATTTACAGAATACTCTTGTGCTAATAGCACGGAAGGAATGAGGTAATAGAATTAATTTAGTGTTGATTAGATTCAAGTAATTTTATAATATATTTAATAAATATATTGATCATATTTTTTTAATGTTAATTTAAAATCACACTTTTTGAAATATCAATTTCATCATGAATTCTCGAGTTATTGTGTTAATATTCTATCTTTTAAAAAAAAATTAAGAGACAGCTTGACTTAATTTTAAAAATGAATTATTTATTACATAAAATAAGGAGATTAATTTTAAATGATTATTTATTATTTAAAATTAGTAGATTATAAGTGACAAGTGAATTTGATTTAAATATTATTAAATGTATTGGATAATAAATCAATTGAATGTTTAGTAATTTAATTATTTATAAATTAGAAAAGTTAAAATAATATGATATACGAATTTTTGTTAATAAATAGCAGTGTTCTAAAAATCCCCGATTTAACCGATAAATCCCCGATTAATCCTCTGCAAGGTCGATCGTCGATCCGATTTTCGAAATCCGATTAATCCTTATATATATTTCATAATCGAAGTATATGTGATAAATTATTAAAATTAAAATACTATATTAATTTAAATATGAATAATTATAGAGTTTATGAATATAGTAAATATATTAGTTACTAAATAGCTAATATAATAATAAATAAATATTTAATATTAAAATAAAGCCGATTTTAACTCCGATTAATCCCCAATTTTTTATTAATCCTTGAATCGGTAGTTGAACCGATTAAGTCCGATTCCCGAACACTGATAAATAGGATATATTACTGTTAGGAATCAATAATTTTTGATGATAACATAAACATTTCTGTAACATGTCTTACTTAGAATCTTTATCAAATTTCAGTTGTAATTGTTACATTTCTTGTCTTTGGGAATTATCAACGGATGGGTAGAATAGGATGGCTAATTGTAAATATCCAATGCCATGTAATTTTATCTAAGTGAAGGATATTCAACTGATGAGATGTAACTGTTCAACTGATAAAGACTGGATGATGTTTCAACTGATGAAAATCAAGCATTCAACTGAAGACAAAGTGTTCAACGGATAATGCTGAGGAATTCAACTGATAAGACTGGAACAGCATTCAACTGATGGAGTTTGTAATTCATTCAACTGATGAGCCAAGCATTCAACTGATAAAGTCAATAGCAGTTGAAAGCAACCAGAACCTTCAACTGATAAAGCAAAGAGCAGTTGAAAGTGACTAGAGCTTACGTCTGACAAATCACATGGATCGAATTACACTAAAATAGACATGGAAGCCTAATTAGGAAAATAAAGAAGAAGCAGAAACATACTTATCTCATGCAGTGCAATCTGAATCAAATCAAGATGATGGTCAAAGATGAAGACATCTCAGAAAGCATGCATAAGACAAAGTTGTGCAGCATTGCTTTTAGATTAGAGTGCATTTTGTAATCTAGCTAGAAGCTTTGTAAAACTTGGAGTATATAACCAAGTTAGTAGCATCAGTTGAACTTGTTCAATTACTTGAGAGAAAAATCTGAGAGTTAGAACTTGTTGAGTGATGAACCAGCAGCTGTGCGAATTGTAAACAATCCACAGATTCTTCTATATAAAATCTCACGGGTGGATCATTCAATCCACCCGTATTTTTAATACTTGGTGTTTTTCTGTTTACTGTGTTCTTAGTATATTATTCTTGAATCTTTTTAGTTTTGTAAAAGATTGTATTCAACCCCCCCTTCTACAATCTTTCTCATAGTTGGTGTAAAATAACAATTGGTATCAGAGCCAGGTTCCCAACAAACAGGGAAAAAGATCAACACTGCTAGAGAAAGATGGGAAAGAAGGATGCTGGAGTGAAGATTCCGGTTCTTGACAAAGACAACTATTTTCACTGGAAAGTGAGAATGCATCTGCATCTGTTGTCCATTGATGAAAGCTATGTGAACTGTATTGAAAAAGGACCTCATGTCCCCATGAAGGTCTGCACAAGTATGGGAGCTGATGGTGAAGACATGGTAGGTAAGATGATTCCAAAACCTATCCATGAATATTCTCAAGAAGATACTGAAGAAGTGCACAAGGACAAGAAAACCATGAATCTTCTGTTCAATGGTTTGGATCAAGAAATGATTGATAGTGTTATTAGCTGCACAAGTGCCAAAGAAGTTTGGGACACCATCAGGACCATCTGTGAAGGGAATGAGCAAGTTAGAGAAAACAAGATGCAGCTTCTGATTCAACAATATGAGTCATTCCATTTCAAGGCTGGTGAAAGTTTGAGCGATACATTTAACAGATTTCAAAAACTGTTAAATGGTCTAAAGCTCTTTGGAAGAGTATATCAAGTTAAGGATTCAAACTTGAAATTCTTAAGAGCTCTTCCTAAAGAATGGAAACCCATGACAGTCTCTCTCAGAAATACACAAGAATTTAAAGACTATACTCTAGAGAGACTGTATGGAACCTTAAAGACTTATGAGCTTGAAATGGAGCAAGATGAAGAGATTGAGAAAAGCCAAAAGAAAGGGCATTCATCTGTGGCTCTAGTTGCATCTCTGGAGGATACTGTCAAGGACAAGGGAAAGTCTCAAGTTGAAGAAACTGAGAAGTTGGTCAAAGAGGAGAGCTCAGAGTCAAGCAAAGGAAGAAGAAAGGAGAAAGAAGTAGCTGATTCTGGTGAAGAAAGTGATGGAATTGATGAACATCTAGCCTTCCTGTCAAGAAGATTCTCCAAACTGAAATTCAAAAAGAATTTTAATTCTGCAAAATCTTTTAAAGGCAATCCCAAGTCTGATAGAAGCATGGTAGACAGATCAAAATTCAAGTGCTTCAACTGTGGGAATGCAGGTCATTTTGCAAATGAGTGCAGAAAGCCTAAAGTTGAGAAAAAGTCAAGTGAAAACATTGACTACAAAAAGAAATATTATGAACTTCTCAAACAAAAGGAAAGAGCATTCATCACAAAGGATGATTGGGCAGCTGGAGATGATTCTGATGAAGAGGAGGAGTTTGTCAATCTAGCTCTAATGGCCAACTCCACAGATCAAGAAGAAAACACTGAAAGCAGCAGTCAGGTATTCACTACAAACTTAGTTGAGTTAACTAAAGATGAATGCAATGCTACTATTAATGAAATGTCTACAGAATTGTATCATTTGCATGTTTCTTTAAAATCTCTCACTAAGGAAAATAGTAGGATTAAGGAAGCTAACACCTTTCTTAGTGATAGAAACAGTGTATTAGAAGCTCAATTTATTGAGTTTGAGAAGCTTAAAATTGAGTGTCAGACAGCCAAGGATGATCTCTTGGTTGTTCTGAAAAGAGAAGAGATTATAAGAAAGCAGCTTGATAAGGAACAAGAGATTATTGCCAAATGGAAGTCTGGTAGGGATGTTTCCACCAATATCATCAACATGCAAGGTAGAGAGACCTTTGTAGAGAATGAGTGGAAGAGGAATAAGAAAGTGCTTAAGATATCTGAGAACAGTTCAGGTGATGAGAATACTGATGATGATCATCAGTTGAAGAGCAAAGTCTCAACTGATGAGAGTCATCAGTTGAACAAAAACTCATCAGTTGGCAAGAATGTTCTCAAGAAGCTTAACAAGAAATATGGTCCTGTTAAAAAGAATTTTGTTAAAGGTGAGAATAGTTCTTCTGAGACCAGTGATAGTGTTAATAACACTCTTCATTCCAGTAACAAGAACAAGAAGAATTTGGATACTAATGAGCATAAATCTGAGGAGACTAAAAAGAAGAAAGGAAATAGAAATGGCAAAATAGGAGTTAACAAGCACACCAATTACACTCCCAATGCTAGTGCTCTTAGGAAAACCTGCAGCAAGTGTGGTAGTGTAAATCATTTATCTGCTAATTGTAAAACTGTGATTGCTCCTAATTTATCTTTGCCTATTCCTATGACATCTGTTCCTCACATGAACTTATCTGCTATGAATATGATGCCTGGTTTATTGCCTCACAATCCTTACTCTCAGCCTAACATGCCATATATGTTCAATCCTTATTTCAATGCCTTTAACATGCCTCAATTTCATTCAAATTTGCATGGAATAAACAATTTATGCATGCCTCAAAGGCCTGTGTTTGAAAACAGAGTTGATATTCCAATTTCTCAACCAAAACCAAAGATTGAACCAATTCAATCCAAGGAAAAGGTTGAGAAAGTGGAAAAGGCTGTTAAGACTAACAAATCTGGACCCAAAGCAATTTGGGTACCAAAATCAACTTGATCTGTTTGTGATATGTGTGCAGGGAAACCATAAGAAGAATTTATGGTACTTGGATAGTGGATGCTCCAGGCACATGACTGGTGATTCCTCCCTGCTCACAAAGTTTGTGGAGAAAGCTGGCCCTAGCATTACCTTTGGAGATGACAGCAAAGGATATACTATGGGATATGGCTTGATTGCAAAAGAGAATGTCATCATTGATGAAGTTGCATTGGTGTCTGGTCTTAAGCACAATTTGCTTAGCATCAGTCAGCTCTGTGACAAAGGTTACAAAGTCAATTTCACTACTGCAGCCTGTGTTGTCACCAAAGGAGATGACAACAATGTGGTTCTGATTGGACAAAGAAAAGGAAATGTGTATGTAGCTGACTTCAATTCTGTAAAGTCTGAATCTATCACTTGCCTTCTCAGCAAAGCAAGCTCAGATGACAGTTGGCTATGGCATAAGAGACTGTCTCATCTTAATTTCAAAACCCTGAATGAGTTAGTAAAGAAGGGCTTGGTAAGAGGTCTACCTAAGCTGGAATTCTCCAAAGATGGACTTTGTGGAGCTTGTCAGCTAGGGAAGCAAAAGAGAAGCTCTTTCAAAAGCAAAACTCTTTCATCAATTGTGAAGCCTCTTCAGCTCTTGCATATGGATTTGTTTGGACCAGTCAACATAATGTCCATTTCAAAGAAGAAATATTGCTTAGTGATTGTTGATGATTTCTCTAAATTCACTTGGACTTTCTTCCTGCATTCTAAGGATGAAGCTGGGAAAATCATCATCAATCATATCAAAGCATTAAACAACAATCCAGATGTCAAAGTTGGAAGGATAAGAAGTGACAATGGAACAGAATTCAAGAACTCTGTGATGAAAGAATTTTGTGAAGAAGAGGGAATTACTCATGAGTTCTCTGCACCAAGAACTCCACAACAAAATGGTGTTGTTGAAAGGAAGAATAGAACTCTTATTGAGGCTGCAAGAACCATGATTAATGAAGCTCAACTTCCAACCTATTTTTGGGCTGAAGCTGTGAACACTGCTTGCTTCACTCAAAACATCTCACTAATTACCAAACCTCATAATCTAACTCCCTTTCAACTCTTCAAAGGAAAGAAGCCAACAATTAGCTTTCTTCATGTATTTGGATGCAAGTGTTATGTTCTAAGAAATCAAGGTGAAAATCTTGGAAAATTTGAGGCCAAGGCAGATGAAGCTATTTTTGTTGGATACTCTGATGGAAAATCATTTAGAGTATATAATCTGAGAACCAACATTGTTATGGAATCAATCCATGTGGTTTTTGATGATAAGAAGATTCAAGGATTCTCAGATGAAGGATTTCATGATAATCTCAGATTTGAGAATGAAGGTGAAGGTGATCTGTATGACAGTGATGATGATGATGACATTATTCAAAATGTTGGAATTAATCCTGGAATTAATATTCCAACTGATGACTCTCTGGTGCAAGAAACAACTACAATTGGAAATTCAACTGAAGCATCAGTTGAAACTACATTGGAGGGATCAGTTGAAACACCTCAAGGATCATCAGTTGAAAGAATGTCTCAAAGTTTCAGTCAGTCTAGAAATAATGAGATGTCAAATTTAGGGGGAGCCTTCCAACATGGAAACCTGAACTTCAATAATGAAGCCACATCATCAAGACAATCACTTCCACCACAGAGAAAGTGGACAAGGGATCATCCTTTTGAGCTAATTATTGGAGATGCAAATGCATCTGTACAAACAAGAAGAGCAACTCAAGATGAGTGTTTGTATAGTGCATTCCTTTCACAGGATGAACCTAAAGTCATAGAAGATGCTCTCAAAGATGCTGATTGGGTTCTTGCTATGCAAGAAGAATTAAATCAATCTGAGAGAAACAATGTATGGAAGCTGGTACCCAAACCTAAAAACAGAACTATTGTAGGAACAAGGTGGGTATTCAGAAACAAGGTGGATGAGAATGGAGTTGTCACCAGAAACAAGGCAAGGCTTGTTGCTAAAGGGTACTCTCAATCTGAAGGAATTGATTTTGATGAGACCTTTGCACCAGTTGCAAGACTGGAAGCAATAAGAATCTTCCTGGCCTATGCTGCTCATGCAAACTTTAAAGTTTATCAAATGGATGTCAAGAGTGCTTTTCTAAATGGTGAACTGGAAGAGGAGGTATATGTCAGTCAGCCTCCTGGTTTTGAAGATCCAGAATTTCCAGAGTATGTCTACTTTTTATTAAAAGCACTCTATGGACTAAAGCAAGCACCAAGGGCATGGTATGACACTCTGTCTCAATTCTTGTTAGATAATCATTTTTCTAGAGGAACTGTGGATAAAACACTATTTTACAGAAATGTAAATGGTGCCTTTATTTTGGTTCAAATTTATGTAGATGATATAATTTTTGGTTCTACAGATGAGAAACTTTGCAAAAAGTTTGCTAATCTAATGAAAAGTCAGTATGAAATGAGCATGATGGGAGAGCTCACCTACTTTCTTGGTTTACAAGTTAAACAAGTAAAGGAAGGTATATTCATAAATCAAACTAAGTACATTTATGATTTACTTAAAAAGTTTGATTTATTGGATTGCAAAGAAGCTAAGACTCCCATGCCAACAGCCACTAAATTAGAATTAAGTCCTAATGAGAAATCTGTGGACATTTCTAATTATAGAGGCATGGTTGGTTCTCTTTTATATTTGACAGCTAGTAGACCAGATATTATGTTTTCTACATGTCTCTGTGCTAGATTTCAATCTGATCCTAAAGAATCACATCTTATTGCTATAAAAAGAATATTCAGATATCTTAAGGGAACACCAAATCTTGGTATTTGGTACCCTAAAGACTCTGGATTTGATCTAATTGGATATTCAGATGCTGATTTTGCAGGATGCAAAATTGATAGAAAGAGTACAACTGGCACCTGTCAATTTCTTGGTGACAGATTGATTTCTTGGTTTAGCAAAAAGCAAAATTCTGTATCAACCTCTACAGCTGAGGCTGAGTACATTGCAGCTGGAAGCTGTTGTGCACAATTATTGTGGATGAGAAATCAATTACTTGATTATGGATTAAATCTCTCAAAAATCCCAATACTTTGTGACAACACCAGTGCTATTGCTATAACTGAAAATCCAGTACAACACTCGAGAACCAAGCACATTGACATCAAATACCACTTCATAAGAGAACATGTGATGGCTGGTACTGTTGAAATGCATTTTGTTCCAAGTGAAGAACAGATTGCAGATATTTTCACAAAGCCTCTTGATGAATCCACATTCACAAGGTTGGTAAGTAAATTAGGTATGTTAAATTTCTCCTAATTTAGAGTGAATTTTTCTGTAATTTGGCAGCCAGAATTTGATTAATTTTGATTTATCAAAATTGAATTAATTATAATTCTGGATAAAGTCTATAATATTTCAACTGATGAACTAGTGAAATTGTTTCAACTGATGCTTGAAACAATATCCTCTTGCGTTGTTTTTCATTCAACTGATGACACCAGTTGAAGACACCTTCAACTGATCTTCATCAGTTGAATAGGAAGTTTAAAGAGGCGCTTATTTCATCCGTTGAAAGTATTATCAGATCTGAGCCGTTGAAATTTCTTTTGTCTCTCACCTACTTTATACACACGATCGTGTGTGTAATTTTTGTAGAGATAAATAAGAGTAATTTCTTCTCAACGGTAATTTCTCAGCCAATCACAGCAATTTTCTGAGAAAGTATTTAAGTGTTTTAATTTATTTTCACTTCCTTTCATCTCACTCTTTCGAATTCTTCAAGTTCTCTTCTCTCTCTGTGCAAAAGCAAACTCTAATCTTTCCTCAAGCTCTCTCTGTAACTACAATGGCACCCATGAAGAAGTATACTGCACCAAGTGGGTTTATCTATGAAAAGAACAACTTTGCGTCATTTGTGGATACTAAAGCTGTGGAGGAGAAGGAGTATCACAGGATGATGGAGTTCATCAAGTCAAGCCAGCTCTCTTATGCTATGACTGAAGCTCCTGTCATCTACCATGAAATAGTGGAGGAGATGTGGACCTCTGCAGAGTTTAATAGTGAGGATGAAACTCTAACTTTCTCTGTCAATAATAAAACTCACTCTGTCAATGCTGATGTTATGAAAGCATGCTTTAAGATTCCTGAAGATACTGTTTTATCTTTGCCTAGTGATAATCAGCTGGTTAATTTACTTTATGCCATGAATTATGTTTTGCCAACTGATGCCTTAGGTAAAATAGAAAGGAGGGGTCTTAGGAGAGAATGGAGTTATTTATGTGATGCTTTTATTAAGGCATTTTCTGGTAAAATTAGTAATTTCAATGCTCTCACTTCCCAGATTTTACAAATGCTTTACATGTACCTGACTAATGAATATTTCAATTTTGGTGGTTTGATGATCCAAGAAATTGGGGAGAAACTAGGTGATAAAACTAGTAGACCTAGGAATATTTATTATGTCAGATTTCTTATGATGCTAGCTAAGCATCTCAACAAAAAGCTGGTTATTGCTAACAAGGAAGCCAAGCTTCCCAGTTTTGTGCAGGAAAAGAGAGTCTTTAAAGACCTCTTCAGGATGAATTTGTACCCCTCCTTGGAGGTGGTGTACCTGCCAATAATGGAGGCTGGAAAGCAAAAAGAGGTACATGGATTTCCTACTACTCTCTCAACCCTCACCTTCTTTGCTTTCTGCCATCAGGGCTGTTGAAGAGGCCCATCAACAGTCCACACAAGTGGCAAAACCTTCTAAAAACAAATCTTCTAAACCAACCTCAGATGCCTCCCAAAAGGCACCTGTTGTAAAAACCAAAAGAAACAAACCTGAGGGGAGTGTGACTGGAGGTTGTGAGGGGGAGGGAAAGGGTGAACATAAAAGAAGCCCTAAGAATAAGGATGGAGAGGTGTGTGTTAACCAGCCTGGCCACTCTGCAGTCTCCCAAAAGACTGTAGATGTTAATATGGAATCAAACTCATCCCTAGCAGCATCCTCCCAAAAGGATGTTGCTATTGAAAATAGTCCCCAACCAGGGACACAGTTAAAAAGGGGGAGGGACACCACTTCTTCACCAATAAAAGCCTATGGGAGAAAGAAGCAAAGAAGTGACAAACTGAAGCACTCTGCACACACACAGGCATCCATTCTGGATTTTATGCCTTTATCTTCTCAAAGTCAGATTGATGTGACTCCAATAAATGTGGAGTCACAGCCCCCTCTTTCATCTCAACCAATCACCCATATTTATGATCTTACCATTTCTACTACTCAAACACAATCCCCAACCTCTTCTGTGGATGTAGAATTAATTCACACCACACTTGTAAATTCTCCATCTTTGGATTTCGTGGAGAAGCCCCCTTCTGAGATTGATCATCATCATTTTGATGATTTGTTGGATCTTTCTCTTCCATTTCCTTCTTCTGTGACAGTGTGTTCTGTGGATTTTCCCTTACAATCAATCACCACAGACTCAACTATCACAGCCTCTAAACCTATTTCTTCATTTTCTTCAACTGATCTCCCTCATCAGTTGACAAGTGTTTGTCCTTCAACTGATCTGCTTAACAGCTCTCATCAGTTGAATGCCTCATCTACTAATGTCTCAACTGATGTCTCTCATCAGTTGACAGCTGCTGCTACTTCCATTACTTTACCTCTTTCTACAGCAGTTGATCACATGGTAGCACAAACACTTCTAGGATTGAGTGGAGTGAGCTATGGAGTGGAGAGGCAGCCTAGTGAGCTGGCAAAAGGAGAGGGTGTGGAGAGTCTGGCATTTTCTTCTAGCCAGGAAAAAGGAGAGGATCTGAGTGACCCTTTAGTAAGGGTAAGTGAGGGAGAGGTGAGTTGTGTGGTGAGCCAAGGGGAGCCCTTGATGCAAGAAAAGAGAGATAATGAGAGAAATGCAGGTGTCAATGAAGGGTTTAGTGAACAAGAGATTCAAGCTGAATATAGATCCATATTGGATAGTGTTTCACTAGACCCTGAGACTTTTACTCATGGAATGTCTTCCATTCAAGATTTTGCCAGATTGGATAATCAAGCAGCTGAGAGGCACCTTAATCTGATTCACACTACATCTTCCATGCTTAGAGCAAAGGAGGCATTTACAGCTCTGCCTGCCAATGCTGGAGATGATTTTCAGTATGATAATAGTGATGAAGACCTCAATGATGCTCTTGAGGAATCTCTTGGTGAACAACCTACAACTTCTCTGCCTTCATGGCTCTCCATGCAGTCTGCCAATGCAATTGTTGTTAGCATGGAGCTGGAAAGGCAAGCCTCCACTCTTCTTCAATCACAACCTGGAAGCTCATCCTCCTCTCAAACCATCTCTGCCACCATTGCCAGTCAAGCTCTGGAAAACCTCAAGCTTCACAAATATCAATCTCTCCACTTTCAGAAAGAGATAGAGCATCTCAATTGTCTCATTGCCTCTGTTAAGACTGATCTGACCAAACAAATTGATGAAAAGCTTCCAGCTCAGGTCAAATCAGCTCTTTCTGTTTCTGAGCAAAAACAACTGCAATTGGAAAAGCAAGTAGAAGCTCTGGAAGGCAATGTCTATATCTTAAACTCTAGAATGGATGAGATGTTGCAGCATCAAAGAATTCAGACTGGACTCCTTCAACATCTTCTTCTTGCCTCTGGTGCTTCTCTTCCCAGTCCATCCCTTACACTTGCTGCTAACAAAAAGGGGGAGAAAGAATTACCAACTCCTGCAGAATTAATCAGTCAAATTCCTCCCCCTTTCCACACTGAAAGGGAAAAGCAAAAGATTGAAAGGATGAAAGAATTGGACTCCATTGCAAAGAGAGTGGCTCAATTGGGCAAGAAATCATCTACATCTTCTACAGCCACCACAGCTCAAATCTCTTTTCCAACCACAACCACAATTCTCAGGGTAATCACACCTGAGATTGTTATTCCCTCCAAGACAGAAAAGGGTGAGCCATCATTTTTGAATGAGTTCAAGCCAATTCTGTTTCCAAACAATTGTGGTTACTCCAGGCCTGGAAAAGACTCAAGCTCAATCTACTTTCCACTAGCCAGGCCTGACAAAAATGAATACAAGCTTTTGGGCCAAGAAATCAAAAGTTATAAAGATTGTGCAGATGTGGCCTTAAAGGCTCATTTTGCCATCATCCACAGAGAAGGCCAGAAGCTGTTTATTGGAACTGGCCATCCTCACTACTCATTTGCAAAAGCTGAAGAGGTGGCCAGAGAATGTGAAAAAGAGGAGTTTGAATCCCAACTCTCCTTGAACCAAATAGAGGTGGATGAAAGGTATGCTATTGAGCTGGAAGAGGAGTTGGCAGCTGAGTTTTTAAATGAGAAAGGATTGCCTCTTGAATCTTCTCCCAAGAAAAAGAGAGTCAAATCTAAAACCAAGATGCCTGAGGCAGCCAAGAGAAGAGAAGAAGTGCCAGAAAAGTCTATCTCAAAGCCTTCTTCTCCAATCAAGGATACCACAGTAGTACATCCAGATGTCAACTTCCATGATGAACCAATAATGCCAAAGGAGGAGCCAATTGACTTGGAAGATATTCCAATTCCAGCTTTTCTTGTCCAAGAATCTTCCAAGCCAAAGAAGAAAGTCAAGTCTGTGGCTAAAAGGATGGCTAACCCTCCTAAACCTCCAAAAGAACCTGAGAACCCTGATGACTATCTCATCATTGCTAACATTGAAGAAATTTCTGAGTTGGATCTGGAGCTGGATGATCTTCAAGAAGTAAGAGGAATAGAAGCAACTTCAAAGTTACCTGAAAGATTGGTATTCTCTTACAAAAACAAGGGTGATGTCATCTGGCCTCTTCACAGAGTTCTGAATTCTGAGGGATTCAGTTCTCTAACAAAAATATATGGATCTATGAAGAGGACTGGAGGATTTACACCACCTGCAAAGCAAATGGTACTAAAGAGAATCCTTGAGATCAGGAAAGAATGGAATTCAGATGCTAGTCTACAAAGAAGGCTGAAAATTCCCTACACTGGAAAGAAAATTCATCATGAACCTACTCCAGTCATGGAATTTAGGGACAATCAAGGTGTTAGGAGATTTTTCAGACCTAAAGATCAACTCAAGGTTGCTAGCTTGAATACTCTGAAGACTCTCCAATCCAAGCTCAACAGACAAAACAGTGATGAAGAATGGTTCTACAGGATCTTTCAGAAGCAGATTAATATTCTTGAAGAAAAACTTAAGTCCAGAAGAAGAAGATCTTCTAGGAACAAGTAACTGCTCAGTCTAGAGGAGCATAATCATCTGTAATCTTTTCTAACTCTTGTATTTAAATTCTGCATTTTATTTTATTAATGTTTTGTTATCATCAAGTGTAGAATTTATGTCTGCATCTTCTCCAGTCATAAATTGGGGGAGATTGTTAGGAATCAATAATTTTTGATGATAACATAAACATTTCTGTAACATGTCTTACTTAGAATCTTTATCAAATTTCAGTTGTAATTGTTACATTTCTTGTCTTTGGGAATTATCAACGGATGGGTAGAATAGGATGGCTAATTGTAAATATCCAATGCCATGTAATTTTATCTAAGTGAAGGATATTCAACTGATGAGATGTAACTGTTCAACTGATAAAGACTGGATGATGTTTCAACTGATGAAAATCAAGCATTCAACTGAAGACAAAGTGTTCAACGGATAATGCTGAGGAATTCAACTGATAAGACTGGAACAGCATTCAACTGATGGAGTTTGTAATTCATTCAACTGATGAGCCAAGCATTCAACTGATAAAGTCAATAGCAGTTGAAAGCAACCAGAACCTTCAACTGATAAAGCAAAGAGCAGTTGAAAGTGACTAGAGCTTACGTCTGACAAATCACATGGATCGAATTACACTAAAATAGACATGGAAGCCTAATTAGGAAAATAAAGAAGAAGCAGAAACATACTTATCTCATGCAGTGCAATCTGAATCAAATCAAGATGATGGTCAAAGATGAAGACATCTCAGAAAGCATGCATAAGACAAAGTTGTGCAGCATTGCTTTTAGATTAGAGTGCATTTTGTAATCTATCTAGAAGCTTTGTAAAACTTGGAGTATATAACCAAGTTAGTAGCATCAGTTGAACTTGTTCAATTACTTGAGAGAAAAATCTGAGAGTTAGAACTTGTTGAGTGATGAACCAGCAGCTGTGCGAATTGTAAACAATCCACAGATTCTTCTATATAAAATCTCACGGGTGGATCATTCAATCCACCCGTATTTTTAATACTTGGTGTTTTTCTGTTTACTGTGTTCTTAGTATATTATTCTTGAATCTTTTTAGTTTTGTAAAAGATTGTATTCAACCCCCCCTTCTACAATCTTTCTCATAGTTGGTGTAAAATAACAATTACATATTAAAATTTTAAAATTTCATAATAAATACGAATCAGTGAAAAATGTTTAAATTCCGTCTTTTAGTTCCAAAAACCCAAAAGAAGCATGTGTGCAAGAAGCAGAAAGGCCTCGAAGGGCAAAAAGAAGCATACGTTAGCCAAACATGTTCTAAATATTCTAAAAATGATATTGTATCCCATTGTTTCAGTAATTCAAATCGCATTTTATTAGTTTAATCCATAAAAATAATAATATATGTATAAATTTGTATCGTTAATGTTAAAAATCGAGGATCAGCTCAATAGTAAAGTAATAAAAAGGCGGTTTAAGACCGGGACGTACAACAGCCCCGAAATTTCTAAACCTCCTTATGTATATATATAGGTATATATACTCAACATTTTTATGTAATTATATAAAAATTTGTACAATTTGAAAAAAAATTATATAAAATTGTTGAAAAATTATATGTGTGTGTGTATATATATAAAGGAGTTTAAAAATTTTGGTATTGTTGTATGCGTGGGGACTCTAAGTAATCGCGTAGTTTGCTTTAGTGTTGAGTCGACCCTCGATTCTTAACATTAACTGGCACAGATTTATACTCCCTCCGTCCCCCTCAATTGTTTACATTGGAGGGGGACACGGAGACCAAGACAATGTATGAAAAATGAGTAAAGTTAGATGAAAAGTGGGTAAAGTGGTGGGACCTACCAATATTTAATAATAGATTTGAGATAATGGAGGAAAGTAGTGGGTGTAATAGTACTCCCTCTGTCCAGTTTATTAGTCGCTCTTTCATTTTACACATATTAAGAAGTATATCTACTCCACCTATTTTGTTATTAATTCACTCTTGTTTTCATATTTTGACCTAGATATCATCACCTATGCATAACTACTCTCATATGCAGTGTTGTAAAAAGCGGGAATCGGACTTAATCGGTGAATGCACCATCCAGCGATTAATCGGATAATCGGAGATTAATCGGAGTGATTAATCAGATCATTAATCGTAATCAATTTATTATTATTTTTTAAATTATATATATTAATATAATTATATATAGTATAAATTTATAGTCATATAAATTCAAAAGATTAATGATTTTTTATAACACAAAACAAGCCTTTATATACATATACAAGTTCAGTCATCTGATATATAAACTTGAATTGGATTGAACTTGCGAAGGAAGATATTGCAAATTCATGTAATTAGAATTTAGGAGCTAATATTAAAAGAGTGAAAGGTAATAAAAACAATTTTAATTTATGTATTTTGTCATTTCCGTGCCTTTTGTTTTATTTAACATTAAATTTAAAATTCAAACTTTTTTTAACATTTTATTTTTAAATTTTTTAAATTCACCGATTTTTGACCGACTTTTTACGATTAATCCTGACTTTTGACCGATTAATCCCGATTTTCAGAAAAAACGATTTTTTCACCGATTAACGCTTAATCGAGACGGTGGCCAACCGAACAGCGATTAATCGGCGATTAATCCCGATTAATCGCCGACTTTTAGAACACTGCTCATATGTATTAAATACACTGGAATAAAAAAAGAGTCTCTTTCTTTTCTTTTTTCTTCCGTCCTTTCAAGTTTTAATCTGCTTACATGTTTTGTGCTGTACAAAAAATTTCATTCCCTCCAAAATTTTCAATTTGAGTTAAATTTTGTTTGTTTGAATTTTTTCAAGTTTTAGATTTCCCTCCAATATAGATTATATATACATAAAGAGAATCACCAAACATTTTCAACATTAGTAGGGAGTTTTATGATACGTAAAAACTGAATGTTAGATATAGGTTTGATTTGAATGTTTCTCTTAATCTTCAAGAAACTTCATCAAATGTAACAGGTAAAGTCTCTTCTATCTTTTTGTATTAGGGTTTTCACCTATTGTTTATACTCACAATTCACAAACTATATTCTGTTTGCAAGGTGAAGTTTTGCATGGAGAAAATATATTTCAGGAAGAAGAAACAAGTGATAGAGCAGCCCTCGTCACAAATGCAAGACATAACCTTTTTGATTTTGATTTAAACAACCCTCCAGGTTTTGACTTAAATGAAGCTCCTCCTCCAGAGCCTCCTACACCTCCTCATATACAAGGTAGAATTTTTATTTTTAATTTACAAAGTGCACTTTTTTTTGGCAAGAATGAATTTAGACCAAGTTAATAAAGATTAATTTTGTTGTATTAGATTTTGTTTTATAAGAGTTAATATTTTAATGTTGAGTTACTATTTTTAATTTTTTTAATATTATGAATCAAGTGTATGTTAATATATCTCTAATGTTAGAATTTAATTTTTTATAAAAAAAATAAGTTGCAAATGTGATTTTTCAATGGAGTAAGGTAGAAAGTTAATTTATTTTATTGTATTACAACTATTAAATAATAACATTATTTTATTTATATTTTTTCTTGTTAATTTTATATATTTCTATGTTAGTAAATTAATAGTGATTATTTATAATTTTTTTCTTGTTAATTTTGTATATTTTTATGTTAGTATATTAATAGCCATTATTTATTCTTGTTAATAGTGTTTAATTTCTTTTTCATTTGATTTATAAACAAATTTATTTTGCAGGTGATGTAACTAGTGGTCCAGAGGGAGTGGCCGTCACCAGAACCAAAACAAAACATTTGTCCAATGATCAACGTACTGCTATATATATGGCTCTGTTAAGAAAAAGTGCGAATGGAAAACTAAAGCGAGGCACAACAAAAGCAGTTGCAAATGAGTTCTCTGTGACAATGCGTACGGTTCAAAGAATTTGGAAACGGGCCAGGGAGACTTCTATCAACGGGATGGCTGATGTGTCACATCTTAAAGCAAAAAATTGTGGTCGTAAAAGAGTACAAGTTGATCTTGAGCAACTTAAAACTGTTCCTTTGTCTAAGCGGACAACCATCCGTTCCACTGCATATGCCATCAAAGTCTCTAAATCAACACTGCACAGGTGCTTCAAAGATGGGAAAATAAGGAGAAACTCTAATTCTATCAAGCCACTGTTGACAAACAAGAACAAGGAAAATCGGGTTGAGTTTTGTTTGTCAATGTTGGATGCAAATAGTTTTCCAAACAATCCTCGCTTTGTCAGTATGGAGAATATGATACATATTGATGAGAAGTGGTTTTATCTGACAAAAAAAAAGGAGACTTACTACCTTTTTACTGATGAAGAGTACCGAACATGTAAAAGTAAAAACTTTGTCATAAAAGTCATGTTTTTGGCTGCGGTAGCGAGACCACGGTTTGACATACATGGAAAAGAAATTTTTTCAGGTAAAATCAGAATATATCCTTTTGTTACAAGAGAGCCAGCCAGGAGGAGTAGCGTTAATAGAGCTGCAGGTACTCTTGAAACAAAAGCCATGACTTCAGTTGGAAGGGACATAATAAGATCATATATGATCGACAAAGTTCTACCGGATATCCGAGCAAAATGGCCATATGGAAATAGGGTGACAATATACATTCAACAAGACAATGCACGGACACATCTTGATCCAAATGATGCACAGTTCTGTCAAGCGGCCTCACAGTATGGGTTTGATATTCGTTTGATGTGTCAACCATCAAACTCTCCTGATCTAAATATCTTAGACCTTGGGTTTTTTAATGCCATTCAATCATTGCGATATAAGGAGAGTCCAAAAACCATTGATGAGCTTATTGATGCAGTTGAAAGATCATATCAGGCATATCCTCCAAGAATTTTGAACAGAATATTTTGCACCTTACAGACATGCATGATAGAAATTCTGAAAGGTCGAGGTTTTAACAAGTATAGCATACCTCATATTAAGAAAAACATTTTGGAGAGACAAGACAGGCTTCCTAAACAGATGAGATGTGACGCTCAACTCATTCAAAGTGTAATTCTCTGGTTAAGCTCAAGTAGTTAAATTTGACAAGAAAATTGTAATTTTTAAGTTTTTCTATTGATATAATATTACAATTAAAGAAAAATTATTTTTAGTGCAGATTCATATTTTGACAACTAAGTTTTAAGTCCTTAAAAAATTAAAAAACTTTTTTTCTAATGTCCCGTAAGAAATTGTTTTTGAGCTATATTTTTTAATACAAAATTACTCCAAAAGTGAAAGTATATAAAATCACAAAATATCCAATCACAAATTTTTGGTTGTTTTTGATAATTCTATAATTATACAATTAATTCAAAATCATAAAATATTGTAAATAGATTTATTTTAATAAAATTAAGATTATCAAATCACAAGTATTTGTTTTCTTTGCCGTTTGTAATACTTCTCTATAATAATAATCAAAATCATAAAATATTGTTAATAAATTGATGTTAAAATTTTGATATTTAACAACTAACTTTTGAGTATTTTTTAACTTTAGCAAACAAACAAAAACACTATTTTTTTTAAATTACTGGATAATCACATGTTTAAGTTAAAGTCGTCAAATATTGTCAAATAATTCTTTTCATTTATAAAAGATATTTTAACAACTAACCTTGGAGTATTTTTTATAACTTTAACAAACAAAAAAAATATCTTTACATACAAAAATTATGTCTTTTTGGTGTTGTAGTGCTACATTTTTAAATTGTTGTTAACAAATTAATTTTTATATTCTAACAAACATGTAAAAAAGTAACTCAAAAAAAATAATTAAATGTGCACTAAATAGATAAATTTCATTCCAATAATCAAAAGCTTTTCATTGCTCATACATATAAAAACCAAATCACATATTCTGGACATACATCACATGTAATCTGAAAATTATAATAGAAATTATTCAAATAATTTCAAAACAATGGGAAAGTAGATGCTCCACATCATGTAAATGACCTGGAACATTGATTCTCGAGGGAGAGGTATTCCTTCATCTTGTGGAATCTCATTCAGATCAAAATCAGCTTGTGCCCTTGCATCCCCATTAATCTCCGCTTGTACTCTTGCATCACCGTTAATCTCATTTTCTACTCCTTGCTCGTTATCTTTCTCAACTTTGTTTTTCTCCTCTCCAGACATTTTTTATGACCGCTATATTTATCTTGTGTTTAACATACATATAACTGAGATGAAAAATGTAAGTATAATATAGAGTATATATACAGGTGAAAGAGAAGGTGAAAGGTAGTAGGTGTACACGTTGAAAAATAATATAGGTGATTAATAAAACTTGGAAACAGATACTAAGAGTTATTAGGGTATCATAAATAAGAGTAGTTTAAGTGTCTTGAAAATAAAAAACGACTCTTAAACTGGGACATCAAAAAATGACAAAAACGACTCTTAAACTGGGACAGAGGGAGTAGTTTTTATTGTTAAATATGAGATAGTAGGGGAAGATAGTGGGTGTAATGATGGGAAAAACTTACTATTTATAGTAACGTAAATAAATAAGAGGGACATCCCAAAATAGTAACTGTAAAGAAATGAGTGGGACAGAGGGAGTACATATTTAACAAAAGGGATGCAAACTGTTGTCGCGAGTTAAACTAATAAAATGCGATTTAAATTATTCAAAATTGTGGTACAAAATCGTTTTTGAGCGATAATAAAAGAATGCGATATGCAATTACCTCTATCCTTTAACATAACCATGTCATCGGTAGGGGCCGTAGGGTTGTAGTTCGAGTCGAGCCGGCCGAGTTTCGAGCCGAACCTAATTCGAGGCAGGTTTAATCGAGTCGAGCCGAGCTGGCTCGTTTAACTAATCGAGCTTAAATCTCTGCCCGAACTCGACACATTTAATTTCACGAGTCTAGTCGAGCCGACTCGTTTAACTAAACGAGTCGATTTTAACGAGTCGAGCGAGTCAGCTCGTATAATTTTTAAACGAGTCGGTTTTAACGAGTCGAGCGAGTCAGCTCGTATAATTTTACACTAAATCGAGCTTAAACCTCTACCCGAACTCGGCTCGTTTATTTTAATGAGTCGAGTTGAGCCGGCTTGCTTAATTAAACGAGCCGGAATCTTTTGTCCGAATTCGGCTCGTTTAACGAGTTGAGTCGAGTCGAGCACAGTTAAACGAGTTCGAGTCGGGCGAGCGGTCGGACTCGAATGACAGCTCTATCAGTCGGGTGTGGTGGATGATGATTCACTGATGATAAAATATAGGAAAAAGAAACCCTCGTTGACTTTTCAAAATTTTTTATAAGTATTAATTAATCCGGTGGGAGCAACAAGACTATCCTGTTTTTCTTGGTCAACATTCCTCATTCATAACTTTGACCCACTAATTTCTTAATTCTGCTCCTCCTACTCTTTGTTTTTACTTTTTCCCTTGTCGATTACAGCTTCCAAGCCTTTCCATGCGGTTCTATCATTTTCTATCATTTACTTACATTCTTATCTCAGGCTATA
The DNA here is from genome assembly GCF_001625215.2 of Daucus carota subsp. sativus. NCBI lineage: Eukaryota > Viridiplantae > Streptophyta > Magnoliopsida > Apiales > Apiaceae > Daucus > Daucus carota. The sequence goes on along the minus strand of NC_030388.2, from coordinate 10,094,637 downwards.
TGCATCATCGATTCTCCTAAAATTATAGGAGAACGCTTCAACTGAGGCTTATATTATTTTGGAGGACAGCTTAATTTATTTATATAAAAAAATGATGGATCTTATAATAGTTAATTTTGAAGTTTTTGTACATTGAAAATCTATGTAAATCCAACAAGTTGGTTCATCTGGATTGTGTTAGTTTTTGTGGTGTCAAAGAAAACAAGTTGAACTCAATGATCCAAAGGTTGAGCTTTGAATGAGCAAGAGTCGCTTATGAAATATGAGAATGTGGTCGGTCAGAGTGAATGAGTAGAGAATGAGTAGCAACAATTAAATACATTTGGGTGATGAAAACAACAAGAGTTGCAGAAGCAGGCCTGCAAAATGCTGCTAGTTGAGAGAGTGGTCTCGGAACTAAAAGCGACCTCTTTCTCAATTTCACTTGACATATCACCCAAAAGCCCCCAGGGAGATGTTTTAATCCATCACCTAGTGGATATAAGTAGAGACTCGACCATCGAGCCAAATCGACAGTTTCACATATAACCGTCATTAAAATCTTGACTCGTACTTAAAAGTTGAAGCGTAGTAAGGAGAAAATCAAGTCATACAGTAATCGACTAATCCAGTTTAAAGCAGATACAACTCCCACCAATATATCACGCAATTATGATCTAATCAATTTCAATTTTCAGAAATGAGACACCAGAGAGCATTTCAATTTCAACAGAGTCATCGCAGAGCTAACATACGACCCATATGATTGCATTCATCGCATAACACAAGACTGAGGCCTGACTTTTTACTCTGGTTGACCCAGTCTGTCTGGGGTTCCTTTGAACTTTTGATGAGTTAACACTCCCTGAAATCTACAGACTTAGCATGACTGCATGAATTAGAAATTCCATCTTATGATTGTATATATATTCAATAATCATAATTTGAGCACCTAGAGATATTTGGGCGGTTTTCTTAAAAGACCTCTTCACCCAATGCAATATCTATTGGTTCACTTGGCCTAAATATATTTGTAAAACCAAATAAATTCAGATGAAGGGTAAGTAAAACAAACAGAAATTGAGAAATTGTCAATTTCTGCCACTAAGATATTAAAAAGAGTATCTGAGGATTCATTAAAAGCCTCACGGCATCCCCCCCTCTATTTCACCCCTTCCCTTATAAAAGAAATACACTATATACTGACAAGAAAAGAGAATATCTATTACTATAAGCAAACTAATTACAACAGCGATATACGGAGGTACCTCATACAAGTCTAAAACTTACGACAGTTCGTGAAGGATTTTCTGTAATATATATGTCCATCGTGTAAACCTGTCCAACTAACATTTCCCACATATTTATTTCGAAGATCAACTTCTTTTGTAGAGTGCTACTTAGCGACTCGCAGTTTCAATAGGGAATTTTGATAGCAGCTGGGGAACTCCTGATATTACTGGTCCATATATCTGTAAGAACACACATTTCAGACAAATATTTAGCAAAATCTTGAATTAGTATACTGAACACTTTTGGCTAGTGACGCTAGTCAAGATTGGCATAAACAAAATTGTTAACATAATTTTGATATGGCTACTGATTCAGTTCAAGTAAGACATTGTTATTCGATTGTTAAGTGATCTGATGCAATTCCCATATATGCAAAGTTCAACATTTAAGAATAAGAAGCTTCCATACTTCGTGGTTTTCATGAAGTTGGGACAAGGGAACCGCAAGCAACTTGTGGGTTTTTGGTACAGTGAACTTCTGCCTTTCTGGCAACTTGACAAGAAAGATTTTTCTGCATTCCTGCAGATTCCAGATGTAATTAACAAAATTAATTAAGCTAATAGATAAAGAGAAGACGGTGGAACTCATGCAACAATTACCTTGGGACTTCTAACATTAGGTGGCAGGTACGGTAACAACAATGTTTCGAAGCCAACCCTCCACCACCTGCCAAGGCATTCTCCTACCTAAAGATTGCAAACTAATGTATATGCTGATTTAATAACACAATAAGTGAAGGGTATCTAGTTAGGGGTTAAATACCTCCCAATCAGGAAGAATACCATCAGAATGAACAGACAACTTGTTTGTAAGCTTACGCTTCAAGCCTTCGATATCTGTAAGGCATGGAGTAGAAGAACAATATTTGAGGTTGTACAATACTATTAGAGGAATTTTGCACCTTCAAGGAGCAATTAAATGTGTGGACTGGGTCATAACCTGATTCACCTGGTCGTAAACGACCACCTGGAAGCTTATATGTGGAGTTCCTTAATTGCAACAACAATAACTGGGGAGTTTTGGAGAGTTCAACCTGTGTCCATTAAATATATCCTATAGGTTTATGATCATATATTAAGCAAAAGACAATTAAGCTATATCTATCCTCTCATCAACTAATTTATAACAGAGTTTCGTCCCCTGCAATTTTACACGTTTATTAATCAGCTATGTTATGTTCTCACTTCAATTAAAAATCAGTACATCAAAGAGGCTAATAAACTCTTAAAGATGTTTGGTTAAAATTTTAATAGGCATCATATACTTAAATGTTTACAACCAAAGCAATGAAAGTCCTGCCAAAGCACAATCGAAACTTGTAGCATTCTATATAATATTATCAGCATCAAACATCAGAAAGCATAAATTATGTGCACTAGTTTCGCCATCCACATTTTATATGGAATAATCACTCTTAGTCAACATACATGATCCACTTCAAAAATTAGGGGAAAATATTATATTATCATGCAGTAAAAATGGTTGCAATTACAAAGAGAAGTTGCAAAAATATTTCCAAATTTTGCCGAGAGTTCTCAAGTTCGCACCACCTGCCCCAGATTATTCATAAACAGTGTTTATTAGCAATTAATAAAGGTGTCAAAAACATTTTGCAGGAATTAGGGGATAGGAAGCTTGAACACAAGGTCTCTTCTAAACCGTCTTAAAACCAGCTCTGTTAGCATGTCAAATATCGACAGTCCTAAAATCTTAAGGTTCATTCGGGAATGATATACAAAATTTAAGGTGAAAGAGGATGAAGATTGAGCATACATTCTCTATAATGAAGGCTATGAAGAAAATGAAATGAAGGAGGATTGCTACTCAAATCGGTGCAGTGTGTTTGAGCTCTAGTTAAAATCAGAGGAAACCAAATGGAAAGACAATGAATATTCAGATATTTTCTTCACAATATCCTAATAATTTCTGTTCGATTGTTTTTGTACTTATACGTCAAACTTTCATTCTTATATGTCAGTTATCCCTAACTTGAAAACCCAATTTTGAGATTGTAAGGTAAATTCTTAATATTGAAAAATAATTCACTCAACGCCTCAGATTATTAGTTTTGTGACTATCGGGATTACACGAGATATTAATCATGATAAGAACATCAAACATCCAGAGGTTTATCATTAGACCTCCAGGTCTAATGGCACAGGTAGCTCTCTAAATGTCATGTCACATGGTGAACCTCGATTAAGTAATAATCGATAAAGTAATATCCTCACTAAAGTAATATTTTTTTCTAGTCCCAACATAATGTAAATAGTGTATTTTTATTCTCAATAAAATAATAAACTCAATAAAATAATTTTTTCGTTGGTCCCAAAGTTGTTACTTTAAAGAGGTTTAACTACTCAGTCATTACAACATCGGATCTATGTTCCTACAAGTCTACAACTAACAAAATAACTGCATATTCCCAGCTGCCAAACATAAAAGTACAACATATTAATCAGAAAAAGGGATAAAAGTACCAGAATCACAGCCTCCACGCAAGTCCTAATCCCACAAACATCATACCTACACACAAATTAATGATTATACACACACACATAGAAACAATTACAAAATGGGAAACCAAGAAATTTGTCCAAGAATCATTACCTTGTCTTAAGACAAGAGATACGTTCCTCTAAGGTTTGGTTTTTCAAAGGAGGAGCTGGTTTCGAATAGAAGTAATAGTTGCTAAGCCCATATATCTTTATTGCTTCTACTTGAGACCCATCATCAGTACTAGTAGAGCTTCCATGAGTGTAGTTAAAAAGCTGTGAATTATTCATTTTTTGATGACACACAGTTATGTGTTGGGTTGTCTTGCAAGTGTTCTTGTCGGGACGGCACTGTGTTCGAGATTTATGGATAGACAATTACTCCGTGCGTCACTCGTTTTGACAATTTTTTTAACAAAAATTTGAACGTCAAATTTTGGTTTAAAAAAATATCAAGGAACTCTCCCTCCGTCCCGGTCATTTATTTACCTATGATTTGACATGAAAGTTAAAAATATCTATAAAATAGAGGAAAATATTTATAAAAAAAATGGATGAAGTGGTGAGACTTGCTCGGATTTGGACTGAGAAATCCAAAAAATACTTTATCTCGTTGATTGGTTGGTTTATATTCGGGTTTATATTTCTTCTTAAATTATAACATATAAAAAACATATTTTAATATTCTCATTTAAATATATAAATTCGACATAATTTTTTAATTAGTCATTTGATCTATTAAAAATTTATTTAGCTGTTAAATAAAAAATTTATGTAATCACATTATTCTATCATAATTTAAAATAAATTAAATTTAAAATATATACATTAAAATAACAAATATTGGAGTAAAAACAGGGGGTCTTTCGCCTACCCGACTTCTGGATTTATAAGTTTGAAGTATTTACTCATACTGTTTGTGTAACAGTCAAGAAGTAGTTATTGGGGGTGTTTGACCGAGGCTTATAAGCCCGGCTTTTGGGTTTATAAATTATAAGTACCTATCCGTACAGTTTGTGTAAAAAGTGAAGAACTGCTTATAAAAAGTTGAGGATACTAGTTTTTGTTTCATGACTTCTCATTCCTTATCAAATACTTTAATCACTTATATTTTTTATTTCATTTCTATCACTCATTCTCAACTAAATTATATCTAGATAAATTTTTACGAAGTTAGGTCAAAAGTTTTTTATTAAATTATATGAAATGAATTTAATTGAGATTTGATGTGAACTTCTACACCAAGCAATATGATGATAAATAAAAATAAAATCATAAAAAAATTGTGCAAATAGAGGTTGAATTCAATCGAAAAAAGAAGACGAGTACGTATTTGATTAGAAAGGCTTAGTAGCAAGAAAGATGGGATATATTCATTCTAAAAATTTATGTAGTTAACTTTTTACATTTATAAATTCTTTAAAATTAATAGAATTAACTTTATTTTAAATTAGTGATGCAAATGAGAACAAAATTTTGTCGATGAGCATTTCGAATATTCAAGCAAAACAAGTCACCTAATTGATAATTAACCTTAATCAAAACTAATTGTCCGCAACACCACCAATATTGTCCACCATTAGCCAAATCGGCGACCGGCAACTTGATTGAACTTGTAAATTAAATTATTTTTCACTAAATAGATAAAGTCATGTTAGATCAAAGAGTCTTCACATAATAAAGATAAAAAGATTAAAATGCTAGCAATCATACAAAATAAAATGTCTTCATGTCATCAAGTATACATAAAACACAAACCCTGAAAACTCTAAATGCACAAGTGACCAAAAAACACTGTAAGCTTAGTTCAGTTAACATGGTACATGTTTTTGTACAATCATGGTGCATATGAAACTACAGACTTAAACAAAAAATCAGATACTGACTGAAACCGTTTTCATCGGTCCCATCACTTCTCTATGAAAACGAAAAACTTCGACCACTACATTTCATTTACCAAAACACAAAACCTAGAGTTCATCTTCAGCTGCATGCAAAGATTCACATAGTATACAAACAGGATTACAAGCACTGCGTGTTCGTAACTATTGAGATAGAGGTTCACCCATATCAACTGTGTCTAATGGACTTGGAGGAGGAGTTTCTTCTGCGACTAGAGCTTGAACTTGTGGAGCCGGCGGTATGGGCTGCTTCTCTGATTTTTTCTTCTCCTTGAGAACCACTTGTCTTGGCATTACTTCCAACAAAAAGCTTCCTCCGTTCCATACAGATGCGGAGACTTTGAGTACTTGGAAGATAACGTGTAGTTCATATGACAAGAATATAGGAACTGTCAGTGCCATGGTTGCCACTGTGAACACAGCTTGGAGCAGAATATACATGAACATCCGGTTCTGATCCCCAAGTAAACCACTTAGTCGCCACCATAGGTTGTTTGCTTTTTGTGCTTTCTTTGAGAGCTCCCTATCAAGCAACAGCAGTTCATTTTTAAACTTATTCATAATATCATGGATGGAAGAAAATTAATGGAGAGCAAAAGATGTATCCCGTGTGATTAGTGAACAAGTCTAAATAATTGGGAGGGTCGGGGAACATTTTCCAATGCTGTGAATGTATGCCTGAAGCAACTACCATATTTTTAACCTCTTGAAATTCAAATATTGAAACCACCGAAAATGCTAAAACATCCATCATAGGAACAAAAATTATATACATACTAGACTATAGAACATAGAGAAAACATATTATGAGATAGCTTCAAAGACTTCTCAAACCTGTAAGAAGTCATGACTTCAGGATCCCGTAGCAGCCTCTGACGGCGAAGGACATTCACAATCAAAAAATATAAAATCTGCCAAAGAGTGTAAGCAGCCAAGGGAACTACAAAAAGCCAGGTCCATAGATAAGATCTGTCTTCTACATAAGGCCATGAAGCTCTTTTAGCAGTCCCTTCAGGATGCATGGCCTCAAAGAAAGCAGGATCCCACCACCGAATTGTAAAAAATACTAATCCTGAATGAATCAATAGATAAAAGGTCATTAAACACTACTTCAGGCGGAGTCAACAATAAGTTAATTTCGTAAAGTAATCTGAACCTAATACCTAGCAGAAGTTCAACCAGACTCTAGATATAATCAAGACCCTCATATACTCAATACATGAAAAGACTACTGAGATGTACATACAAACAGGGATAAGGCAGGAGTTTGCACTTTAAAAGGTTTGAGGAGCCTTTCAGATATTGATATGCACCGCATTCTTAATATTAAAGTTAAGTAGGTAACCGACTGTGAAGGTGTGCTGAAGAAATCAGGAACTTGCACTTCATAAATTAAAGCATTGCTTGGCTCATTTTAAAATCAGTAATATGGCACAATTTAAGATGCCATATTTGTCAGTAAACACTACTTTATCATTTGATATGAAGACCGACAATGTTGATCTCATAAAGTATATATATGAATGAACCTAATACCTATCAGAAGTTTAATTAGATAATAGACAAATAATAAAGACCCTCTTATACTTAATACATGATTAGACTACTAAGATGTGGATCGAAATAGGGATACCGCAAAAGATTGCACTTTAAAAGGCTTGGGTAGCCTCTTCAATATTGGTACATATTGCATTTTTAACTTTAAAAGTTAAGTCAGTAACAAAACAGAATGATTGAAGGTGTGCTGAAGAAATCAGGAACTTGCACCAGAAAATATTAGGAGTTGCTTGGCTCACTCTAAAATCATCATAATGATACAATTATAGTGCCTACATTTGTACTCACAAGTGTAGCTTTCTTTAGAGGAATGGTTGCAAGAGAAAAAAACCTCTAGAAAGCAGAAGATTTGCGATACAATTGCAAAAAAAAGTCATAAGTCTAAGGGCTTTACTGCACAAAAGTTTACAACAGGGAACAGATGGAAAACAATCAATTTATTCATAAATCAGATTGGCATGTTAAAACACTCCAAAAAAATTGGCATGCTAAAAACAACAAAGAGAAACAATTAATAAAATAAATAATATTAACTTTCATAATCAGAAGTGCACTAAATAAAGTATCTAACAGGTGAGTGGTTTAAAAGCACAACTAGATAATAGCTAGATTTAAAAGAAAAATCACATCATTATTAACAATTTAATTCAGATGAAGAATGCAACTTACCAGGCAAAAGATGTATGAGGACACTTACTAATTTGTCAACAGAACTAAAAACTAAGCTACAACGCCAAACAATCAGTGCCCAAGCAAGCGGTCCCTGCATTTTTTTTTTGATGAAGTTATAATAAAATACAGGCTATGTAATATGGTGTCTTGTTTCAGCTCAATTGTTTACCTCTGCAAATGAGAAGGAAACCATGAAAAGCTTTTCATTTTTGGGATAGAACAGAAGCATGACCAAAAAAATTGTATTGGCATAGTAGCAAAAATCCTGCACCATTGTCATTACAAGTCATTTGTGATTAGAATCATATGATATTTAAGATTGTATAAAGTGGAAAATTACTGGTACACTATGTTACCCGGACTCGGCTGAAAGTGTCCAAACTGGATATGTGTCCGAGTGTCGGACTCGGCAATATTTTGAAAATTTCACATGTTTTTGGCCTAAAATAAGTGTCGGAGTGTCCATACCCATGTCCGAGTGTCGAGTGTACGACACGGGTACTCGAGGCAAAATGAAGAGTCCGGGTAACGTAGCTGGTACATAGCTTTTATGGTTGTAATTCTTATAGCTCTAAACAGTGAAAGAGTTGATTATCCAGTCGGTGATATAATTCTTGAACAGTGAGACATGAACAGAAACAAGAGAGCAGATACATCATACATGTTCAAACTACTGAAATTTAGGGACCTCGGTTAAAACAACAAAGCTCAGAACCAGAAACGACCCATATGATGATATGAAAAGATTTTAATCTTCATATCATGAATACATACTCTGCTCAACATTATGCTTATGTAATGAGTGCAAGCTGACAATAAAATTCTGAAACATCATGACAACAAGCGTTGATATACCTAAACTGTTCTTCCCAAACATATGTAACAATCAAATAAAAATATAATTGCATTAGAAAGTATTACAACTACACATAGGCAAACCTTAACAAAGTAGAATTCAAAACTGACTATATAAATAGATCAGACTGAATGAATCAAAATTTGTGAAGACAACTTACCAAAAGATAATAATGCCACTTTTTATATCGGTAATAGATCCAGCGGAGGGGAACAAAGATAAAGTAGAACAAGCAGTATACATAGCGGATGTCTTGAGGTCCTAATAGACAGTAAAAGCCAATCCATGAACACAGATGATATCAATAATTTCCATTAGTTGTAACTTAAAAAAAAAATAAAAAAATCGACACCTACTTGCACCCAATAGAAAGCAAAAAGTTCCAAATGCAATAACACCCAGGAAATGAGTCACCTACAAACAGAAAAAGCTTCTCAAAAACTCAGCATTCAATACCATTTAAAATCAGTGAAGACCATTACCTAAACTATAAAAAAGATAACAATAAAACAATAATTGAAGATTTATAAACATTCTCATTATAGCAATACTGCATGAAATCTTTTTTTTTTTTTTTGCTAAATTACTGCATGAAATCTTAATGCCTGATAATTGGTGTTTATTAATATTGCATCGTAAAAGCTAGGAATCTACGATGTTTACACAAACCACCTCAAACGCACTGCAAAAGCCAGGGTCTTTATGCAAATCACCTCTTTGTCCGCAAACAAAGGTACGGTATGCCTACATCTTCTACAAGCGGGATTCTTATTTGGTTTGTGTTTCAAGATTTATCCGCACCATAATACTCATCAATCCATATACAAATAACTAAATCAAGAACAAAACAAAATTACACACAAAGTTACCAGCTTTTATGCATAATGCATAACAAAAACTTATCCATATTCCATAATGACACACCTTATTGATAAATCTCTCATGTTCTTCAGCCTGTTTGGCAATCTTATCAGCCTGTTTAGACAACATCTCCTTGCTCTTAACAGCCTGTTTAGACAACATCTCCTTGCTTTTCACAGCTTGTTTGGACAACATCTCTTTAGTTTGAGCCACTTTCTACCCAACCCAAATCAAGAAAATCAAGAAAACCAATCAAACAACAAAAAGATTCAAACTTTATGCAAAATTAAGGAAAGGGTATCATCAAAAATCAAAAAGATTGAATCTTTACCAGGGTTCGATCCTTGAACCTTTGTTTGACTTTCCCAAATGAATCACCGTTGGTTTCTTCCATTCCATTATCTTCATTGCCTGACATGATTTATGTATGTGTAAGTGTGTGTATTGGATTGTGTGAAGAGGGTATTGATTGAAGGAGATGAGGGTGGTGGAGATGGAGTCAGAAAGGGCGTTTTTCTTGATTGTTCATTGGGGTTCAAACTTCAAGGTCTCTGCCCCACTTGATTTCGTTCCATTAATGATGTGGGAGATATATTAATTGTTATGAAAATATACATTAAATAATTTTTCTACATCATTTTTCTTTGTACTTCTTTGTTAGTATTAATTGTTATTAAAATAACATTAAATTTTTATTAGATTTTAAAGGATAATCAGTAATCAGACAAGATTATTCACATAAGGGGTTACCAGGGTCAAAGGGGTATTAAGTGTGAAACAGCTATTCTAGATTTAGAACATTCCATTGTATTTAATTTGACATTTTAAAAATTATACAAAAATAATATATTTAATTATAATTTTAAATTATTCTCATAAATTTATTCATATTCACTATGAATTCTAAATTATTTTTAAAATTTTGGTTATTCAATCACAATTATCTGTATTACACTAAATTTAATGATAATTAAAAAGCTGACCAAATATTTTGAATATTTTATTAGAAAATGATAGAGTTATAAAATTTTGAATTTGATAATACTATTTCAAAGTTTATAAATCTATCAAATTTTGAAAAATTAATACTTAAATTCTAATGATTATTAAACTCAGCTCCTCGCGTCAAACTAAAATTAATCACAATATATTACTCCCTCCGTCTCTCCGTCTCACAATAATAGTCTCTTAATACTTGTCTACTTTTAATTTTTAATATAAATATATTAACATTATTCTTCTTCAATTAGAACAAAGTTCCATGTAGTCCACATATTTATTGTAAAATTGTAGACCACGTATGTTCTGCAACTATATAATGGCATAAAAACATTGCAAAATGTGTTATTTTGCAAATCATGTTCTATAAACATCATTATTTTGTTAAAAATTTTGACAATCCTAAACATTCTACAAGTTAAATAGTGAAAAACATATTCTTCTGCAAAATATGTTAAGTTTGCAGAACATATTTACATATTACGGAACATATGTGTTCTACTTGTCCAACATAAATGATTTTCAATATTTTTCATGAAATAGTGATATTTATAGAATGTATTTTACAAAATAACAAGTTTCATACATTTTGAAATATTTTTATGTCATTTTATAGTTGCAGAACATACGTGGTCTACGGTACTACAGTAAATATGTGGACTGCATGGAACTTAACTCTCTAAAATTAACTTTCTTCAAAATTGTATAAGAATTAACGATGGTTGAATAAGAGTTTATCATCCATTCATTAGAATTATAAGTTACTCCCTCCGTTCTAAAATATAGATCACTTGACTTTTTGTCACACACTTCTAAGTCCTTTGACCAGATAGTTAAAATTATTATTTTTAAAAATATCTTATTCTGAATTACAATATTAATCATATATTTTTATTAAAAAAAAAGGAAATTTCAAAAATAATGATTTTAATTATGCGGTCAAAAGACTTAGAATTGTGTGCTGAAAAATCGAACGACTTATGTTTCAAAACGGAAGAAATAATATTTCTTAATATGAGTAATTTTTCTAAAAGAAATTATTATGGAACCGAGGAGTAATATTTATAGATATTATCAATCCATTACAGTATGTTGGAATCTTTGTGGAATAAACCTGGGTCAAACCCTTCAAGTTGGTTTCCGAAACTAAGAATTCTGTTGTTGAACGTAAATGACACAAAAGTCTGCAAAGCTAAACATGCCAGGGCTGTCAAAGTGAACTCTACGAATCTCTCTCAATTGTATATTACTAGTAATTCACAAGACCAAAACATTTGTGAACATCATAAGAAATTGTCAGAGCACGTAAACTCATTGATTTAGTTTACCTTTAGATCACAGTATTAAAGTCGAAACAATGAAAGTTTAATCGCTGGTTCATAGTTTGGTCTCTGCTGATACGCAACACTAACTCCTACTCAACAAAAACAATCACGGAAATTCTTCAATACCAGGTAGTTAGCTGGCTCGACGAGGGACTACCACTCGATGACATGTGAGAGCCTAACATTTGTCGCAGGATCCTCAGAATCTACCTTGAGCATATTCCCCCGAACCTCCTCCACATATGTTGTCTTCAGATCCTTCTTTAAAAACATCTGAATAATCTTATCTTCTATTCCATCTCACCACTAGTTGTGTGTAAAACAGCCACGATAGAGATTGACAGGTAGCTAGTCCATGGACCTGATCTTCGTACTGGGAAAATTCCTCAAACGCAAATGCAAGTAAACTAGAAGTGTTTATAATGCGGAATCATTGGCCTGCATGATAAAAAAACTAGAGAATTTCAGATATAGTGTTATAATTTTGTGTCTACAAATGATATGTGCAAATTTGTAATTGACTTTGCAGGAAGACTTGGTGTATTTGCTATTATTTGGTTAGGCGATTTATATAAATTTTATAGATGAGAAATAGAACTAGACTTATGCAGGCTTGCAACTGAAGAACCTTCTTTTTTCTCTGGTATATGTTCTTCCAAGAACTGCTGGATGGTTGTCCAGTACTCATCACCGGCCGAGAGCCATGTGTCCATATGCATGCCATCAGGAAATTCAACAAATTTGCATCGCTTGTTATGTGGAGCTGCTTTGGCATATAACATCTGCATGTGTTCTGGAGGAACTACCTCGTCGTCTAGCCCAGAAAGCATAAGAATCGGCTGCTTGACCTGCCATCCAAAGCTTAAGAATTACGTAGTGCACCAAAACGATGATCTCATGATAGATTATCTAACCAAAAGTTGTTGGCATTTTTGCAACCCAAGAAATTCTTTAAAAATAATCATCAGAATTCCTCCAAAACCAAAACTGCATGCTTTTAGAGGTGTCATCTCAGCAGAACTCACCTGCCCAACAATATCAATGGTATTCCAAGGAGAACGGACGAAATGATTCAGAACCTTAAGGCCCTTTGAACTACTTCCACCAATAAAATACCTCAGAAAAGGTAACAAAATGCCAGCCATGCCTAGAATAGATGTGAAGGTGTTCTCCAGTATCAATGCACCAACCTGGCAAATAGTCCACTTTGAGACTAATATGTAAATATGCCGTGTGAGAAGTACCAGAAGGCAATATATGGTAACAACAAGAATACAAGATGCAGAACACCATACTATATCTTACAATTAGAGTGTGACAGCAAGAGATCACTTTAAGGATATGTTAACATGTATTGATGTACAGTAATATAGTGCTCATTATAACATTAAGCAAAGCACATTTGAATACTTATTTATAGCTCTTGTGAACTGTGAATGCCATCTCTTCTTTTGCTTATGATTTTATGATTCACAATCGAGAGTTTATGAAAGTCAAGTTGACACATTCAGTTGTATAGGTACGACAAGATTATCAGCAACTTCATGCTAATAACACAACTAGAACCATTGTGACATTGACATGGTCATTGATAAGTTAAAATTTCTCAGATGAAAGCTAAATTCATCACACAATTAAAGTTTTGAAGATAGAGACTTCAAATGTGTAGTTTATATTTCTAGATAACAGAGACTTTATAAAAACTCTTTTCTTTTTCACAATTGCCTCAAACGAATGACTCGTATCAAGGACCGATAAGAGAACAGCTAGTTTCTTCTTCTTCTTTTTTTGTCAGAAGAACAGCTAGTTTCTTATCAAGGACAAATTTACCAAATTTTTATAATAACTTGTGTGACTAAATTTCAATGTATGAGAAGCACAAAGTCTGATTTTTGTTATAAGCCGGCAGGAAGAATCAGAAAGTATGTGATAAAATATCAAACTATCATGCTTAAAAGTCAACACAGTAAACTGTGAATCCACCTGTAACTAAATAAAAAGCTATCACAACGTTTTAGGCTTACAACTTGCTCAGCATTTGCTGAAAACAAAATGCTAGATTAGCATCTAGAGAATGCGTTTTATTCCAAAGCATCACATTGTCAAGCAATCAGAGCATTATTAAACAAAAGATGGTACCCTCAAGCCACACGTGTTTGTAAACACAAAAAGGGATATTGTGAAATTTACCAAGGAGCTCTACCTTGTCCGGATTGTTTTTACACAGTGCAGTTCCAACTGCACCTCCGAGTGACCTTCCGAACACTACTATACTAGATTTGTCAATGTCTGTCCTCTGAATCAGATGATCTAATGCAGCCTAGCCAACAGTAAGATACTAAGATACATGATTTTTAAAATTCAATTGCATCTCTGTTTTACGGCACAAAAGTAAAATTGATTAGTAACCTGGGAATCTCTAATGATACCCTGCTGAGATGGGAAGCCCTCGCTAGCACCATATCTGTCCATTTTGAAGAACCATTTACATTATTGATTAAAGAAGTAAATAAATTACGAAAAATTGCTATTCCAGAAGCTAGAGATTCATTTAGGCAAGTAGGCCAAAAGTATTACCTTTACTAATAGATACAAAAAAAAGAAGAAGAAAAAAATGCATACCCTCTATAAGAAAGCATAAAAACATTGCATTGCAGTCTCTGTAACATCATGCGCACCATCTCAAGCCGGTGTGCAATATCTGTAGGTACATTATGAAGGCCTTCCACAAAAGTTGCACTATAAATAAAGGAGGGGTATGACTATAGAATAATACTCTCAATCCTATACACAAAAACACTAGGAAAGAGATGTTATAATTTTTCATATTAAGTGCGTCTGAGAGAAGGTGTTCTCTGTTATTACGTTAATAGTTAACTTTGTTCACATCTTCTAAATGGAAGTATGGAACAGAAGGCAATCTAATAAAATACAACTAGCAGAAGAAAGAGTAAGGGTATTCCTCGGAGAAACAATTACAGACACTTGTAAGGATACTTCCAGCATTTTCTTGGAAGAACATGATAGTTGGCCCTGCAAAATCAAGAACAGTACATTCTAAGCTTAGAGAATTATATTCAAACTCCATCTATGAAATAAGCAGATAATGGAAGTCGAAATAGATTTATGATGGATTCAAGTGGTTTCGCAGGTATCCATTTTATGACAACTCGTTTCAGCTACTAAGTTAGCACTTTAGCATTCTGCTGCAGCCCCAGACTTATTGTCTGTAAATGATTGCTTTAACTCTTATTGAACTTAAAAACTATTCTTCACCTATAAGAAACTAGATCGCACCGATGGTGTTTGGTTAGGTTTTGGTTTCTAATTTAAGAAGTCGCGCATTGTTAATTGTGCTTTAGTAGGTAAAAACTGCATCAAACCGCACCATGCACACAGCACAGCACATCCCTAATGACAAGTGATGCTCAACTTAAACAACAGATTGCAGGCAATACCAACAAAAAGAAAAGCCTAATTCACCAGCATTGAAAAGCCTAATCCATCTGAATCAAAAATCTTGGTACATAACAAGCAGGACATTATACTAATCAGTCCATGACCAATTAATCCCTTACTAAAATAATCGCAACAAATTACAAACGAAAACACCTGATTCTTATCAACCACAAATCACATCAGATCCCTGCAAAAACACAAACACACACACTGACAAAAACTAGTCAATAGAATCTTGAGAAACTCGGAAATCAGAAGCGATCTTAATAAACCAAATCCCAAATTAACAATTACAGTACGCAAAAACCACAACATTATACTAATTAGTACACCACAACTAATCCTAAAAACAAATTGCAAACAAAAAAGACCTAAATCACATTACATTAACACATAGTATTACCTACATGCACATAGAAGTAGAAAAAATAAAGAGGAAATGCGAATAAACCTCGGTGATCGGCATTGAGCTTAATGAACCAGGCATGCAGACGAACATGATCAGAAGATGTCAGCCAAACATCCTCATAAAAAAGGCGAAGACGAGACGGAGTGATCGGATAAGACCTTGTGAGTCCTGGAACAACAGGAACGTAAATCAATCTATCCTGGATCGCTACTAGCAATGCTACACCAGTGATCACAATGCCTGTTATACCGTACAGTATTGTACTCCAGAAGCAATTCATTTGAATTTATCAGCAACGTGCAGAGATGCACATTCATGTGTTTGCGTGAATTTGTTTACGCCAGATTAGCTTTTGTTTGTGTTATCTGTGGATGCACAACACCTGATGCAGAGATGCACATTCATGTGTTTACGCTGTTCGACAATTTTCGGTGTAATGTTGTATCACTTTTCATTATTAAATTAATCCTTTTTTCGAAAAAAAAGTATTTGTTCAAAATATAGTGGGACCGTTTGAGTGATCTTAAAATAAGTGCTTCTTGCTTAAAATAAAATAAGTGAAGTAAAAATTAGAAATTAGTTAAGACTTATAAGTGATTAAAGTGTTTGAGAAAAAGGTAGAAGTCATGAAACAAAAGTTAGGAATCCTAACTTTTCATAAGTGTTTCTCGACTTTTTACACAAACGGTACAAATAATTGCTTCTAACTTAAAACTCCAAGACGCATATTTAATTTTATTTGCTGTGAAGACCTTTTTGTTGCCATTTGTTTTCCCTTATACTAGTTTTCTCCATATCTTAAACAAGTGATTGATGCCAAAATGCAAAGAACCAAAAGACCCTGAGAACTTGCAACAGAAACCAAAAGAGTCAAGTTATATAAGCAACAAATAGGATCACAATTAAACAGCTAAAGTGCATGAACTAGCAAATCCTCCTGTGCGGTCCAGATCCCTCAGTATATCAAGGATAGAAATACGAAGCATCAGACTTCTTTACTACATGCTAGAAGTGGTATATATGCTTCATAAAGGAACGTTTTTAAGTTGAAAGGTTACAAAGCCAAGGATGAGTTGCCCAGCCGGTGACATGGTCATTTGCTTTTTCCATTTCTCACCGAACTACTGGAGATGATCGTTGTGGAGTCCCCTCGTACATAAATCCTCTGCCCGTGTTGGAAGACATGTACATCAGGTTTGGATGCTGGAAAGAGGATTCATTGTTGTTGTCAACACACATGATGCTTGAGGAAGAATCCTTTGAGGTTTCGCCTTTGCCTGTTTCTGCTTGATTGACAGGGCGGGAACCAAGATTGTGGTTGAAGGGGTGAGCAGGGTTTGACTGTTCGGACTTGCTTAGGAAGCGGCCCCCAGTTCCCCTAACCCTGTTCACTGCATGGCGATGCCGAGACTCATGAAGATAAGGCTACATATCATTAATAAAGATCTAATTAGTTTTACTTGCAACTTGTCAAATGAATAAACAAAGCTGCAGAACACATCATACCCTCATGAAATGAGGCAACATGTCACCATATATATGCTAAATTTACTCTACACACACGTTATCAAATTAGTAGTTCAGTAACTGCAGGACGCGGAAGATACCTTCCTACTTTTGAGGAGTTTGTTCTGAGCCTCCAGCTTGGCACGCACTTGTCGCCTCCTCATAATCCCATTGTATTGTTTTGCATTGACATATATCGGACCATCATCTGCAAGTTCAATAGGCAGTGGGACTCGTACAGGTGGTACGCCCACAACCTGAGGCTGTATATGGTTTCAAACAACAATTAGACCATAGGAAAAAAAAAGGTCAAACTACATGCACAGTAATAAAAATTTTGTTCGTTAGTAAGTTCCAATTACATATAGCTTCTTCAAAAAGTAGATAATCACAAACACATGATATCAAGTCCAACAACGTGAAACATGATAACAAAAAGAAGTGATAGAGAGCACGTCATGAAAGAATGTCATAAACTCGTAGTTACAGAACTGCAGTGCTGTCAAACTGCACGGCGGCAGATGCTTTAAAGCATATAGAATGGTCTTAGCAGGTACTTACAGTTACTTGTGGTCCATAAGCAGTATATAGTCCATTAACATAGGGATCACCATAGGCATATGGAATATGAACCTGTACAGAGAAATTAAAATTGTAAATATTAAATTGACAGCCATCAAGGGAAAATCAGCCACAGAAAATAAGTTCACTCACCATTGACGGATTTAATTCAGCTTGAGATCGGTCAATGCCAAAACATGGATTTGAAAAAACCATTACCGGCTTCACTTGACCTTCTACATGCTTGCTGTAGCTTCTGCCTTGAGCCGCTTAGTGCATGAAGGAGTAATTTAATTTTTAATATATAACTTAATGTCAATGTTACTACTCGAAGAGAATATCAAAAATTTACGCTTCTAGTAGCAAGCTAAGAACTTTATTTTGGTGGAGGCTTTTAGCATGTAAAAGAACTAATATGCAACTATCAACACTTTATGGGTAACACCATTTTCAAATTGCAATGCAAATACAGAAAGTGTGTAGCAATTAGCATGACTATGGTAACCTGAAAATATTTGCCCAGAAATATTATAAGGAAAAACAATATTATTAGGCAAAAGTTCCTTCTAGTCTTCTATTTTTGAGGCTTAACAAAAAGGGAAAAAAATAAAGGGAATAGAAATTCATCTTACTAAGGATTTTTATCTTAGTGCACACACACATGCAGTGGCAGACCCAGGATTTGTGACCGGGGGCAATTTGTACTTGAAAAAATCACCGAGTGAGAAAAAAAATTCCAATTCATCAACATTAACATTATTCGAACTAAGTATATATAATATAAAAATAAATCTAATTACAATAACACTTTTCTAGGGGTTAAAAAATTGTGTGGGGGCTAAACAAATTTTTACAATACATAAAAAAATAATTTTTCATTTTTTCTAAATTCAGGGGGTAGCCCCCCTCACCCCTTACTAGGTCCTCCCATGCACACATGCATAGGGGAGAAAGAGAAAAGAAGACTAGTAATATCAAAATCAATGTATGGGTCATGAAGAGTATACAGACCATGAAGATTTCATTTACACTATAGAGATAAAGACAATTTACGGAAAAAAACAACTTAAAAAATATAGAAAGTGGACAAGAAAAAAAGTCGAACACATTCAGTGATGTACTCCCAATTTACATACCTATTAAAGATGAACAATAGATAATATGAAAAATGTTATTATAAATGGAAGTCATGCAGAACTATAACCTGAATCAGATGAAAAGTATTGATCATGTGGACCGTTGTAATCAATAGCAGACACTTCTTGGTGAGATTGATCAGTAGTGGAGTGTGACTGGGTTGAGGATGAGTCCAGGTCTTGAGGATGATGACCGGTTTCACTTCCATTATTGCCCTCTTCACTTGCTTCACGAGGAGATCCTACTTTTAAGCTTAAACTTTTGGATAATGGCTGAAAGAACTGCTGTCCCTGAGGATTCCACCATGATGTGGTAGTAGTAAAAGGAATATGAGGCATTGGCTGAACAGGACCTTGACACAAAATCTATCTAATATTTTTTGTGGTGACTTCTACACCTGCGTAGTAAAAGTATAGAACTTAACTAAATACCTGTAACCTATAGATCTTCATTGCCGACTCTAACAGCTTATGTAAGATAAGACATTATGCCCAATCTAGACTTGGGAAACATGAAACTGGAATGTAGTCAGAGATATCCAGTAGACAGAGATATTAAATAAGCAGGGAAGGAACACAAAATGTTATGCAAGAAATTAAGTTCAGAAGCAATCACATAAGTAGGCTTTGGTTTCACCTAAAATTCTCAACATGTTCGAATCAAATATATTCTAGGATTAAATTTCCTTCATTCGTAACTAACAAGCATACAGATTCACAACTTAATCATAGAAAAATTGAGTGGAAAAACGTATGTACTAGTTAAGCAATGGGAAGTAGTATAACAAGCATCTGAAACCTTATAGCTAAGAAAATAATTGACAAACAACACTTAAAATCACATATCACTCATTTAATATTATGGCTATATTCAAGTCTTTTATCATAAAGACACGCGATTAAAGAGGACACGAGCCTAAAAAAATCAACCTCAAGTTTAGCTTGTTTTAGCACTTAAGTAGAACATCCTCCTACATTATAAAGTAATCTAAATTCGTATACCATTGATTTTAATTTTACTTAGATTCTCATACAGGTTTTCATTTGGAACCTGTAAACTAAGTCTTCCTATCCTGTTGATAACCTCAAATACCTCTGCCTCATTGTAAATTCCCTACAACAAATCACTTAAAACAGCCACAGAAACAACTCCCAGACAGATAACATCTCTTACTTAATGCATGATGCATAGGCTCCCTGGTTCTCGAATTACACAAGACTGTGAGCACATAGCTATCTGTATCAGTGTATCCAGGACTACTAGCCCTTAATTAACCAAGCACCCCTCCCCCCCCCCCCCCCCCCCCCGCCAAATAAAAAAATTGAGTAAATTACACAACTAAAGCACATGAGAAAATCCCAAATCAGTCAAGGAAAAGGAGAAACTATGGTCAAAACAGTTACCAAATGAAATTAGGGGGTGTTTGTTGGAAACATCAAACCACCAAATAAACTAAACAATACTCAATTCTTCAAACTCCAAAACAAAATTTTAAAAATCAACCAATAAACCAAAGATTCACAAACTCAAGACCCACATGCATTCAACAACCAATATGCAGACCTCAACAAAACTCAATACTTAAAAAAAAAAAAAGCTCACAAATTTCTAAATAAGCAGATAAAAGAAACTACATATTGTCTTAAAAATATGGTCTTAGAAATATGGAAACCCAAGTACAAAATAAGGAAACACACACATATTGTCCTAAACATATGGAAACACAAGTACACAAACATGCACAAGTACTTAATACAAGAATGAGAAGTTAAAAAACATACCCTTTTAAGGATCTGGTCATCTGGTGGGTATGCTTCAAGAATCAGGAGAAACAAAGACCAGAAGTGTTGGGATAGAATTGGGCATGTCTCCTTTCTTGAAACCCTCAAGTCATCTGTTTCTCTCTCTAGACAAATATACACTTGTAATAATACCAAGTACAAACCAGCCCTCTTTCTCTCTCTACAAATATACTCTTATTATTATTCTCATTAATAAACAACTGCCACCCACCACCACCGTTGCTTTCACTACTCACATATCCTCACCTCGCCCCAAAAATCCCTTCCTTTTATTTTCAATATTTTATCGTTTCTTTTCAAAAAATCTCGTTCAGGACAAACGAATATTAATAATTTTTTTTGTTGATGAATTATTTCAATATATGATAAATAACTTGAAACAATTTTTTAACATTTAATACTTGTGGAGTAAAATTAAGTAAAGTTTCTTAAATATCTAACTTGTATTTTGGGTCAAGCTCAAGCATACATCATGTTCGGATAAAGAAAATGAAATATATAATGAGGAGTAACATTTCAAATTTTCAATGTTCAGGTGTGACATTATTGTGGGACCCAACAAAACGAAGCAGACGAACACAGCCGCCCTTTGCTATCCACGTATCGCTTTCTGGCCTGCTCCACGTTTCATATTGTATGCTTTCTCTTTACACTATTCATCCATGACTCGATACTCCCTACCTGGTGAAGTTCTAATATACAATGAGGAGCATTAGTTACCACAAATAAATTCTTCACATATTTGTTAAATAATACTTAATTTTAGTTTGGGGATGTATAAATATATACGCGAGTTCTATGTTATTATTAAAAGGGTAATCATCTATATATTCGACTCAGCATTTGGGGGAAGTTTTGGAGATAAAATTTGGAATATTTAACATTTGTCATACATAATTATATATATTACAGAACGTTGAATTTTTTCTGTAAGTTCAAAAAATTATTAAACGTAATAATAATTAAAGCAATTTAAGCGATCTGCTAGATTTTATTATAATTTTATATTATATAATAAAAACTAAAAATTAACACGGTGATATTTGTTGGACCGCGAAATATGCATTAACTCCGTTTTTGGTCTTGGTCAAACCTACATGAATTTAATTTTGAATTTTTTCCAAAAGACCTATACTAACAACGTAATTATATTAAAAACAAATTTTTTTTATCTTTTTGACTTATGACTTGGTTGACACCCATTTTACAATCTCCTCATTTATTGGGCCGCTCAACACTTGTTACTCCATATTATTATAATATCGGTTTGGTTAGTGTGTGCCCATTGGCACATGCTAAGCGCGGAAATTTTTGTATTTGGGAGATTTTGATTGGTGTGGTTTGTGTATTTGCAAGGGGGGTCCACCATTATCAGATAGGAGCCAATCAAAATGATCCAAGCACAAAATTTTCCGCGCTTAACATGTGCCCATGGGCACACCACAGAAAAACCGTTATAATATTTAAAGGAATTATCTTGTATACTGTTATTTCAATCTTATTTTCAAAAATACTACCTTCTCCAATCTTATTTTCAAAAATACTACCTTGAGAGAAGGTAGTATTTTTGAAAATAAGATTGGAGAAGGTAGTATTTTTGAAAATAAGATTGAAAACGTGGTTATGAATAAAAAAAGTCCTAATATTTATACGTTTTTGTCGCGACCAAGCGCGCACAGATTTGTTTTTAGTTACTCTCAAAAGGCTTTATATTGCTATTTAGCTGCTTATATTTAAAACAATTTTTTTTTTTATCTTTTCGACGTGGAGCTTGGTGACACCCATTCTACAATATTTTATATCTTGTGTTAAATGTGTTAAATTAAAAATAAAATATAGTTAAATTTATAATTACTATTTCATAAGCAATAGAAAATAACGGTATTCGTTTTCTAATATTTAATTATCAAAGAATTATCTCTATTTCAAAATAGTCAAGTGCTTTGACAAAGTAAAATTTATAATTAAAGAATTATTGTCACATGATTTATCACTGACGTTGCATATAGAGTCCCTATTTTTTAGAATTTGAATTGTTTATCATATATTTAGGAAATCTACTTAGGACATGAGCATCTTCAAAAGTCTCTTAATTGACTCTAAATATAATATAAAAACTTGAGATCTTAGTAATTTAATATATAGTCAAGAGCATGAATTCCAATAATACTTTCTATATTACTTCTCCCTATCATATTTTTTTAATGTTGGCGGGCTCCATTATACTCTCTTCGTCCCCTCAATTGTTTACATTGGCGGACGGGGGCTCGACACGCATTCTAATACTCTCTTAAAATATAGTTTGATAAATTAATTTGAACTTTTTTTCTTCTGAATAAAAGTTTAGTATCTAAACTTTTATACAAAAAAGAAAATTTTGAAAAAAAAAAAGTTATGGTATATACGAATTAAAATACGTGTCCAGCAATAAAAAAAAGTGTAAAGAAATGAGCGGGACAGAAAGAGCAACAAAGATTTAAATTCAAAAACAGGATGAATCGGAGGGAAATTGATAAAAATAAGTTAAGTGTCAAGTTGTGACTCCCCCAAGAGAGGAGAGAAAATAGACCGTTAATTTTTATAATACCTTTTGAAATTCTAATTTATAGACACCTCTTTATTTTTTTATTGAAGAACTTGAACGAGTTTAATATGCTCGAGTCAGAGTCCCGTTAAAACAGCAGCTTAGTGATATTGGAATATAAAATACCCGTCCCACCAGATTCTTTACAATTTCTTTTTTGAGCCGTCTCATCCAATTCTTTACATTTCAAAACTTACCAATAATAGTCAACGGGTCCCACCACTACCCAACTTTTTTTTCCTTTTCACACTACTTTTACTTCATTTTCACACTACTTTTACTCCACTATCTCCTTTTTATACATTAAAAATTAATGGGTCCCACCACTTCACCCACTTTTCTATACATATTTCTTAACCTCCGTGCCCAAACCAAACGTAAAGAATTGGCTGGGACGGAGGGAATAAAGATGATAGAGATGATGTGCAGGATCGTAAAAGTGACATGGATTTAAAAATACAGAGAATGGCCGGTTTGAACAGGCTTACCATTGAATTGGAAAGGCTAGATCCTTGGCTAACGGCTAAAGCCTAAACGAAAAAAGCAAAGATGGGTAGAGTCCGGATCTTTTTGTGTTACCAATAAACAACACGACACCCAATGAAACAACAATTGTCAGCCCCCTGAAACATGGGGTGTCCATGGCATTTCAGTTTATGTTACTCCCTCCGCCCCCCACCACGTATCTGGCCGGATACGCAACACACACTTTGATACTCTTGTTAAATATAATTATATAATTTAGTTTTAAGATTTTTTTTTCTAAATAAAATTTGGATGTTAAATTTTTATTCATAAAAAAATCTTGTAAAATAAGTTACGGAACTATATTTTATAAGAGTATTGAAATGTGTGTCGAGCAGTTGAAAAAAAACGTACTCCCTTCGTCTCACCCAATTATTTACATTAGGATTGGGCATGGAGGTTAAGAAATTGTTAGGTCCAGATATGATTGTAGAGGGGGGTTGAATACAATCAGTACCAAATCGTCGCGGAAGTGAATCTGATTGAATATGATTTGTTAATCAGATTATAATTAATTAATATAACAATGTTTGAAGTCGTTATATAATTAAAATGGTTCAGTTTTAATGTCCACTAAAGTTCGTAGAATAAATTCGACAGGGTATATTCTAGATTTAGTGATTAAAACAACCGGGTTATCAAAGCACAGAAAACTGTGGATATAACGATCAAGCAAGTTACAAACAACTTGAAAGCTTTACAAATGCTTTGAATACAAAGTGAATGAACACTTGAAAATGAAGAATGGATGCCATATTTATAGGCAAAGCATTGTACATGCAAGACAATCACTAGACAAGACAATTACAAGCTAGCAAAGACAATTACAAGAAGGGTAAGACAATCTAGGCTTGGGCAAGACAAAAAGGGGCAAGGGAAGACAATCACAGATTGTCTACCAAGCTTTAACCAAGTCAGAAAGACAATCAAAGGGGAAGGGAAGACAATTGCACTGCCAGTAAGACAATTGCAAGAATCGGCAAGACAATCCAGGATTGTCTTGCACACCATCCACTTGACTCGGCAAGACAAGACAAAGAGATTGTCTTGCTGTCATACTCATACCTTCGGCAAGACAATTCACAAGAATTGTCTTGCACACCATTGAACCACTGAAATGAATCGGCAAGACAATTAGAAATTGTCTTGCTGATTCAACCAAGACCCAGGCAGACAATGGAGAATTGTCTTGGAAGCAAAGTGAAGCCACTCGGCAAGACAATCCAGAATTGTCTTGCTGAGGTGGTTTTTGTGATTAAATAAAGAAATAAAATAGTATATTAAAATAGAAAATTATTCACTTAATTAATTTAATCATATAAATTCATAAATTAAATTAATTCGAGAGTGAATTAATTTAATAAATAAATTACATAATTAATATAATTATTTGAGAAGTGAAATAATAGTCTATTAAAATATTTAATCACACAATCTTCAGTAGAACAGCTTCCGGTCTTCTTTAAACTTGAATAACTTCTTCTTGATTTGTCGAACGAACGAACTACCACTTCTGCTTGACTTCAAATATTTAATTTGAATAACTGATACACAGATGTACTGTCTGGTTCATCTGTATCTAGTTAAATCAAATATTCTTCGTCAAATAAACAATAAGAATTTGGTTAGTTCGTCGAGTCTTCGTCTTGTACGTACATCTTCATTAAATGGAATCTTCTGATGAAATAAAGTATAGAAACTTTATGTCTTCTGAATTCCTGGACGTGCCACAAAAGATTATTTGTGCACTGAGGCTTGAACATATTAATGAACTTCTTTCAGTGGCGTGCAGCAGCATCCTGGAACTTATCTGACATATGATTTCCATAAATCATTTGACGTTCTTCGTACTGATTCCGATGACTTGCTATTTACTGAGCTTTCTGATCTGAGTTGAGTTGTACCTCTTTAAATACAAATAGGCTGAACATATGCCTTTCAATCTCCCCCTATTTGTTTGTTAACATAACATGCAAATTTCCTTAGAGGATAACTCAACTAACAGATAAGACAAAGATTTAAACAATAGAATGTAAATAGCAAAAGTTTATGGCTTGCATTAAACATTAAACCATGATCATAAATAGATTACAAAAGGATGTTCCTTGAACATATCTAACAAATATCCTAATCAATCTATTCACTCAGAACGAGTGACTTCTCCTTCTTCAGCATCAGAATAGTGAATAATTGGAGTAGAAGGCTCATTCTGAGTAGGCTCTTCAGCTGCAGTGGATTCTCCACGCTTCTTTCTTTCACGAGCCAGAGCTAGCTGGTGAAGAACTTCCAGATCCACAGGGTCTTCACGGAAGTCAGATGGCTGAGATTTTGTTACACCCTTCATCCTCCGAAAGTATTGAGAAATGTTTCTTCGAGTGCAGTAGGATGAGATTACATCATCAGCATCAGACTTGGCTTTAGATGCGAAGCCCTTGGTCCTTAGTAAGGTGGATGCTAGAGCCAGACGTTTGGCAGGGTACTTTGGCAAAGCCTCTTCATTTAGATAGACAGTGCAGAGGATTTCCAAGTGAACAAACTTGACACAGTAAGGGTTCTTAACAACCTGAGGACTGTTGAAAACAGCACAATCCAACAGTTTGTCACGAAGAAGTTCATTTAAGTTTGAGCAACGCTTGACTTTGTTGCGAAGTACCCAGAGCTCAGATACAGAGAATGATTTGAGAAATTCGACAGATAGTCTGAATGAACCATTCCTCTGTGTGTAGACAATCAGCTCCCATTCTTCTAGCAGTCCCCTAACAGCAACAGTTACATATTCCAGTTCTAAGGCAAAGGCATGCATAAAAACATCCTCATCAGGGTTCACCTCTCGAAGATCATAGATCAGAGATAAGAACTTCTTATCATCGAAAGTTTCCCTTTGAGGTCCATTGAATATTCTCCTAGCAATGTCCCAGCCTTTTCCTTCTTTTCTTTTAATTTCAAGATTCTTCTGCTTGATCGTAGCATCATAGATTTTCTGCTTTTCAATCTTGATTTGTTCCTCTGTGATCAACTTGTCTTCCAGAAGTTTCTGATAATCACGAAGCTTACGCTTCCTGGCTTCATTTTCTGCTTTGAACTTCCTGACATTCTCCTCGTGTTCAGGATCAACAGGTTCTTCCTGAAACAAATAGCTTTCATCAAATTTACCTTCTTCTTCAGCCTGACGATAGGTAGCATCGAATACGTCATCATCATCCATGTCTTTGGGATAATCATCATAATTGTCAGTGTTGAAGACATTTTCAGATTGATGTAGTGGTTCTTTGCCTTTAGGCCTTTTATAGCTTTTATCAGCTTCAGAAGATTCTTTGCCACTTGCTCTTTCTCCACCCTTGTCACTCCTGTCAGCATCATCCTTATTACTCCTATCACCAGCATCAGCATTGCTGTGATCATCTTTGTCATCCTTATCTTCCTTATCCTTCTCCCCCTTAGTTGAGGGATCCTCTGGAGTAGACTGAGCTGTTGACGGATTTAGCTTTAAGTGATGAATAACTTGAGCCAGAGTTTGCTCCAAGTTTCCAAGCTTTGTCAGACAGAGCTCCTGAGATTGATCAAACTTGTCCATCCTAGAGTGAATACCCTTGACATGAGCATCTAATTCCTGTTGGAGAGAAGAATATGAAGGATCAACAACCTTTTCCTGTAGAGTCACCAACTCTCCACTTCTGAATCTGGCATTCTCAGCATTCAACCTTGAAATCTCAGCTTTCAGAGCAGCCAATTGTTCCTATAACAGATCAGTGTTGGTGTGTGCACTCACCTCACGAACACTCAAAGATTTATCACTATCCTCTCGTGCATGTGTTTCGCTCGGTGTTTGCCTGATTTCACTCGTGTTTGTCACACCGTCACCAGTACCTGTATAGACAACCATAGTACCATAAGATGGAACTGTAGGTTGTGAAGGAACAAATTGTCCTTCAGATGCCTGTGAAGGCTGATGTACTTGCAGGTTGCCAAGTATAGCCTGATCCAAAAAGAAAGAGTGATCAGAAAGTTTTTCATATGACAATTTTTGAATATCTGTGCTCTCTCTAAGTGAAGAATCAAAAGACAAAGGTTCAACTAGCGTGAGTGCTAGTTGCGTGCTTGACTCTTTACAGGATACCGCGGTCGGACGGCCAATTTCAATAAATGCATTCTGTGGAGAGAATGAATCTAGAGACTGTATATTTACCATGTCAGTGTCCAAATCCTTTTGGGAGGAAATGGATGCGGCTGCAGTTGTCTCCGGTTCTGCCACCCTTTGCTTCTTATGAGACAGAGCTGCGGGTTCTCTCAGAATTGCACTACCACTCCGTTTCCGGGCTACCTTTCGAACAACTGGTGAATGAGTAGTGTCGGTTGATGTGTTTGACGAAGAATCAGTTGTTGAAACGAAAACGTCAGCTTGGTTATGAACCTGGGTGTTTACAGGTTCAATGCTGGGAGTCTGGAAATCAAATCCAATATCACAATCAAAATCTGCAATATCAATATTAAAGGTATCAGTGAGATTAGAAAGTACCTGAGCTACCTGTAAATCTGTCCTGAAGTCCTGTAGCTCTGGATTGATAGCAGAATCAGCAGGCAGAGGCTGAGAGGTGGATTGTGGTGGAGGAATGGTATGTGGATGTGTAGGTGAAGGTATTGGTTCAGATTGAGAGGGAAGAATGGAGGCTTGTTGGTCTGGGAAGAAGTTGTATTGTGGAGGGGATTGGTGAGGAGAATTGTATGATGATTGGTGAGGTGATTGTTGTGGTGAATTGTAAGGAGGGTTGTAGGGAGAGTAATGTGAGGATTGGCTGGATGATTGATAATCTTGTAGAAGTTGAAGTGGTTGGAAGTTTTGAGGAGGAGATTGTTCCTGAGGTTGTTCTTCTTGAAGTTCAGGTTGAGCCGGTTGTTGTTGATCAGGTTGATATTGTTGTTGTTGTAGTGGCTGAGGAACTTGGACAGGTTGAAGGGGAACATTAAACTGTTCCAACATGTAAGGAGTCACAACAAGAGGCACACTCTCATGCTTCTTTTGATTAGCAAGTCTTGATTGAATCTTGGTGCAAGTTCTTAGAATGGGCACCACTGCAGAATCAACATACATGGCTCTATCTGCATCATTCATCTTGTCACTTAAGAATAGCATTAAGAACCGTGGAAAGTGACACTCAACCTTGTCATTGTCATGAATGGATCTCTGAGAGACAGAACCCATTTTTCTGATAATCTCCTTTAGTAATATCTTCCCGAAGTTAATTCGACGATTGTAAGCCACAGAGAATCCAAAGATTTGAAGCATAGAAGATATGTTGTGAAAATTCTGCCTTGTAGTGGGAGCAAATACCTTTGCCAAGGTATCGAAGAAGACATCCCATTCAGCCTTCAATTTGCTTTTAGACATTCTAGGGAGAAAAATCTGTCCCTGGTAGTGGATGTCTTGGAAGAATTGAGTGAGTTCAGCACTGGTTGGTTCCTCTTGAAAGTTATTCCTTGGAAACCCTAGAATCCGGTTCACATCATCAACAGTGATAACAATCCTTCGTCCATTTGGTAGATCACCAATCAACTTATAATTCTCGAGAGTTGTAGAGTTGACGGCATTAGAGTAGAAGTCGAAGAGTGGTTGCACTTGTATGGGAATATCAGCGGTTAGTGCAGTACTGACAAGACTTTGTTGAGTCAGGAAACGGATCCACTTCTTGAATCGATCAGAACAATCCTCGAAGTTCAGGTTAGCACAATAGTTGGTCTCAGCAATCTCAAATTCTCCGGCCATTTTTAGTAATTAAAAATTGAATTAAGCGAGAAATTTTCAAATAAAAGATTAATTCTCAATTATCTCGCAAAGTTCAATTAATAATTAAAATTGATTAATTAATTATTAATTCGAAATATTAGAATAATATCGAATTAAAAGTTAATTAATTAGAATGGCACTTAATCAATTAATCCAACTCAGAATTTCACAAGCCAAACGAGTCCTTAATATCAAAAACCCCAAAATCAACACAAACCCTAACTCCAAAATCGATTCAAATCAGTTCGAAGGTCACACCAAAAACACAGATTAATCGAACTCTAGGCAAACCACAGCACAAACTCAGTCGAAAAAGCCTTGAAAACGGACTAAAAACCGACGAGAATCCGACGAAAATCCGGCAGAGGTTCGGCTGAAATCCGGCGATTTGAACCAAACCAGCAAGCAAACGCTTGATAAGATGTAAACCAGCAAGTTTTTGACGAAAAACTTGAAAAACAAAGGTCGGAAACCGTGTGTGTAGGAGTGGGCAGATGAAGAAGATGAAGTATGATCAGCAAGACAATCGAATTGTCTTGCACGATTGTCTTGTAGATATATATATACGCACGCAGTAAGACAACGAGGAGAGTAGTCTCGGTAAGACAATTCAAAATTGTCTTGCCGAGACCGAGTATTGCAGACAAACGGCTGTGTCAGTAAGACAATTGAATTGTCTTACTGATACATAACATGACTATTGGCAGACTCGGTAAGACAATGAGATTGTCTTGCCGAGTTGATTGAAAAACGGCGAAAAACCGGTTCAGCAAGACAATTTAATTGTCTTGCCGAGCCAAACTGTAGACAATTACATTGTCTTGCAGAAAAACAACTAATAATAATATGATTTTTGATTATTTTAAAAGATAAAACATTTTGCAATTAAAATCAAAAATCTATAATAAAGAAAATACTATAAATTACACAAATATTTTGTAAATTTCAAAATTAATTAAGCATAAATATTTGATTTTAAGTTAATTCATAGAGAATATTACAGGGGAGTGTATGAGCACTTAGAAAATTACTTACTAATGTACAAGCAAGCATAATTACTTAGAATATTATCAGATAATATACAGGAAATCATATAAAATCTAATAATATAGATATAATTACACAGAAAATTCACAAAAAGTATACAAACACATATAATACATATGAAAAATATATACAAGAGAACTATGTCATATTTAACATCCCTAACTCACAAACCAGCTTAGAGAAAGTGGATTCATCCAGTGGTTTCGTGAAGATGTCAGCAATTTGCTCAGTCGTGGGTACAAAATGTAACACCACTGTACCATTCATGACATGTTCTCGTATGAAATGATACCTGATATCAATGTGCTTGGTTCTTGAGTGTTGAACCGGATTGTTGGAAATGGCTATGGCACTTGTATTATCACAAAATATAGGAATTTTGTTTACTACAACACCATAATCATTCAGTTGATTCTTGATCCACAAGATCTGAGCACAGCAGCTACCAGCAGCTATATACTCAGCTTCAGCAGTAGAGGTAGACACTGAGTGCTGCTTCTTGCTATACCAGGAAACCAACCGACGTCCTAGAAATTGACAGCTTCCAGACGTACTCTTCCTATCAATCCTGCATCCTGCATAATCAGAATCTGTATAGCCGGTTAAGTCAAAACCAGTATTCTTAGGGTACCAAATACCCAATCCAGGTGTACCCTTAAGATATCTAAAGATTCTTTTGACGGCTATAAGATGTGATTCTTTAGGATCAGCTTGGAACCTAGCACACAAACATGTTGCAAACATGATATCTGGTCTACTTGCAGTAAGATAAAGTAAAGAGCCAATCATACCACGATAGCTTGTGATATCAACTTTCTTACCAGATTTATCCTGGTCAAGTTTTGTGGCAGTGGCCATGGGTGTCTTTGCCGGTGAAGAGTCTTCTAGATTGAATTTTCGAAGAAGATCTCTGACATACTTGGATTGGCAAATGAATATTCCATCTTCCTTTTGGCTTACTTGAAGACCAAGGAAGTAGGACAGCTCACCCATCATACTCATCTCATAGTTACTCTGCATTAACTTAGCAAATCTCTTGCACAAGTTATCGTTAGTAGAACCAAATATAATATCATCAACATATATTTGTACAAATATCATATCCTTATCATGCAATTTGTAAAAGAGAGTTTTGTCTATGACACCTCTAGTAAAGTTGTTTTCTATTAAAAACTCAGAGAGAGTGTCATACCATGTCCTTGGTGACTGCTTGAGTCCATAGACAGCTTTGAATAGGAAGTATACAAAATCAGCAAACTCTGGATTTTCAAATCCAGGGGGCTGTTCCAGATATACTTCTTATTCTAGCTTTCCATTCAGAAATGCACTTTTCACATCCATTTGATATACCTTGAAGTTGGAGTGTGCAGCAAATGCAAGAAATATTCTGATGGCTTCAAGACGAGCAACTGGAGCATAGGTTTCATCGTAATCAATTCCTTCTTCTTGTGAATAACCTTTTGCAACCAGTCTGGCTTTGTTTCTTACAACAATGCCATCACCATCTAACTTGTTACGGAAGACCCATCTAGCTCCAATGGTAGATTTTCCTTTTGGTCTTGGAACCAGGGCCCAGACTTCTTGTCTCTCAAATTGATTGAGTTCTTCTTGCATGGCAAGAACCCAATCAGGATCAGCAAGTGCTTCTTCTATTTTCTTTGGTTCTTGTTGAGATAAAAACCCAGAGAATAGGCATTCATTTGTCGTAGCACTTCTAGTCCTTACACCAACATCAGGATCACCAATAATTAAATTAAAGGGATGATCTCTGCTCCAAATCCTTTCCCTTGGAAGATGTGTCCTTGATGATTCAGCAGTATTATCATTGAGCTGAAATGTGTGACTAGTTGATCCATCTGCTCCCCCTGAGTTGTTGCCAGGTTGACTTGATGATCCACCACTGGCACTAGTGAAATCTCCAGTGCTTCCATCATTTCCTCCACCATTGCCTGGATCATTACCATCATTGTTGTCATCTCCTGTTGCAACCTCAGGTGGTATATCATCATCTGAATCAGAATCTGGATAGTTGTCAAACTTCAGAGATTCAGATGGATCAGCAGATTGTAAACTAGGGAGTTTAGTGTCATCAAATGTAACATTGACACTAACTTTCATTGACAGAGTATCAATTACAAAAACTCTATAAGCACTTATTGTATAACCAACAAAAATTGCTTCAGATGCCTTGGGCTCAAACTTGTTCAAGTTCTCTTCACCATCCTTGAGAACAAAACACTTGGCTCCAAAAACATGAAGATGTTTGACATATGGTTTCTTGTCTTTATACAAATGAAATGGAGTTTTCATATGATCCTTGTTGATCAAAGTTCTATTCTGGGTATAGCAGGCAGTAGACACAGCTTCAGCCCAAAAGTACAGAGGAAGCTTTGCTTCAGCAATCATAGTCCTTGCAGCTTCGATCAGTGTACGATTCTTTCTTTCGACGACTCCATTCTGCTGAGGAGTCCTTGGTGCTGAATACTGCCTTCTAATTCCCTTCTCAGAGTAAAAGTTAATTAGAGTTTGATTCTTGAATTCCGTGCCATTATCTGACCTTACAGCTTTCACTGGCACACCCTTTTCTAATTCAACTGACTTTATATGATCAATCACTGTCATCGGGGTTTCATCCTTAGAAGCTAGGAAGTAAACCCAGGTAAATTTCGTGAAGTCATCCACAATGACTAAGGCATATCTTCCTCCATCAATTGATGCAACATTCACAGGACCAAACAAATCCATATGCAGTAAGTGAAGTGGATTTGTAATGGTATTGATGGTCTTGCCTTTGTGAGATGCTCTCTTCGCTTTTCCTTTCTGACAAGCTTCACAAAGATCATCAGATGAGAATTCCAGGGAAGGCAAACCTCTCACCAGATCTCTCTTGACTAGAGAGTTCATTGTTTTGAAGTTGAGGTGTGAGAGTTTCTTATGCCATAACCAACTATCTTCAGCAGACTCTTTGGCGTAGAAACAGTGAACTTCGTTTCCAGGTCCTGAAGACAAATCAGCTACGAATATATTGCCTTTCCTTATGCCACATAGTGAAGGACGTTTATCCTTGATATGTTTAATGATACATATCTCCTTTTCAAAATGAACATAATATCCCTTGTCACAAAACTGACTAACACTCAGGAGATTATGTTGAAGTCCTTCCACTATAGCAATTTCTTCTATGATGATCTTTCCAATTTTGTACTTGCCATATCCCACAGTACGACCTTTGCTATTATCAGCAAAGCTCACTGTTGGGCCAGCTCCTTCTCTTATGTCTTCCAACAGGGATCTATTGCCAGTCATGTGCATTGACGCTCCACTGTCAAGCACCCAGGTAACACGAACAATTCCACTGGCACCCTGAAAAAGACAACTTGATTAAACATTCTTTGGGACCCACACTTGATTGGGTCCAGCAAACTTAAAGAACTGATTTCTATCAGGTGTAACAACAGAGCCTCTTGGACTGATACTTGGTTCAGACTTGACTGAACTTACTTCCTTAACAACAGCCTTATAAACCTTAGTTTTAGGCTTTGGAACATAAGTCTCCTTCCTAACATGAGTAGGACTAGCAGTCTTTGATCTAGCATGCTTGTTGTTTGTGTGTTGTCTAGGTGATGTGTTTTCATTTTTAGCATGCAAATTTTTAAAATAAGCAGACATCAAATTGAAAGCACAAGTCATACAATTATCAACACTACAAGATTTATGACATGCATCAAAAGCAGGAACAACAGAAGTATCAGTCATAGTAGTAGGAACATCAATAGATTCTACTCTAACCTTGTTATCAGATTTAAAGTTCTCAGTAGAATGACACCTATTGTTCTTGTTCTTACTATTAACAAAATTATTGGGCTTGTTGAATTTAGTTCTCTCAGAGTTGACACCTAAACCAGCTTTAGGCAACCTAACATTGCCTTTCACTTTGATTGGTTTCAGTGATGTCAAGATCTCATCTCTCTTCTCATTACTCTCTTTCAATTTAAGGTCTTCCTGTTTGAGTTCATATCTAATGACAACAGGAGTCTCTAAAAGAGGTTCAGCTTCTGAGGTTTTAAACAAAGGTTTAAGGGAATCTTTCAAAACAAAAGGAATCCCTCTTTCCTCAGCACTCTTCTTAAAAGGAGTAATGTTACTAGCCTTACCTACGGATTTGTTATAGTCAAAACCTATTCCAACAGTTCTCTTGATCTCTTGTTTATCATTAAGTTCTTTGACTATAGTGGAGGCATCCTTAAAGGCTTTACACTTAACTTTCTCTTCGTCTAGCTGAAGTCTTAAAGCAATCTCACCTTTCTCTAGAACTTTGACTTTAGCACATTGTAATCCTAAGTCCATAGTCAATTGTTCTATTTTAGGTTTTAATACTTTCATCTCATTCATCTTATAAGCATGAATTTCTAAGACTAAAGTATCAATTTTAAGATTGGCAGCTTTCATCTTTTTAATAGCATCATCTCTTTCAAGTCCTAATTGCATAAACAGTTTAGGGCATGTAGGATCTACCTGAAAGCTTCCAGCAGGAGGAGGTGAAGATGATCCAGCATTAGCCATGAGAGCAACATTCCCAATCTGCTCTTCTTCATCACTATCTGTATCATCCCAGCTTTTCCCTTCTGCTAGATATGATTTGCTCTTGAAGCTTTGACTTCCAGAAGTACCATGATGCTTTCTTACTAAGGCATCATACTTCAGCTTCAGCTCATCATACGAATCCTTTCTCTTTCCTTGAACCTTGGGCTGCTTGCACTCAGTTGCAAAGTGTCCAGGTTCACCACAGTTGAAACATTTAAATTTACTTCTGTCCACCATCCCAGTCTTGTATCCTCCTTTGCTTGTTGAAGATGAATAGCCTCCCTTCTGAAACTTACTAACAGTAGGTTTGTATTTATAGGAAGGGTTCTTCCGGAATCTCATGTTTCCAAACTTCTTGGCAAACAGGGATAGAGATTGATCTTCTAACTGTTCAAGCTCTTCCATTGTATAGAACTCTTCGTCACCACTGGTAGAAGCAGTCTGACCCATCTCAGGTACAACAAATTCCTGAGTAGTCTTAGAAGGAACAACAACATCCTTCTTCTTTTCTTCCAGTACAGGTGACTCAACAACTAGAGCTCTCGAATGGTTCTGTGTTTTACCCCAGCCATATCTCTGTTTACTCTGAACTTGCTCCAGTTCATAAGTTTTCAAAACTCCGTAGAGTCTTTCCAGAGAAATCTCATTCAGATCTCTGCTTTCCCTGATGGCAGTGATTCTGTGTTCCAGATGTTCAGGAAGTGTTAAGAGAAACTTCATGTTGACCTCTTTCTTGTCATAGAATTTCCCATTCAGATTTAAATTATTTATCAAATTATTAAGTCTGATAAACACTTCTGAAATCCCTTCTCCGGGATTTGGGACCAAACTGTTCATACTGAGCCATCAGTATCTCTTTCTTGTTTTCCCTAACTTCCTCTGAGCCTTCATTGATAATCTCTAATGTATCCCAGATTTGCTTGGCGTTTGTACAATTTACAACAGCATTGTACATCACTGGATTTAGAGATTCAACCAAGATTAGTTGAAGAGCATCATCTAAGTTCATCTGTTCACTCTCTTCATCTGTGTACTCAGAAAGTTCTTTCGGAATGACCTGATGAGGTATCAACACACCATCCTCTTCGTGTGCTAATATGACATTCATCGGAGTAGTAACACCTTTGTCTAAAATCCCGATGTATTTTCTGTTCGCTGTTCGGAGGAATAGGAACATGTGCCTTTTCCATAGGCCAAAGTGTTCCTGGCTGAACGGTGGGATTTTAATGCTACTGATCTTTTGCGTACTCATTTTTTTAAGAATTTAAAGTGAATAGTGTTTGGAGAGATTTGGATTTTTGAAAGAAAAAATATTTTAAATCAAAATTAATTTTTTTTTAAAAAAAAAATTAATTCGAATTAAAAAATATTTGGATTTGATGTGAATAGTGTTTGGAGAGATTTGGATTTTTGAAAGAAAAATATTTTTAATCAAAATTAATTTTTGGAATAAAATTAATTCGAATAAAAAATATTTGGACGTTACAGAGTTTGTATAGGATCTGATACGGTAAAATGGTATCAACCGCTCTGATGCCAATTGTTAGGTCCAGATATGATTGTAGAAGGGGGGGGGGTTGAATACAATCAGTACCAAATCGTCGCGGAAGTGAATCTGATTGAATATGATTTGTTAATCAGATTATAATTAATTAATATAACAATGTTTGAAGTCGTTATATAATTAAAATGGTTCAGTTTTAATGTCCACTAAAGTTCGTAGAATAAATTCGACAGGGTATATTCTAGATTTAGTGATTAAAACAACCGGGTTATCAAAGCACAGAAAACTGTGGATATAACGATCAAGCAAGTTACAAACAACTTGAAAGCTTTACAAATGCTTTGAATACAAAGTGAATGAACACTTGAAAATTAAGAATGGATGCCATATTTATAGGCAAAGCATTGTACATGCAAGACAATCACTAGACAAGACAATTACAAGCTAGCAAAGACAATTACAAGAAGGGTAAGACAATCTAGGCTTGGGCAAGACAAA
This sequence comes from Daucus carota subsp. sativus, assembly GCF_001625215.2. Taxonomy (NCBI): domain Eukaryota; kingdom Viridiplantae; phylum Streptophyta; class Magnoliopsida; order Apiales; family Apiaceae; genus Daucus; species Daucus carota. The sequence goes on along the minus strand of NC_030388.2, from coordinate 10,057,301 downwards.
AAGGGGCAAGGGAAGACAATCACAGATTGTCTACCAAGCTTTAACCAAGTCAGAAAGACAATCAAAGGGGAAGGGAAGACAATTGCACTGCCAGTAAGACAATTGCAAGAATCGGCAAGACAATCCAGGATTGTCTTGCACACCATCCACTTGACTCGGCAAGACAAGACAAAGAGATTGTCTTGCTGTCATACTCATACCTTCGGCAAGACAATTCACAAGAATTGTCTTGCACACCATTGAACCACTGAAATGAATCGGCAAGACAATTAGAAATTGTCTTGCTGATTCAACCAAGACCCAGGCAGACAATGGAGAATTGTCTTGGAAGCAAAGTGAAGCCACTCGGCAAGACAATCCAGAATTGTCTTGCTGAGGTGGTTTTTGTGATTAAATAAAGAAATAAAATAGTATATTAAAATAGAAAATTATTCACTTAATTAATTTAATCATATAAATTCATAAATTAAATTAATTCGAGAGTGAATTAATTTAATAAATAAATTACATAATTAATATAATTATTTGAGAAGTGAAATAATAGTCTATTAAAATATTTAATCACACAATCTTCAGTAGAACAGCTTCCGGTCTTCTTTAAACTTGAATAACTTCTTCTTGATTTGTCGAACGAACGAACTACCACTTCTGCTTGACTTCAAATATTTAATTTGAATAACTGATACACAGATGTACTGTCTGGTTCATCTGTATCTAGTTAAATCAAATATTCTTCGTCAAATAAACAATAAGAATTTGGTTAGTTCGTCGAGTCTTCGTCTTGTACGTACATCTTCATTAAATGGAATCTTCTGATGAAATAAAGTATAGAAACTTTATGTCTTCTGAATTCCTGGACGTGCCACAAAAGATTATTTGTGCACTGAGGCTTGAACATATTAATGAACTTCTTTCAGTGGCGTGCAGCAGCATCCTGGAACTTATCTGACATATGATTTCCATAAATCATTTGACGTTCTTCGTACTGATTCCGATGACTTGCTATTTACTGAGCTTTCTGATCTGAGTTGAGTTGTACCTCTTTAAATACAAATAGGCTGAACATATGCCTTTCAAATATGTATAAAGGAGTGGAAAAGAGAAAGAAAAGTGGGTGAAGTTGTGGAACTCATAGATTTTTAATATATAATAAAGAGATAGTGAAGTAAAAGTAGTGCGAAAAGAGAGGAAAAATGGGAAAGTGATGGGACCCATTAACTATTTTAGGAAAGTTTTGTAATGTAAAGAAATGAGTGCGACGTCAAAAAAAGAAACCGTAAAGAATCTGGTGGGACGAAGGGTGTACATAATTAAATGGGACAAAGGGAGTAGTACTTGTTACTCCCTCCGTCCCGTGAATTCTTTACATTGAGATTGGGCACGGAGATTAGGAAAGTGTATAAAGTAGTATTCCATCGGTCCCGTCGATTGTTTAAATCGGAAGATGGGGACTTGACACCAAGGTTATTACAGCGTCAAGTCGAGCCTCGGTGCCCGAATACCTTGGAATCGACTAGTCGACAAGTCGCCCGACTAGTCGTAAAAAGTCGACAAGTCATTCTTATACATATTTTTACTAGATTTAATAAATAAAATATAGTTGAACACACATCAGTTTATAGTTTGAATCAAAAGTAAAAGATAATAAACAACAGTGAGATGTATATGACGTAGCAAATTGTTATTTCACATATAAATTGAAGCCAGAAAGTAGTGATAGGAAAGAAATAATAATGTGAAGTTGAAATGATACAAAGATTAGGGATATACTTATATGTTGAAAATGATACAAAGATTACATAACCCGAAGCCAAAAAGTAGTGACATGAATGAAATAATAATGTGAAGTTGAAATGATACAAAGATTAGGGAGACAATGATATGTTGAAAATAAGTCGCCAGACTAAATAAGTCGTTGCTTGACTTTTTCTATAAAACGACTCGTCGACTACTTGTCGACTAGTCGTCGACTAGTCGTCGACTTGATAACAATGCTTGACACGCATTGTAATGCTCTCATAAAATATAGTTTAATAAATTATTTTGAAATTTTTCCCTTCTAAATAAAAATTTATTTTTCAAATTTTTATACAGAAAAGAAAATTTTCAAAAAAAAGTTATGAAACTATGTTTTATATGCGCCTTAAAATGCATGTCAAACAATGTAAAAGAACTATAAAGAAATGAGAGTGATGAAGGGAGTATAAAGTAATAAAAAGGAAATAAATGTGGAGAAAGTGGTGGAACTCATCAAATATTTAATGGACAGATTTGAAAAAGTAGATGAAAGTAGTGGATGAGATTGAGTTTTGTATTATAATATTTTACTATTTTTAAAAAATTTTGTAGTTTAAAAAAAATGAGTGGGACGTAGAAAAAGGATACCATTGAGATTACACTGAGACTAGGGAGTACTTTGTGTTGATAACCTATCAAATTTTAGCCCCAAATCATGTACTTGATGTACTAAAAATATGTTTGTCGTTTGACTTTTTCTCACATATTTTTAAAAAGTTTGATTATATATTTACAAATTTATTCAATTTATTAACTAATATATTTATAAAAATCCACTAATATATTTATTCAATTTATTTAAAAAAATAAATTTTTTAACTATGCAGTCAAAACTTTTAAGAAATACGTACAAAAAAGTCAAAAGATTAACATATCATGACTGAGATAGTATATTACTCTAAACTCCTTATACACGTGTATTATAAGTCATTTTTAAATTATTAAAAATAATATTGAAAATAAACAATAAGACAATAATTTTAAAACATTATTAAGAATAGACATTCGATTAATTTGGGATAGGTTGTAACATATTCATTAAACATTAAACGCCCATTATTCAGAATAAAAATTCTGCTTCTCGAACCTTGTAGTCAACAGAAGTGATTAGTTAGGAGTGATACTCTCGAGATTTTGATGATCACACTAACAGCAAGTTGATAACATAAAACTGTACTCTGGTAGCTAGCTGAGAACTAGATTATAACTGTGCTAACAGCTAATGTCTTTTGAAGTTATCATTGTTCTGTCAGCAAGCTTACAGGTTATAATCCAGGCTTATCAGCAAGCTCACAGCGTGAACAGAATAACAAATGGATAAGGATCAAAGTCAAAAAGCAAGGAGATTTTCTAGGAATCGATTTGTAAGGACTTTAATATTTATATATGACTTATATAAATATTAGAGCTCAGTTTTAAATCAGTATTTCAAACAAAAACGATTTCCTAACTTATAGGAGTTTTTATCTCATATTCGATCTTATCTAAAACTACTCCTATCCTATTTCAAATTATGGTTTTTATATAAACGTTTTACTGAGTTTTGTTTACAACGTTTCTACGCTTTTTACTCAGTATTCTTCACAAGTTTAAACGTTCAAATTGAGAACAAATTATACGTGAGTTCGGTTGGAACAAGAACGTTGGAATTTGTTAGCAAATTGACCGTTGGATTTTGTGTATATAAACTTGAGTGTGGTTTCCGTTTTGGTAAAGAACAAGAACACACTTCAAGCTTCTGAAATACAACACACTTACATTGCAAAATCTTCATTTGAGCTCTAGTACTTATATTCGATATATATCTATATTGAGTTCATAGTTTTGGTTGTATCACACTCATACATTGTATTGTTCAAAGTGTAAAGGTTTGTTGCTGTGTATCGAGCTTGTGAAACAAGGGAACAAGGGGACTAGTTAGCTAGAAGAGTATACTTGGGAAGTATAGGTCTTGGAGAGCTTTTGGTTCGTGGTTCAGGGGTTTCAGCAAGCTGATAACAGGAACAAGGGATAAAGGGAGTTATATTATTGAATCATTGTAATCGTTAACATTATTGATTAATAATATAATCTCTTACCAGTTGGTAAGGGACCAGGACGTAGACCATTAGGGATAGGGGTCGAACCTGGCTAAAATTCTCTGTGTTGCTAGCTTACTGATTATATCTGTTTTGCATTGCATCTGCATTGTTAGCTAGCTGACTGTTTACTCTGAAATTAACAGCAAGCTGTCTGTGACAGTATAACTATTCGGTAATATTAAAAATCGGTCATATTATCCATAACACCTATTCACCCCCCCTCTAGGTGTGTAATTTCAATTGGTATCAGAGCTGTGTTTGTACTAATACTTCTGTAACAGGAATAGTATCGATCGATATGGCTGATAACTTTCAGGGAAAGTCCGATTTTAGAGCTCCTCTTCTCACGGGTTCTGACAACTACAATTGGTGGAAAGGCCAAATGGAGGCTCATCTATCCAGAGATCCCCTAATGCAAAGAGTTGTGCAAAGAGGTCCTTATGAATATCGTGATAGCGATGGCAAAGTCAAGGACGTTGATGTTCTCACAGTGGACGAGCTATCAAAGGTTGCTGCCAATGGAAAAGCAAGGAGTACATTAATCAATGGGCTGAATCAAGCTGAATATGACAAGGTCTCTTCTCTCAAATCTGCAAAAGAAATTTGGGATGCATTGGAGACATATCACGAAGGCTCAAAGGCTTTAAAGAAAGTCAAGCTCGGGAAGCTTATGAAAGAATTTGGAAGCTTTGCTATCAAGAAGGGAGAATCCATTCGAGAAAGCCAAGCTAGATTCCAAGTCACTCTCAACAGTCTTGAAAGACTTGGGAAAAAGATTCCTCAATCGGAAATCAACATGAATATTCTAAATGCTGTTCCATTCGAATATGGTGCCAAAGTCACAGCATTGGAGTCAGCTCTCAATATTGATACTATGGATCACCTGGCAATATTTGCTGAGTTGGAACAATTTGAAGCTAAGATTGAAGCTAACAGCTCAGAAAGCAGCAAGCTGCCAACAGAGAAAATGAAGAATCTTGCATTGCACTCCTCTGTCAGCAAGCTGGAAACAGATGAGGAAACAGAATCAGATGAGGATCTAGCTCTTATGTCCAGGAAAATCAAGAGAATGATTGAAAAGAAAAACAAAATGAAGCGTGAAAAGGGCAAAGCTTTTGGTGCAAAGAAAGATCCAAAGGATGATGCATGTTTTGAATGTGGCAAGAAAGGGCATTTCAAAAGGGATTGCTACAAGCTAAAGAACAAGTCAAAGCCGCCTAGACAGCAAGCTGATTTTAAGAACAAAAAGAAATCCAAGGCACTTCTAACTTGGAGTGATGATGAAGATGAGTCAGCTTCTGATGATTCTAGTGATGAGATGGTGAATTTGGCTCTTGTTGGTCTCGATGGCTCAATTGATACAACTGATTCAGATACGGACACTAATAGTGAGGTAAACTCTATTAATTCTGAATTAAATACTATTGATACAACTACTTGTGAACTAACCATGCAGGATAAGAGTTGTTTATCAATAATGGAACTCATCGATCTAAAGAATGATAATTATGAGCTCGAGAAAGAAAATGTTCATTTGAAGAAAGTCATAGGTGATTTCTTGAATGAAAAGAGTGCCAAAGCTAGTAGTGGAATCATTGCTACCCTCAAGGAACAGATCTCACAACTTGAAGGGAATAACATGCAAATTCAAAGAAGGAATGATACACTCATGAAGGAACTCAGCTCGCTGAGAGCAGATCTTAAAGCTAAGGATGCAAGCTTGGAGGCATTCGAGTTAAGCAAATCCCAAAGCTTAGCCGAAATCTCTATTCAAGCTGAAAAGATCAAGTCATTGGAGCAAGAAGTCAAAGATCTTCAGAAATCCATGGGAAAGTTTGTTCAAGGAGAAGAAAGTCTCAAATCTATGATGAAACAAGCTAAAGGTTCTCATGATAAAGGAGGCATTGGTGCAGCTTCTACATCCACTTCTTCAATGAGATATGAAGGGAAAAATGGCATTCCATACAATTATGCCATGCCTTGGGTGACTTGTCACAAGTGTGGAAAGAAGGGCCATCTTGCTAATAATTGTCCAATGAAGAATTCTCAATCAGCAAGCTGGGAAAGGAAGTCAGCTCACAGGCAGTATGCTGACAACAGAAACAGACAGAAGACAGCTCCAAGACAGAATGCTGATAAGACCAGCAGAACATGGAAGAAGAGTTCTAAAGTGGTCCAAATGTGGATCAAGAAATCTGATCTTAATGTTCTATATGTTTTATCAACTAACACTGTTGGACCCAACAAAATTTGGGTACCAAAACGTTGAGTTGTTTGTGTTTGTTTTGTAGGTTTGTCTCGTGTCTAAAGTAAAGCCAAATCAATGGATATTGGATAGTGGATGCACTAGGCACATGAGTGGAGACAAATCTCAGTTTCTAAGCTTGAAGATGAAGAAGGGTGGTCGTGTCACAATCGGTGATAGCAAAACTCTTCCTATTCTTGGCAAAGGAACTATAGGTAATAGTATCATTTCTATTAACAAGGTACAATATGTCAAAGGTCTTACTTATAACTTGCTTAGTATAAGTCAGTTATTTGATGATGGTCATATTGTTAACTTTGGTAAGAATGAATGTACTATACTTGTTGGTGCTAACAAAACTCCTCTAGTTGCAAAACGAGAAGGAAATATATATGTTTTGAACTTTGAAGAACAGGAGGCAGGTGTTTGTTTAGCAGCTGTGGATAATAATCCAGAAATTTGGCATAGAAGGCTTGGACATGCTCATATGGATCATCTCAGCAAGCTGTCAGCAAAGAAGCTTGTTCGAGGACTACCAAAGCTTAAGTATGTCAAAATGGAGACGTGTTCTGCTTGTCAATTGGGAAAGCAAACAAGGACTCCACATAAGGCAAAGAAAATGGTATCTACTTCTAAACCTTTAGAGCTTCTTCACTTGGATCTATTTGGTCCCGAAGCTTATAAGAGTATTGGAGGTAAACAATATGCCTTTGTTATTGTTGATGATTATTCTAGATTCACTTGGGTATTATTCTTGCGTACTAAAGATTGTGCTTTTAGTGAATTTGAGAAACTAATCAAGTTGCTTGAGAACAAGCTAGATACTAGACTTGTAGGTATTCGAAGTGATCATGGTGGGGAATTCCAAAAAGACTTCATTACTTATTGTGAAGAAAGAGGAATCTCACATGAGTTCTCAGCACCTCGTACACCTCAGCAAAATGGAGTTGTAGAGCGTAAGAACAGGTCCTTACAAGAAACAGCTAGGACGTTGCTGCAGGAGAGCAAGCTGCCAAGAAGCTTTTGGGCAGAAGCTGTCAACACAGCAAGCTATGTTCTTAACAGAGTGCTTATCAGGCCAATTCTCAACAAGACTCCTTATGAATTGCTAAGGAAAAAGAAGCCTAATATCAGCTATTTCAAGGTTTTTGGATCTAAGTGCTTCGTACTCAAAACCATTGATAGGGATGGTAAATTCGACTCTAAATCTTATGAAGCTATATTTTTGGGTTATTCTTTAACAAGTCGTGCTTATAGAGTATATAATCTTGGTAAACATACTGTTGAAGAGTCTATTGATGTTTCATTTCAAGAGTCTACTGATGATCTTGCAAGGGATGAGGAAGAATGTGCAGGTACAGGTACTAGCAGCAAGCTGACAGTGCAGGAAACTGGAAATCAGCAAGCTGACAAGTCAACTGCCAAAACTTCAGAAGGCAACAAGGCTACTGAATCCACTCCATCTCTTGAAGAAACTTTGGATAAGATGTCAAAGCTCACATTGGATGAATCCAGAGGTCAAACTTCATCAGCAAGCCAAAATGTTGTTGATCAGACTCCTCCTAGGCAGACTACAAGGAATGAAGAGGTCATAGCTCAACATAATCTACCAAAGTCAACTAGAACAGTGAAGAATCATCCACCTCAGTTGATCATTGGAGATAAATCAGCTGGAATCAAGACAAGGAAAGCTCAAGCCAACATTTGTGCTTATGCTGCCTTCATAGCTCAAGAGGAACCAAAGAATGTTCAAGAAGCTTTACAAGATGAAAATTGGATCATGGCAATGCAAGAAGAACTCAACCAATTCGAAAGATGTGATGTTTGGGAACTTGTAGATCCACCAGAGGATGCTTCAATTGTTGGAACCAAATGGGTATTCAAGAATAAAGTTGATGAATTTGGTACTATCACTCGAAACAAAGCTAGACTTGTTGCACAAGGATACAATCAACAAGAAGGGATTGATTTTGATCAAACATATGCTCCGGTTGCAAGATTGGAATCTATTAGGATGCTGTTATCATTTGCATGCTTCGAGAAGTTCAAGCTACATCAAATGGACGTCAAAAGTGCATTCTTAAATGGATATCTCAAGGAAGAAGTCTATGTCAAGCAACCACCAGGATTCGAGGATGAAAAATATCCCAACCGTGTCTACAAGCTCAAGAAGGCACTTTATGGATTAAGGCAAGCACCTCGGTCATGGTATGAAAGGTTAAGTGAGTTTTTGATCAAAAATGGTTTCATTAGAGGTAAAATTGATCCTACTTTGTTTACCATTATTAAAGGTCAAGATATATTAGTTGTTCAAATATATGTGGATGATATTATATTTGGATCTACTAATGATTCTTTGTGTAAGTGGTTTTCAAAGTGCATGCATAGTGAGTTTGACATGAGCATGATGGGAGAGCTCAATTATTTCTTGGGGCTCCAAATTAAGCAAACTCCAGAAGGAATTTATGTGCATCAATCCAAGTATATCAAGAATCTACTCAAAAGATTTGGATATGAGAATATCAAGGCGAAATCAACACCAATGAGCGTTGTCAGCAAGCTGACAGCAGATGACAATGGTAAAGATGTTGATATTCGAATGTATAGAGGTATGATTGGTAGTTTACTTTATCTTACAGCCTCTAGACCTGATATTATGTATAGTGTTTGTGTTTGTGCTAGATTTCAAGCAAAACCAAAGGATTCTCACTTACAAGCTGTCAAAAGAATATTTAAATATTTAAGTGGAACCATTACTTTGGGCTTATTCTATCCTATCACAAATGCTTTTGATCTTGTTGGGTATAGTGATGCAGATTATGCAGGTAGTCAAACTGATAGAAAAAGTACAAGTGGTGTTTGTGCATTTTTGGGTCAAAGCTTAGTTTCTTGGTTAAGCAAGAAGCAAACTTCAGTTGCTCTATCTACGGCTGAGGGGGAGTATTTAGCAGCTGGTAGCTGTTGCTCTCAAATGCTATGGATGAAACAACAATTGAAGGACTTTGGAATCAAATGCAAGCAAACTCCTATCTTCTGTGACAACACAAGTACAATCAACATTTCAGAAAATCCAGTCAATCACTCAAGGACAAAACATATTGATGTTCGACATCATTTTCTGAGAGACAATGTTGCAAAGGGTGCTGTCAAGTTAATATTTGTGGCTACAGCAGATCAGCTAGCTGACATCTTCACAAAACCTCTTCCTGAAGAACGATATGTCGTGCTGAGAAGGGAATTGGGCATGTGTGATGTGCAGTCAGCAAGCTAATAAGCTTGGTCCGGGTACTATCAGCTTACTCTCTGTACTTTACATATTGTTAAATATTTTTGCATGCGGGTCATTTCAAGAGTTTCTTGTTAGTTTCACTTCATAAAGTAACTAGCCATTATGTGCCGATTTGGATAATTTTTGTGATCTCGATGACGATGCTTGATTTTCTCACCTTTTGGATGATTAAGGGGGAGAAAATTTAGGAACTTGGTTTGTGTTGTGAATGTTGTATTGTGAATGTTATATCTGTTGTATAGTTTAATGTTATAAGATTGCTATATTCAGGGGGAGTATTATTATTTTTCCTAAATATAGTGTAATCATCAAAAAGGGGGAGATTGATACTCTCGAGATTTTGATGATCACACTAACAGCAAGTTGATAACATAAAACTGTACTCTGGTAGCTAGCTGAGAACTAGATTATAACTGTGCTAACAGCTAATGTCTTTTGAAGTTATCATTGTTCTGTCAGCAAGCTTACAGGTTATAATCCAGGCTTATCAGCAAGCTCACAGCGTGAACAGAATAACAAATGGATAAGGATCAAAGTCAAAAAGCAAGGAGATTTTCTAGGAATCGATTTGTAAGGACTTTAATATTTATATATGACTTATATAAATATTAGAGCTCAGTTTTAAATCAGTATTTCAAACAAAAACGATTTCCTAACTTATAGGAGTTTTTATCTCATATTCGATCTTATCTAAAACTACTCCTATCCTATTTCAAATTATGGTTTTTATATAAACGTTTTACTGAGTTTTGTTTACAACGTTTCTACGCTTTTTACTCAGTATTCTTCACAAGTTTAAACGTTCAAATTGAGAACAAATTATACGTGAGTTCGGTTGGAACAAGAACGTTGGAATTTGTTAGCAAATTGACCGTTGGATTTTGTGTATATAAACTTGAGTGTGGTTTCCGTTTTGGTAAAGAACAAGAACACACTTCAAGCTTCTGAAATACAACACACTTACATTGCAAAATCTTCATTTGAGCTCTAGTACTTATATTCGATATATATCTATATTGAGTTCATAGTTTTGGTTGTATCACACTCATACATTGCATTGTTCAAAGTGTAAAGGTTTGTTGCTGTGTATCGAGCTTGTGAAACAATGGAACAAGGGGACTAGTTAGCTAGAAGAGTATACTTGGGAAGTATAGGTCTTGGAGAGCTTTTGGTTCGTGGTTCAGGGGTTTCAGCAAGCTGATAACAGGAACAAGGGATAAAGGGAGTTATATTATTGAATCATTGTAATCGTTAACATTATTGATTAATAATATAATCTCTTACCAGTTGGTAAGGGACCAGGACGTAGACCATTAGGGATAGGGGTCGAACCTGGCTAAAATTCTCTGTGTTGCTAGCTTACTGATTATATCTGTTTTGCATTGCATCTGCATTGTTAGCTAGCTGACTGTTTACTCTGAAATTAACAGCAAGCTGTCTGTGACAGTATAACTATTCGGTAATATTAAAAATCGGTCATATTAGCCATAACACCTATTCACCCCCCCTCTAGGTGTGTAATTTCAATGAGTTTTAAGAATCCACTTGTTGGATCCTTTTGACATGTTGGCTATTTTTAATCACATAATTTTTTTTTAACATTACATGCACTAGAGATATTAGTTTTTATCAATAAATGATTTATTTGAACATGAGACATGCTTGTTGTCACAAGTTTTATTCGTCCCTGCATGTTTGTAAAATTTAGGAAGTGGATCATAATAATTTTCATAAATATCAAGATAATCAAAAAAAGTATTTAAAGAATGACAATAGCTACCACAATAAAGACATGGATTTTCCTGCTTAAACTTCATTGTTTTGCCAGCTACATCAGATCTATGTATATGTTTTGGTTTTTTCTTGTTTTTTCTTGCAGTCAATAGCAAGATGATTACAATTACCACAGTTATAGCATTTCTTCCTAGGTGCAAACGGAATGTACTCATAGTTATTTGCTCTGCCAACTCCTTGCTTGCCATTTCGGTTCCTCTTAGGAGTTGTTCTCGATTTGGATCTTCCTGTGACCATATCTAGCTTTTTCTTAAGCTGACATTTGGTCAATAAACCAATGTTCTTACCTGTTTTCTTCATTTGAGCATCTGTGGGGTATCACCTTGACATCTTTGTTGTTCTCATTTGTTTTCTTTATGAAAACTTTCTCTGTTTTCTTGATTTCCTTATGAGAAGTAGCTTTTTCATCACATATATGATTATAAGAAACGGTTTTTGATATGTTGACATGTTTATCAGCATCTGCTTTCACAAAAATCTCATTAAGCCTTCCTTTCTTAACTAGATTTTTATCATCTTCAAATCTGTATCCTAGACCTTCTAGTCCTGATCTAGTAGACACAGTTTCATACAATCTTTTTTCTGTGTTGACCCATTTCTTTATCCTTTGCTTTTCAACTGCTAGTTCCTTTTCTAGTTGTTCATATTTTAGTCTAAACATGGATTCTGAGTTCTTAGCAACTTTGTAATCATTTTTCAGTTCATTCATCACTACTAAATCACTTTCTAAGAAACTGTTTCTCTTTTTGCATTCATCTATTTCACTTCTTAGTCTAGTGTTTTTAGTGTTTGAGTTTTAAAACTAACATGCAATGATCTTAAGAAAGATTTCAGTTTATAAATATCATCAATATCAAAGTTGTAAATTGACTCTTGTACCTTAGGTGTAAAGGAGTCTTTGGTGGTCTGAGTCTTTTCAAAGCTTGCCACCTAAGCATAATTCACATCTTCTCCTTTTGATTTAGATGATGATTCCATCCAATCTTTAGTTGAAGTGAAAAGTGCTTTTCCTTTCCCTCCATCCATCCTTGGCTTTTTGTAGTCTTATGCACAGTGTCCTATCTTATCACAATTAAAACACTTAATCTTTGACTAATCAACTTTGTTTCCTTTGATTTCATTTGATGATCCAGAAGTGTTTCCTTTAGATTGATCCTTCTTTTTACCTCTTCCAAACTTTACTTTCCTAAGTCCTTAAGCTATACATGCCATGATCTCTTGCATCTTAGCTTCATCAAAATTATCATTTGTATCAGGATTTGTCTCATATCTTTCATATTCTTGTATAAGAAGTGCCCTTCGATTCTTTTTGATGTTTTTAGTTCCTTGACATTGAGTCTCTAATTTATCCCATATCTCTTTCGATGTTTTACATGTTGACATTACATCATCCAAACTATTATGAAGAATGGATTTTACCTTTGCATCTTTAAGGACTTCGAGTTTCACTTCCTTTGTCATCTCCGCTTTCTGTTTGTCCACATAATGTTCAGGGGTTGTTCCATCTTGAGGAATCAGTTTCTTTGGAATATGAGGACCATCAGTAATCCTATCAACAAAGTCAGGATCTACGGTTTCGAGATATAATATCATCTTTACTTTTTAGGTTGGATAGTCGTTTTTGTTCAGCACTGGAATTTTGAGTGATTCGTGTTTGGTTATTGACATCCTTGATCTTTACTAGTATGATTTAACCAGCCTGCTCTAATACCACTTGTTAGGTCGCAATTTAATCAATAGACTTAAGGAGAATTTATCTATTGTTAAATTGAATGTCAAATAATCTAAGATTAAGAACCAATCAGGATTTATATCAACTCAACTCTTATTGATAACTTTAAGAACTATTACAAAACTCTATCAAGAAATACAACGTTCTCAAGAGCTTTCTAGGTTACACAAAATATTACTAGTGTTGTGCTCCTTACTCGTATATATTCGTAAGACCTAGTGTTCTGTGTTTATATACTACACAGTTACCTTAATTACAAGCTAGATATATTCTATCAGAAGTATATTTCTATAAATAAGCTGTATCGTATCAATCTTCTTTCTTTCCTTGCCACACTCGATCTCCAGATAGTGATTGTACTCGATACTGATCAAGTATCCGCATACTGATGAGGTTCCATCAGTTTCTGATGCGGCCATCAGTTTCTGTCCATTGTATTGTTCCTTGTCGTTTAATTGTGATGATCTCCTGATGCATTAATAAATCTTCCTACATAACATATCATACAGAGGAATGATTACTATGTTGCCACAAATATATTACAAGGATCTTTTGACCAAAGTGCTGAAAGTGAAGAAGAGAGTTACCCCCATCTAATTGAGGATACCATTGTAGAAGTAGGGAAACATTGATAATAGTTAATATTTGTTTTTCTTCTATACTGCATTATGAATATAGTTGGTCATTATCTGATTCATTTCTTTGTATGCAGATTTCCGGGACAACCCAACAAACTGAATCCGTCAATACATATCATCTAGCATCAAACAACTAGATTAATGAAGAGAATGGAACCGATGGAAGATTTGATCACCACCAATGAAAATAATTTTCATATTATTAAACTACGTAAAATATGAGTCTAATATTAGCACTGCTCTATAATATATCTATGTTCAACTGTTAATTATTCTTAAGGTAGTCTTCTACCTAGAAAAAAGTACTCTGTAGAACTGTTGGAGAGATTTGTTTATCCTAAGATGTTATTTATCCTAAGCTGTTATTTATCCTAAGGCAGTCTTCTGGACTTTATTTTTCAATTCAACACTTCTTATTGATTAGAAAGATATGTCGTTTGTGATTAGTAGCCCCTGTGTTGTTCGGCTATAGATTTGGAAACATATTGTCTAGGTTAGAAATAGAATCAAAAAATGAAAATGTCTTTGAAAAAATATGATAACTTCAGAGATCTTATAACTGTTTCAACACAAATATGCAAATTGCCCAATTTTCAACAAAATAACTTTCACAATAGATTATGTTTTTTCTTCAAATGTATCATTTGAGATTCTTTGATTAATAATTTCATTTGACGTAAATGCTTTCAAATTAATTATATTGACTAAACTTTGAAACAAATCTATGTGCAAGCAGCTGCAGAATTATAATAAGCAGAAAGAAAATTTAACTAAAAGTTAATATATAAAGATTAGAATATCAAAGATTCTGAGAAAGAGCATTTCATACGCATTAGCTTATATTAAAACATGACCTTCATAGTGCAGTAACATTAATCCAACAAAAACCAAGATTGATGTGCAATAACTTCTACAAATTAGTTGGGAACATAGTTTGAAAGGATAAGTTTTAACATCCAACAAAAGAAATTAAGAACAATGAAACTAACAGCTTTCTTCAATCGACCTTCTTAATCACGCGGAGACTGAAATGTTTATAAGATCTTACTGGGCACTCGAAGACACAAGTATCACCTACTTAAAGGCCCAGACCATCTCTAAACTCGATCCATCCATCATGTATTGTCGTACGTTTTCCATTTGCTTCTGTGCCAAATCTGAAGACTCCAAGCACGGTCCTCTAAATACACACTTATATAATCAGTCTTGGACCATGAAAATTATTATTCTTTGTAATCATTGGAGATGTCCTACAAGACAAACAAATTGTACACATTCTTAGAAGTAATTTTATTACCATTTGCCAAATCAGAAGAAAAAATCTATTTTCTCTACCAGTTTACAAATATTTTCAACTAAAACAAACTTTCAATCAACTTACAACACCATGGCAATATTTGTGCATGTGGAATGGCTGCACTGTTATTTTAAATCCTGCATGTACCACTGGCATTGAATCTACACCTACTTCATATATATTAAAATTACATACCAATCAATATACAACTGGGATTGTTATTATAATGACAAAATTGTGGCAAAAAATTATAAACAAATAACACTTAAGGAGGATAACCAAACTACCAGGAGAGAGAGGTGTGCCCGGGAACATTATCTCAACAAAATTATCATCAAATGCAGAGATAGTAATCAAACCATTTTCTTCGTAAGTAAACAAGAACTTGTTTAAATTTCCCAAATCAAGACGCCCTAACATTTCACAGAACGGTAACAACCCACTGAATTTTGAGCTTTCACGACGTTAAGTTCCATTAATTTGCTTCCCATTACTAAACAAAAATTCAACAGGTCTAGGTATGCTGATTGCTAAAGAGACTTAAAGGAAGCAGGGGGATCCTATACATAAAAACAAACCCAAAAAAATAGGCACTTGGACTGAGTTCAGCATAGTCTGACTTAATTATCATTTATAATACTTACAATCTCATCGAGCAAATTTTCCCTCTCAATAACAAACTTAACAAACTCGAGACCTCAATTCCTCAATGTAACTAATATACAAAGAAAAACATTACGTCCATTAAACTAAAGTTTGCTCTCAAAAGAAAGAACAATAACATATCAAAACATCACAAACAAAATTACCATTTCTGGGACGATTTTTCTATGATCGATGTATAATAGCTGGATATTCAAATTCAGCAAAATCACGGCCTATGATATAAACATTGAAATTTCTGCATCCATAGTACTCAAACACCAACATCCCCCCCCCTCCATCGAAATCAAAATTTTCAAATAGTGAATCAAGTCCAATAAGCTTCTCATTACGGCTTTTAAAAACAACGGGGAGCTCATAAACATTGCGAATTTCAGAAATAATTGATTAGGGATTCGATTACCAAACTTATTGCAAAAGTCAGCTGGTAGACGTTGTAAAAAGTTGTACATGTTCAAGAACAGCTTTAGCCAAACAAACTATATGAATGAAATATATACTGACAAAGAAAGAGAGATACCGACCATTTCTTTTGAAAGAAGCTGCACTTCATTAACATGTTTTACAAACTTCTCCACAATGATTCCTGATGCTTCTATATCTATATTCAACAAATTAATAACTGTTAGATATAATTGATGATTACTAATGTTCTTAAAGTTTGTTTCAGAACAGGAGTGATCAGAGTTTAAGCTGGAAGCTGATCAGAGTTTAATAAAGTCTGACCAGAGTTTGATAAAGTCTGATCAGAGTTTACATAGTCAAGACTCGTCAGAGTTTACACGTGGAAAGAGCTCAGAAGCGGATATACTTCAAGGAAGGATAGAAGTGGAGGAGTGATTTGCTGACTATGGAAACCAAACAGAAAACAGTAGCAATCTTTGATTGATAGAATACATAGCTGATTTATAGGATATCAAATCAGAGATTGATTTTGTAACTGTGTATATATATAGACACAGATTAGGGTTACTCTATAGGAGTTGAGTTATCGAGTATATTTTAAAGAACCCTAGGAGCTCTTAGTGATAATATATAAATCACTGAGAGAGTTTTTGTAACCTATTAAGCTTTGTGAATAAGAGTTTACTGCTTTCAATCTCTTATATTGTCATTCTGTGTGATTGATTGTGTTAATTATATTAATCTATATAGTGAGTTTATAGGACCTAACAAGTGGTATCAGAGCCAGCTCTGTTAAGATAACTACAGTGAGATCTTAATCACAATCATGTCTGAAAAATCACAAGCTTCGTCTTTTAGAGTTCCAGTCCTTAAGGCATCTGAATATCCAGTCTGGAAAGAGAGAATGATTATATTTCTGGACTCTGTAGATCCAGAATACTTAGACAGAATCTATGATGGACCACATATGCCCACCAAGCTCTCTGTTGGGATTGCAGATGAGCCTCAGAAGATGATTCCAAAAGAGAAGAAAGATTATACCCCTGAGGACATCTTGTCAATTGGTAAAGACTCAAAGGTGAAACACCTTCTGCATAGTGCCCTTGATAATGCAATGTCTAATAGGGTGATTGGGTGCAAAACTGCTAAACAAATCTGGGATGCTCTGGAAACCAGATGTCAGGGAACTCAAGCCATCAAGAAGAACAGAAAAACCATCCTTACACAGGAGTATGAGCACTTTGACTCAAAATCTGGTGAGTCCTTGACAGATCTGTATGACAGATTTGTCAAACTGTTGAATGACTTATCTCTGGTGAACAAGGAATATGATCTTGAAGACTCAAACCTCAAATTCCTTCTGGCTCTTCCTGAAAAATGGGATTTGAAAGTCACTACAATAAGAGACAATCTTGATCTTGGAGAAATGTCTCTTGATGATGTTTTTGGAAGACTGAAGACTCATGAACTTGAGATGGAGCAGAGGAGCAAACGTCATGGAGGCAAATCAAAGTCTGTTGCTCTAAAAGTTCAAGAGGAAGCTGCTAAGAGCAAAGGAAAAGCTCATGTCACAAATTCTGACATTGAGTCATCAAACTCTGATGACTCAAACTCTGATGTTCCCTCAGACTCTGAAGACAGTGATGATGAGATGATGCAGTTAGCAGCATTGATGGTGAAAAGCTTCAAGAAGTTGGCTTACAAAAAGTTCAACAAAGGCAAAAGTTTCTCAAGGAAAGACAGAAACTCTGACAGAGTTTATGATAAGAAGAACTTCAGGAAGAATGAGGGCAAGGAAGGAAAAGCTGGAAAAGCTGACAAGTATACCTGTTTCAACTGTGGTGAAAAGGGTCACTTTGCATCTGAATGCAAGAAAGCCAAGAAAGAAAAGGAAAAAGCCTTTATCACCTAGAAAGGAAACTGGACAGATACATCTGATTCAGAGGAAGAAGTCAATTATGCTCTGATGGCAAACACTGACAACAACTCTGAATCTACTGCTAAGGTACCTCATTCTACTCTTGCCTTTGATACTGAAGATATAACTGAGTTAAGATTGTTCCTTAAAACTTTGCATATCAGCTTTAGAGATCAGACTTTAGAGAATGAAAGATTAAAATCTGAAACTCTAAGTGTAAAGAAAAGGAATGATTATCTAGAAAAAGAATTAGTTCAGATGTTAGAGGTTCAGAAAGAGAGAGATGATGCTGTCATTGTCAAAGATGAACTATTAAAGAGGTATGCATCTCTTCAATCAGAACTTGCTAAGGAAAGGGATATTATTAAGACATGGACTAATTCAGGCAAAACTACTCAGGATATCTTAGGTAGTGGAAACTGGAAGAAAGGACTAGGTTACACTGATAACACAGAAGCTGAGTCATCAAAAACAGAGTTTGTTAAAACTGAAAAACCTAAGGTTAAGCCTGTTAAATTTGTTGTTGAATCCTCTAAGTCTAAACAGAGTAGACCAGAATCAGAGATTAACAACAATTTAAAATCTGATAAGCCCAAACAGGTTAACATAGGACTGATGACTCAAAAACAGCTTAAGCATAAGCTTAAAGAGGTAAAGTCTGATAACAAAGACAAGGAGCCTAGGAAAAATAGAAATGGCAAGGTTGGAATAGACAAGAGTAATAACTACATACCTGTTCCAAATGCACCTAGGAAGACATGCCATAACTGTGGAAATACTAATCATCTTGCAAATTTTTGCAGGAAGAACAAGGACATTAACTCCTTACCTACAAAGTCTGGAGTTAGAAAAAGTAGTATTAGATATAAACCACAAGATCCATGTTTTCATTGTGGTAGTTTATGGAATTCTATTTACACTTGCAAAGAATATCATAGTTTGTATTATGATTTTTATCAATTGAAACCTTCTTTGAAAAAGGTTAATAAAAACTCTGCAAGTACAAAATCTGTTTCTAGTACAAACTCTGTTCCAAAGTCTGTTAGCTCAAACTCTGATAATAATAATTCCGCTGCAAAAGCTAACAAACTTAATAAGGCCAAGGGATCCAAGCAAGTCTGGGTCCTTAAAACTAACAATTAGTGGTCTTTGTGATTGCAGGGCAACAGGAAGAATATCCTAGTCTTGGACAGTGGATGTTCAGGACACATGACTGGAAATAAGGCCCTGCTGTCAGAGTTTGTGGAGAAAGCTGGCCCAAGTGTTTCTTATGGAGATGGCAACATAGGAAGGACTCTGGGATATGGCAACATCAATCTTGGAAATGTCATCATCTCAAATGTAGCTCTTGTTCAAGGGCTAAAACACAATTTACTCTCTGTCAGTCAGATCTGTGACAAAGGATATCATGTTGATTTCTATGAAGAACACAGTGAGATAGTAAGCAAGTCAATAGGCAAGGTGGCAGTGATTGCTCACAGACATGGAAACATTTATGAAATCAACTTGCCTACAAACTCTGAAGGAAAAGCAATTTGCTTATCTACAAGAATCTCTGCAGAAGAAAGTTGGAAGTGGCACAAGAAGCTCTCACATCTCAATTTCAACTCCATAAATGAGCTTATAAAGAAAAAGCTTGTGAGAGGACTCCCTGAATCACTACTCACTTCAGATGGTCTATGTGATTCATGTCAAAAGGCCAAGCAGAGAAAGACATCCTTCAAGAGTAAGACTGAATTTTCAATAAAGAAGCTATATCATCTTCTACATGTTGATCTATTTGGACCAGTTAATGTACCATCCATTGCAAGGAAGAAATATGCTCTTGTCATTGTTGATGAGTATACTAGATACACTTGGGTATATTTTCTTCACTCTAAAGATGAAACAGCTTTGCATCTGATGGATCATGTGAGACAACTGGACCATGGATCTGAAGACAAAGTAAAGATCATTAGAAGTGATAATGGAACTGAGTTCAGAAATTCAACAATGGAAGAGTTCTGCAAAGAAAGAGGTGTAGTGCAACAATTTTCTGCACCTGGAACACCACAGCAAAATGGTGTAGTTGAAAGGAAAAACAGGACTCTAGTAGAAGCTGCCAGAACTATGCTTGATGAGGCTAAATTACCTACTTATTTCTGGGCAGAAGCTGTTCAAACAGCTTGCTTCACTCAAAATGCAACACTGATTAATAAGCATGGCAAGACCCCATATGAGATGGTGAAGAAAAAGAAGCCAAATCTGAAGTACTTTCAAGTATTTGGGTGCAAATGCTTTGTATTGAAGACTCATCCAGAACAGCTTACCAAGTTTGATTTAAAAGCTGATGAAGGCATTTTTGTAGGTTATCCTCTGACAACAAAGGCCTTCAGAGTCTATAATCTAAGAACCAAGGTGATCATGGAATCCATACACGTGTCATTTGATGACAAGAGAATTATGGGTTTAGCAGATATGGATGATCATGAAGAACTGCATTTTGAAAATGAAGAAATATTCTCTGATTCGACAAACTCTGATGAACAGTCAAACTCTGACTGTGAGCAAAATACAGCAAACTCTGGTGAAAATTTACAAGTTCATGATGATGAAGCATATGTTGAGGGGGAGCATCAGAATGTTTCAGACTCTACCCAAGACTCAAACTCATCAGAGAATGCTGACTCAAACTCATCAGAGAATACTGATTCAAACTCTGATAGCACAAATTCAGGGGGAGCTACAGAGAAAGATCAACAGAATCAAGAGAGCATGGATCAAGGGGGAGGATCCAATGATGAAAGTAGCCAACTTCCACATGCTAGGAAGTGGACAAAATCTCATACACCTGACTTGATAATTGGAAATCCAGAAGCAGGTGTGCAAACAAGGACAGCTAGAGCAAATGAGTGTTTACATCATTGCTTTCTGTCACAAACAGAACCTAAAAAGGTGGAGGAAGCTCTTCAAGATGCTGACTGGATTCAAGCAATGCAAGAAGAGCTAAATGAGTTTGAGAGAAATAAAGTCTGGACCCTAGTACCAAGACCTAAAGATAGATCCATAGTTGGTACAAAATGGGTTTTCAGAAACAAAACTGATAGTTAAGGTGTCATTACAAGGAATAAAGCAAGACTTGTGGCAAAAGGGTATTCACAGCAGGAAGGTATTGATTATGATGAGACATTTCCTCCAGTTGCAAGATTGGAGGCAATTAGAATCTTTCTGGCCTATGTTGCGCACAAGAAATTCAAGGTATTCCAGATGGATGTCAAGAGTGCTTTTCTTAATGGGAAACTGGATGAAGAGGTATATGTTGAACAACCTCCAGGATTTGTAGATCCAAATCATCCAGACTATGTCTACAGATTGGACAAAGCTCTCTATGGACTAAAGCAGGCTCCAAGGGCATGGTATGAAACTCTAGCTCAATTTCTTATTGAAAGTGGATTCACTAGAGGTACCATAGACAAAACCTTGTTTTATTTGAATCATGGTAATGATCTGCTTTTAGTTCAAATCTATGTTGATGATATCATCTTTGGTTCCACTAATGCTAAACTCTGTCAAAGATTTGCCAAGCTCATGCAGTCTAGGTACCAAATGAGCATGATGGGGGAACTTAGTTATTTTCTGGGTTTACAAGTTAAACAGACTGAAGATGGGATTTTTATCAATCAAGCCAAGTATACCAGAAATCTCTTGAAGAAATTTGGCATGCAAGACAGTTCAGCTGCAACTACTCCTATGGCAACAGCAACCAAGCTAGACAAAGATACTGGTGCATCAGTGGATATCACAAACTATAGAGGAATGATTGGATCTTTGCTTTATTTGACTGCAAGTAGACCAGACATAATGTATGCCACATGTCTATGTGCAAGATTTCAGGCAGATCCAAGAGAGCCTCATCTGATTGCAGTAAAGAGGATATTCAGATATCTCAAGGGAACCACATCATTGGGATTATGGTATCCTAGAGAATCAGATTTTAGTCTAATTGGATACTCTGATGCAGATTTTGCAGGTTGCAAAATTGACAGGAAAAGCACAAGTGGGAGTTGTCAATTTCTGGGCGGAAGACTTGTTTCTTGGTATAGCAAAAAGCAAAAGTCAATATCAACATCAACAGCAGAGTCAGAGTATATAGCTGCAGGCAGCTGCTGTGCTCAAATTCTTTGGATGAAGAATCAATTGTTGGACTATGGGTTATCCTTTTCTAAAATTCCTATTTATTGTGATAACCAAAGTGCTATTGCTATGACAGGAAACCCAGTTCAACATTCTCTGACAAAGCACATCAGTATAAGATATCATTTTATAAGGGAGCATGTGCTGGAAGGAACCATTGAACTTCACTTTGTTCCCACTGAACAGCAGCTAGCAGACATATTCACCAAACCACTATGTGAAGCAACCTTTACTAGGCTGGTGAATGAGCTAGGAATGATATCAGGAACCGAGTAAACATAATGGTCAGATCTTTCAAGTTTAAATTGTCAAATTACCATATGTATTGCTCACAAATTTGCCATGATATACTCTGATTGTTAAACTCTGATGACATTCTCTGATGATATACTCTGTGTGTTATACTCTGATTGTTATTCTCTGACGATATTCTCTGATGTTTGTAAACTCTGAATCTGGATAAATGATCTCATTTTATTTCTTTGAGACAAACAACCTGTGAAGATACTATGAAGCATGATCTGAATTAGTAATCATGAATCTCAGTTAAGTTCTTCAATCTTGATCTCAATTTTGTGCAACTGTTTTACACAAGAAGCATGTTAATATCATTGAGACTCTTTTACTTCACATATCTTAATTATAAGTGAGACTGATTAATTTGAATTTTTCTCTCATTAAATTAGAGATGCACAGTGGTTATAAACTCTGATGACTTTATATCTAAGCCAATACACCCCAGATGATAAGCATGGTACTCCTTTGAGATCTTAGATGTCCATATGACAGTGACTGGGAAGACCCAAACATTTGCTGGTATTAAGTAATTGCTAAGATTTTATAATCTATGGTGACCAGTCACAATCTCTGATTACTGGAGAAATATTGATGCAATATTATATTTAAAGGTCGTGCCTCATTTGCACTGAGAAGCGTCCTTAAAAAAAAATAGGGTGTATTTAATTGCATAATGAAGGAATTTACGGAAGAGCGGAAGCATGATATAACAATTATCAATCCGTAAATCATGAATCGCGCATATAGAAAGACACATAAATTACACATACGATTTATGAAATAGTTTTAGAATCGAATTCTAACCTTTAAAAGCGATCCAAGGAAGACAAAGAGAGGTCCTAGCAGTTGCTTCTCAATGCGTGAAGCACTCTACCGGTATCCACCAAGATTAATCCTTCGATGAAGCTTTTATAAAGATGGAGCCCTTCTACTTTTGAGAGAGAGAGAGAGATGAAGAAGGTGAGGGAGGCTACTAGGTTTTCACAAAACCCCAGTTATCTAAAGCCTTCTCATCTCTTTCTTTATATAGGGCCCTCCTAGGTTTTACACAATTATTATATCAATATATATTAATATATATAAATCCCACACTTTATCTTATAAAATGTTTAAATAATAATTAAAACTATTTTAATTATTATTATTTTCTAAACTCCTTAGAAAATAACCTGCTCTCTCAAAAAATCCCTTCATCAATAAATTAATCTTTTAATGGTGTGACCCTGTAGGTTCAATATTATGCCGGTAGTAGAAATAAATAATAATAAACCTTTTATTAATTATTTATATGAATTCTAAAATTCACTAAATATAATTAACTGATTAATTATATTTATTCTACATCGTGAGTGATGCTTCTCAACATATCGCGACTATCCGGATAATATGAATTCTCTGCTTAGAATAACAAGAACCTGTCAGTGACTAGTTACCGTACAATTAATTCCTTCTATGTTAGGCCGACTAAACTCACTATATATAATAATATAGTGAACACAATCCAAGACAAACACAAGTATAAGAGAATAATTCAATAAACTCTTATTCACAAATCTCAGTAGTTTACAAATAATCTCTTAGTGATTTATATCTTATCACTAAGAGCTGCTAGGTTACACGAGTGATATTCAATTGATAACTCATCTAGAGTAAACCCTAAGCTGTGTTTATATACACAGTTACATGATATCTACTGATTGATTTATAATTATCTGCTTCCTAAAATAATCTAATCAGTAGCTATCCTTCTGCTGTCCTGATTTGCACAATCTCTCTTGATCTTTATCTTCCTTACTTAGTCAGATATGCTCCTGAAAATCAGCCGCCTGCAAACTCTGATCATCGCTTAAACTCTGATCCAGCTGTCAGTCGTTAAACTCTGATTTCCAGCTAAACTCTGATATTTGCTTCTGCACACTAAACAAGTTAGATACCTGTGACATCATCAAATATGTAACAATCTCCCCCAACTTGTACATTAGACAGAATGAACAAGTTCTATATATTTACTGATGATGTCAAAAACAATCAAGGACAAATGCATGAAGTAACTGATCTGCATAAATAAGTTAATACTTACAGAATAAGCAGAACTAATTACAACTTACAGATCATAGCAGAACTAATTATCCAATCAGTCTATACCCATAGCTCTCCTTAACAAACTTGGTAATCAGATCTTCTTCAATTTGTTTCAGAGTTTGTATCATTTGAGCTTTGACAGTCTTCAACTCTTCATCTTCATCTCCTGTCTGGTATATGGCTGATCTCAAAGCATTAGCTTTGCTTCTCTTCATTGCTTCTCCCAACTGAATGGCTCCTGGTCTTTCAGCTTCATTATTATAACCCAGAATTCTGGTTCCAGCAATAGTCTCCATAACAGAGCTATTTTTCTCCATATCAATCTCTGAACCATCTTCCAAGGTTATCTTAGGCACATATTCAGCATCAGAACTTATCCCATAGAATCTTCTTTTCTCTTGGATAGTTCTCTTCATTCTGTCAGACCATCTTCTGGATGCTTCATTCTTTATCTCAAGCATATAGTGAATATGCTCAAGTTCCCTCAGAGATTTTAACAGTAGATCAGCTTCAGAAATTCTGTAAACCCTGCCAGATTCCAAAAATATAGCAATTTTTTCTTTGTCTTCTCGTCCATCATGAGTGTCTATCAGAATTTGTGCTGATTCTATTCTGTCAAGGTCTTCCTGTGTTACAGTTTCTCCAGCCTTTTTAGTAAAAGGAAATGGATCTCTGAAGTTAGTTGCTGCACTTGTCTGTATTTTCTCCTTTCTGTGACCCAGACCTGTAGTGTCTCTTGCTTCTTTCCCTCTTGTTCCTTTTGCTCTGATCTGAGTAAATAAAGAGCTTTCCTTGTACTGACCTGTACCAAGGCTTCCAAATAAACTCTTCTTCTTAGATTCAGCTGTGTCAACTTGAGCCTTGTCAGAGATTGACTTGATCCAGGTAGCTCTGTCTTCAACTGGCTTCAGCTTTTCTTTCTTCACATCTTCAGCTTGAGCAATGTCAGAGGCTAAACTCTGATCAGTGGACTCAGGAATGATCTCAAGAGTTTGGTTAACTTCTGATTCAGCCTTCCTTTTAGATGGAGCACCATCTATAATCTTTTTCCCTTTTTCACTGGAATCAGATTCAGACTTCTTCTGATAAACTCTGGGCCTATTGATATCAGAGTAATTAACTTCACTGATCACAATTCCTTTTCTTCTTGAAGAAGTTAATTTCCTTGTAGAGGAATTAGTGACCAGTTTCTTGCCATCAGAGCTTACTTTTAGATGATCAGTTTGAGCTTCCTTTTCATCAGACTTTGATTTTCTTGTCTTGTTCTTCTCAGCAGCCAACCTTTCTTCTTCTTTTCTAGCATCTTCAAGTGACACTCCTGGATTTTCTTCTTCAAATAAGTTCTTTGCAACTGCTTCATCAAAATCCAGTTGTGTAGGGGCCTTGTAGAAGAAGGTTGTTTCCTCTCCCTGAAACTTCACTGTGTGACTCAGAATCTTAGATTCAGGATTACCAAGCTTAATTAATTGCTCAGAGAGAGCTCTGGTTTTACTGTCAGCTGGTATCAGAGGTTGAGATTTTGTTTTCTGAGATGGATGAGAACTGCTTCCAGCCTTATCACTCCTCTTTTCTTCAGATTGACTCTGAGAGTGTAAGATTATTTCAGAGTTTAAATTTTCAGACTTCTTCTTATCTTCATCCTCTTCCTCATCATCAGGTTTTCTCTGTTGCTGATCAACCTTGCATTTGTCTTTTAGTACTTTCTCCCCCTTTTTGACATCATTGGGGTTGAGAAATTTCACCAGTTGAGCAACAGAAGAGCTCAACTCAGCCAGAGTTTGCTGCATGGATTGCTGAGTGAATTCTATAGAGGATAGTCTGGCTTCTACAGAGGAAATTGGAGCTCTGTGCATCCTCTTAGAGTAACTGAGAGTACAAACTCTGTACTCTGTAGGTTTGGAAGGAGGAATTTCACAGACAGGAGCCGTTGATGCAGGTTGAACAGGTGAAGGATCTCTGACTGGAGAAACTTCCCTGACTGAAATACTTACTCTGTTCTCAGCAGAGACTTCAGCTGCAAGAATAGCTGAGTCAATAGGATGAACAGAAGTGACCTCTGTAGTATCTGTATCATCATCATCATCATCAACTGCAATACTGAGTGTCTGTGAACACAGAGGAGCTGTAGCTTCCTCAGAATTTGCAGCAGATAATATCTCCTGATCAGGAGCTGCAACTAAATTTTCAACAGGGGTCAGAATTTCTTGAGCAATGTCTGGAGTAGTTACAATTGCTTCTGGAGTGGAGACATGTGCTTCTGGAGTATGTTCTGAGAGAGTTATAGCATCTGCTGGTGAGTGTGGCACAAGATCCTCTGACTGAGGAATGTGCTCTGTCATTGGAATGTCAGCTTCTGATGTAGTAGATAGGGGTACTGCAGATAGAGGTTCTACCATAAGAGGATCAGAAACTGTGACCATCTCAAGAGGATTGACTGTGAATTCCTGAGGAGGGTCCACAGTAAGATCAGTAATTGTGGAGGTGGGCTTGATCTTCTTCCTGGGCCTTGAGATTAGAGGAACTGGTTCTGGCTCAGGGTCAGAGTCAGAGTCTGATAATCTCTGCAGAAATCTTCTCTTCCTAGGTGGAGGAGATGGCTGTTTGGATGGAGATTTAGAAGACCTCAGTACCCTTGTTGGTGAAGATATTACAACTGGCCCTTTTTGGGAAGGACCAGAGGTTGTGTTTAGATCAGATTTTACAACTGGCCCTTTTTGGGAAGGACCAGAGGTTGGTATATCTTGTGTCTGGTGGGTGGAGGATGGTAAATTCTCATCAGAGAATAATGCATCATATTTATCTGGCATTGCCAGCTTCAGCTTATCCTGAACAGTTACTGGTATAGCAAAAACAGGCAATTGAGGTTTCTTACTGTCCTTTTTGATTAAATCAGTGAAAGCTCGTTTTGTGATTTTAAAGGGTAGTTCAGTGTCAGTATCAGGAATAGGGACCAGAGGAAAACAGTAAGAGAAAATAAGCTGACAAAATCTAGCAAAGTAGACAGTATTTTCATCTTCTAATCTCCTATCACCAATAAATCTCAAAATGGATGGTGCTATATCAAAATTGAGATTATGGATAAGAGCATACCCAATCTGCTGACTGAAGAGAGGAATAGCATCGAAATTGCTGCATTTATTCCCAAAAGCTCTTGTTATACAGTCATAGTAGAAACTCCATTCTTTGCAGAGACAAGGGCGCTTGAGTTCCCCCATCTTATCAGTGTTACCAGAGTATCCAAAGAATTGCATCATATCCTTCAGAGTTTGTGTAGAGATAGAGCTGTGATACTTGGAATGCTCTGGAAGGTGAAGAGCCTTTCGAACCGTTGCAGGAGTTACAATATACTCCTGACCCTCATAAGAGCATGTCAAAGATGGTGATCCGTGTTCACCACCATCATTATATCTTGCTGAACGCCAGAGAGTCAAAATTTGTGCTGGAGAAATAACTTCTGGTTGTGTGAGTGCATACATGAACTCACTGTGAGCAAGATAGTCCTGAATGAGATGAAACTCGGTTGGAGCTTCAGCATTTGACAGGATTGCAGCATAGTTGTTGGTGACGAACTTTGAACCAGCATATTCAAAAACTTTGGTCGACATTTTCTGAGAAAAAATCAAGAAAATCGTGAAGTGTAGATGAGATGTTTGATGAAATGCGCACAAGAGATTTTGAAAATATTATCAGAGAGAGAGAGAGAGATATCGTGTGAAGTGAGAAGAAAATACTCGATTTATGAGAATATATATGTATGTACGCATGCGGGTGAGATATAAACGCTGTAGTGGGGCACGTGGCAAGTTCTGAACGGTAAAAAAATATGGTAGTGGAGAGGTAATAATGAGTGGCGTGTGAATCTGAACAACTATGCACCATTTACCAATAAAACACAAATAATTACCGTGTTTTTCTCCACTCAGGAATTCAAATGGTTTTTCTACCGTTTGATAATAAAAACTAATATTATCTGACCAAAATATTTATTTTAACTCGGACTTCGATCAGAGGCTGACCATTGACCAGAGTTTAAATAAATGACTTATAAAATGACAAATCAAAGAGTGATCATAGAATCTTGTAATGATGAGAGATAAATATTCAAGGTCTAAACGACACTTGCTCCTCAGAGTTTGCAAATATTTATTGAACTCTAGTCAAAAATTACTCGAAGCCAAGAAAAATTGTTAATCACAGAAGTGGAGTGAGGTGTGTGTTAACATGAATATTCTAATGTTACAGAGATTGTCAAATTTCTCAAATAATATTAGAAAGAATCAGATAATAAGAAAATGTTTTAAACATCTCATAAGCCGAGTTTCTCACAAATGGATCAGAGTATATCATTTCTTCTCTTTTGAACAACATTTGTCTTTTGAAAGGGAACTTCTCATGGTAAGTGAGTCATAACCTTTATCAGACTTTTGTTTGCTCAGAGTATTTCTCCAGTAATCAGAGAATGTGAAAAGTCCCCAAAAATTAACTTAATTTTTGATGCATTTGCTTAATACCAGCAGTGCACTTGGATCTTTCCTTTCACAAATTTTCTAAGATCTCAAAGGAGTACCTGAGATAATTTCTTTTGTTTTTCTTTTCTTTTGATTTTCTTTTCTGAGAAGAAATATCTTGAGGATCCATAACTGAAATATATTAACTCTTAGCTCATAAGAGGAGAAAAGCAGATTCTTTTCTGAGTACATATCTAATACTTAAGAAGTAAGACAGTCTAGGTAACAAAATTAACTCATGTGTTGTGTGTTAAGGATTTCCACAGCTGTAATATCACAAAATTCAGACTTTAGAGAGGCTTATGACTAAATTCAGTTAAGTGCAACATATTCTTCACAGGAATATCTTTCATCATGAAAAATTCAAGTCATCAGAGTTTGTCGGGTCAGAGTTTAAATATCAGAGTTTATCAAATCAGAGTATAATCATCAGAGTCTTGATCAGAGAATAACAGATGCAGTTGTAGATCATGTTAATAATAACAAACATGAACAGATATAGTATTATGCAATGTATCAGAGTTTAGAGAGGACCAGAGATCATCCCTAATTCGTTTACAAGCCTTGTGAATGTTGCTTCAGCCAGAGGTTTGGTGAAGATATCTGCCAGCTGCTGATCTGTTGGAACAAAGTGAAGCTCTACTGTTCCTTCCATCACATGTTCTCTGATAAAATGATACCTTATGCTGATATGCTTGGTCATGGAGTGCTGTACTGGATTTCCTGTCATAGCAATAGCACTTTGGTTATCACAATAAATAGGAATTTGAGTCAGAGTTAACCCATAATCCAGTAGTTGATTCTTCATCCATAAAATCTGAGCACAGCAGCTTCCTGCAGCAATATACTCTGCTTCTGCAGTGGATGTGGAAATAGATTTTTGTTTCTTACTGAACCAAGAAACTAATCTTCCTCCTAGAAATTGACAGCTCCCACTTGTACTTTTTCTGTCTATTTTGCATCCTGCAAAATCTGCATCAGAGTAACCAATCAGTGTAAAGTCTGATTCTCTGGGATACCAGAGTCCCATCTCAACTGTTCCTTTGAGATATTTGAAAATCCTTTTGACTGCTACAAGGTGTGGTTCTCTTGGATCTGCTTGAAATCTTGCACAAAGACAGGTTGCAAACATGATATCAGGTCTACTAGCAGTCAGATATAGAAGTGAGCCTATCATACCTCTATAGTTAGTAATTTCTACTGGTGATCCAGTATCTTTATCTAACTTAGTGGCAGTTGCCATTGGAGTGGTGGCAGCTGAGCTATCCTGCATGCCAAATTTCTTTAGCAAGTTCCTGGTATATTTAGACTGATTAATGAAAATACCCTCATCAGTCTGTTTGACTTGAAGTCCCAAAAAGTAGCTCATTTCTCCCATCATGCTCATCTGATATCTGGACTGCATAAGCTTTGAGAATCTCTCACAGAGTTTAGGATTAGTAGACCCAAAAATAATATCATCTACATAGACTTGAACTAATAGCAGATCATTACCATGGTTGAGATAAAATAGAGTTTTATCAATTGTACCTCTGTTGAAACCACTGTCCAAAAGAAATTGAGCCAGAGTTTCATACCATGCTCTTGGTGCTTGCTTTAGTCCATACAGTGCTTTATCCAATCTGTAGACATGATCTGGAAATTTTGTGTCCACAAACCCTGGAGGTTGTTCAACATATACCTCTTCCTCCAGCTCCCCATTGAGAAAAGCACTCTTTACATCCATCTGAAACACTTTGAATTTCTTGTGTGCTGCATAAGCCAAGAAAATTCTGATTGCTTCCAATCTGGCAACTGGGGCAAAGGTCTCATCATAGTCAATTCCTTCTTGTTGAGAATATCCCTTAGCTACCAGTCTGGCTTTATTTCTTGTAATTATACCATCACTGTCTGTTTTGTTCCTAAAAACCCACTTGGTACCAACAATTGATCTGTTCTTTGGTCTTGGTACAAGTGTCCAGACTTTATTTCTCTCAAATTCATTTAACTCCTCCTGCATTGCTGTTACCCAGTCTGCATCCTTTAAGGCTTCTTCCACTTTCTTTGGTTCTGTCTGAGATAAAAATGAATGAAATAAACACTCATTTGCTGTTGCAGTTCTGGTTTGTACTCCAGCATCTGGATCCCCAATAATCAGATCTGGTGTATGAGACTTTGTCCATTTTCTTTCATGTGGCAGTTGATTTCTGGAACTAGATCCTCCCCCATGATCCATGCCAGTATCATTTTGATTCTCTGATGCCTCTCCCCCATTATTCATGCTATCTCCATGAGCATTCTGAGATTCTGATGCTCCCCCTGAAGATGTGTTCTCCTGATTCTCTGATGCAGAGTGATCAGAGTTTGAGGAGTCAGAATCAGAGTTTGTGTTTTCTGCCGAGTCTGCAACATTTTCATTCAGATTTTCATTTTGAAAGTGCTCCCCCTCAACATGTGCTTGAGGTTGGTGATTAGAAGTGACATGCTCTGATATTGTCTCAGAGTCAGAGTTTATGGAATCAGAGAATGCATCTTCATCTTCAAATCTCAGTTGCTCATGATCTTCAAAATCTTCCATTCCAGTAATTTTCTTATCATCAAAGGATACATGAATGGATTCCATGATTACCCTTGTTCTCAGATTGTAAACTCTGAAGGCTTTTGTTGATAAAGGATAACCAACAAAAATTCCTTCATCAGCTTTTAAATCAAATTTGGTTAGCTGTTCAGGATGATTTTTCAGAACAAAACATTTACATCCAAAAATATGGAAGTATTTGAGATTTGGTTTTCTGCCTTTAACCATTTCAAATGGAGTTTTCCCATGTTTGTTAATCAGAGTTGCATTCTGTGTGAAACAGGCAGACTGCACAGCTTCAGCCCAGAAGTAGGTTGGTAACTTTGCTTCCTCCAACATGGTTCTTGCAGCTTCAATCAGAGTTCTGTTTTTCCTTTCTACAACACCATTTTGTTGAGGTGTTCCAGGTGCTGAAAATTCCTGTTTAATGCCATTTTCTTTACAAAACTCCTCCATTTTAAAGTTCTTGAACTCAGTGCCATTATCACTTCTGATGATTTTTACTGCATCTTTAGAGATTTTGTTCAATTGTCTGACATGCTCAATCAATAAAGATGGTGTCTCATCCTTGCTGTGAAGAAAATATACCCATGTATATCTGGTAAATTCATCAACAATGACCAGAGTATATCTCTTCTTTGCAATGGACATTATATTTACTGGTCCAAAGAGATCAACATGCAGCAGATGATATGGCTCAAGAATTGAGGACTCAGTTTTACTTTTGAAGGAAGTCTTCCTCTGTTTTGCTTTCTGACAGGAATCACAGAGTCCATCTGGAGTAAAAACTGATTTTGGAAGTCCTTTCACAAGATCTTTCTTCACAAGCTCATTTATATTATTGAAGTTCAGGTGAGATAATTTCTTGTGCCAGTTCCAGCTTTCTTCAATACTGGCTCTGCCAAGTAGACAGATTGCAGAGCTTTCAGAGTTTAAAGATAGCTTAGCTTCATAGATGTTGCCATGTCTGTATCCTTTCAGAACAACTTTTCCAGTTCTTTTACTAATGACCTCACAGTGTTCTTCCAAGAAATTGACATGATATCCTCTGTCACAGATTTGACTTATGCTCAGCAAATTGTGCTTAAGTCCTGAGACAAGAGCTACAGATTGAATGATGACATTTCCAAGATTGATGTTGCCATATCCCAAAGTTTTCCCTATGTTGCCATCTCCATAAGAAACATTTGGGCCAGCCTTCTCCACAAAGTCTGATAGCAGGGCTTTATTTCCTGTCATATGTCCTGAGCATCCACTGTCCAGAACTAAGATGTTTTTCCTGTTGCCCTGCAATCACATACACAACTAATGATTAGTTTTAAGGACCCAGACTTGCTTGGATCCTTTGTTCTTGTTAAGTTTGTTAACACTAGCAGCGGAAGATTTATCAGAGTTTATATCAGAGTTTGTGCTAACAGACTTTTTAACAGATGCTGAACTAGGAGAATCAATCTTTTTCCTCAAAGAAGGTTTTAATTCATAATAATCATAATATAAACTATGGTATTCCTTACAAGTGTAAATGGAATGCCATAAACTACCACAATGAAAACAAGGATTCTCTGGTCTAAATCTAGTATTCCTAGTTTTAATTTCTGATTTTGGAGACATAGCATTTATGTCCTTATTTTTCCTGCAAAAAGAAGCAAGATGATTAGGATTACCACAATTATGACAAGTTTTCCTAGGAGCATTTGGAACAGGCATGTAATTGTTGCTTTTGTTTATTCCAACCTTTCCATTCCTATTTTTCCTAGGTTCCTTAATCCTGTTTTCTTTCTTAACCTCCTTGAGTTTATGCTTAAGCTGTTTCTGAGTCATTAAACCAATATTAACCTGTTTAGGAGTATCAGTTTTTGATTCTGCAACAAATCTTACTGGAACTACTTTGGGTTTTTCAATTTTAATGGTTTCTTGTTTATATGACTCAGCTTCATTTTTATCAGAGTAACCTAACCCTTTCTTCCAGTTCCCACTTTCTAAGATATTCTGAGTAGTCTTCCCTGAGTTAGTCCAAGTTCTGATTATCTCTCTTTCCTTAGCAAGTTCTGATTCAAGAGAAGCATTTTTCTTTAAAAGTTCATTTTTAACAAAGATAGAATCATCTCTTTCCTTCTGAACTTCTAGCATCTGAACTAGTTCCTTTTCAAGATAATCATTCCTTTTCTTAACATCCAAGATCTCAGATTTTAGTCTGTCATTTTCTAAGGTCTGATCTCTATAACTAACATGCAGAGTTTTAAGAAACAATCTTAACTCAGTTATATCCTCAGTATCAAAAGCAAGAGTGGAATGAGGTACCTTAGTTTCAACAGTCTCAGTGCTGTTGTCCATGTCTGCCATCAAGGCATAGTTGACTTCTTCCTCTGATTCTGATGAGTCTGCCCAACTCCCCTTCTTTGTGATAAAGGCCTGTTCCTTTTCTTTCTTAGCTTTCTTGCACTCAGTTACAAAATGTCCTTTCTCTCCACAATTGAAGCAGGTGTATTTAGACTTATCAGATTTTCCAGATTTTTCTTCTTTGCCTTCATTCCTTTTGAAGACCTTCTTATCAGAGTTTCTGTCTTTCCTTGAGAACTTCTTCCCTTTGTTGAAGTTCTTGTAAGCCATCTTCTTAAAGCTTTTTACCATTAGTGCTGCCAGCTGCATCATCTCAGTATCACTGTCATCAGAGTCTGAAGGGATATCAGAGTCTGAGTCAATATCAGAGTTTGATGACTCAGTATCAGACTTTTTGACATGAGCTTTTCCTTTGCTTTTCACAGTTGAATCTTCTTGAACTTTTAGAGCAACTGGTTTGGGTTTCCCACCATGTCGTTTGCTCCTTTGCTCCATTTCAAGTTCATGAGTTTTCAACCTTCCAAAGATTTCATCCAGAGACATCTCTTCAAGATCATGGTTGTCTCTTATAGTGGTTACTTTCAAATCCCACTTTTCAGGAAGAGCAAGTAGAAATTTGAGATTTGAGTCTTCCAAATCATATTCTTTGTCCACAAGAGACAAGTCATTCAGCAGCTTGACAAACCTATCATAAAGATCAGTCAGTGATTCACCAGATTTTGAATCAAAGTGTTCATACTCTTGAGTAAGTATGGTCCTTCTGTTCTTTTTGATGGCTTTGGTTCCTTGACATCTGACTTCCAAAGCATCCCATATCTCCTTTGCAGTTTTGCATCCAATTACTCTATTGGACATAGCATTGTCCAGAGCACTATGCAACAGATGCTTCACCTTTGCATCTTTACTTATAGATGAGATGTCCTCTGGAGTATAGTCCTTCTTCTCTTTAGGAATCATCTTCTGGGGTTCATCTCCCACTGCAACAGAGAGCTTTGTTGGCATGTGTGGACCATCATAAATTCTATCCAGATATTCTGGATCTGTAGATTCCAGAAACATGATCATTCTTACTTTCCAGACAGAATATTCAGATGCCCTGAGGACCGGAACCCTAAGAGACTCATATCTACTGTTTTGTGATTTCTCAGACATGATTGTGTGATTAAGATCTCACTGTAGGTATATCAACAGAGCTGGCTCTGATACCACTTGTTAGGCCGACTAAACTCACTATATATAATAATATAGTGAACACAATCCAAGACAAACACAAGTATAAGAGAATAATTCAATAAACTCTTATTCACAAATCTCAGTAGTTTACAAATAATCTCTTAGTGATTTATATCTTATCACTAAGAGCTGCTAGGTTACACGAGTGATATTCAATTGATAACTCATCTAGAGTAAACCCTAAGCTGTGTTTATATACACAGTTACATGATATCTACTGATTGATTTATAATTATCTGCTTCCTAAAATAATCTAATCAGTAGCTATCCTTCTGCTGTCCTGATCTGCACAATCTCTCTTGATCTTTATCTTCCTTACTTAGTCAGATATGCTCCTGAAAATCAGCCGCCTGCAAACTCTGATCATCGCTTAAACTCTGATCCAGCTGTCAGTCGTTAAACTCTGATTTCCAGCTAAACTCTGATATTTGCTTCTGCACACTAAACAAGTTAGATACCTGTGACATCATCAAATATGTAACATTCTACCCTTACAATATCCCGATTAAATACAAGGTATGGATCTCGTGTCAAGCCTATCAAATTTAATCATATGATTTCTTGTTCTTAATGCGAAGTTCATATTAATGCAAATTAGAAACTCCTTTCTAATTTCATACACTCTGGCCAGAGATTCCAGAACTTGCATAGAAAGAATAACATAGGATATTCTCTTCCTATACTGGAAGGGGTAGATCCTCTATTGACGTTAACTATCTCTATACATAAATCCCTATGCCCAGAATAGTCCTAATGGTTGTCCTTGAGACTAAGGACTAAACCAAAGCACAGTTCTTTATATATAAGATAACTTTAACGATCTCAAGTCTTAGGACACTTGTACAACTATCACTCAGTGAATAACTATTGACACGTGAGTAATCTCCATTAGTTATTCAACTTATCGAGTCATGTTCAGTGAACTTATTCCCCAATAAGCACCTACATACTGGCTATAGTGTCACCACACAAATGCCTATGAGAACAGACATCCTCCTCAAGGGAGCAAGCACAGTATGTACCAATCTTTGCGGATTTACTAACTTCCGATTAGTTATCCTATGATCAGGAACTGTTTAAGTCCAGAGTTATCATCTTCTAGATCTCACTATTATAATCTCATTATAATTCTAGAAGTTTTACTCCAAACTATGGAACATCTTATTTAAAACACTTTAAATAGATAAATCCCATAATAAAATCAAAACAAGTCTTTTATTAATATTAATGAAATCAAATAAGAATACAAGAAAGTATTTCCTAACTCATCATACATGATTGGATTTAGGACAAACACTTTCACATAATTCTTCATCAGAGTATGTCACTTCTTATGACTTGAGAGTTTGAACAAATTATATTTGTCTTCCTTATTCTTAGGAAATTATGAAATCCTTTAGTCTCTGATTTAATATGTTAAATCACACACATTATTTCACAAGCACATTATTGAGCTATGGATTTTATGACAAAATCTGATTTTTTTTTATGAATGTTCTAAACATTATGTCTTATTCTGAGGTACTTAGAAATTTATTTTCTTTGTTTTAAATCTCAGAGTTTAAAATTCGAGGGATTTGATCTTGATTTTTTTTTTAATCTTGTATATCTCAGGAGTTTAAATATTCAGAGAATGTGAAGAGAGTGTTCCAAACGGCTGTATTGTTAGTGGGCTTACATGTAAAACTTTTTAATAGGAAAACGTGTAATCAGCATTTATAACTGCACAAGTTTTACTGCGCTCATGATTACTGTTTTCTTTTCTCCATGCCACTAACACTTATCTACCAGTTAAAATCTGACAGCTGTACAGCTGAACAAAAGCCCAAGCATGTGCAGCTCAACAAAATCTGAAGAGTTTATCAAATCAGATTTTATTGCTTGTTATTCACTTATACACTTCATCTTTACACACACTCTCTCAACAAACTCTTAAGCTTTTCTCTCTGCAACTCAAATCTTCTCTTACACACTTTCTCAAACACCTTTCTTCCTTTGCAAACTCTGTTCTAATGGCGACTTCAGCGTTTACTCATGCAGGTGTGGAATTTGTTCCCAACAACCACGCTGCCATTCTTAACACAGCAGATGCTCCAAGGGATTATCATCCAATCCAGCAATTCCTGGCACAGAGTGCCCTGGCTACTGCTCTTACCGCTCCTGCCAGACTCTCTGGAAGCCAAATCATCAATTTTTGGAGGACAGGGCAATATGATAATGGTGGTGCAGATGGATCACCATCTATTGTGTTCGAGTATGAAGGGGAGGAGTATGCTGTTACTCCAGCCACAGTTCGTCAAGCATTCAACATGCCAGAGAATGCAGCTTACATCACAAATGGAGATACCAATCTCAGGGGCATGATGAATGCTCTGGGCTACAGTGAATCGCTTGATAAATTGGGACAATTAAAGCGTCCAGGACTAAGAAGGGAATGGAGCTTCTTCTTTGACTGTATCACGAGGGCTTTCCAGAAGAAAAGCAC
Source organism: Daucus carota subsp. sativus (assembly GCF_001625215.2). Lineage (NCBI taxonomy): Eukaryota > Viridiplantae > Streptophyta > Magnoliopsida > Apiales > Apiaceae > Daucus > Daucus carota. The sequence continues at coordinate 10,019,767 of NC_030388.2, read as the reverse complement.
CAACTGGGATGCTATACCCATGGATATGCTACAAATTGGGTATTCTCTGATCTACTCTACTAATTTTGATTTTGGTAGATTAGTTCTTAGAAACATTGGTGAAAGAATGCATGAAAATAGACAAATCATATATTTCTCAAGATTTTGTCAATTACTGTTTAATGCCACTGTTGGTGAGGTGGATTTTGCTATTGATGATGAGATCAAGCCCTTTAGGCTTCATAAAAGGGTGTTCAAGGACCTCATCTCAAAAGATGAGAAGTATCCAAACCAGAGGCCTCACCTAATTCCAGCTCCAGTTAGAGCTAGGATGGATTTGCCCCCAGTCCAACAACAACAACCCCAACAACAACAACCTCAACCTTCCAGACATCCCACAGCAAGCAGATCTTCCGCATCCAAGTCAACAAGGGCTACAAAGTCTGATGCAGCCCCTTCCACTGTGAAGACCAGAACCTCTGTTGCTACACAAGTTCTGAAGACAAAGTCTGATGTGCTAACAAACTCTGATACAGTTCCTACTGTAAACTCTGATACAGTCTCTAAGACTTTAAACACTGAAGCTGCTTCTCCACCAAAGCAGAAAAGAAGGAGACTTGTTGCAGCTTATGAATATGATGATCTGGAACCCTCTCATGCAACAAACTCTGAACCTCCTCAGGCTAGCCCTCAGTCAAGAAAAGTTAGATTTAAAGCAAGGGCAAACAAGCCTAAGAAGGCAAAGGTACCCATTACTGAGATCACTGATTTCACTATTGAGGAAGAGCAAGCACCATCCACTACACTTCCTGATTCTTCTCAAGCTCTGATGGTGCATCCTCTTCAAGCTATTCCACTCTCTACTGCTACAGCATCTTCTACTTCATCTGAAGTAGATGAGGAAATAATCTGCAAGGAACCAGTTACAACTGAAGCTGGGACAACATTGTCTGATCCTCACACTCCAATCTCTGATCATGGACCCTCCACTCCAATTCCTCAATCTCCATTGAAATTTCCTGAGGGTGCCATAATTCATGATACAGCTCCAGAAAATTACAAGTCAGATGCTGTAATTGCAGACTCTGACAAGGTAGTATTGGAAGCATTGCAGTCACTTGCTAAGGCTGATGAAGAGCCCAGCAAATCAAAATCTGCAGATCAAGGAAATGTTGTTCCAGATCCTGTTGAAGATGATGCTCATCCTTCATCTGATGATGATGAGGATGATGAAAATAAAGATGATGAAAATGAGGATGAAGTCCCAATGTCTCTTCAACAACAGAAGTGGGAGTCTACCAGTCAATACAATGCCAGACTGCAGACTCTGAAGACAAACTCTGAGCCTCTTCCCAGGGATCTTCAGGTTGATCCACCTAATGAAGTATGGGATAAACTCTGGCTGAGTCACCAGCATTCTCTGGAGCCAGTAAAGGTTGAAGAATTTCTATCCTTGGCAGAGAATAAAATTACAAACTCTGATGTCATGTCAAGCCTCAAAGCCACAGTTCTATATCTGAAGACATTTCATACTGCTCATGCTCAGACATCTAAGTCAGTAGATGGTCTTAGAACAGAGGTAGCTAACTTGTCTGAAACTCAGAATATGGACAAGAAAAGGCATTTACTACCTCTGAAGGAAGACATGAAGAAGCTGGTGTCTGCAAATCAATCTCTGGAACTGAGGATGTCAAACATTGAGTCCACTCAAGAGAAAATGTCTAAACAGCTTGAAGCCATCCAATCTTCACTTTCTCTGATAACCTCAGTACTGATTCCTGATGAGGATGATGTCAAAAAGGGGGAGAGAGTAGCAAAAGTCAAATGCAAGTCTACTTCTCAAACTCTGAAAAGAAAGAAAAATGATGATGATGATGATGTGGATGACTTCACAAAGAACAAGAGATTTCAAGCTGCAACTGGTGGAAGAGTTTTAAACTCTGACAGTGCAAAACAGTCTAAGCAAAGCTCAAAGTCTGCTCCAGCTCCAACACACAATGTCACATCTGGATCAAAGCAAAGACCAGTGGCTGGATCAGATAAACCAATGACTGATGAAGAATATGCTAGACTGATATTTGAACAAGAAAATCCAGAAGCTAAATTGGATTTGGAGTTGATTGCTGCAGAGGAAGCTGAACTGAAGAAAGAATATGTTGAAGCTATAAAGTCAGGACAAATTCAGAAACCTGCAAAATCAACTGCCAGACCAAAGGAAAAAGGAATAATGATCAAGGATATACTATTGCTGATCAGAGTTTACCAGTCAAAAAGGTATACTCTGAAGATGAATATACAAGCAAAGGCAAAAGTATAGTAGATGTTCAGAAGAAGCCTACAACCTCTGACAGAGATCAAGTTGTAAAAGGAAAGAAATCAGAAGCTGCAATCTCTGACAAAGCTCATATTGCAGAATCACAAGAAGAAAAATTAACCTCTGACACAGCTCAAGTTAATGAGGAAGCAAAGAAAGATACAACCTCTGACAAGGCTCAAGTTGTGTTTAAACCAACTATCACTCCTTTATCAGGATTTGTAAAGGCTAGTTTGATGACTGAGATAAAATTTGACAAGGGTTCAATTTAACCAATCTCTCATCAAAAAGCAGGAAGAAATAAAGGAGGATTAGGATCAAAATATGAAGTATTTGAGCAGAGCATAGCATCAATGCCTAATGATCCCTCATCCCTCTGTGCACCAAAGACTGGAGCTTTGCAAGAAAGAATGGACAAGCTTGATTCAGTTCAACTGGTGAAGAATAACAGAGGTGATAATGTTCTCATATACTTTATGTCTGATGGAACAGTGTTTAGAGTTATTGAAGCTGAACTTTATGCTAAACACTGGGAAGAGTTGAGATATGTTCAGTACATATTTCAAGTGAAGAACAAATCATGTCAGCACATCTCAAATCTGATCAAGGATCAAATCAAGAGAAAGATGGGTATAACAGGGAACAAGAATGCTGGACCTTTTATTCCTAAGTACTTAAATGATCAAGGTCAGCTAGTTGAGATGAAGAAGAATTCAGCAAAAATAGAAACAGTAGCTGGAATCAGTGCTCTTACATTCAATGAAGAGTCTGATAAAGCTTACTACATCAGGCTGGATAAAGACATAAGAAGAAACAAGATCTATGATCTTAGAGCTGCAATCTATCAAACTGGAGTTTCAGATCCAGAACTAAGAGAGATCAAGAGACAGATGATCACAGCACTTGCAGAAGCTGAAAGAGAACTCCTCAAGGAATATTTAAAGACAGCTCATGGTGTCTATGAAGCTAAGGAGTAAAGTATCTGTATGTTTAAAAAGTTTTCTGTTATGGTTATATAGCTAAACTCTGTTGCATTTGACTTATTTGTTTTTGACATCATCAATTATCTATTAACTTGCACATAACATATTTATGCACAAGTTGGGGGAGATTGTTAGATATAATTGATGATTACTAATGTTCTTAAAGTTTGTTTCAGAACAGGAGTGATCAGAGTTTAAGCTGGAAGCTGATCAGAGTTTAATAAAGTCTGACCAGAGTTTGATAAAGTCTGATCAGAGTTTACATAGTCAAGACTCGTCAGAGTTTACACGTGGAAAGAGCTCAGAAGCGGATATACTTCAAGGAAGGATAGAAGTGGAGGAGTGATTTGCTGACTATGGAAACCAAACAGAAAACAGTAGCAATCTTTGATTGATAGAATACATAGCTGATAGGATATCAAATCAGAGATTGATTTTGTAACTGTGTATATATATAGACACAGATTAGGGTTACTCTATAGGAGTTGAGTTATCGAGTATATTTTAAAGAACCCTAACAGCTCTTAGTGATAATATATAAATCACTGAGAGAGTTTTTGTAACCTATTAAGCTTTGTGAATAAGAGTTTACTGCTTTCAATCTCTTATATTGTCATTCTGTGTGATTGATTGTGTTAATTATATTAATCTATATAGTGAGTTTATAGGACCTAACAATAACAGTATACAAAATTTTAAGAAATACCAACATACAACAAAATAAAACATACAAAACAAAACTTAAAAATTAAAAAGACACGATATGCTTTGAACTTTTAATATTTAATGCAACTATTGACATATACAACACGGAGGAGAAAAAATTGGAAAATGCAGTCACTAACAGAATGGGTCTTACCTCCGCAGATAGTAGTACTCTGGGTCGCAGAGAAGTTACTGGAACGTGTGAGCAAATGGTCACACTTACAAATCTCAGTACATATGCATACCAAAGGAGAGTTGGGAGTAAAAGGTGGAATCAATACAATATTAATTTTAATTAAATGCAGATGTTTTTTTTTCTTCTTAGATATCTAACTTTTGGAAGTAATATTATTTCCTATTCTTATAAGATATAATCATTGCTTAAGGTGTTTCATAATTTGGGAATCGGAGTTAAAAAATTGATCAACTAATTTAGGATTTATTGAAAATATTATAACATAATAATTATTAAGTATTGCATTTGGTAAATAATTACTAAATTACTAAATATTTAAAATATAATAAAATTTATAACTTTTCATATTCAAATGATATAGTATTTGTAATTTTAAAGATTTATGATACATATTTCGTTCAAGAAAAATTTATAAGGATAAATCGGATTTCAAATTATTTACGAGGTCGGCAACTTTGCAGGGATTTAATCGGGGAACAAGTGGTTAAATAAAAAAACTAAAAAAATAACTTCATTATTAAATACTTAACATTATTAGATGAACCAATATATTGAATGTTATTACAACACTTTTTAAAATGATAAAATAAATAAATTTACTTATTAACATTTGATATTAAAGTTCAATTAATATTCAATTATTTTTTTTTTTTTTGACAAATAATTCAATTATTTAATAAATATAAAAAAATTGAAATTGCAGCCCATGCGAAGCGGGCAACACTACTAGTTTTACATAATTGCTTGAACTTAAGAAATTACAGCAACTTAACAAGGATGGTGGATTGCTTTTTGGTGACTTGGTGTGGTGGAGTAAATAACGGAAGGCCATCATTAGCTCACAAGTACAAAATTACATGGACTCTAGCATCAAGAGCGTCAAACTTTAATCTGACTACATGATAAAAAAATATCAAGGCGCGTCATTTTTATCAAGAGTTATAATATAACTGCAGGGATGAAGGGAACTATTATTTATTATTATAAAAACAAAACTTCGGCCATTCACAACACTTTTTTCGTCAATCTTCAACAGTCTTCAGATAGATAATCCCCGACCCTTAACGACAAATCCTTACATCTACAAAGTTGTACTTCATTTATCTTGGTAGCATCTTCACATAATTGTCAACCGTCAACGACTTGCTCTACATGTCATTGACCGTAAATATTGTGGAGGCCCAGACCAACTTTAGGGAACGTCTCATCATGTCGTCATACCATACCATCTCTGGGTTACATCTCGTCATGTCGTCGAACCAGGCTCGCTCTGGTGGTATATGTCGTCGAATCAGGCTCGTTTTCGTGGTATATGTCGTCGAACCAGACTCGCTTTGGTGGTATATGTCGTCGAACCAGACTTGCTCTAGGGTACATTTCTTCAAACCAAACTTGCTCTAGAGATTTGCTCATCGTACCAGACTAGCTCTGGGGCATGTGTTGGAGACCATAAATAAAGAATACAATGTCTTGTAGGTGTAATTGGGAATAAAGATCTTCATGAATGACCTTCACGTATTATGCGTCCTCGACACAGTCAAAGTTTTGGATTCATCCAAATTGTCAAAGTCTTAAACTCATCAAAAGCTATGAATGTTTGATCGATGATCCGGAAGCTGCAAAAGCGTTGTGCAATCCTACAAATAATTCTCGAAGGGGCGCGTCTTATATAAAGAGCTCATTACAGAAGAAGAATTTTGGCTATTTATACTTCCAACCTGCATCGTCAATACACATCGAAATAGGGGGCAGTTGTTATACCCAAAATTCAACATAGATTTTACTGATGGACTATGCCCCGTATAGAAGATGATGATATGGACTGACACACTCAAGATTGAGCTCGACAATATGTGGGCGCGCCCACATATCTAACCGCACCCAGAAGGACCTCCGATTAGGGCGCGCCCTGATGAGAGGGAGAAGATACATCTCAGCTTTATAAGGGAATGATTTATATGAAGACCAACTTTGTGGGCCAGGCCCATGAAAGGAGACCACAATGGGCTGACAATTTCTAGAATGGACCAGGCTCTAAGCGACCACGTCGCGATATGTGGACGAGCCCTATCTTCGGGGCGCGCCAAATTGTTCGAAGAGACTTCTGTTTGCAGAATATATCATTGTTTGAAGGGCAGAAGGGGACATATTGTACCCGGGGGAACGCCCTTAGGTGCACATAAGTCCTACTATTAGCTTATCGAACACTCTACCTTGTAGTCTGAGGAGTTACCATCCTTGGGAGATAGAGAATGAAGACTAGAGGAGGCCTTACTCTGTAGTCTGGCGAGTTATCCTTGTCGGGGGGCTTGTGGAACCTTCTCGTAGATATACCCTAGAAGGCTCTATCTCTGGAGTCTAACGGCCTGTCCCTGTCAGGGAGTAGAGAAGAGCTCTTACATTTGGGATAAGCTTTGGGTGCTCGAGAGTCTATAAGGCCCAAGGCTAAGTCTCATCGTATTGGGCCCCTTTCAGGAGGAAGACAACAGAAGAGGAAGCCTAATCCAATTAGGTTTCTTAGGAGAATAGAACTACGTACCGGCTTGTTCCCCTATAAAAAGGGGTACGTAAGCACATCGTAAGCATGGGCAATTCTTGGGAACAGGAGGTTGTTGAAGGGAACCCTAGTTTTCTTCGCGATCTTGGACCCTATGCCTACAATCTCTGCTACAAAGGTTGCAAACATAACTGCAACTATTGTAACTTACTTATATTTTTGAATCTGGTTATTGGTATAAGTGCCCCTGCAGGGCCAGTTCCATGTAATATTATCAAATTAATGAATATCATATCGGTTCTATTCATAACTAGCAAATTTGGCCCGTGCTTCGCACACGGGTATGTTTATAATCTTTATATTTTCATAATTGATTGTTTGTTTTTATAGAATAAGTGTTTTTAGTTCTAACACGTTAAGATTAAATTTATAGACTAATATAATTATTTATTATATAATATAATGCGTTTTTCAGAGTGCTATGAATTATAATTATTATATTTTGAGTTAAAAATTAAGGTAAGCGATTCTTGAACGTCGTTCAGGCTTTGCAGCTCCTATATATAACGAATTTAGTTTTTACAAAATATTACTTTGATTAAAATAAATATAATATATTAATATTTTCTTTAATACAAAATATATTTTTGTTAGATTCTTTATAATGTTGAAAATAAATAATATATAACATGTTTTGTTATTTAATTATATAATACTCAATTTCTCGGTGTTGCTGTTGGCGACATCTCGCACCTTATTTATGCTCTAAATTCAATTTTAGCTAATGAACTTTGATTAAAATAAAATATAATATATTTTTAATAAATGAAGTACACCCTAATTTTTAAATTTTTAATTTTTGTGAAAACTCTTTGCTATTATCAGAGCCATTATCACAATTCGAGAACACTCTGCTAAACTTGAAATTCATAAATAAAATTAGGTAATGCTTTCAAAATAATATTCTGAACCCCAAACATGTATATATTTATTTATTTACATTTAAATAGAGACATCAATATATTCTAGATGTGTCTTATATGATACGAAACAAAGTCACTTTATAATATTCTTAGAATATGTAATTTTTTAACAATTTATTTAAATGTCCTATGTTCAATATTAATAAATAATAAAAATATGTTTATTAGAATGCTTGAAAATCTAAAAAAAAATATCTTTTATGTTACTAATTATAGTAGACGTATTAATATTTTCTAAAATCTTATACATAGTCTTGTTGTAAAAATAACCAAAATTGACAAAAAGAGTAAACCAAAATGAAGTTTCAACAAAATTAATCAACTACAACTCCATTGCAATGGAGGTGCCAAAAAGAGTGCTAAAATGTCATGTGTCATGATGTGGTATGACACTCTTGTTGGAGTGAAAGGAGTGTCAATCAAAATTACCAATTTTCTGACACCCTCCTAAAATAGAAAAAAGTGTATATATCATCTTAAAGATCTTAAAGACGTATAGTTTCCTATCTTGTTATACTTGTACAAATATGTGACAACTTTGGTGCCAACCTAGATTTTAAAAAACATATTTATTATATACTTTTATTTAAATAAGATTAAGTAATTGTAAAATTTAAATTTAAAATAGATAATAAATATATTTTAATAAATTTAGATATGTTATCTAATATACCAGAATTCACCACTTTTCATTTGATTATAGCCGCACTGAAGAAAAATGTATAGAACTTAATGAAAAAAATATTTACCAAAAATCGGCATACAGAGAGTACCAAAAATCTTTTTTCAACATGCTCAAATATAGCCACGACCACATTTTAGCACCTAATATAATAATAATGCCTTCTATCCATATAAGAACTCTTTACGGATAATAATCCCAAGCCCTCCAAAGCTTGTAAATATACTTGTGCTTCTCCCCTGTTTGATATAGAAAATTTTAAAAACCCAACCCTCGGTTGAACCACTTCTTAATACTCTCAACCCCATCCGGCTATCCCCATTTAGCAAGATAAAAGTGTATAAAATCACATGCATAAATATGAATTATCTGGACAAATTATTACAATTACAAAACAGCCACAAAAAAAAAAATCAATAACAAAAGAAGTATACTTAGCTGACACATGTCAACAAAGACAAAGTAAATTACAATAAATATACCTGTAATTCTCTATAATCGGAATAGGACAATGATTCAGTAATGGGGAATGGACGGTGAATCTAGAAATCTAACAAAAATTCATACAGGAAGTGTGATGGAATAGACAACCTTGTAGAATACAACATAAGCATAGAGTTCAAAAATGCAGCTGACTAAAAACAATTGTAGTGAAAGTAAAGCATGATGTTTGCTCCATTCCTTATGCAGTGCCTACCAGTAGTGGTTCCTAGAAGCCAGTAGTGGCATTATCATAGCAATATTTATGATGTTACTACTTTATAATGTCATAGAACTTTACTGTAGTCTCTAATAAAAAACAAAAGTTGCAGATAGACACCAGCTGCAACTTACACAGACTTGAAATCATCTACTTGATCTTCTTTTGACTCAACTGGTTGATGTGGGCCGTGGCTGCACTTCTTCTTCATGCAGTTTACAACACGGGGATGCAGGCGGGCACTTCATTTATGGCAAATCATATTTTCTTGGTTATACTTCCTTGCAAAAGCCATCAAAGAATGCTCAATTAAACCACCATGAAGCCTCAAAACCAATTGCAGCATCGACTCTTTCTGGATGCTGTAATCGGCGAGAGTATGGCCATCTTCAACCTGCAACTATTAGTATATTAATTAATATAATAAAATATTACAAATGCATGCTTGCATCAATACAGGTACATGATCATACTCACTGACTTTAAAATGCTTTAAAAGGAAACGATCCGTAAATCAAACAAAACAACAGCACTGGGACTTGGAAACATAATATAAAAACTGCAGCAAACTCTAGAATTTGAGCAGAATATATATCAAGAGAAAAGTATACGCATGCACCAAGTTTCCTTTCCCACCCAAACTAATACTCATAAGTCATAGCTACCAGGGAACAAAAACAGCTAGCCACAATCGTTATTGCCTTCACTCTTGAACAACCCGATGTTAAGAGATAACCTTCTCTCAAACATACAAATGACATGATAAGGCTAATACTAATTTTTCACTGGTGTGCTTAGCTAAGACGGCACACAAATCTCTCTGGGAATGTGTACAACAGCCAAACTGTTTTTACATTTGATTCTTTCTCTTCCTTCTTTTGTAAGATTATCAGCCTTAAAGTTCCACTCTCGATTAATATGCATTACATCACATAGTATAATGCATCATATAGGACCTTGTCATCAAAAAAGTCGCGATCAAAGTTCACAAAGTCTAATTATATGATGGTGAGATATCATATTCTCCCTGGGGGAGGGAACATCAGCAACTTAGCTTGATAAGGAAATTTATAGAAAGAACATTGATCCAGTCAGAGGCCTGCAACATACTTCCTAATAAATACTATACCTAGAGATAAACATCTTCATCCTATATCCAAATATGATGGCAGAACTCAATAACGATTTCACGGGCATTATAATAGGACATCATATGTGAGTCTATGCATAAACAAAAATACAACTATAGGCATGTAAGACTTTGATCCTATGTGTACTTTGATTTCAAAAAATAATATACTTTTGGTTTCAAGAATTTTAGCTTGTATTATCTTGCATGGTGATTCTTTGATGACGCCTTAGCCTGCATAATCCATATAGTAGAAAAAGTTAAGAGCAAGGAAAGAACAAATTATATCATCCATGCATTTGTCTTTTAGAAATATGTTCGACTTAACTAAAAAACACGTCTACACCAGAGTCACGTAGAAATTGTGTAGATATTTTAAATGATAAGATTCATTCGTGATTCTTATCTCGATTCTTATCCTGATACAGACAGAGTGTATATAGTCTAGATTAATTACTTACATAATCACAAACACATCTCAGAAATTATAGTCCAGATTAACAAACCTCCGTTGGGACCATATTATTTGAGATTTAAAATTTTTTAATGAAACGTGTATATTGTATAAAATTTACACATTGATATTACACTATAATATAGTCTGAAAAGAAAGTATGACACTAAAATAATCAATATAACCATTAGAGGCTTAAAAAACAGTATACTTAATTTGGTAGAAGCCATACCTCTAACATTTAGTCTGTGAAATCAAGCCATACTTTTTCATCATTGCAGAGCCTATATCATAGCAAAAACAGAGATAATAAAGAAAAATAGAGGAGCTTGTTTTGACATGTGTAACATTACAATTAGCACTAATTGCATAATTCTAAATAAAAATGGTAAAGATAATTAAGCTAAAGCTGATTGATTCACAATGTAAAAACAAAGCTTACAAACTACTAACCTGATAAATCTTATCTGATGCATTGCCCGAAACTTCACTAATAGCCAATGTAGAATCCTTGAATCCTTTATATGATTTTACAATTTGAATCCCTTCTGGTACTTGAATAAACGATTATGATAGTATACATGTCATAACGCCGCACTTGGAATCTGGAAAAAAAAAAATCAAAAATATATCAAGAGCCTAAATATGTATTAAGATAACTTTACACAAACTTAGCATTTTTTGTCAAATACATTATTAACATGCTTTACCTGTAAGAATGAAAAGGCTAATACCTTGTTGAGCACTCAAAATTTAATATCAGTCTACATATTATGACGGCAAGGGCATAAGTCTAAATTTAAGAATGGGATCACGACTGATTTGCAGGTTCAAGAATTGAAAAAGCAGTATTATCGACTAATATAAATACAGATTAAGCAAATACTAAACTACGATCTCAATACATACTTCATATAATCACACACACACACACACACAAAAAAAAGTTGCAATCCCGTATATATATATAATTCTACCAGAAATCAACAAAGCATGTACCTTTTACATATAAAGCGTGTAAAAGGGCATATTATGTACCTCTCAAAATTTAATATCAGTCTACATATTATGACGGCAAGGGCATAAGTCTAAATTTAAGAATGGGATCACGACTGATTTGCAGGTTCAAGAATTGAAAAAGCAGTATTATCGACTAATATAAATACAGATTAAGCAAATACTAAACTAAGATCTCAATACATACTTCATATAATCACACACACACACACACACAAAAAAAAGTTGCAATCCCGTATATATATAATTCTACCAGAAATCAACAAAGCATGTACCTTTTACATATAAAGCGTGTAAAAAAAAGCGCTGACACCGGAGAAACCCCATTTATAACCTGTTTTAGAGTGTAATGAATCCATCAATCAAATACACGATGTGCAATTGTCGATTATGAAAGCACAACTACTAACATGCTTGATCCATGTCGCTGAAATAATAGAAAAGAACTGGATCAACTAATATTCAAAATCACTCAGAGCATATTCTTGGAAGATGAATATAACATCAAAATCTAAATCCTTTGTATTCAGGAATTAGGATTATTTAGATAGATAGATATATGAATACATAGTTACCTTTTTCGCATGATGATGGAGAGGGAGTACCCTATGGAATCCTCATCAAACCTGTGATAATTAAAACAAACTATGTTCTTAATACATACAAACACCATACAATTTTCATTGAAGGAATACAGCTTTACCAGATGTTGATGAATCCATCATCGTTAGAGTTTACTGGGAAACTTAGTGATTAGTTTAGGAGGCATATACAATTTCTTCTCCTGGAGATTTCTCCTCTGTGATTTCTTGGAAGCATGCCTATCGAGAGGGAAATGACACCACTAAAGATATACATCCACCTGTAAATGGATTTTGACTTCATTATTGGTAAGCCCATCAACCTTGATCCTCTGTATATTTGCTCTGGTGTAGCCACTGCATAAAAAACCCCAGTTAAATCAAGTTTGCGAGACAAATAGTACTAAAAATAAATTAATTCGAGACATACCATAAAGACCACCAAGTATCAACTGTTGTCGTGCACTACTTCATAGAAAGTTCTCTGAGAACTTAAATCAAACAGTAGGAATGCAGAATCAAAATGGAGAGAAGATCAATAAGCGTATCAGATGCATCCATAAAAATTGCTTATCCCGGGACGAAAACAGAAGAGGTGAGATAATGGAAGCTAAATTGGTGGGAGTGAATAAAGGAAGTTACAAAGTGTTGATATGCTTGTATACGGGATAACCCGGTTAATTTGCTGTATTCACTGTTCTGAGAAGAATGAATGAGACAGAGAAAAATGCTTCCCCTGCATTACGACAAATAGATTAATCAAAAGAAAAGAAGAGAACAAAGAACATGAAGATTTGAAAAAGCTTTAGCACGAGATACCGTATAATTCAAATGATCGAACGGAGTACGTCTATTGCCTGCAAATTTCCAGTTTCGATTTCGTGAGGAAGCCTACCATAAAAGTCACCAGTAATCGGTGAATGATCAGAAAACGAAAGAAAAAATTCTGCAGCGTAGGTTTGAAATCACGTCTCCATTAATCAAGGAATTCAAAATTTAAACCGATGCAAAGATGATAGAAATGTGAGTAAAATCAGGCAGTTGGAGGAACATACAAATCATGGAGGCTAAATTGCAGGGAGTGATAGGAGGAAATTGTTTACAACAGTTAGACCCGGTTGTGGTTGGATTAACCCGGTAAAAACTAAAAAAAACAACGATATTCAAGTCGGGTATAACCCAGATTGAAATGGAGGATCCAGGTGCAGGTAAAATGACTGAAATGTACACAACTTTGTGTGGAGTGAAAAAAATTAGGAAGGACAAAAAAGGTCTTTTTCCAAAGTGTTTGTATTCAGGAATTAGGATTATATAGATGATTCAACAAATGAACAAAATCAACAAATTCACTATTGAAATTGAATAAAGCATAAAGTGTATTATTTTGTTTAACTCAAATTGTATAATATGTCTTTCGTTTCTAGAAAATAAACATTGAACTTTCCTTATTACATTGTCAATAGAAGTCATTCCTGATTAATATGTATAATCCATTACATGAAACCTAAATCTAGATCTAAAACTCTTAGCCAGTGGTGCCAAAAAGCCACTCCCACGAGTCAATTCAACGAATCAACTATAGTGAATGCTTATAAAAATATGTTTCCCCTACATCCTTAGTCGTGGCAAGCGATAATTTTCCTGTAGGAGCTGGATTTCAAATAAATAATACCATCAACCATTACTACTAGTATACAATTAAACCATGTTTTAGTCAAAGCATTCAAACAATAAAAAACTCAATTGATTCAAAATAAACTTCAATTGCAACCCAGAACAACAACCGTCAAATTAATCGTGATAAACCTCAATTGCAATCCTGAACAACCAGATTCAATGAAATCAACTTATGTTCTTTGTATGTCATTGTGACGAAATTGTTATAGTTGTAGTCATTAGTAATCAACAATCCACATACTTCAAAATAGATATATAGTCGATTTTCATTGCATTTCACACTATGTTGGAGTATAACAATAATATTTTTCATTTTTCCTCAACCAAATATAACTAATATTTGAAATTCTTCAACCATATAGAAACACCTACAATCATGATTAACCCTTTTAAATCCAATTATGTACATATACACCCATAAATATACAACTCCTATAACCATGTTTGCAACTCCTGCAACCATATTAATATAGTCCATCCAAATCACACATAAACAATCATTTTATACCACAATATGCATATATATATATATATATATATATATATATATATATATATATATATATATTGTTAGTATTGGTGTCCTAGAGACAATACTATTGTGTTTTATCGTAGACATTTATGGATTATGTTATATTGATTATTGAATAAATATTTATTGTGTCTTTATTTACTGCGTAATAAATTGAAAGCATAATAAATGTCCTTGGAATATTATATGTAATTCTATATCTCTAAGTACGTGACTTAGAAATGAGATTATAAGAATAATATCATATTCCTAAATGTCCCTAGTCGAGTATTATTGTTAAGGGACAATAATGATGCATTAAGACTAGTATGTTTGTTAACTGATGATCACATCTCATTGATCATAGGTATAGTGATGCTAAAGTCAAGAACATAAGTGCATGTATCGACACATGGCACTGGAATGACCCACCGTGAGATTTTACATGTTAATAAGTGTCATTGGAAATTCTCACTGTGATAATGATGCAATGATCCTCTGACTTGATATCATTATATTTCTATATGAGAATTAATATACTTTGGTTGCACTAAAAGTTACCTTTGACCGGGTGATGATGAAATGTACATTGGGTATATTATGAATCGTATGAGAAATATGAATGATCTAGAAAGGATTTAACCCTCCTATTTTAGGAGTGATATTATCGGCATCTTGATTGAGTGAGACTATAAAATGCATGGCCGTGCTCAAATATTGATTTGTTTAATAGTCTACTCATTGATCAAGGAAATTCGGATTAGACGATGAAGAGGATGACACAATACATGCCTTGAGTCTGATCTATAATATAAGGTTAAAGTGATTATATTACATTGTACATTATTCACAAAAGGTTTAATTGAATCACCAATTATTATTATTACTTGGGTAGCAATGATGTATTACTAGATGCCGCTCATTTTTTATAATTTTATTATTGGATGTTAAAATTATTGCCAACGTAATAATAACCTAAAGGGTCACACACTTTGAACGTTTAAAGGAGTTTTAATTTAAATTCTGAATTTAAATTAAATGATTAATTCGAAATAAATTATTTAATTGAGCCGGTCTTAATTAAGTCATTAGAATTTCGAATTTAATATTAAAACCAAAATCGGATTAGGTTTGGAGAAGCCCAAATCCGATTAGGGTTTGGCCCATCTATCTCTCTTCCCTATAAATACATAATGATGTATTGTTTTAGGGTTAAGTGTCATAAAATCGTTTTATTAAAACCCTAGCAGCTCCAGAACAAGAGAGGCTAGAGAGAGAGAGAGGCTGCATTCGGCTAGTACCGGCTCCGGTGATCTTTGGCGATCAGACGTTCGTGTGGACTGCTTAGAGACGCGATCCTTAGACCGAGGGCTGCGTGGTGATTACTCGTTCCAGACCTCCATCTTTCGCTAACGTAAAGCTTCAACAAGGTATTATTTCGTATCTCCATGATCAGCCGTACTTTATAGATGGATCCTCGGGTTAGGGTTTCGGAAAATTTTGATTTTACGTCGATTATCCGCTGTGTTTGTTGCCCCGAAACCCAACATATATATATATATATATATATATATATATATATATATATATATATATATATATATATATATATATGAGTTACGTGGGATACTATTACTTTTAAAAAAATTGGAGTCCCTAAGATCCACCGTAAATTTTAAAAAGATCCTGTGGCAAAGATTTAATGATTAAATATACGGTTGACAATTTTATCTCATATATCATTAATTAGTTCATTGATAAGTGAGAATATAGTTGAGTTTCAAAAAAATCACAATAAATATAGGGATTTAGTGCATTGAGAAATGAGAATAATGTTGATTTTCAAAAAAGTCACAATTAATATTTACATAAATTTGTATTGAAAGAAGAGAGGGACAAATATTTTGAGACAATTTGTTTTTTTAAAAGGGACTTATAAATTGATACCTCGAATCTTTGCAGGTTCAATTTGGCGAATTGTTTTTAACAAATGTATCTGAGCATGATTAATTGCGTCTTGTGGCCCAAAGTGAGTCCGTTTAGAGAAATGTACTTCTAGTTGGACCGTGTGGGCTAACAATGACATCCTATCCGGGGTTTTTTTTTTTTTTTTTTATATATTTAGCGTTCAACCCAACACCGGGACCATGCATAAGCAATAAAAATACTACTCCATCCATTCTATTTTACGCGATTGTTTGATATTCACCGAAATTAAGAAAAAAAATAGTTTCAAAATAAATTTAGTTGAAAAATGAGTAAAGTGACGGAACATATCAAAATTTAATAATAAATTTGTGATGGTGGAAGAAACTAGAAGTATAATAGTGTTTATTTAATCGAAAGAGAGTATAAAATATAGAAGCAATCGGTGTAATAGTGAAAAGTAGTGTTAACAAATTGTAAATATAAAAATTTCATTATTTTTGGACTTCCCAAAAAGAAATAAAGGTCATAAAAATGAGACGGAGGAGGTATATTATTGTAAATGTTAGTAAATTTTTTGATCGATTTTGACATGTTGCTATTTAGACTGAATAGAAAAAAAAAAGATCTTTATTTTAAAAAATTTACCGGACCTAATTTATTATGAAAAAGTAATTTGCTCAAACTTATTTCAATATTCCAACTACCTAATTTTCTAAAAAAGGAGAAATAGAAAGCAAATCATATTTATGTGATCTCTGACGCTGAACAACTTGAAGATAAAATTTTTGTGTTTGCATGTAAATTTGTTACTCTCTTACATACGGATTTTCCATAAAGTTGAACTCACAAACTCAATATCTATAACGGTATGATAATACGATATGATGACAATGCTGCGGTTGTCATTGACCAAGAAGGAAACCCAAAGGAACTCGAATTTTTGGTGCAATTGCGGATTGCCCATGAACTGAGACAGTTAAATTTTACTAAAATAATTTCATTAGCTCTGGAGGTATTGTAAGGTCATATGGTTATAGACTTATAGTAAAGTATTTGAAAGAAAGAGTTAAGAAATATTATATTCATAATTTTTAGTAGATTGTGGCCCTGTTTGGAAGTTAGAGGTTTGGGGCAAAATTAGAGGTTTGAGGTGTTTTAGAGGTTTGACCATTAAAATAAGCTAATATTAGTGTTTGGTAATTAGCGGATTGAAACAGAGGTTTGGATCCAAAAAGCTAATTTTGAAAAAGCTACTTTGAGGAGTTTTTTGGATTAGCGGTTTTGATTTGTGTCAGAAAAAGCTAATCAATCAGTTATTTACCAAACAGTTTTACGAGAAACAGCTAATTCAATCCGCTAGTCAAAACATTTAATTCAATCAGCTAGTCAAAACAACTAATTCGATTCGCTAACAGCTAACCGCTAACCACTAATTCCCAAACAGGGCCTGTATCTCATGCATATGCCTTTAATTGAAATAAAAATTCATAAAAAAATAAGTAAATAAATGATCCCAGATGAGGGAACCCTAGGAGAGCCGCCGACTCCAACTACCGAACTTAGCGAAACTATGAGGCCGTTTGGGTGAGCTTAAAATAAGTGCTTCTTATTTAAAATAAAAAAATGGAGTAGAAGTTAGAAACAAATTAAAGACTTATAAGTGATTAAAGTGTTTGGGAAATAAGTAGAAACTCTGAAACAAAAACTAGCATTCCTAGTTTTTTATAAGTACTTATTGATTAAAGTGCTTCTGAACTCTTTCTTCGACCCCAGCTTTAGCGTTGTTTAGTTCTCTACGGGGATATTGTCTTTTGGTACAGGATGTATTGGACACATTCCTTGACCTATTTGATACCACATATCCTTGGAGGATTCCACAACTAAGGGGGAGATTCTTCTTTCAACTAAGGAGGAGGATTGATCTTTCATCTAAGGGGAGACAACTACTTATCACTAAGGGAAACCTGATCAAGGTAACGGGAGGAGAAGAATAAGGTGATACAATTATTCTTCAGTAAGTGGTAGAAAGGAACTTATTCATTACCACTGAAGAATTCAATGAAGCTGCTGATTGTTCTTTGCATAATGGAATGTTTTGAATTCTCTTCAAGACAGACTATGAGGATTATCTGGCAGGTAAGCAAGAACCAGAGAAATAAAGGTGATATGCACATTTGTTATTTCTATTCATGAAATCTGGAAATGTATTATATGATCCAGAAACTTTGTAGCATTATTTACTAGTCCAGGACTTTACTTTTTCTAGTGTTAGTTGAGTTATCCTCCAGAGGATTTGCTTGTTATGATTAACAAACAAATAGGGGGAGATTGTAAGTCTAAATGTAAAGACAACCCTATCTGTTACATAGGGATGGTAACTCAACAATAGAACAGGACAAGTAAATAACACTACGCCTGCACCGGAATCGGAAGATACGAAGACAAAGGTTGAAGAAGCCATCTACAGTCTTGAAGGAATAAGTTCACTGGAAGAAGTTCATTAATATGTTCATGCCTCAGTGAAGAATAAAGATTGAAGTATTCAAGATTGTGGAAGTAATGAAGATGTTGTCCGAGTACTCGAAAGATTTCAGTGCAACCCCTGAAGCAAGATATTTCTATATCTTGGTTGGTTAATTTACAATCAACAAACTGAAGCATAAACTAACCACTAGTACAGAATGGACTTTCAGCGTCGGTCAAATAACCCTAAGGCGTCGGTTAAGTGGCGTAGCAAATGTAGGAGACGCTATAGGTATATGCCTTTAGCGTCGGTTAAGTAGGCGACGCTATTGTCTTGACAATAGCGTCGGTTATCTGAAATGCCGACGCTATATCCCAACCTATTGCGTCGGCAGTCTGAAATGCCGACGCTATAGCCCTTATCTATAGCGTCGGCTATCTGAAATGCCGACGCTATAGCCTAACCTACTGCGTCGGCTGTCAGAAATGCCGACACTATAGCCCTTACCTATAGCGTCGGCTGTCTGAAATGCCGACGCTATAGCCCTTACCTATAGTGTCAGCTGTCTAAAATGCCGACGCTTAAAGTGTTCTTTTTAATAATAATAATATTTTTATTTTGTTGTAAGCTTTTGACAATTCACCACAGTCATAAGAATGTGCTCAAATTACATGAGAGAAATGAATAAACAATTCGATTTTATTAATAAAAAAAAATTACCTAGTTGTTTATTACATTAGAAACATCTCCAAACTCTTAACGCATATTGATTGTTATATATAATGAATTTTTTTATTACACTAAGAACATCTCCAAACTCTTCACAAATATTAATTGGAATATATAATGAATTCTTGCTCCACCAGACAGCTCAGGTGTTAGACATTTCTTCGTTCTTTCCCTCAATCATAGAAGACAAAGCTGTTCCATAACTAGGATGCTCCTTTGCGACGGAAACTAGTGCATAATTTAAGCCCCGAAAGCAATGTCTTGATATGTTGCACGAAGATCTAAAAATAATGAATGTAAGTGAGGTTGTAACTTTTCAGATCTCTGCAAAGCCAGCATCATACTATTGCATAAAGCAGGCTGGACTAAAATAGTACACATGGCAACATAAAAGCAGGTTGGACTGAAAAGAGTACACAAGTTTACATTTTTATCACCAAGTAACCAAAACCAATAAAAAGGCAGCCTTAAATTCTACAGGAGTTTACACAAGTAGAAACATACCTCAAATTCCAGCGGAGAATGTCCTCTCACAACAACATTGTGAGTGGGTAATGGGAACTGAGGCAACTTCTGCATATAAGAGAAGTCACATTGTAAATAAGTCTGCAGTCCAATATAATTACAGTGAGGAAATATTAAACCAATATCATTAACAATATATTACCATTGTATGATGTGCAACAAAAGTTGTTTTTAAAAAAAAACAAAGAAAGATTGAAGGGACAAAAAAACAGGATAGGAGATGCACCAGAAAGCGTGTGATAAACATTCACTTGCTCCACCTTATATAAGTAAGCTTTATTTCTAAAGATAGGAAATATGTAAGCAAAGCGGACTAAGAAGGGGACTAAAAACAGGAGAGAAGATGCACCAGAAAGCCTGTGATAAAAATAGTTACCTTTTATTTACTTAACAGGGCAAATTTAAAATATGTTGTCGAGCTTGTCACTTGGACACTATCAGCCGAGTTCAAGTGACATAGTCTTGTTTACTTAATGTTTTATTCTCGATACATATGAAGAATAGATAAGACTGATGCCACTAAAATTATTATTTAATCTAAAGTTCACTTCCTTCTTCTTTAAAAAACTAACAGAGCTATAACAAAATATGTATAAAAATGAAAGTAGAAGTATTCCCATAGTATTAGTATATGGAACATGTTAAAAGTCCTGGATCACCTTCAATTTTCGGATGTAAAAAAAAAAATTAACTGATATAAAGAACCCGCAAGAATGCCACATATACCCGGTATAATATATCTCTTCCAAGATGATAAGAGAAGCTGCAAGAGAAAACCTCAACTTAATACACAAGAAAAAAGAAAGCACAAGAGCAAGCAACTGGGTGCAAGGGCTGCCTTACCCTGGATTCGAGCATAAGCCAAACAAGCAACTTTCTCACTATTAAACTGTATCTATTAGTTGACCATGCAGTTTTCAGTGTCCACATTTCTTGATGCATTCACAGCTTTTACCGGGCAAAAATCCCTTAATAGATCTAAAACAATGAAAGTTAAATACAAGAATAATGAACATATATAAATTGCACATATAACTACTGCAAGGTGACATACCTGTTTGCTCTCGGCGAAAGCTACCCACATTATACCAGCAAGGCCGAACAGAGGTTTTGGTACCTTCCAAAGTTATTTGAATTAGTCCTTGCAATACTTGCTAATAAACTGCTAGACAGATACTCCTATATAGGAGCCAGAGCTCTATAATTTATTTCATGTGTGGAAATATAGATGTATCTATATTTTCAGATAACAAATGAGGATGAGAATATCAAAATTATAGTTGGCAAAATGAGAATGAGAAGAAGAAATACACTAACCGAAGCAAGCACTAATACAGTAAAGAAGTTTAAATACTGTCCTTGTTGACCCATTCCAGGAGTCGGCATCATTGTGCCATTAGCAGAAGATATACCAGATTGACTAACACCACTAATCATATTTGTCTCAGTCATACCATACCCCTGTGTACAAAACAGCCAAAAACATGAATAGCCATTCAAATGTGTGATCATAATAAAAATAATAATTCTCGAGAGGAAAAGAAATATGATGCATAAAAGTTGATGATCTAATTAATTATGCGTGTAGGCGTTAGCATTGCTTCGGACTTTTCCAAACAAATAGTAAAGCTGAATTGCATTTACAAGACTATATTAACCTTGGTTCTATAAGTCAAGTCTTCTGACTTTTCAAAGCTCTGAAAATTGTAAACACAATGTAGCAATACTTTTGTTTCTGGAACCAAGTTGAACTTATCCTCAAAACTTTTATACTTCAAATTTTCACCCGTGACAAGCATCAACTCATGTGATCAGATTTCATATTCGTTGCTTCGATAAAATATCATTCTTGAACAGTCCTACTTCATATTCTAACTTGTCTCTTACTGTAAAGTAAAGGTAAACTTCGCACAATTATTCCTACACGACAGATTCAATTACTCAGGCTTATGCTTAAATTCCTACAGTGGACGATAACATTGACAGAAATGCCAAGTAAATCAGAAGTCAAAAAAACAAAATAAACAGTATAGCCAAGTAAAATCATTGTCACTAATTAATCGAGTTAACAACAAATGCTCATTTCACAAAATTCATCACATGACTAGAATAAAATTAACAACATCAAACAGTACACCAAACTCGAACCCACCAAGAATCAATACTAAAATAAAACCTAGATGCAATTTTTCAGACTGATCCCTAAATTTGGGGATATAGAAAAGTACCGATACAAGAAGCCCAGCAATCCATCTGTGAAATCAATTAATTAATCCCGTAATTAAGCATCCGAATTAGTTTGGGAAGCCGAGCAATCTAGTGAACCTATAGCAGAATCGATCCCGCCATCCACCAAGATATCGAAAAGGGAAAGTGACATTGAGTGGAAAAAGCGAGAGGAGATCGAGAGTGGGAAACTGAAAAAAGATTGATCACTGATGGATCATGGATGATTGGATGGAGAGTGAATTAGGTATTTTGACTCTTTGAGTCGACAGTTTGCCGAGAAGTTCTGTGAGGCGAACGTGTGTATACCAGGCTACCAGCACCTGGCAGTCTGGCACTCTCGTATAAATCCTATCCTATAGTGTAGTTATTCAAATATTCTTTTTTTATATTTTTATTATAATTTTAAAAGTGAATTATATAATATATTTTTCTTTATATTATATTAAATATGATTATATTTATAATATATATATATATATATATATTAAACTATAAATTATATCACAATTTTAAAATATTATTAAATCTCTTTTAATTTTAAAACTAAATTATATAAAAGTAAATTTAAGATAATAATAACAAATATATTTTTAAATTATAATATATGAAATTTCATTAATTTAAATTATAAGATTAAGTTATTAATAAAAACTTTTAAAAAAATTTATGAATAAAACTTTAACTTCTAAACATTAATTCAGAAAAAGAAAATTTTAAAGATAAATTGCGCAACTATACTTTACAGGAGCATTAAAGTCCGTGCAGCTTCCCGGTCCCCCAATGTATATTATCCAGGGGGACGGAGGGAGTATTCTATTTGTATTATATATAATACATTTTTATTTATAATTTAAAATTTATATTTTATATAATATAATTTTATATTTATAATAAATATATAATTTTAAAATAGAATAAGCATAATTTAATTAAATTATAATTATAATTATAACATATATATAATATTGATAATAAATATTTAAAATTTTTAATTATACTTATATGATATAATTATAATTAGAGATACATACATACATACATATATATATATATACATATATATTATAGAATTTAAGTTTTAAAATTACATTATATATAATTGAATATTAAAATTTTAAAAGATATACTTTTAAATTATAATATATATACATATATAATTTAATTTAATTGAATTATAAGATTATATTTTTAATAAGAAATATTTCGAATTTTTAGTTTTATTTTATACGATGTAATTTCAATTAAAATATTAAAACTAGATTATACATATAATCATATGTTAAATTATAGGTATAAAATTATATAAAATAAAATAATTTTAAATAAATATAAAATCTAAAGCGTCGGCATTCTCTTCACCGACGCTACAAGTGTATCTATAGCGTCGGCATTCTCTTGACCGACGCTACAAGTGAACCTATAGCGTCGGCGTTCTGAGGACCGACACTACAAGTGAACCTATAGCGTCGGCGTTCGCTCGACCGACGCTACAAGTGAATCTATAGCGTCGGCATTCTCGTGACCGACGCTACAAGTGAACCTATAGCGTCGGCATTCTCCGGACCGACGCTACAAGTGAACCTATAGCGTCGGCATTCTCCCGACCGACGCTACAAGTGAACCTATAGCGTCGGCGTTTTGCCCGACCGACGCATAAAAGTATCTACAGCGTCGGTTCTGTCTTTAACCGACGCTAAAGGGGCGACGCAAAAAGTCATTTCTGTACTAGTGAACCCTGAACCGACTGATCAATGTTTGCTGACAAAGAAGGTACAATGTTTGACTTCAGTGTTAGTCGCTTGTGAACCAGACCAGTGCACTAAGCGTCAACACATACGGAGTTTTCCAAAGTATTTATCAATCGAAGAATTGATCAAGTCATAACAAGTCATTTGTTCCAAAGCCAAGCCAAGCCAAGCCAAATGCCTAGCCTCTGCAAGCTATGCCAAAGTGACCTATCTTTTATATGTGTGCACTTATATATTTGTATATGTACAAATATAATTATATATGTATATATGTATATTTAATTAAATATAATATATATAGTATATATGTATATATGTTTTTAAACATATGTATATGTATATTTATATGTATATATATTTAAATAAATATATATGTATATAATATATGTATTTATATTTTACATAAACATTTATATATTTAAGTGTATATATATATTATATTATGTGCATAAATATATCTATATTTAGAGAGAGTTATATATATCTTTATATATATATTTATATTTATATTTACACATAGTTATATGTATATTATATATATTTAAATATATGAGAATATATTTAAATATATGTGTATATATTTATTACTATATGTTTATATAAATATTATATATATGTATATATTTATATATACTTTCTTTATATATATTTATGTTTATATTTATATTTATAAATAACTATATATATCTCTATATATATTTATATATATATTTACATTTGTATTTACATATAATTATATATTATATATATTTAAATATATGAGAATATATTTAAATATATGTACATATATTTTCATATGTTCATATAAATAAAATATATATGTGTGTATATATTTATATATATTTTTATTTATTAATATAATAACAACATAATATATTATATTATATATATTATGCATGCATGTGATGATGTCAGGTGTCTAGGGCATTCTAGGGTTTGCATGTGCATCTAGGGTTTCACTCAACAGAGACACAGGAGGCTACTGGATGGCGCCATTTAATTCTCTACAGTGGAGAAGATTGATGGTGCAAGTTTCATGTTATGTGAATATTCTAAGGCAACACAGAGACATCCCTGGGAAGCGCAAGTTGGTTAAAACCTAACCAGGAGTGATAACAGCCATGCATGTTGTATATGGAAGCGCAACTTTGTGTTGAGGAGAGATAACAGGGGAGGTTGCTCACTGTTGGCGCAAGTTCACCTTGCTGGAATATTGTCTAAGTCATTCACATGACTTATACTGTGAACAAGCGCAAGTTTGGACTCAGTGGCGCAAGGTTAGGTCAAGCGCAACATTTGACCATTCCTGGTCAATTGTTGCGCCTCTGACTCTAACGTCCCTTGGCGCAACTTCATCTCCATCCTAATTTATTCTAAGTCTGTACAGGGAAGCACTGTGTAGCGCAGCATTTGACCAAACACAAGCGCAACATTTGACCTTCTCTTTCCAGGCACAAGTTTAAATACTTGAATATTTTCTAAGTGTTTCACATACAGTGAAGTACTCTGGTGGCGCAAGTTTGGCTTTATGGCCTTAACTAGGGTTAGTTAGTGAAAAGCCTATAAATACCCATGGATTTTGTTCTCATTTGTAACACTCTCCACCACCTTTATGGTGGAATGGCTTTGTGCCTTGCACACTACTACACACAAATAAATCATAGCTTAGTTTTGTAATATATATATATATATTTAGAAGCTAGGGTTTGTGAGTGTACGTAGTAGTAGCCATTGTAGCCAACCTTCGGGTTTGGATTTATAGCACCCTTCGAGGTATTTATCAATATACAGATATACCTTGGAAAATATTGTGTGTTGGTTTAATATTTTCATATCCTCAGAAACCGACCCAATAAATATCCGGAACACGAAACCCATTACAGGACTGCAATTTATTTATCCGCAAGATTCGAAAGAATTTTAAATTGTATTGAGTATCGTATTCAACCCCCCCTTCTACGATACTTTGGACCTAACAATTGGTATCAGAGCCAGGCTGATTGATATACAAATCAGGATCCTAATCGTACAGAAAATCAAGAACCTAGCTTTTGATATTTGATTAGGAGAAATGTTCTTCCGGTTTGTGTTGCTGAATTTGTCCGTAGGCCTAAGCAAGGATTATCTGTTAGATACTGAACTTTGGACTAGGACTTATAAATTTATATTTTAAATTTTAATAAGTTTATTTTATAAATTTGATTTAATTTATTTTAAACTTATTAATTGAGTTTATCATGAATTAATTAAATTTATTTTATGAACTTAATTAAATTTATTTTATAAACCTTATCAAATTCATTTAATAAATTTGTTCAAATTTATTTTAGACTTGTAAAGTTTACTCTTAGACTTTATTAAGTTTATCATAAATTTTATAAATTTATTATTTAAATTTCTATAGTTTATGATTTAAATTTAAGTTAAAATATAAAATATAAATTTAAGAGGATTTAACTGATTATGGATATAAGTTCAAGTTCAAGGGTTCAATTTAGTTTGTTCTGGAAGTAATAATTTAATTGGAGACGAGACACTTGAATATTTTCAAAAATTAAATTTATACAATAAATTTTAATATATTTACTAAATGAATTTGAAATAAATTTATTCTAAACTTATTCAGTTTATTATGAATTTATTTGAATTTATTTTTTAAATATAATTAAATTTATTTTATAGATTTGACTAAGTTTATTTTATACTTTATTTTCTTTTATCTTTTAAAACTTATTTTTAAATTTATTTTCTTTATAATTTAAACTTAGTTTAAATAATCAAGTGTCCCGTAACCTTTTTAATTATTCTACTCCAAGACAAATCAGATTGACATTTAGTTGAGACAGATGAGGCTGACAGATTACAAGACAAACACCGGGCTTTCAAATACCAGATTCTCAGAACCGGTAATGGAAGTACATTGATGACCCAATCCAATTGATTTCTCAAAGGATTATTAGAAGCAGTTTTCTATGTTCGACAAAGATGATTGTGATTCGAAGAAGATTCTATTGAAGACTAATTTGGTACTACTAAAAGTGGATTTTGAAGAAGGTACTTCAGGCCTTGATCTGAGTAATTACTCCAACTTGATTATCAGATCACCAGATCAGGATGGGAATGTGCTACATCTACAATGAAGCAATTTCCAGGGCTCGGAATGTCAACTTTGAATGACACCACTAGTAGTAGGAAAAGAGAAGTTTTTGCAGAAGAATCTTCAAGGGATTTCAATCTAACTCAGTGATTCAGGGATATACAATTACACAGTAAATTGTATCAATGTTAAATCCATCCAGAATCAATTGAACCAAAGACGGAGAACTGTGGAGGTTTAAGGATATAATTATCGAGTTACTACCGCACCAAATCAGTTTCGTGCATTTATGTCAAAACCTTAGGATTGAACAGAAGAGTTTGTAACTACTGAATTTGAGGAAGCTCAAGTCGACGAAAGTTAACACTTTTGAAGAATGTGAGGACATAACTTCAAGGATTAGCATAACACTGTCTGAGAGGTTTAGTCATGTCAGATTCAGATGGAATCTATTGGTTTTAAGTGGAGACTCTTCAGGGTTCAATTCAACAGGCTGTTTGAAAACTGAGTTGGTCAGCGCACACAATATTTTTGGTATCTTTAGCAAAAGAAGGTTGCTATACATATTGAAGCCTCGACAAACAAGGATGATAGGGCTTGTCTGAAATTCAAGTGGATGTTTTGAAAGAAGCATCACAACAAGATCTTATGCTACATAAGGAAAGGTGTGAGATGGATCAATTGCTAATGAGAAGGAAGATTATGGTTATCTGGCGATCCTAGCATTCTCTGAAGATGACTCAATTCGCACATCTCAGGTATGAATTCTTTCTATCTATGCAATACATATTTATTTATATTCAAAGCATGTTATAAATCTCTGAGTAGAATTGTTTAACACACAAGCACAAGCATGATAGCATCACAATAGATAATGATTGGACTAGTATGCTAGATCACTATTCTGGTAACTAGGATTGATGATAATCTTGTGCATGTGTCTTTAGCAGATTCTTAACATGTGTATGAATATTTAGGATTTGATTATTTGCAATGGTGAGATTAGAAGCTTTCCTTTGGAACACGACTCTTAGTTTTAGGGGTTATGATCCTAGCATATATAACTTTGTTAAAACACTTACTTTCAGATTCCCTAGTACAATTCGACTTGCTTATTTATCTGAATTGTTTGTTAAGGAATTTATTTGTTCTATGATGGAATGTCTACCTTGTGTCAGTAGAAATTTTAGAACTTCATGTTAGATCTAAAACTGACTTAGGTAATAGAGATATTATAATGCCATATAACAACAGATTGGAATCAGATCCTTATGCTCTTAGAAGATTATTGAATATATGTAATTCTACTTTATACCTGTTGCACTTGTGTTAATTGGTTTAAGTAGAGAGTACTGAATCTTCTGAATTGCATAACTGCCTACCTTGCTCTTGTCTTATCTTTGATTATTTGCCATGTGTACTCAACATCATGTCTGTTTATTTTCATGTCATGAATGCATGTCTTTGTACTTGCATTGATTTTAAAAAAGCATGTTTGAGAATCACATTAGGGCAATGTCTAGATAAGAATTAGCATGTTAAGGTTGCTTATGTTGTTACCACTGTTAAAGAAAAATCTCTAATCCATCCGGACCCAGTTATGATTGGGGACCATAGAACTCTTTCCATTTGTGATTGCAGGTTACATATGTTCCATGTGATTTTTGGTGCACTCTGTTTGCTGAGTAGCTGAAATCATATGATTCACCAAAAGTACCCTGTTAGCAAATGTGATCGTATGAGCAGTTCCGTCAATAATCTTTGAAAGATGACAACAAAGATTCTCTTGCGGGACATGCCTGTTTTCCTGGAATGTCATCATGGAAGCATATCTTTCTTGGAAGAGTCAAAGCACACAAATTCCTAGTATCAGACTGTTCTCTAACAAATGACAGTATGTCAGTTCATGGAATAGTGTTTTATCTCAAATCAGGAAGGATGTGAATTTTGCTCGTAGCTAATATGGAACTTCAACTGAAGATGGAGTGAGCTGTTTTGATAGTGAAGCCTCATCAGATGAGTATTAGCTATGGCACTTGAAGCTCTCGCACTTGTATGTCAAAACAAGGAGCTCTTTCTATTCGTAAGAAGAGAATTGGTGAGAGGACTACCTCATCTGGAATTCAATATAGATGAAGCTCATGAGGTATGTCAATAGGGAAGTCGAAGGAGCATCGCACAGAAGCAAAGATATGACTAACATTACTGAGCCTCTTCAGATGATACGTATGGATTTCTACGGATCAGCTAATGTCATGTCTGCAAACAAAGCTAGATATCTTTTTGCGATGATCATTGACTCCTCTAGATTCTTTCGTGTTGTTTGTATGTGTTCGAAGGACGAGACGTCACAAATGAAGGTTGATCAAGATGAACCCTGATCATTGATAAATCCAGAAAGACACCATTTTTGCCAGTGGCCAATCAGAAGCAAACACTAACTCTTGGTATGTGTTTGGAGGAAAATGCCTCTTTACAAGTCTTGCATTTGAAGATCAAAGAATATTTTCCTCGGCTACCCTATGGAGTCTGCAGTCTACAGGGTGATTGTGATTAATCAACAGAAGGTGATTGTAAGTCTGGACAAGAGATTGAACGACACTTTGCTCCAAGCTGTTAAAAGTGATATTATTGGTTTAATAATGATTTAGATCCAAGCAGAATCTCTTTGCAAGGATAAGGATTATTAAAGAAATCCCAGCAACAGCTTAGGGGGAGCATTTGGTGGATCTACTAGTCAAACTCAACACCACACAAGATGAACAGGACATATAAAGAACGTATCTGCTTAGACAAAGGGTTTGGAGTCAATATCATTCCCGGGTTCTAGTTCTTAAATGTTCCTAACGGTGAAGTGAAGACTGGGAGAGCTATTGTGAAAGGATGTTATTTCTTTGAGTTTCAATCTGAAGTGAAACTTGAGGAAGATTCAGAAGCTCTTAAATGGATCCAGATTGAGTGATTGCACAGCAAGATGATCTCAATCAGTTTGAAAGCAGATTGTGCGGATTCTAATACCTGACCTAATGACAATTCAGTACTTAGTACTTGTTGGGTATTTAGATTCCAACTGGATGTTTTTGGCTCTGTTACGAGGGACAAGCCAATTTGGTTGCTTAGAGTTACTTCAAAAGAGAAGATTATGAAGATGATGGAAATAGAATCTTCAAGTTCAGGACTCTACATCTTAGAGGACTCAACGACCTTCATGATTGAACTAAAGCACCATTGACGAGACTCGGGTTTAGGATATTACAGTGAGCTAGAAGATGAAGATTCATACAAAATTTCAAGGACTTTGCAGTTGCAGATCCAACGGAATTTGTATATCTCTTTCTTCACCAGCTCTCTATGAGTTGCTATCCAACACCTGATGATCGTCACGAACATGGTATGACTTCTGATTAGCATATTATTTTAATATCTGTTTGCTAGAGTCATATTTGGTATCCAAATTAATACCTCTCATGATACAAGGCACACACAATACAACTATCTGTGCTGTGATACCATGATTATATTATATGTGGACTAACATCACTTGTGCAAGATAATTGCTAAGTGAATGCAGATTAGTGATATGATGAGTAATTTGTTGGAAAGTTGCAATTCTTTATGGTCTACTAGTTAGCCTAAAGAATGATGGCAATAAAAGGAAATCAAGGATCTTTTGAATATGCGCATTTTGGAAGATTCTAGACCTGCCAAGACTTATGCCAACAACCACTGGACTTGATAAGTACAAGAGAGGTACATCAACTGAAATGTCAAGTCTCAGAGGTATTCAACTTATCACTTTACTTAACTGCAAGTGGATCACATACTATTTTTTTTCATAAGGTATTACTTATTTCATGAGCATGTCTGTCATATTTATTGAATGAATTCATGAGTATTAAAATTGTCTATACATAGGACTTGTGAATTTATTTAAAATCCAGTACCTCGTGCTTTTTGCCATTATATATGATTGCCATGATAATATGTTATATGCTTCGATGGTAATTATATGTTTTAGCATGAGTATTTGTTATTTCAAATTATTTAAATTATGGTGCATGACAATTAAGTGACTTATTTGTTCATGATTTAAATGATTAGAGATGACATGAAGCATGACTTAATTATGTTATTTTTCTTGACCTATACCTCTTTAACAATTGGTATCTAGTAGAGAACTTTGTCATAATCAAGTCGTGATATATCTTTATTTGTGAACATACTTAGGATTATTTTCTAGGTTGCATTCACTTTTATTGGTATATGATCTGAAGCATGACTTATTTGTTTCTAGACTTGTGACTTGTATCAGTAATTGGTACGTGGTTAGAATCTAGTTAGAATTTAGTCATGATATACTAGTATTTGTGGAGTTACTTAGATTCTCTCTAGGCTGAATCCATTTATATTAGTGTATATACTTGAAGCATAACTTTTTGTGTTGGATATTTGATGATTTATTAATTGATATTTTGTTTCATGTCTAACTGCATATAGTTGTGATACTTTTAGTGTTAGTGATATTTTGCATGCTTATATGTAGATCACTAATATTAATTGTTAATATTTTCTGCGAGGAGTTGTGTGAGTTTACTTGTACTCAATGCTTACATGTATAGGACTTGTGAACTTTTCTTCAACTTTCCCTCGGGCTTGCGAATATCTTTGTATGATTGTCATGATTTTAGTTGTTATATGCTGATCTGATAATTATATGATATTGCGTAGGTAATTATTATTTTATGTTAGTTAAATTGTGATCCATGACAATTATATTCCTATTTGTTTCATGATTGACTTTGATAGAATAATAGAAGCATGATTAGTTCATTTTTGAAATATTTAATTGGTATCTCTTTTTGATGCTTTATTGATGTTTTATTTGTGAATTGATTGTGATGTATTGGCACTGGTGAAATATTGTTGCATATTTCTTAAAACCACTGGTGCTAATATATTTTAGGTGTTTAATATTCTGAGTTCAAGGGAGACAACATAATCTTTATTCTGTCTCATATTTATGTTCTGGAGTGGTGAGTTTCTTCAAAGAAATTTTCTTATCAATTGATTTTAACAATTGGTATCCACTACTCTATTTCATAAATATTCCTTAGAATATTTTGCATCTATACATGTAGCGTCATAGGACGAGACATTGATTATCTTGTATTTGTGTACTTGGTGATCTTTGTCACTTGAAGCGTCTATTTTGACGATATGCTAGTATGAGGCCTTTTCACTAATTAGTGTGGCGAGTGCTTTATACACTGCAGCACATAAATTTTCTTTTTTCCTTTTTAAAATTGCAGTGAGAAACAGGAGTCTGTGTATTTTTCAAAGACAAGTTCATTTAAACCTTTTTCAGACTCTCGTACTCAAACCAGTTTTTAATGGAAAACTTTGATTCTTTCATCGGTTGTGATTGTCATTCTTTATGCAAATCATTTTTACAATCACAACTGATTCATTTTTCTCAAAAGATTAAATGCAATTGCTTTCATTTAAAATCATAGATTTTCTAAAGTGCATTTATATCTCTTTCTGTTCTTTGGAACTTAATCAGCCTCTTGGCTTTCCTAGATAGTCATAAGGTTGAAAACCAACAATCTTTATCCCCGACTATAAAACCAAATTCAGAACACATCCCAACTTTCCCCCTGGAGTAATAAGGAACTTTTCAAACAAAAAGTCAATGAGGGAGAAACTGTACTCGTTGCAGCAAATAAGGATGTGAGGGATAGTGTACCCACAGCTCTACCTCTCAAGGAGAAAAGGTGTTTTTGAACTTGAGGTAACTGTTGCTCATCTGTATTCTCTCAAAAGAATATAGAGCTGAAAAGGCAATAAATCAGTCTCTGGAATCATTCTCTTAACTGGATGAGTCCATTGAAATTCGCTCGTCAGCCAGAGCATCTTGTATTGAGTCAAGCACATCATCAGTAATCACTCTGATGAAGAGCCTAAACAAAAAATCTTACGGACACAATACAAGAGAGTGCACAGTGAGGTTAAAGGTTTTGTTCCAGAAGCAACTTCTTCATTTACCATTTTACGGTAGATAAGATGGTTGATGCCTTTACAGGTGTAAGGAGGAAACGAGAATCTCAATTGCCAAATCTTCAGGATTCTCGTCTCCCTCCCCAGATAAGAACAGATCTGGATCCAATCGGAATGGATTTCCTATTTATAGGAGATCGGCAACTCTCTGACTATGAGTCAATTTATTGATGAGTCAGTTGAGGATCGGGGATTTACGAAACCCCATTGCACCGCCAGTGACCTCTCTTGAAGGGGCTATGGTGATTTTCTCATGCAGGTACAGAAGACCATACTTTGAGTGCTGAGAGAAACACTGTGAGCCAAACACTGAGAGTTAAACACTTGGTGAGATTCTGAGAAGAACCAGTGAGATATCAGAATGAGAAATATGTGAGCATAAGTGAGTGCAAACACATAGGATTTTGAGAAGAGTGAAACACTTGTGAGGTACATATAATAATAATTGGTATTGAAAGCTCACAAGTTGTTGAAAGAATTGACGGAAGCAACTATGGTTCATTCCATTTCACGGTGTGAACTTATGGTTGATGATTCACTTGAATCAAGTGTCTTCACAGACATTGAGGAGGACTTAGGCCTTTGCCTTAATTAAGCCTTTGTCTAACCTCCCAGAGCAAACAACTCTGGATCCTTAATTGGATAAGCCACTTAGTGATTGGCAACTTGTGGACCATGATTCGGATTTATCTGATGAGTCTGCAGGGACTGGGAATTACGAACTCCCATTGCACCACCGGTGACCCCCTTTAGGGGTGGCTAAGGTGATTTTCTTGCAGGTACTCAGCATTCTGGAAGCTCAGTATTTGTGTGGAGGGATACACTTACAGAACTCGTGAGTGACACCCTTACCCAAAAATCGAGAGAAAATTGAGTGTTGAGTGATACACCTGCAGAACATTTTAGTGAGACACCCACTAATTACCAAATTTATACCTAAAGACAAAGTGGATGTTGTTACTGGAATGTCAGTTTTTATTCCTTATTTTTTCCGTTTGGAACCTATTCTTTCAGCATAGGGACCAACCCAATCAAAGTAAACCCTTCTTCTGAACTCTTTCTTCGACCCCAGCTTTAGCGTTGTTTAGTTCTCTACGGGGATATTGTCTTTTGGTACAGGATGTATTGGACACATTCCTTGACCTATTTGATACCACATATCCTTGGAGGATTCCACAACTAAGGGGGAGATTCTTCTTTCAACTAAGGAGGAGGATTGATCTTTCATCTAAGGGGAGACAACTACTTATCACTAAGGGAAACCTGATCAAGGTAACGGGAGGAGAAGAATAAGGTGATACAATTATTCTTCAGTAAGTGGTAGAAAGGAACTTATTCATTACCACTGAAGAATTCAATGAAGCTGCTGATTGTTCTTTGCATAATGGAATGTTTTGAATTCTCTTCAAGACAGACTATGAGGATTATCTGGCAGGTAAGCAAGAACCAGAGAAATAAAGGTGATATGCACATTTGTTATTTCTATTCATGAAATCTGGAAATGTATTATATGATCCAGAAACTTTGTAGCATTATTTACTAGTCCAGGACTTTACTTTTTCTAGTGTTAGTTGAGTTATCCTCCAGAGGATTTGCTTGTTATGATTAACAAACAAATAGGGGGAGATTGTAAGTCTAAATGTAAAGACAACCCTATCTGTTACATAGGGATGGTAACTCAACAATAGAACAGGACAAGTAAATAACACTACGCCTGCACCGGAATCGGAAGATACGAAGACAAAGGTTGAAGAAGCCATCTACAGTCTTGAAGGAATAAGTTCACTGGAAGAAGTTCATTAATATGTTCATGCCTCAGTGAAGAATAAAGATTGAAGTATTCAAGATTGTGGAAGTAATGAAGATGTTGTCCGAGTACTCGAAAGATTTCAGTGCAACCCCTGAAGCAAGATATTTCTATATCTTGGTTGGTTAATTTACAATCAACAAACTGAAGCATAAACTAACCCTGAACCGACTGATCAATGTTTGCTGACAAAGAAGGTACAATGTTTGACTTCAGTGTTAGTCGCTTGTGAACCAGACCAGTGCACTAAGCGTCAACACATACGGAGTTTTCCAAAGTATTTATCAATCGAAGAATTGATCAAGTCATAACAAGTCATTTGTTCCAAAGCCAAGCCAAGCCAAGCCAAATGCCTAGCCTCTGCAAGCTATGCCAAAGTGACCTATCTTTTATATGTGTGCACTTATATATTTGTATATGTACAAATATAATTATATATGTATATATGTATATTTAATTAAATATAATATATATAGTATATATGTATATATGTTTTTAAACATATGTATATGTATATTTATATGTATATATATTTAAATAAATATATATGTATATAATATATGTATTTATATTTTACATAAACATTTATATATTTAAGTGTATATATATATTATATTATGTGCATAAATATATCTATATTTAGAGAGAGTTATATATATCTTTATATATATATTTATATTTATATTTACACATAGTTATATGTATATTATATATATTTAAATATATGAGAATATATTTAAATATATGTGTATATATTTATTACTATATGTTTATATAAATATTATATATATGTATATATTTATATATACTTTCTTTATATATATTTATGTTTATATTTATATTTATAAATAACTATATATATCTCTATATATATTTATATATATATTTACATTTGTATTTACATATAATTATATATTATATATATTTAAATATATGAGAATATATTTAAATATATGTACATATATTTTCATATGTTCATATAAATAAAATATATATGTGTGTATATATTTATATATATTTTTATTTATTAATATAATAACAACATAATATATTATATTATATATATTATGCATGCATGTGATGATGTCAGGTGTCTAGGGCATTCTAGGGTTTGCATGTGCATCTAGGGTTTCACTCAACAGAGACACAGGAGGCTACTGGATGGCGCCATTTAATTCTCTACAGTGGAGAAGATTGATGGTGCAAGTTTCATGTTATGTGAATATTCTAAGGCAACACAGAGACATCCCTGGGAAGCGCAAGTTGGTTAAAACCTAACCAGGAGTGATAACAGCCATGCATGTTGTATATGGAAGCGCAACTTTGTGTTGAGGAGAGATAACAGGGGAGGTTGCTCACTGTTGGCGCAAGTTCACCTTGCTGGAATATTGTCTAAGTCATTCACATGACTTATACTGTGAACAAGCGCAAGTTTGGACTCAGTGGCGCAAGGTTAGGTCAAGCGCAACATTTGACCATTCCTGGTCAATTGTTGCGCCTCTGACTCTAACGTCCCTTGGCGCAACTTCATCTCCATCCTAATTTATTCTAAGTCTGTACAGGGAAGCACTGTGTAGCGCAGCATTTGACCAAACACAAGCGCAACATTTGACCTTCTCTTTCCAGGCACAAGTTTAAATACTTGAATATTTTCTAAGTGTTTCACATACAGTGAAGTACTCTGGTGGCGCAAGTTTGGCTTTATGGCCTTAACTAGGGTTAGTTAGTGAAAAGCCTATAAATACCCATGGATTTTGTTCTCATTTGTAACACTCTCCACCACCTTTATGGTGGAATGGCTTTGTGCCTTGCACACTACTACACACAAATAAATCATAGCTTAGTTTTGTAATATATATATATATTTAGAAGCTAGGGTTTGTGAGTGTACGTAGTAGTAGCCATTGTAGCCAACCTTCGGGTTTGGATTTATAGCACCCTTCGAGGTATTTATCAATATACAGATATACCTTGGAAAATATTGTGTGTTGGTTTAATATTTTCATATCCTCAGAAACCGACCCAATAAATATCCGGAACACGAAACCCATTACAGGACTGCAATTTATTTATCCGCAAGATTCGAAAGAATTTTAAATTGTATTGAGTATCGTATTCAACCCCCCTTCTACGATACTTTGGACCTAACATGTAAATTTATCAATTCGATATAAATCAAAATCAATATAAATAGGATGAAAAATAATCGATATACAGTACTTGATAGACGGTGGTTTCAAAAAATCACACTAATATTGCCGCCTTCAAACATAAGTTTTAGTTCTGTGTTTGTGTAGATTGTAAATTAGAATTTTGACCTTTAATGAGATAACAAAAGTATTAATAAAACCCATGTACTAAATAATTTAATTAATAATTTGATAATATATGTGGCACCCATCTTAATTTTAATTTGATCATGATTATGAATTAGTCAGATTGGGTTTCTAAAATAAATATTTTTAAAGTTATTTGAATTATCCTGTAACAAATATACTATTATGGTTATATTGAAAAAACACAATAGTTGTATAGGTTTTTTGGTAATTAAGTCTATTTTGTATGGATAATATCTATATATGTGTATGATGGTGGTCGCTGGTCATAATGTTAGGATAGTTAACATTAAAATATATTTTTACTAATTTTCAAAATTTTATTGGAGATTCGTAACCATTTTGCCTTTATTTGATATAAGTGATGGGTAATATATATGTGTGTGTGTCAAATATAGTTAATTTAACTGATAAGGAGAAACATTCTCCTTTTGTGTCAGGCATTTGTTTATACTCCTTCTGTCTTAAAATAAATGTCGTTTTGATTTTTTACACGTAATATGAGGTGTAAATAAAACATAATTCTACACATTATTTCTCAATTTTTTTCCTGAATAAAAGTTTAATATCTATATTTTTATTCAAAAAAAGAAAAATTGAAAAATAATGTATGAAATCATATATTTTTTTCACCTCAACTTGCGTACAAAAAGTCAAAGCGACACTTATTTTGAGACGGAGGGAGTATATATTTTAAGCATAGAGATTAAGAAATATGTATAAAATAGTTGAAAAGAGAATAAACACCGAGTAAAGTGGTGTCATCCATTGATTTTTTAAGATATAAAAGGGAGACATTGGAATAAAAGTAGTGTTAAAAGGGAAGAAAAGCAGGGAAGCGGTGTGTCCTGTATAGGGATGAGCATCGGGCAGTTCGGGGTCGGGGAGTGCTATTCCCGCCCCCGATCCCCGAATTTCATGGTCATCCCCGACCCCGCCCCGAACCCCGAGTGGGGATTCTTTTCCTCCCCGATGCCAGCCCCGAACGGGGAACGGGGATTTCCGCGGGGATTCGGGGAATTTTAGTTTTTAATAAAAAAACAAAGTAATAACTTATAATATACTGATAAAATGATATTATCTCATATTTTTAATATTAAAATTGATTTATAACATAAATAAACGACAATTTTAAAATTATAAGTATATTAATATTACAATATAATAATAATCGATCGATAAAAATAAAAAATATTACTTCATTTTAATAATATTATAAGAGAAATTTAATTTTAATAATTTATTTAGTATAATATATATATAAATATATTATTATTTTTATGTATATACAATCGGGGTCGGGGATCGAGGTGGAGAGACACGAATCCCCGATCCCGCCCCGATCCCCGAAATTTTTATGAAACTCTCCCCGTTCCCCGTCCCGACCCCGAAAAATTCCCCGAACTCTCGACCCGAATGGGACGGTGATCGGATCGGGGCCGAGCGGGGCGGGATAAATGCCCTTCCCTAGTCCTGTACTCCTGTTAACTATATTTTATAAATTTTGAAATGTAAAAAATTGGATAAACAACAAAAAAAAACCATAAAGGGATGGTGAAACGGTAAGAAAATGGTATGAGTATATATATTAGGACGAGAGTATCATTCTTAGTCAAAAATGGTGCTTTCAGAAATGGAGCAACTCAAATTCAAAGTCGTTTTAAATTTAAATGAACTAGGATATCCGATACATTAAATTTGACATTTCACGATCCAAGTACCTCGCCTTTAAAGACATGAGTAGGAGGTAGAGTGGAGTGGTATTAATAAGAAAGATTAAAAAAGCAGGAGACAAGTTGGGTTTTACTAGTTTAATGAGGGTAGGAAGAAAGCAAGGGAAAGGAATCTCCTCACTGTGGCTTAAATTCAGGAACTCCCTCCATTTAATACCTCATTCATCACCCTTCCTCGTTATCTCCACCATTCTCTCCTCGTATTTAAGTTTCATTTCTCACACTCTACAACTACGACTTTATGTTTTGCATTGTTGAAGAGGTTGTCTTAGAAAATGCTGACGTGCATGCCTCGTGCAAAACACTCCTCTAGTGACGATGATCGTGATCAGTCTCCCCCGCCTGATATGCAGCTTAGATTCTCCGATAAAGTTCCCCCTCTTCATCCCAATGCCAAACATTCGTCTACCAAAACAATAACTTCTCAGGTGTGTATTTCGTGCAATAATAGATTACGCTTCCGACTGAATTTCAAAAATTAAGCTAGTTTAGATTCTGGTCCCGACTGAATTTCGAAAATCATAAATTGTTTACGGTGGAAAGGCTAGCACACTGAATTTTTGAAAATCAACGATTTTTTGGGTTTTGACAAAATTTTTGTTAAAATTCTTTTTGTCAGTAGATGAGAGTATAGTTCTAGATTTCTCGGAATTCTGATTCTGTCGCGTATATGTAAGGTTATGTGTTCTGAAACTCAATGATTTTCCAGTTTTGGCAAATTTTTGTTATAAGGCTTTTTGTCGGTAGATGAGATATGGAATATAGTTCTCGATTTCTCGGAATTCTGATTCTGTCACGAAATAGGTAAGATTATGTGTTGATTTTTTGTGTTAGATAAAAGACATGGCGTTGAAAGCATCAGGCGCATTATGCACGGGTCCAGTAGCTCAGCCTCAAAGAAGTTTTAGTCCGTCGGAATCGGAGAAAATTCGGTGCTCTTATCATCGAAAAACGAGCTCAAACTCGAGCTCTGGCAGGGGGTGGGGGAAGGAAATGGAGGCGAGGCTGAAAGGAATATCGAGCGGGGAAGCATCGACATCGTTTTCGGCTAGTGGACGGCGAGTTGAAGCTGTGGTGGTGGAGGAGGAAAAAGAGCCCAAAGAGTGGGTTGCTCAGGTGGAGCCAGGTGTTCTTATTACTTTTGTCTCGCTTCCGCGTGGCGGTAATGACCTCAAACGCATCCGATTTAGGTAATTTTCTTTTTCGGTTTTCTTTTAGTTCTTCGGATTTATTAGTTTTCGTGTACATCAAAATTTGATCTAGTATGTTATCTTAGGTATCGTGTCGTAACTCGTACGGATTTATTAGATTTAGGATACACCAAAACTCGATCTAGTATTTTCATTTTAGAGTTTCGTGATATATGCTTGACAGGAACTCGTACTTGTATGTAATTATGTTATTACGTTTGAAATGTTTATTTTTTGTTCAACCTTTAATGTTGTTAAAAATTAAACCAAACAAAATTATTATATCATGTGAAAAAGAAGAAAAAGAGTGATGTACGAAGATGTTGGATGCACATTTGATAAGAATAAAGAGACTCTTTTAATAAAGACCTGGACCCTGACAAGACAAATAACAATAATAACACAGGCATAGAAGCATTCCAGGCGTTTTTTTTAAGAAATTTTGCGATTTTACAGTAGTAATTTAAGTAATTACAATCTCTGAGACTCGACTATAACCTTTTATTATCGAGATGAGAGCTGTAAGACTAAGTTTTTATGATCTTAAGCTCGTATTTGGGCGTGCTCATATATAATCTTAGTAGTTAATCTTGATGGCCTAACTGGACGTTGATTGTTGTTTGTACATAACTAAGTGTGCATAGGAGATGCTTGTATCAACAAATTTGTACTACATAACATAACTTGTCAATTAATATTTAATACTATAAACAATCACAACCACATAGACTATGTCTCAATTCCAATCTTAAAATAATACTTACAGTTGCCAAAGACTGAGATTAATAAACTTGTGTTTCTGGTTCTTCTAGGTTGTTTTATATATTTTCTTGGATTCCTTCTTTGGTTCACTATACTAAAAAATGTGTGATATTTGACATTTGATATGCTTTTTTCTACCCCAGTATAACTAGATATTTAGTAAGAATTGGTTTCCCAGTTTCATATTAGTCAGATTCTCTCTCAAAAATTGTTTCTAAACAACAATTGTTATGTCCATGGTGGTAAGAAATATTATACCCATGTAACTGGAGCAGCATTATGCAAACACATGATTAATGCAGAGTTGATGATTATAGATACATATGTAAAAGGTCCAGTCCAAGCAAGTGATTGTTGCAAGAGTTTATCATGCATACCGTAGAAAGTATGCTGCAACAATCATCTGTCGGGACCCGAGCCCTATATAATCATTCAGAGCATTGAGCACTGCTGTTATAGTTGTCAACTGATACATGTGGATGACTAGTAGTTGTAATGTAATGAAAGCATTGTTATTAGTAGGTAGGGTTTGTATTTGTCCTCACCATAATGGAACATCATTGGTTTCTAATAGTGCTTAAAATGATAAATTATAAGGTGTAGACTCACATCTTTGTTGGTAGAATTTGACCTCAAACAGGAAATCAAAAAGTCTAACAATTATTATATAAATCAAACAAAAGTGAAATTAGCTCTTTGTAATCTCAAATAGTCCTCCCAATTTATTTGAAAATTGTTACAGGCCTGAGCTTTCATAGAATGACAACCAATAATACCAATGGTTTATATAAATATTAACAAATGTATAAAACTTCAAACTTGTTAAAATTTGTAGTGGGCCTGGTTTGATTGTGTTGGAATTGGCTTTTCCAGAGTGTTTGTCTTGTCGGGCTGCCTCTTGCTTTCCCTTTCAATCTTTACACGCCTTGTCTTAGGTTTGGCATTTTCTGAGTATTCTCAGTCATTTCGTTTCAAGGTAGAGATTGAACA
Organism: Daucus carota subsp. sativus; assembly: GCF_001625215.2. NCBI lineage: Eukaryota > Viridiplantae > Streptophyta > Magnoliopsida > Apiales > Apiaceae > Daucus > Daucus carota. The sequence goes on along the minus strand of NC_030388.2, from coordinate 9,977,763 downwards.
ATATTTGTGGCTAAACTGGCTGAGTGATGACAAAATATGAACATTGATTTAGGTCAGTAAACTAGAACAAGAAGCATAGATGTTTTACTTTCTTGTTTACTTGGACAGAACATCCAGTACTGTACCATCTAGCTCCTTAGGAGGGTGGAGTATTGAAAGTGTCGAGATATTCTTAAACTTAACATGTTGCAATTTTTTGAGCATTAGCTGGTTACTAATGATGCCTTGTATGACTGGTTTACAAATTTGATTGGCATTTGTGATTGAACCGGACTCAAAATTCCTCTTCCCTGAAATTATTTTAGTAGTCACCAGATCAGATTGCTTGGAAGTATGTTTATTACGATACCTCCTTTCCCTATAAACAAAAGAATTCGATACCTTCTAAGCAATGTTGATATACATATTTGCATACGCTAAGAAGCATTTTTGGCTTGTATAAAGCACTTAAAATATGAGAAGTTTACTCTTTCTTATGGAATTAAGCAGCTTCAACTTTTTGTATGGTTTAATATTTCATTAATTAAATCCTGGATGATTAAACTCAATAATGCATGACTAATTTAAAGTGAATGGGTTTGGTCCCCATAGCACTAGCTTCTTCATATGTATTGTTATCAATAAGTTAGTATACTTTCTTGAGTACTGTCCCCTAAGTCCATTATAATTAAGAATTTATGTAATTTAGGGTGTTCTGAATTAGTCTCGACTCATGACAGTGCCGCGACTTCTTCATGCTTATCTGTGGAACTATGTTTGTCTCCATATTTTTTAGCCCTGTAACTTCTGCTTCATACAACTTATAAGTGACATGTTTACATTTTTCCTTGGTAGAAGTTTTAAGATCTAAATTGAACTTATTGATTTGTAATTGTCTGGTTCTGTTAGCCGAGAAACTTTTAACAAATGGCAAGCCCAGAAGTGGTGGGCGGAGAACTGTGACAAAGTGATCGAACTTTACAATGTCCAGAAGTTGAACAAGCAAGTGTTTCCTCTTTCGACCCCTCCAAGATCTGAAGATGATCAGGTGAGCTTCAGATTTAGCTAACTTAGTATAACTCGAATATGATTACATGATGCATTTGCATCTTGTTCTTCATTTTGACCTTTATGTTTGTTTGTACAGGTTATGTAAGTCAAATATTTTATTGGGTCCTATGTATATTTGAAATAATAATCCACTGTTCTGTCCATGAACAAATGTGATATTCTATCTTCTTTTCAGTAATGTGATTCTCTTTCTCAAAACAGAGCTTAAAGATTGAATCTGTTCAAGACAGCCCCGTCACGCCACCCTTTGACAAAGAACGCCTACCCCATACCTTATTTCGCCCTACGGGGAAGGGGTACTCATCCTCAGATTCCTATGAACACCAGTCTATGCATTCGAACAACGACAATGGCTCATGTGGACTTAATGCAACACCAAAACTCTCTAGCATTAGCGGCACAAAAACAGAGACATCGTCAATGGATGCTTCCAGAAGGACTAGCTCATCAAGAGACTTGGATCGATCTGGAGAGTTATCTATCAGCAATGCCAGCAATCTGGAGACTGAATGGGTCGAGCAGGATGAGCCAGGTGTTTACATTACAATCAGAGCCTTGCCAGGTGGTGCAAGGGAACTCAGGCGTGTCAGATTCAGGTTGGCGCTCTTATCAACTCAATGTTCACCTAAATCAACACATAGACAGCTTAAACCAGTACCTATCGTAATCACAATTTAAATATGAACGCAAACTAAAGGATCTTGAATTGTACTCTCATGTCTTATTCAGCCGAGAAAAGTTTGGGGAGATGCATGCAAGACTATGGTGGGAAGAAAACCGAGCCAGGGTACACAGGCAGTATCTGTAATCACCTTACAGCCTACAAGTCAAGTGACTTTTCTGGGTTGCATAGAACTTCTCTTTCTCAACAACAAAACTGAAGTTTCTTCAGAGAGTCCAAGGAATGAGTGTTAACAACATTTACAGTCTACAGATACATGGGGTTGAGGTATACCATATTTAAGTAGGATTCTTGCATTAAAGAAGTGCAACCTTTGTAACTGTTTCTAATTGTATGAAGCATAAAGGTTTTACTTTCTTCCTTTACTTTTGTTATATTCAAAAGTCTATTCACCCTGAATGCATATTTTCATCAACGAACATCAATAGGTTTGCAGCTTGAAGCAAACAGGTATAGAACTTGAAACACACTTTAAGTTCAAGATATCAGCATTAAGATAAAGGAGAAAATCGAAAAATGTTGCCTTTGTTGCATTTTATGGGTTCGGCTTAAACTGCAGATAGTAAACAAGGAAAGTCCTGTTGAAATGGTTCATGATGCAGTGAGTAAACAAGGAGAGTCCTGTCAAAATAGTATCTATGACACGATTCTCAAGATCATCACTCGTACAATTATCTGAGTTCCGTTAATATTATGATAAGCATAAGAGAGTAAGTAAAACAATAAATTTCGCATTTGATAAGGATATACTATTCAGGGAAAAAAAGTTTTAAAACTATATTATGGAACTATACTTTATAGGAGCCTCAAAATGCGTGCCAAAAAACAACATAAAGAACATGCTGGGATAGAGGGAGTATATGAAGTCCAAAGGTTGTATATATATGTAATTGTTTTACACCTAAAAACCTCCAAGAAACCAAGATCCCAGATATTCATTGTAAACACAGCTACATATTTGTGTATTAAAAACAACAGATTCTTCTATATGTATAACAAAATTTCTTTGTAAAATGACAAAACTATCATAATTCAGAGATCAGAGATATTGTCTAAGATAGAATCCAAATCTGGGGAAACAATAGCACGTTTGTTTAGTTCCCCGACAACACAACAATGCTTCTCTTCTGTATTAATCGCAACAGCATCCTGAGCAAAAACATTGTTCAATCCTGCAGAAACCTGATTCCGGCAAAAACAACAATAGGGAATAACTCATAAGAATAAAAAAATCTATCCAATTCCAAAATACTTAAGAAGTTGACTTCTATGATAAGCTTAAGAGAGCAAGTACTCAATAAATTTCGCATTTGATCAGGATATACTATTAAACTATAGAGGACGGTAAAAAAAATTAAATAAGGACCTCCATTAATTAAATAAAAATTATAAGTTCATTATGCTCTTACCCTTAAAAACTTGAATATGAAATACAGCAATTCCCACATTAAATAATTAGGAAAATTTAATAACAAAAACAAACATATCAAATACGAAGAAATAATTTCATATATAAAACACAAGGTTCAACAGTGATAAGCTGCATACTCACATCATACAGGATATCCCCTAATTTCAACTTGACCGCTCCACTCCTGTAAACGAACATTTTACCCATGAAGCCGGCAGGTAGCTCATTTAAATTGCAAGCTTTTCCTGAAGCTCCTGGTCCTTTCACAGGTTTAGAAGTGTTGCTCGTTTCAAGCCCCTCCTTCTTAACAGCTTGTTTTGGCACAGGCATATTTTCCGGGAATTGGAGAAACAACATATTTGCTTCCAAATCCTCCTCCTGAAACCATTTTGAAAAATAAGAGGAATTTCACGTATGAACTAATTGACTCAGATACTTACCATTAGGCCAAGCTCGATAGCGGAATTAATGGAAGATTCAGTGCAGGTAATGGTTTCTGGAGTTTCCCTAAATTCCTCTTCATTTAGTAATTCTAAAAGGGAAAAAATAAATTTATATTTCAGAGAAAAAAAAAAGGAGATTTTGTAAGAGATGACCAAATTTGCATAGAGTGATTAATTAATTAATACATTAAATAATTGGGTCAAGCTAACAAAGTTTGTAACAGAAAACATTGTATGAAAGCTTTGACGAGGCATTAACCTGCATCTTTTATCTTGTGAATTCGTGAAGAATCTAAAGAGATACCTGGATTTCCAGAGTATGGTCTTCTCAAAGGAAGAGTAACAGGATAATTGGTATAGTAATCCTATACAGGTATGCAGAGAAAGCCAAATGAGTGGAGAACGATATAACTTCACAATAAATTATGAATATTGCCACAACTTACCCATGGTTCCTTATATTCTTTGATCTCTCTCCCACCTGAAGCGGCACATTCACATCACAGATTTAGGAAAATGCACCAACCATTTTAGTGCAGCTGAATAAGAGCTAATAGAAAAGTTCAATTACCTCCGGCACCTTGAGTTGCTTGATTATGCTTAGATTCGTACCTACCCTTTAAACCACCATATGATTTTATAGAAGATCCTTCATCTCTACCAAAGGCAACCTGAACTTGTTTGGCTGCATATGTAAAACAAAAAATTTATAATGCATCAATTTCTTGTATGACTGAATACATCAGACTTAAAGGATGAAATCACATAGGGAAAGTTCTGGCACGTATAATTAATATCATTCAAATCGCTTGATTTCTTTCATGCTTAGATACCTATATGGCTGTATGCTATGTTGTTAACGGGAGTAAAACAAGCTCCGAAAGAATCATTTTGTTTAACATATTTAATATACTCAATAAAGAAACCTTCATCAAATATGTTGAGATTCTAATCACTACATCGAACTGTAAATATTAGTTAGAGATCAATTATATCAAAAGAAACTATGAGTAAAAACACTTACGTTTCTGTTCAGCTTTAGGTCTTATCCTCACGGATGCTTCCTAGAAAAAAGAATAGCTATATGAGTTTCAATTTTAAATCATAGGAGACAAGAAAGTGGAAGTAAATAACAAACACACTGAGAATTACATTGAACCGCTGCATCAGTTCATCTGCCTTTGCAGCATCTGTCTCTTCAAACTTTTCTCTACGAACAGAGTCAGTACATAGCAAAAACAGCATCAGCAGATTAGCAGGAGACAATAGCATATTTCAATACAGAACTACACCTCACAAGAGTGCTTACACTTTGGGTAAAACAAGTTTACGGTCTCTGCGAGGAGGAGCTTTCGGAGCAAATTTCACCTACATCACCACAAAATGGAAAAAACTTATTAACCGGAAAATAAAAACTATACACAAATTCAACCAATTCAAATAAAAGTAAGGAAAGTAAACCTTTCTAGGTGCATTCTTCTTGTCATCAGTATCCATTACAACAAGATATAATCAGCTTCCGATACACAACGATCCCCTGCACATAAAAAGAACATAGCTCAATGAAAATCCACATATCTGATACACCATACATCAAATGTTACATGATCAAAAACCAAAATACACAATACAAATATCATCAAGGCATAAAAAAAAATTACTTTTTGGTACTATCTCAAATTCTTGATGGGTTTCTGGGAAAAACACAGATGATGATATAGGATTGATATATGCATCGATTAAACAATAAAATATCTACCTAGTAGCTCACAGTTCATAAAAAAAAACAAAGAATCAATGTACAAATGTAAATTTAACATGGGTTTTAATAAAAAAATCATGAATGTGTTATATGAATGAAGAAGAGTGTGAGCATTACCCAGGGGCAAGGGGAGAGCGAAGCAATCGGGTGGCTGTTTGCTAGGGTTCTTGTCTGGGGGGGTTTTAAAAAAAAAAAATTTATCAGACACATAGACACGCGCACACGAGCTGCATAACAGTATATGTGGCCTGAATGTACACTTTACATGCTGTAAAATGTAAATGATATTTTTGTACGAGGTAAAATCAGATAGATGTTTCAGACAATGGAATTGAAAAAAATAATTGACTTATTGCATTTTTTATAGTCAGGGTTATTTACTTTTCAAAATAGAAAATGTTTGTCAGTCATGTTAGAATGACAAAAATAACTCATGGGATAATTTCTTACATATTAATTATCTATATTACAATTTTTTAATATGTAGAAATGTGTAAAATAGCTAGATGAAAATTAATAATATTTTTCATAGACAAAAACAGTATAAATTATTGTTTTTTTATTAATATGATTTATAACCTTATAATTGAGTATCAGTGAGAGCGTAGGATAAACCTTTAACCTATCCAATCGTTTATGATTCATAGAACGGGGAATGTTGGTTGTCATTATATTGTTACTATATACTCCCTCGGCTTCTCATTTTTTTTTTTTGTCATAAAACGGTTGTATTATACCAAGAAAGAAAGTTACAAATCCGGATGGACAGAGTTTCCTTCGTTCAAGAAGGTATATCATATAACCGAAAGTATGTAAATACTCCGGAAACTTAGATAACATAGTCTTTCAAGTCAAAAGAGATAACCCACAAAAAAAAGGCCTCGTTAAAACCCCTCAAGAGCAAAACCCTGTGGGAAAAAACTCAAGGAGGAAAAAGAGTGCCCTACAAAAATTACATCGATTACAAAACAGACCAAAATTGATGTCTTCTTTATTCCTTTCTATCTATGTTTGTAGCTCAACTGTCTTGTACACCAAAGCTCGCGTCTTTTCGGAAGCAGCCTTAATAAATAAATTCTTAAAATCTTTTTCAAACATCCTGAAAATAAGACAAAACAGAATGAAACGAATTTGAGCGAATTTGAAAAAATTAAATAAAGACATAAACGAGCCAACATTATGGCACTTAAATGCCTCTATGGGCCAATAATGCCCCAATAACGGTCGCCATAAATGGTACTAAAAACCTTAATTAAGAATAATTAATATCCTTAATTAAGGAATAATTATCGTCGCCAAATTAGCTCTTCTTCTCCACCCCTTCTGGACCTATCCATCACCACCATGGATATGACCTTGTTAGGCAAGAAGTTCCTACATCCATAAAAATTAGCAATACCTAAACAACAAAAATATATATAAATATGGATGAATATCGAAATATAAAGAATAACGACGACTGTAACAACCTCAAAATTTCAAGTACGTAATTATGCAATTATTTATTTAGTTATCTAATTTGTGCGAGTAAGTGATTTGATTTATCAAATATTTGAGACAGAATATCTCAAGAGCGAGAAATATGGATCTGGATAAATAATGTAGTTCGAGAAATTATTAAGGTGTTACATGTTATAACTGGTTGTTTAAGCATTAGATTGATAAATGCCCGAAAATAATTGATTTTCAGCCTTATTACGTAGACATTAAATTGGTGCGTGTTTTAGATAAACAGTTAATTCGTGGAAATATATATATATATATATATATATATAATTTTAGTCGGAATTTATATTATTTAGTGGAAACTGGATTAGATCAAGAATTAGTTAATTAACAATTTAGTTATTTAAATTTTGATAAATTATCAAATATTTAAAAAGACCCCAAAATGAAATAGGGTGTAAATAAAAGATTAATTTTTTTTGCTACTTGGTGCCCAAGTCACGTCACTTGGTGCCCAAGTAAGATTAGGAGATAATCCAAGTTGTGAGTGGGTCAATGAGTAAAAGAATGTCTATAATGAATATTTGTAATGATTAATAGAGATAATGTGATATAAAATCAAAAACTAGAGCAAAATCCTCATTATTGTCTTAAAGCGTAAAAAAGGAATTAAGATTAGAGTGTCTAAAGGAGTAAAAGAAGGAGGAGAAGAATTAGGACAGCAGCTAAAGTAGTCAAAAAAATCTGCCAAATCAAGGTAAACACTCTTTGACTTTACTCATTTATGGAGCTACATTTATGGTGGTAAATTGTAACAGTCAATGTTACTAAATAGTACTAATGGTCCCCACTGATTGAGTAACCCAGTACATATTTGAACAGTGGTATGAGCTGGGTGTTTGCTCCAATATTTAATACTATTGTGATCTACAGTTATATTTATGTTTTAATATCTAGTAGTGTATCAATCAGTGGTTATTTGGTAGCTTAAAAGGTTTTCCCCAAAATTTATAAATTAGGGTTTATAAATTAGGGTTTTAAAATTTAGGGCTTTTCATATTGTGTTGATTTTGTGTATTGGTTGAGGGGTTTGGCTGAGTTGTTGGAAAGAAGTGGATGGTAGGGGCCAATCACGGCGTTGGGGCGCCGGAACTGCCGCGTCGATGTCGTCGGAGACAACTCGGCGGTGGTGGGTGGCAACTGAGGCGAAAAGGAGGGGAGGATGGGGGTGATTTTAGCTGGAGAACGACGGCAGGAGTACGAAGCAGCAACGGAGGGCGGAGTCGCGGCGGATGGCCGCTGTAGCGAAGCCAGCGTCGGCGAAACGATGGACGACGTCGCCGGAGACGCCGACGCGCGGCGCTGATGGCGGCCTGGGGGTCGCGAGAAGAGAAGACGAGCTGAGAAGGGATGCCGTCGCGTGCAGATCGAGCCACCGCAGCAGCGGTGGCGTGGGTGGTTCGAACAGAGAGAGAGAGAGAGAGGGGGAGAGATGCTGAGAGTGAGACAGGGTGGGGTGGCGATGAGGCCACCGGAGTCGAGCTCCGGCCGGCAGCCGCGGGTAATGGCAGGAGGAGGTAGAGAGAGAGGGTGGGTGGAGAAAATGGATAGTTTGGGAAGATGGGGGTACATGGGTAAATTACTAATTAGATGAAAGGTAATAAAATAATAATAAAGGAATAAATAAAATTGAGATTTTAAATTTGGGTGGTTGATTAATTTATAATAAAAAGTGGTAGACAATATAATTGAACGGGTAGGATTTAATTAGAAATAATTTAAGAGAGTGGGATGTTGAGATATATAATTATACTTAATTTAGTAATTCCGGATTGAATAACGAACCCAAAGGCTCGGGAGTAAAAATAAGCTATTAATTAATTTAGTGGATATTATTTAATTTGGAGAAAACATTAAAATAAAATTTAAGTATAGGCCACATAAGTTGGTGAATTTGTAGACTATCAAGATTATAGATAATAAAGTTGAGAGTTATAGATAATCAGATTTAAAGATCGTAATAATGGACTTAGTGGGTTTTAGATGATGAGAGATTAAATTCAGAAATACTAAGGGGTTAATGCTATCTGACACTTAATGAAACCGTTGGGGGTATTATTATTTTAATAATGGAGGACTTGATATTTGTCGTTAATTATATAGAGAGTCTCTTGGATTATAAGATAAGTAATTAAGGAAATGAGTTTATAGATTATTGGGATTGAATATTTTGTTATCCTTCATGAATTTAGGAATTTATTATTAAAATATGGTTATAAAGGTGTAAAAAATACAAAAGAATAATTTATAAATATTTAGGGGTAACTATTTAAAGGATATGATTAATATTATTGAAACTAATCTTAGTAAAGGGGAAATATAGATACTCATCTTTTGAGATTAATTCTTTCGAAAGGTATACTAAATTCACTACGTTATGTGATTTAGAATATTTTACTGTCCGGAAAGGCGGATCTTATTTGAGACGGAATATTATAGCAAAGGACGACATGCAAGTTTATCTATTCCCTACTTTTGTTATGCCAATGTGCATTATTTATTTGTTGGATATAATACATGATATGTGAAATTCTGCTTGCAAACCCGATAATTTTATACTCAAGTATTACTGAAGATCGAGCAGAAGCAGTTATTTGAAGATCGGGCGTTCATTTCGCGTATATATATTATCTAATTTCATTTCGTGATTTGAGTTTATCCGTTGTTCGGGTTACTCACCATTCAAAGAGATTATCAATTTTTCTGACTTTCGAACCCTTATATTTTGTAATCTTGTAGAAATAATATTATTATTCCAGCCCTTTCATTGCTACAAGCCTAACTCGGTTTGCAATTCTTCACTTTACTTCCGTCTCAAAAGCCTAAATCATTTCTTGAAAGTCATTATTTTGAATCAATTAGCTATTTCAACTTATCATTATTCACGTCATTCAAATATCTAGACCCTTAACTATAGTTCATTCATTCTAGCAAAGATATGAAATTCTTGTTCAATTTTCGGTTAACAACTATTCTATTCCTATTCCCGAAGCGGTATGATTGACTCTAGTTTTTGTTACATCCTCTATCTTATTTAAATCCCAGTGCCCTAAACTACAAGGGATAAATGATCCGTGCAAGGTTTGATAAACCAAGTAGGATCGGCTCTCTCGTTCGTTGATGATTTGGATTACATAATTCTTCGTAATCCAAAAGGCTTTGATTTCATTTTGTGAGGGTGCATTTGTTCGCACCAGAAGGTGACTTGGAGTTTTTAGAAAGAAGCATTTCTTGTACTCAGGGGAAGAATCTTACAAACTGGTCAACACGAATGATTTTGCATTCGTGGAAGAGAAGTGTTATTACTGTCTCTGTGTGGGACAACTTAAAGGGTTGAAAGCGATAACCCTTATGCTAGCAACAAAATGGGGGAAACTGTGTTGCGTCGTTCAAAGTCGCGATCAGACTGCGAAGGCGTTACGGGATGGTATCCACTTGGTGGCGGTGATCGAGCCATAAGGTGGAACCATCAAGGATGGAGACCAGTGTTTTTTTTTTATTCTGTGATTTCTTGAGATCCTTATGTGATTATCGGCAGCTCTCATTTTGAATCTGCTTAATTGCTATATCTGTTTAAACTCCTTGACACACATATATCCGTGAAGTTGCACTTGAATTGAGAACTTGCTGAGCAAATCTTTTGCTCATACTTGCAATATTTATTCCTTTAACAGTAAAGACAGAGTATGGCTCGAATAAAGAGGACAATCAGGAAGCGTACCATAGCAAGGGAAAGGGCAAGGCGTGAAGTCAATGCAAGAAGAAGGGTACGAAGACGGACTCTCACATCAAGGGTGTATTACTTTATAATAATAGTAGTTGGTACCTTTGGACTTATTATTGTAATCTTAATCTAAGACCATGTGTAAGTGTTGTATCGATCCCTGGACTTGTGGGAAGTGTGAGTTGTAATAAAAGATGACTATGTTATGTTATGTTTATGTGGCGACCCAAATTCAGGGGATACGGATTTGGGGGCGTTACAACGACAAATAAAGATTAAATCAAACAAAAGAAGTAATTCAAAAGCCAAATCATCGATTGGCTTCGTCGACATCGATAGGCTCGACGATAAAAAAGGACGTAGAATCTCCAACAAAACTCACTTCCCGAGGACAGATAAACAACACCATTTTCAGATTGCCAGAGAGAGAGAGCGCGGAAAGATACGAGAGCCGGCGGCAACGGCCGGCGAACTGCGGTGGAAGAGGAAGGAATAGAAAGAGAGAGAGATGAGAAAGAGATGATCAGTTACATATCCTCATCCTCACAATCACGTCCCTGAGATGAGATGCACCTTTGAAATCTGTGGGGGTAAAAGAGATCTAAGTTGGTAGCTATGAAAAGAGATCTTGTTTGGGAGAGAATGTAGATCGGCGAGAGGAGTGACGGAGGCGAGAGGCCGTGGTTTGTTTATGTAACGGTAGTTGATATAGGTGCATAATTGTTTAGGCAAAATGCAACTAGAGTCAAAAGTCGGCTCGTGGGAGCTTGGTATAAAGTAAACAGGATTTATTGGTGGTGAATATTTTAAACAGCTCGTGGCCTCTCATTTGTTTACATTGAAGACGGGAATTCGGCACGCATTCTAATGCTCTCGTAAAACGTAGTTCGATAAATTATTTTGAACTTTTTTTCTTCTGAATAAAAATTTGATGTATAAATTTTTATACAAAAAAGAAAAATTTTAAAAATAAGTTATAATACTATGTTTTATATGCGCCTTAAAATGTGTGTCGAGCAGTGTGAAAAAACTGTAAAGAAATGAGAGGGACAGAGGTAGTATTTTATTTTATTTAACGCTAAGAGCAAGTCCAAAAGTGTCTTAAACTGATGTCCTAAATTAAAATTTAAGACATGTGAAGCAAATCAATGTTCCAACGATAACCTAGTGGTGCCTTAGAACAACATATAACAAATGCCTTATTTTTGAGACACCACTATTTATGCCCTATAAATAAAATAGTTTCCTACCATTTCACCACATCTCTCTCATCTCTCCTTTTCATTTTCCTCTAATAACAATTCAAATATATTATTATTTTAATAATAAGACACAATAATCGTGCATATTGTTGGGGTTGATACATTGTTGGACTTGCTCTAAGTATTATAAATTTTAAATAGACCAACACGAATATTTAGTGAAAAATTGGATTTAAGAATAACACATTTGAGGAAAGTCGAAACCGCGATTGTAAGACATACATATAAAAGCAAAGTATATATGGGAGTTTCTGAAAGAGCCTTTCTGTTGATAAAACCTGGATGCCCTATCTAACACCGTGACCGGTGACACTGTTAGGTCCAATCAGACGTAGAAGGGGGGGTTGAATACGTCGTACCAATTTTCTTCGATTTAATTTAATTGCGGATAATCTTTGTTTCAGTCCATGTTAAATCAATCGTAAATAAATAACTCCAGCAAGTCGGGGAATATTCTTGTATTAGAAATAATCCTCGGGTGCTACAAATTCCAACACAAGTGTCGGCTGCAGAGACTACAATCACTCTATTACAAACTCTCGATAAATACGATCTTCTAATTTAACTCTCGAGAATGTGTATAGTGTGTGCACTTACAAAGTGTGTAGTTGTTTTCAAATGAAAACTTCAAGCTCTATTTATAGACTTCCCAACATCTAACCATGGTTAACGAGTTCGTCCTGGACGACTTGAGTTCGTCCTGGACGGATTCGTTTTATGAAAAATAAAACTAACTCCACCAAATCACAAGAGATTGGCGCCACTTTCATATACACATATATATACATATATGTATAGCTAAGTTGCGCCCCAAATATACTTATATGTATATTCCAGTGGTTTTACTTGTGAAAGTCAAAGATGGCGCCCTCCAGAGTCAAACATGGCGCTTAACAGTACACCCCTGTGGCTTGAGATAGAATTTATACAAGGCCACAGAGTTGATTAAGTGTCAAGCGCAAGTTTTGACTAAGTCAAACCTTGCGCTTTGACACGGTCAAAACTTGCGCTCCTCTAAGGAGATAGTCCCACAGTGTAATAGCATATATGACTTAATCGATTTGTGAGTAATGAAGGTTTTACTGTATGTGGCGCAAGTGTTGACTTAAAGTCAAACCTTGCGCCTGTACAGTGGAAGGGTGAGGTTTGTTACTTAGAATAAATCTAAGTAACGAGACAACCTTGCGCCATTCACCAAATTCCTTCCCTGTTATCTCTCATAAGACTGAGGGTTGACCGGGGAGACTTTTCATAATATATATATTTGTATATGTATATTTATGATTTATTAATTGATTTGATAATTACTTGAATTAATTTCTTATTCAAGTAATAATCAATTAATATCACATAAATATAAATATATAAATATATATATTAACTTGAAATTCCTTTGTCACTTTTAGGAGTAGTTCTTTTGACTTGGTCAAATATTCGTTGATCGAATCCACTGAATACTTTCGTATGTCCTGACGTCCTGTGCACTGGTCTGGTTCACGAGCGACTCGAACTGAAATAATTCTTTGAATCCTTTGCTTGATAATACACTTGATCAGTCATTCCGGGTTAGATGTTGCTTCGATAAATTTGATTATAAATAATCAAATTAAATATACTGGAATCTTCTGGTCTTTGATACTTGATCTTCAGGCAATCTTGATAGCAGACACATTGAACTTTTATTCTTCACTGAGGCTTGAACATATTGATGAACTTCTTTCAGTGGACGGATGCTCGTCTCAGATATCTTGATTGTCTTTCTCTGTTCGTATCGAATCTCCAACCTGTAGATTCCTGTATTATACTTACGTATTGTTTCCTGTCTTTCGTTGTGTTGAGTTATCGTAATTACAGTTACGTTACATTATGCTTTACAATCTCCCCCTATTTGATTGTTAGAGTTCGACAAGCAAATCCTTTAAGAGGATAACTCAACTGACACAATGAAAAAGCATACTAATTTAAACAGGAAATAATACTAAGTACAGTCTGGATTATATTTTACATTTTCCAGAATTCAAAAGTAAATACAAGCAGCCATTTGTTCCTCTAGCCTGAACTAATCTGTCCTTGGTTTCTTGGCTCTTGCATTCAGCAGCTTTTGCTCAGCTTTCCTCTTTGCAGCTTCCTCTACTCTCTTCTGAGTAAGTTTGTTTTCAATCTCTTCAATCCTAGCAGTGATGGTACTCAGTGCCACTTGCTCCAGTGTATTCTCAGGTGGAGGTTGCTCTAGATTTTTCTTCATCTTCTCTAAAGTTTGCAGGTGAACCATCTTCTTCAACTTCTTAAAAGTGACATTCATCTCCATTCCTTCAATTTTCATAATGATCCTTGATGGATGAGCACGAACTCTAGAAGTGTTGTGGACAGTCTCTACAGCTTTCCTTATCTCCAGAAGATCAGTCAAATCTTTGAGCACACTCTTGTCTTCTTTTACCACTGACCACTTAACAGCTGCAACTGCACGAGTGATCCTTTTGGAATTGAGTTTTCCAATCTCTGTGAGTGGTATAGCAGTGACTTCAGAGTCTTTCTTCTTCTTGAATATCACAGATGTAGGATTGTAAGTAACAACAGGTGCATTTGGATTTTCAGGAATTTCAGGGTTGAGTGGAGGCAGTGAATATGGTGGTTGACGATTGATGGCTGATAAGTCTAAGTCTCTCAGAGCAGCAAAGTTCAGACGATAGGCATATAGCAGTTCAGCAGTTAGTCTTCCCTTGCTAGTCCTTGAGCACTTCTCCCTGACTTGAGCTTCCAGATATTTCAGTATACGAGGATTGTATGTTGATAGTGCTTCATCAGTGAGTCCAATACTCTGAATCATACCATCCTTGAAGTACTTAATAACTGAGGGCTTGTCATGAATTTCAACTCCAATATCAGTGATCCATTCTTCCACCATATCTCTGAATACTTCATTATGCTTTCTGCCGGTAGAGATGATCTTGTTTCTTACCACAAACAGCTCAGTTAAAGATAGATCTCTAAGAAACTGACTTGACACATGCTTGAGTCCATGGCCTTCTCTTTGTAGCTCAAATGATATGTTAACCATCCATCCTCTTCTGGGAAGAACAGCAACAGACACAGTAGAAATGATATCATTCAACACCTCGTGATAATCATGTAAATCTTTGTAGTTGTTCCTGAAGGAGTCAAAGATATCTTTTACTTCGTCATCATCATTATCTTGAGTGACCTCTGGAAAGTCAAACACAGATCTAGCAGCATCCCATTCAGCTCCATCTTTATGTAAGTTGGCAAGTCTCCTTTCCCTTCGAATCCGTCTTTGGTTTTCTAACTTCTCCCTTGCTCTCCTTTGCTCAGCATAATCCCTAGCAACATTAGCAATGTCTTGTGGATTTGCAATTTCAAACTCTTCAGCAGGAAAGATGTCATTGTGATATGCAAGTTCATCAGCAAAGACTTCAGCGTCTGGGATTTCTCCTTCTTCAAGATCTTCATTCTCAGCACCAACCATCCTTATCACCCTGTCATCAACAAACTCAGGGATGTATTCATCATGACTGTAACTGAATTGATGTTTAAGAGCAGAATCAATCAGTTCTTCAGACACCCCTGTGATCACCCTTTTCCCTTTTGCTTTTTCTGCTGCTCTCTCCCCCTCAGTTGAGTAATCCTCTCTGGAAGTTTGAGATGCCAGCAATTTAGCTTCAAGTGCAGCCAACCTTTGTTCCATAGTTGATTTTATTTCCACTAACTCTTCCCGTAGAACAAGATTCTCAGTTTCTAGATGTTGAACTTTGAACTTCAGAGCTTCAAATTCTGTCACAGATACAGTTGGAAGTGGTGTAGGTTGGGCTGTTGGGTTCTCACTTGTGCGTTCTGTAGGTGTTTCTCTCGTTTCACTCAAAGCTAGAACACTCAGTGGGTCAGAGGGTTTCTGTATATCAAGTTCTGTTGGTGTTTCCCTCTCACTCAAAGACATTCCAGCATCCTTAGATGTACCTGCAGAAGAAATCTTCTTAGCCTCTTCTAGAGAGGTCACAGAAGGTGCAATGAAGGTTCGTAAGCCTTCGTCCTCGGTTTCCTCGTCAGATGAATCTGAGTCATAAGAAACAAGTTGCCGACCACTTGAAAGTGGTGAGTCCTTTGATGGATCCTGAGTTGGAATCTCAGGGTGGGTAGACACAGGGCTCGAAGGATGTGATCCTTGAATAGGCGAAGCACCCTGGTTTCCCACAACTGCCTTTGACGGCGAAAGACTTTGTGACAAGTCCTCTATAACTGGCACACTTCCTGATACGAAGGGCTCAGAAACAGATTGCCGTTCACCTTCGAGAGGTGAAGAGTCCTTTGAAGGATCTGGGAATGTTCCTCCCAGGGGGGTAGACAAGGATGTAGAAAGTGGCATTTCATCCAAGTTTCCCCCAGAAGCCTGTGAAGGCAATTGACCCTGAAAAGGATCAGAAACAACAGTGTCTATCCCTGACATGGACGACAAAGTGTTCGCAACCGTCAATTCTTCAACTGTGTGTGCAACCTCACTGTGCATTGGAATAGTATTTGGCTGAGGTGGTGAAGAAATAGACATATCTGCAGTTGTCTCAGGTTCTATTCTCCTTTCCTGACTAGGAGACAGAGCTGCAGTTTCAGAAACAGACTCCTTGTGTGGTGCACTTAAGGCACTTTCTCCCTCTTTCTCAGAAATAATAAGTGGTTGGCTGAGGGGTAGAGTAGTTTCTGCTTCAGTGGTTTGTGAGTTGGTGCCTTGGTTATGAACTTGGGGGATTTCAAATTCATTGGCACTTGTGAGAGGTGGTGAAAGCTGATTGGAATCCAAAAGATTCTGAACCCAATCAGGTGCATCAAAGGACAAGTTGTCAGAGTCAGAAGGAATACCTGACTGTAGCAGTGGATTGTAAGTGTTTGAGAAAAGTTCATCAACATCCACCATTGCATCATCAGAAGGTGCAGCTACAGTGACTTGAACAGGAGTATCCACTTCATCTTCAGAATCAGTGGAGTTGTCTTGCAGTGAATCCTCTCCTTCAGATTGAGCATTGTCATCTGAGGATGTCTGTGCATCTTCCACTATCACCTCTTCTTCCATTTGTGAAGTTTGAGTCTCAGGGATATCAGCTTGATGAGATGACTCAGGGACTTCAGTACTTTGAGTTGCAGGGGCCTCCTCTTCCTGAACCACTGGATCAGCAACATTTTGAATGTGGGGTGGAGGCACATTTGGATTGTTCAGGAATTCTTGCATTGCCTCCGGAAGAACCACATCTTCATTGTTGGTGTAGTTCTGATGGTTTTCCAGCATAGAGATGACCCTGGTAGACATGAAAGAGCATATAACATTGTCTATATTGGGATAGACAGCTCTTTCAGCAGGAGTCAGTAGTTGATTCAGCACAATCTGGAAAAACCTAGGATAGAGGAGTATGTTTCTGTTTTTCCTTAGGGAGTCCTGAAAAGCTCCCATAATCATGTGTCCCAGATTTATCCTTGTATTCTGAGCTATTGCAATTCCAATCTCCTGGTTGAAGGTTGTGATGCCATGGAACCCTCCAGTCTTTGGTGCAAATACATGAGAAATGGAATTAAAGAAGAAATTCCATTCTCGAGGTAAATGCTTGACGTACATTTTGCTTGGAAGATCACCATTCTCCCTCTGGCAATGGATATCAAAGAAGAAATTTGTTCGTTCAGCCTTGTCTGGAACAGCCTCAAAGTTGTCAGTTGGCAATTGGAGTGCAGTGTTCAGGGTTTGTTCAGTAATCATCAGTGTTCGTCCCTGAATGACGCACTTGAGTCCAAATACCTGTCCTTCATTTACAACAGAAATAGAAGACAGAAAATCTCGAAGTAGAGATTTGTTAAGATAAACTGATTCTGTCATAGCAAATCTAGCAAATGAAAATTCTGACATGTAACGAACCCAGCGTCGATAATTCGCTTGCGTAATTAAATTATTATTTTCAACAATAGTGAAATTTGTTTTCGGAATATCAAAATTTGCAGCCATTTTTAATTAAAATTAAAAATGATTATAAATTTCGTTTCACGAATAAACACGAACAAATATTCACTTAATGTCACGAAAATAATTAATTAAAAACGCTCCGAAAAACCCTAATTCCAAGAATTTCAGATTTTGATGAAATTAAAGTATGTTATACTCCTTGAAATTCTAAGAATAATGGTATCGGTTTCGAAAATTATCGATGCAAAAATCACGTACAAAACAGTCCTTGAATGTGAAAAGTTTCGAAAAAGCCCTAACGAAAAACAACGACGGATCGTGAAAAGATTTATATGAAAAGAACGAGCTCGTCAAGGGGATCACGAAACTGGTCTCAGAATTCCAAATGGACGTGATCTTGGTGGTGTTTTGTTCGATTAAACAATCTCGAGTTCGTGTTTGAAAGTGGCAGTTGGGAGGTTTTGTGGAGTGTATATATTTGTGTATGTATATGGCTGAAGAGATGAAAGAAAAAGATACAAGTCGTGCACATATACACATACAGTGTACCGAGGCGCAAGTTTTGAAAAGACAAAACTGCCCTCCATAGTGTACACAGCGAACACTCAAAGCGCGAGAAAGGAAATGACAGAGTTGCCCTTAGGTGACTTAGACGAAATTCTAAACCACACACATATGTACAGTGGCTATACATACTTGGCGCAATGTTTGACCAGGTCAAACGTTGCGCTAGGTATGTATTACCAGTGTACCAGTATGTGAAAATGAAAAAAATAATCTAACTCCAAGTCACAAACAGCTCATTTAAACCATTTAGAGGCGCAAGTTTTGACTAGGAAGTCAAACATTGCGCTTCAATAGATAATAGAGCGAAAATTCAGTCATTTTATCAAATTATTTTGATCAAAACAAAATAATCCGATAAACTGTTGAAAGAATTCACAAATAATTTAAATCAAGTTGGACCAAATTAAAATTAGTCAACCAAAATCTAAATTATTTATGCTGCAAATATTTTAATTAAAGTTTAATTAATGGACAACTTAAAATAATTTGAATTGCTTCAAATCCATTAATCAAATATAATTAATATATGAATTAAATAAATACTAATATTCATTAATTGAATATAAGCACTTAAGTAATTTAAGAAAATTAATTCTAAATATCTACCACTTAGCAATTAATCACATAATCACATAAAATCATGCAAGTCATATAAATCATGGCAAATAATTAAAACTAATTATCAGATAAGTATGTAGAATACTGGATGCACTTTGTAAATTCACAAGTCCTGAAAATATGTACATTTTAAAACTTGTGAACTTACGAACATATTGCAGTTATTTCTTGTCTAATTAATTAGACATATTTAACATCCCAAGTTCACCAACCAGTCTAGAGAAAGTGGATTCATCTAGTGGTTTAGTGAAGATGTCTGCAATTTGTTGATCAGTAGGTACAAAGTGTAACTCTACTGTTCCATTCATGACATGCTCGCGAAGGAAATGATACCTGATATCAATATGCTTTGTCCGGGAGTGTTGAACAGGATTGTTGGCAATGGCAATGGCACTCGTGTTATCACACAGAATCGGAATTTTATTCAACATGAGTCCATAATCTTGTAGTTGATTCCTCATCCACAAGATTTGAGCACAGCAACTTCCAGCAGCTATGTATTCAGCTTCCGCTGTAGACGTAGACACGGAGTGTTGCTTCTTGCTATACCATGACACCAACCTTCGTCCAAGAAACTGACAGCTTCCTGAAGTACTTTTCCTATCAATCTTACATCCTGCAAAGTCAGAATCTGTATAGCCAATCAGATTAAAACCTGTATCTTTAGGGTACCAAATCCCTAGATTGGGGGTTCCCTTAAGATACCTAAAAATACGCTTAACAGCTATAAGATGTGACTCTTTAGGATCAGCCTGGAATCTAGCACATAAACAAGTTGCGAACATGATATCTGGTCTACTAGCAGTTAAGTATAAGAGAGAGCCAATCATACCTCGATACTTCGTGATGTCAACTGACTTACCAGATTTGTCCTGATCAAGTTTGACAGCAGTTGGCATAGGGGTTTTGGCAGGAGATGCTTCTTCCATTCCATATTTCTTCAGAAGATCCTTGATGTATTTAGATTGGCAGATAAAAATACCGTCAGGTTTCTGAATAACTTGAAGTCCTAGGAAGAAGGACAATTCTCCCATCATGCTCATCTCATACTTGCTCTGCATTAACTTAGCAAATCTCTCGCACAAAAGATCATTAGTAGAACCAAATATAATGTCATCGACATATACTTGTACAAGAATTATATCATCCTTATGCTTTTTATGGAAAAGAGTTTTATCGATGATACCTCTGGTGAAACCATTTTCAAGTAAGAACTTGGAAAGAGTGTCATACCAGGTTCGAGGGGCTTGCTTCAGGCCATAGAGTGCTTTGAAGAGAAAGTATACGAAGTCTTCAAATTCTTTGTCTTCAAACCCAGGGGGTTGTTCAACATAGACTTCCTCTTCCAGATCACCATTCAGGAATGCACTTTTCACATCCATCTGATATACTTTGAAGTTGGAGTGTGCTGCAAATGCTAAGAACATCCTGATTGCTTCAAGCCTAGCAACTGGAGCATAGGTTTCATCATAATCAATTCCTTCTTCTTGTGAATAACCCTTTGCAACCAGTCTTGCCTTATTCCTCGTAACAATACCATCTTCATCCAGTTTGTTTCTAAAAACCCATCTAGTGCCAACTATAGATTTTCCTTTAGGTCTTGGCACCAGCTTCCAAACTTTCTGCCTTTCGAATTGATTGAGTTCTTCCTGCATTGCAGATACCCAATCTGGATCACTTAGAGCCTCTTCAACTTTCTTTGGTTCTATCTGAGACAAGAATCCAGCAAAGTTGCATTCATTCTGAGTTGCTCTTCTAGTCTGCACTCCTGTGTCTGGATCACCAATGATTTGTTCAACAGGATGGTCTCTACTCCATACCCTTTGTCTTGGCAGATTCAATCTTGATGATTCACCAAAATCATAGTTGTGTTGAGTGTGATGACTAGTAGATCCACTTTGACTTACTCCCCCTGAGCTGATGTATATCCTATTTGATGATCCTCCACTTTGACCACTGTGACCATGATGATCATTTGTATTGTTGCCAACACTTCCTCCAGATGGTTCAGGATCAGCATTCTCTTCATTTGCATTAGGATCTCTTATATCAGCTTCAGGTTCATCTTCTCCTAAGTAGATGTCTTCTAAATTCTCAAACTCCAGAGAATCAGATTCATTTTCCTTTTGAAGACTTGGGAGTCTGGTATCATCAAATCTTACATTGATGCTTTCAATCAGCTTGTCGTCATTGATCAGATAAACCCTGTAGGCCTTAGACTCCAAAGAATAGCCTAGAAAAATGCCTTCTTCAGCTTTGGCATCAAACTTTCCCAGATGCTCTTCTTTTAACACAAAGCATTTTGCACCAAACACATGAAAGTAACTCAGTGATGGTTTTCTGTTGGCCATTACTTCATAAGGAGTCTTATCCAAATCCTTGTTAATCAGGGTACGATTTTGAGTGTAGCAAGCAGTGCTTACAGCTTCAGCCCAAAAATAGATTGGAAGTCTTGATTGACTAATCATAGTCCTTGCTGCCTCAATCAAGGTTCTGTTCTTCCTTTCTACGACACCATTTTGTTGTGGAGTCCTTGGAGCTGAATACTGACGAGA
Source organism: Daucus carota subsp. sativus (assembly GCF_001625215.2). NCBI lineage: Eukaryota > Viridiplantae > Streptophyta > Magnoliopsida > Apiales > Apiaceae > Daucus > Daucus carota. The sequence goes on along the minus strand of NC_030388.2, from coordinate 9,956,230 downwards.
GATGCCCTTATCAGTACAGAAGTCATTAAGAACAGCATTACGAAATTCTGTTCCATTATCTGATCTGATTGCCCTTACTGGCAGATCTGCTTCCTTTTCAATCTTCTTGATATGATCAATGATGACGAGTGCTGCTTCATCCTTTGAATGTAAGAATAATACCCATGTGTATTTTGAGTAGTCATCGACGATCACAAGAGCATATCTTTTCCTTGATATAGAAGGAATGTTGACTGGTCCAAACAGATCCATATGAATCAGTTGAAGGGGTGAACCAATGTCAGTCATGCCTTTGCTCCTGTGTGATGCTTTCTTTGACTTCCCTTTTTCACATGCATCACAGAGTCCTTCTTGACAGAATTCTTTCTGTGGCAATCCTCTCACAAGTTCCCTTTTAACTAAAGAGTTCATAGTCTTAAAGTTCAAGTGTGAGAGCTTCCGATGCCATAACCAACTATCATCAGCAGAGGCCTTGGTGTAGAAACACTTGACCTCCCCCTTACTTGCTGAGTCTATGTCGGCTATAAACAAACTTGATTTTCTTACACCACGGAGTGTAAGATCCTTGTTCTTCCGGTTCTGGATTAAGCAAACTTCCTTCTGAAAGATTACGTCGTATCCTTTGTCACAGAACTGACTGATACTTAGTAAATTATGCTTGAGTCCTTCCACCAGAGAGATGTCTTCAATTATGACATTTCCAACTTTCAGCTTACCATATCCCGTTGTAAAACCTTTGCTGTCATCTCCAAAGATTACAATTGGGCCGGTTCTCATCACCACATCTGTGAGCAGGGACTTTTCACCAGTCATGTGTCTTGAACACCCACTATCAAGAACCCACACAACTTTTCTTTTCTTTCCTGTGCCCTGCATTCACAAATGGATTAAACTTTCTTTGGTACCCAGACGTTCTTGGGTCCAGGTGATTTAGTAGAAACAGGATTATCAACAGAAACTGGTTTAACATGTGCTTGTTCAGGGGTGACTGGACTCTTATCCTTTTTAGTCTTAGCAGAAGTGCTTTTAGACTTGGAGTTGGGAGTTTCCTTCTTCTTAGAAGGACTAGCAGTCTTTGCCACAGGGGCAACAGAAGGTGCAGGCATATTCATATTCATGGCAGATGGTGCAGAAAAAGATGCATTCAACATGGTAAAGCATGCAGACATCATATTCATAGCACATTGCATGCAACCTACTCTATCACATGGCAAATGAACAGCATTCATGTTAACAGTATTAGGCATGCTAGAAACAGAATTATCTACTTTAATCACTTTACATGCATGAGTAAGATGATTAGTAGAATTGCAATTATTACAAACCTTTCTAGCATTAGAATTCCTAGAATTGGTGTTTTTAGGATCTAACTTGCCATTCCTGTTGTTCTTCTTTTTGTTGGAACTAGTACTTCCTAATCCAGTTTTATCTGAGTCATCTCTGACTTGTGAATTAGAAGGTACGTCATGTGATTCCTGTTTTACTTGAGGCTTAACAACTTCCTCATTTTTCAACTCTTCCTTGATTACAAGATCTTCTTCTATCAGAGGTTCTGTTTGTGCCTTTCTAAAGATAGGGGTCTTGGTGTTCTTTAGAATTTTAGGTATATTTGTTCCCTCAGGAGCAATCTCAGTTCCTGCTGAAACAAATATGCCTTCATTCTCTTTTCTCTTCTTTCTTTTAGCACTTTCCAAAGAACTATAGTCAAGGCCAATAGCAACCTTCTTATCAACCCTTTGACTATCCAAGATCTCTTTCTGTAGAAAAGCAGAATTCTGATAAGCCCTAAACTTAGTTTCTAGATCAGCAACCTGAGACCTAAGGGACTCCTCAATTTCTGTACTACACTTCTCCTTATTCTCTAGATAAGCAATTCTATCTTTAAGGTTAGTGTACATGAGTTTCTCTAAAGCCAATTCATCTACTTTTTCTTCAAGTTTAGCTATTTTTAGAGAGAGACTACTGTTATCTGATTCTGAAGCTAACAAACTAGTGTGCAAGTTATACATCTCTTGACCTAGTTCATTTATAGTCTTTTTATAATCAGCAGTAGTCATGTCATCAACAGAAATTTCAGGAGATACCTGAGATGGAGATTCCTCGACAGTGTCAGCCATTAATGCAAATGCATAATTGCTCTGGACAGGTTCATCATCAGAATCTGTGTCATCCCAGCTTTTTCCCTCAGCAATGTAAGCCCTTCCTTTGTGCTTGGCCACCATTGCTTCCAACTTAGCTTTCAGCTTCTCATTCTCTTTCTTCAGATCCTCATTAGAATTCTTCTTCTCATATGAGTTGCTTCTTTCTCTGACAGGAGCCGCTTTGGGTTTCCTGCACTCTGTTGCAAAGTGCCCTAAGTCATTGCAGTTGTAGCATCTGACCTTACTCTTGTCATACATGTTTGGTTTGAAACTGCCAGTACTCTTTGACCCTGAGCCTGAGTATCCTCCTTTACCCTGAAACTTGTTCCCTGAAGCTTTCTTGTACCGAGGGTTCTTTCTGAACTTGATATGCTTAAACCTTGCAGCCATATAAGCCATTGACTTATCTTCCAGCTGCTCCAGCTCTTCTTGAGTGTAGAACTCATCCTCCGGTTCTTCAGAAACTTCATCAACTTCAGCTTCTACAATCTCAGTAATGGTAGAAGGATAGTCAGCTTTGATGGATGAACAATCACTCTGAGCAACAGTGTGATCATTGATACCATATTCAACTAATTGTTGATAACCAAAGTATGGTTGATCAGCAATCAGTGCAGTGGTCTTCTGTAAGGCCATACTCTTGGATTCTGTTGATCCACCACCATATATAATCTTTCTCTGTTCAAGTTCCATCTCAAACGTCTTCAGTTTTCCAAACAGCTTTTCCAAAGTCATAGTCCTGAAGTCGCTTCTTTCCCGGATGGTCTCTGTCTTAACAACTAGATGGGGTGGCATCACAAATGAGAACTTTCTGTTTATCTCTTTCTGTGGATAAGTCTTTCCATGCAGGGTGAGTTCATTCAACAACAACATGAATCTCTCATAGATTTGAGAAATGTTCTCTCCAGGTATTGCCTGAAATGCTTCATATCTGGCAATTAGCATATCGTATCTGTTTTCCCTGACTTCTTCAGATCCCTCCATCAATGCCTCTATAGTGTCCCACATCTGTTTTGAAGTTTTCAGACTCAGTATCAGATGTGTCATAGTCTTGGTCATTGATTCAACAATTATGAGTTGTAGATTATGGTCATGTGCAATATACTCCTTATCTGTCTCAGTGTATTCGCTTTTCTCTTTAGGAACAGACTTCTGTGGAATACGAACACCATTTTCAACAGATTCGGGAATAATCTTCATAGGCAAAAACGGACCATTTTCCAGAATCCCAATGTACATGGGATTTGCAACTCTGATGTACAGCAACATCTTCATCTTCCAGTTGTTGTAGTCATCCTTGTCAAATGGAGGTACTTTGATTCCTAACTTGTGTGTCGACATTGTTTATCAGATAAAATTACGATTGTACGGACAGCTAGCTTTTCAGATTGGTTACGGATCTCAGATCTGTATATCGATCAGCGTAGCTCTGATACCAATTGTTAGGTCCAATCAGACGTAGAAGGGGGGGTTGAATACGTCGTACCAATTTTCTTCGATTTAATTTAATTGCGGATAATCTTTGTTTCAGTCCATGTTAAATCAATCGTAAATAAATAACTCCAGCAAGTCGGGGAATATTCTTGTATTAGAAATAATCCTCGGGTGCTACAAATTCCAACACAAGTGTCGGCTGCAGAGACTACAATCACTCTATTACAAACTCTCGATAAATACGATCTTCTAATTTAACTCTCGAGAATGTGTATAGTGTGTGCACTTACAAAGTGTGTAGTTGTTTTCAAATGAAAACTTCAAGCTCTATTTATAGACTTCCCAACATCTAACCATGGTTAACGAGTTCGTCCTGGACGACTTGAGTTCGTCCTGGACGGATTCGTTTTATGAAAAATAAAACTAACTCCACCAAATCACAAGAGATTGGCGCCACTTTCATATACACATATATATACATATATGTATAGCTAAGTTGCGCCCCAAATATACTTATATGTATATTCCAGTGGTTTTACTTGTGAAAGTCAAAGATGGCGCCCTCCAGAGTCAAACATGGCGCTTAACAGTACACCCCTGTGGCTTGAGATAGAATTTATACAAGGCCACAGAGTTGATTAAGTGTCAAGCGCAAGTTTTGACTAAGTCAAACCTTGCGCTTTGACACGGTCAAAACTTGCGCTCCTCTAAGGAGATAGTCCCACAGTGTAATAGCATATATGACTTAATCGATTTGTGAGTAATGAAGGTTTTACTGTATGTGGCGCAAGTGTTGACTTAAAGTCAAACCTTGCGCCTGTACAGTGGAAGGGTGAGGTTTGTTACTTAGAATAAATCTAAGTAACGAGACAACCTTGCGCCATTCACCAAATTCCTTCCCTGTTATCTCTCATAAGACTGAGGGTTGACCGGGGAGACTTTTCATAATATATATATTTGTATATGTATATTTATGATTTATTAATTGATTTGATAATTACTTGAATTAATTTCTTATTCAAGTAATAATCAATTAATATCACATAAATATAAATATATAAATATATATATTAACTTGAAATTCCTTTGTCACTTTTAGGAGTAGTTCTTTTGACTTGGTCAAATATTCGTTGATCGAATCCACTGAATACTTTCGTATGTCCTGACGTCCTGTGCACTGGTCTGGTTCACGAGCGACTCGAACTGAAATAATTCTTTGAATCCTTTGCTTGATAATACACTTGATCAGTCATTCCGGGTTAGATGTTGCTTCGATAAATTTGATTATAAATAATCAAATTAAATATACTGGAATCTTCTGGTCTTTGATACTTGATCTTCAGGCAATCTTGATAGCAGACACATTGAACTTTTATTCTTCACTGAGGCTTGAACATATTGATGAACTTCTTTCAGTGGACGGATGCTCGTCTCAGATATCTTGATTGTCTTTCTCTGTTCGTATCGAATCTCCAACCTGTAGATTCCTGTATTATACTTACGTATTGTTTCCTGTCTTTCGTTGTGTTGAGTTATCGTAATTACAGTTACGTTACATTATGCTTTACAGACACCTAATATCGTGACATTTCAGATAATTTAATCTAGATATTTTTAAAAGAATTTAAAAAGAAATTGATTTAATTCCGGAAAACAGGATTACATACAGATTAGAGTTTTTTAATCAGAAACCACAATTATTAAATCTTGTTATAACATAATCTACATTATGAGATAAATTTCGACACGAAAAATAGTTAATAATTAATTAATAAATTTATTTAACATGTAATTCGCAATGAAGCCAACTTTAATCACAACTAGTCACATAGACATCTTTTTGGATATTAAACCAACTTAATCGCCTAGTATTATTCTTACGCTCTGCTCAGCTTATTTGTGAAAATGTCTTTGTCTTTAACTGAAAAAGGTTAAAAGATATAGTAAGAATAAACAACAACGCTAAGCTTATTCAAAGGTGCATCTCAATCTCAGGGACGTGACTATGAGGATGAGGATATGTAACTGATCATCTCTTTCTCTCCCTCTCTTTCTATTCCTTCCTCTTCCACCGCAGTTCGCCGGCAGGGCCGGCTCTATGTATAGGCCATTTAGGCGACCGCCTAAGGCCCCCAAATTTTTAAGGCCCCAAAAATTTAATATTATCTATATATAGGCATCTATATGTGTGAAAAAAACTGAAAATTGAAAATTAATATATAAATCAGGTAAAAAATTGTGATATAAATAATAATTTATATATGATCGTTGTGTTTTTATAAAAATAAATAATTATAGTTAGTTGTATTTATTTTTTGTGCTAACGATTTTTCTATTTATATCTATAACCTAATAAATGTTAATCGATAATTATTTTTTTGGAAATGTAATCTATATAGAGGTCACAATTATCATAAAATGAGATATTGAACATTATATGTATTTTTATATCAATTCATTTTTATTTGAATTCATTTGATTTCTAAACTCTTCTTTTATGCTAACTTTTAGTTTTAATAGCACACTACTGTACACTAAAAATTTTCAAATAATAATAAATTATTTGGTAATAAAGTATAGATTAAAATCATTTAAATATTAATATTAAATTTAAAATATCTATTATTTAAAGATATTTTATTTACTTGAAAATAATAAGTATCTTCATACTAAACTATACATATACTTTATATTTTTATAATAGAAATACTAATATAAAGTAACATAATTTTTACGTAATGATGTTATATAAATTAACATTTAAATATACAACATGAAATAATGTGTTGGCCGCTCATAGAAAAAGTATTTTGAGATCGTTTCCTTCTCAAGAAAAAATAATACGAAGAGATTGTAATGTTTAAATGATGTATTAATATTTTTATTAATATAAAATTTATTTTTCAAAGAATTAAGGCTTCATTTTAATTTTCGCCTAAGGCCCCAAAAGGTCTTGAGCCGGCCCTGTTCGTCGGCCGTTGCCGTCGTCTCCGGTTTCCGGCTCTCGTATCTTTCCGCTCTCTCTCTCTCTCTGGCAATCTGAAAATAGCATTGTTTATCTGTCTTCGGGAAGTGAGTTTTGTCGGAGATTCTAGGTCCTTTCTTATCGTCGAGCCTATCGATGTCAACGAAGCCAATCGACGATTTGCTTATTGAATTATTAAATTCGCTCACATTCGTTTCATTCTGTATTGTCTTATTTTCAGGATGTTTGAAAAAGATTTTAAGAATTTATTTATTAAGCTGCTTCCAAGAAGACGCGAACCTTGGTGTACAAGACAGTTGAGCTACAAACATAGATAGAAAGGAATATAGAAGACATCATTTTTAGTCTGTTTTGTAATCGATGTAATTTTTGTAGGGCACTCTTTTTCCCCCTTTTTTTCCCACAGGGTTTTGCTCTTGAGGGGTTTTAACGAGGCCCTTTTTTTGTGGGTTATCTCTTCTGACTTGAAAGGCTATGTTATCAAAGCTTCCAGAGTATTTACATACTTTCGGTTAGATAATATACCTTCTTGAACGAAGGAAACTCTGTCCATCCGGATTTGTAACTTTCTTTCTTGGTATAATACAACCGTTTTATGACAAAAAAAAAAAACAACAACAACAACGCTAAGCAAGTATTTTAAATTGAATCAGAATATTTGATGTAAAAGCAAATTTTGAAATAAATATAAATACTAATAGTTCAAAGATTTATCGAGTGTATTATTCAATATGCATGTGTTTCACAGTAAATGTTTGACAAAAAGTAAATCAAAATACTTAAATAGAAAAGTCACTTTTTCTAGAAATACTTGTTAATATCTTTTAGGGATCTTTTAAATCTAATTCATTAAAATATTTTGCATCAATATATAAATATAAAGTTTCAGAGATAAAAATGAATTACATTATCTTTTGAACATAAAATAATCAATCTCTTTTGAAAGTAATGATTAGTAGTGTTATAAACCAAGTTTATTTAGCTAGGTCGATAAATATTATAAATTTCGATAATCTGGATTGAAGGAGCTACTTTTTACGTTGAGTCGGTGTCTGCGTCTTTTACCCAAAACTACCAAATGTATTAAATTTAAAAGTTACAACTTTAACATAATTTGTAACTTTCCCTCTTAAATAAATTTCTTTTGTAGCAAGTAAAAATAATTACTACTTCATGTAGTTTTCAAGTCTTTTATAATAATCATAATTTAAATCTTGGGTCAAAGGCAATTTCATTTAGCAGAAGGTATTTGAATATTAGCTAAGATTTATAACCGAATTATGGTATAAAAGAAAGATAAGGGTGTTTATGATTCATTGCAAAAAAAAGATAGAAACACTTGCATTGATACTGCTAACTTCCACATTGTCTAAACTCTACCAGACTATCCCAGGGCACAACTTCATCTTATCAGACTATTTCTGTCTCAACTCCCGGCACTATTGGCTATTATATGAACGTCCTTAATATTGCATGTCTAGATCGATTCTATATAATAATAAAGTGATACTTCAACTGTCGGATCACACTAAGTTAGATAATTCAGAATAACTAATAGGATTCGCAAGAGCATCTCCAACAATCTCTTAGCTGGATCCTAAATTTAATATAAAATTTATGACTCTTAGCAATTTAGTACAAAATTGAGAGTGTGAACTCCAACAATGCTCTAACTCTATATCTATTTCATATTTTATTCATAATGCGCTCCACTGTAACAAAGATTCAAATAAAAAGAGAAGGAAAGTGAAATAAAAGAGTGGGAAAAGTGGGATTAATTGGAGTAAAAAAAATTTATATTGTTAAAAATAAGTTAAGAGCCAAGTTGTGGCTCCTAAAAGAGAGAAGAGAGGGTGAGCTCTTAACTTTTCAAAGAGTCTCTAAAAATCTCTTGGATCTGTATTTTGAACATGGTTCTTTATTTTTCCACTTAAGAGCTCAATTAGATAGCCTCTTCGAGATGCTCTAATCATCTGCTCTTTACATACACCACATTAGTCAGGTACACATATTGCACACAATTGAACAAATAAATTTTTATAACCATTGCAATATATCAATTAATACACAAACACGTTTCAATTTCAATAATAATATCTTGCTATAACTATTAAATATTCTGATATGGGTCTGAAATTGGCCCTAAAAATTATTGGGTAATTTTTAGCCCGGGTCTGATTAAAGGCCAGAATATAAGGCCCGGATTCTGGGTTTATCACCCAAAATTCGTGGCTAGCAGGTTGAGGTTATAAAAAAGCCCGTTGGGCATCCATGTTTGAGAAACATGGGCTGCCCAAACTCAAGGCACGAGCCCCCAGCCCGGTCAGGGCCCAGAACTCGAATCCTAGTCCTACTAGGAGTCTGACTGACGAGTCCAGGACTTCGAGAGTCCTACAAGAACTCTGAATTTCGTGGATAACTATCTAGAGTCCTAGATAACCTCCAGTAGCTCAAGATAAGGATCAGAGATCGGTCCTATCCTATCTCTGACTCAAATACCTATTTCTACTAGGACTCTAACACCAGGGATCCTACTTCTAATCAGTCTCTAACCCTGAGACATCTATATAAAGGGCTCTACCCCTCCAAAATAGAACTACGTTTTTTGACTTGATTCTTCACCCCGCTGAAGATACGTAGGCACCTCGTGAGGACCCGTCTGAGTTCCGACTCGTGAGATCAGTCATAAAGCACGAAGCTCACCCCTCGATTTTTGATCCATAACATTTGGCGCCGTCTGTGGGAAGAAGACAACAACCATGGTGTCCACCAGATTACGCTCAGAAATTCATGCACCTTCCAACGGAGACAACACCGCAACCCAGGATCCACCCTTGTCTCAGGTCACCGCTGGAACCTCAAATCCCGTCACCACCACACCACCAGTCACGTTGACCCTTGCTAGCAGTGGCACAACCACCGCTGTTCAAACCTCGATTCCTATGATTTTTGGCACGCTGCCCCCTATGACTAATGTTGTGGCCACAGCCACTGATCATGGGACTCATTAGTCAACCATTGTGACGACCACAAGAGGACCAACAGATGAGTATGTAGTTTATACGGACGACTCTTCTGAAGATTCGGAGAGGGACTATGATATTCCCCCACGAAGGAGGAGAGACGGAAACCAGAGCCGAGGCTCCCAGCACAACACCAGGCCGAATAACCCCGAGTCCCGTCGACCCACGGACCAGGAGTACGAAGCCAGGATTCGAGCTTATGAACAGGAGATAGCTCAGTTGAGAAGAGACAGGGCGGCACACCAGACCAGGCAGCCACCACCCGAACCTCGGCAACAAACTGAAAACCCTCAGAACGCAGGTATGAATAGAATTCACTTGTTGGCTGCAGGTGATCCAGATAACCCGATCCCCCCATTCACCGAGGAGATCATGGCAGCAAGGATTTCTCGAAAGTTCAAGTTGCCCACAATTAAGGCGTATGATGGAACGGGTGACCCCGCGAATCATGTACGAACTTTCATGAATGCATTGCTGTTGCAACCAGTCACGGAGGCCATTAAGTGTCGAGCCTTTCCCCAAACTTTGAGTGGGATGGCACAACACTGGTATAGTCGACTACCCCCTAACTCTATATCCTCGTTTGGAGATTTGAGCCGAGCTTTCATAGGCCAGTTTATTGGAAGCAAGACCCACGCTAAGAGTTCAGCCTCGTTGATGAACCTTCATCAAGGCAGGAACGAATCCCTCAGAGACTATATGAATAGGTTCACCAAGGAGGCGCTCAAAGTCCCGGATTTGGACCAAAAGGTAGCGATGATCGCCCTTCAACAAGGAACCACAGATGATAATTTCCGCCGCTCACTAGCCAAGAGGGCCCCTGACAACATGAATGAGCTCCAAGAGAGAGCCGGGAAGTATATTAAGGCGGAGGAAAGCATGAGAAAATCCCAGAATAACCAGGGACCAACCACGGACTCTAAGAAGCGTGGGAACGATACTGAATATGATGCTGATAACAAGTATTTGAAAAGGGAAGATGGTGAAAAGTCACCTACCAAGAAGCAATCAGGACCGAGGTTCACTGAGTATGCAAGGCTGAATGCCCCCAGGAGTCAGATTCTGATGGAAATTGAGAAAGAGGGAGGAGTTCGATGGCCGAAGCCAATTAGGACTGACCCCGAAAAAAGAAACAAGGACTTGTATTGCAGGTTTCATAAGGATACAGGACATAAGACCGATGATTGTCGGCAGTTGAAGGATGAGATTGAGTTTTTGATCCGGAAAGGCAAGTTGTCCAGGTATACTAAGGATGTAGATAGGAATCCCCATGACAATGATAGTCGCGATAGGGACAATGATGATCATGATAGGAGAACCGAGCCTCGAGGGCCCGTGATCAATATGATCTCTGGAGGACCGACTGCAACAGGCTTGTCTAGTAACTCACGAAAAGCTTATGCTCGTGAAGTGATGTGTATCGTTGGAGAACCCCCGAATAGGGCCAAGACCGAGATTGCGTTAACCTTTGATGATTCTGATCTAGAAGGGGTGAAGTTCCCCCATGACGACCCGTTGGTCATAACTCCCGTTATTGGAAACTCATCTATTAAGAGGGTTCTTATTGATAATGGAGCTTCTGTAGACATCCTCTTCTATGATGCTTATCAAAAGATGGGGTATGCTGATTCACAGTTGACACCGTCCAACATGCCGATCTATGGTTTCAACGGAGTAGAATCCAAGATTGAAGGAATAATCCAATTACCAGTAACCATGGGAGCAGAGCCACGACAGGCCACTTATATGTTGAACTTTATGGTCATTAAGGCCTCATCAACCTACAACGCTATCCTAGGAAGGACAGGGATGCATGCTTTTAAAGCCATAGCATCCACATATCACTTGAAAATCAAGTTCCCCACAAGAAACGGGGTAGGAGAAGAAAAAGGAGACCAGAAAATGGCCAGGAGTTGTTATGTTGCAGCCTTGAAACCCGGGGGAGTCGGGGGGCAGGTTCTATCAATTAAGGAATTGGTTCCCATCTCCTTGTTCCGAGGTAAACCAGAACAGGTTATGGCGTTTGATCTTAAGAATGCAAGAGCCACGTATTGGCGCTTAGCTAATAAGATGTTTAAGCATCTAAATGAGAAGACCGTGGAGGTCTATGTCAATGATATGCTAGTGAAGAGCTTGAAGAAAGCTGATCACCTTGAGCGCCTGAGAGAGGCTTTCAGAGTCCTGAGGACAAATAAGATCGAAGTCTTGACTGACCAACCCCTTAGGATGATAATGCATAGCCCGAAGGCTAGTGGAAGATTGATTAAGTGGGCAGTAGAGCTTGAAAATTTCGACATTCGATACAAGCCACGGGTGGCAATCAAAGCTCAAGCTCTGGCTGACTTCCTAGTTAAATGCACCATTGACAACCAGGAAGTCGGGGGGCAGGAGAGTAGGGTAGAGGAACCCAAAGAAGAGGAGAAACTTAATGAGCTTTTTGACGAAGTTTCAAAAACAAATGGTGCAGGGCTTGTGCTCCAAACCCCTGATGGGTTCGTCATTGAGTTTTCTACAAAGCAAGATTTCCCGGCCACAAATAACGAGGCTGAATGTGAAGCCTTATTGGCGTGCCTTGGACTAGCTAGAACTCTGAGAATCAAGAACTTAAAAGTCTGTGGAGACTCAAGACTTGAAGTCTTTCAGTTAGCTTATGGAGCCAAAGTAGTGGTGTCACTAGTCGCGACTCGTACAACTTTCAGACCCTGGATGGAGCCAAGGTTCCAAGGAGTTGGCACGCCACCAACTTGAAGATTTATTTTGTTTGATTGTCTTAGTAAGTAGATAACCATTGAATAAGGTCTGATAGACCATTGTCATTTAGTTTTAAACTTTGTTGATTTCAGTTATTTATCTCTTCAACTATAGTTTCAATAAAATTTCTCGAGGATTGTTCCCTATCTAATGTTTCAATGTTTTCCTTGAGTATTTGTTTATCTACAACGAATTAATCAACTCGAAACAGGGGTTCTATGGTCTTTCTGTGGCCCTCAGCTTGATCCTTCCAAGCTTTAGCCTGAGAAAGCCTAATACAACCCATTATAGAATAAGCCTAGAAAGGGCCCCTAAAACACATGCCATGGCTCAGTCTTAGTTAAGAGATTGGCCTATGATATGCCTAAATGATTATTGTTTGACTTAACAAATAAAAAACTAGTCTCGATTAGACAATAAGCTAACTAGACACAGCGAGTCTCGGCTTTAAAAGCCTTCTAAACTCTTAGATCAACCTGAACTAGGTCTATCATAATCAAACATGATTACGCTCGAGAGCGCCCTAGAAGCGCCTTGGGAGCGTCCTATGAGCGCCCCGGGAGCGCCTAGAACAACCGAGGAGCGCTTGAGGACCCAACGCCCGAGAACGCCCAAGAAGCGCCCTGAGAGCGCCCTATGAGCGCCCCAGGAGCGCCATGAGCGCCCGAGGTGTGCCTGAGGACCTCACCAGCGTCGACCTGGGCACCAAGGATGCCCTAAATCGACCTGGGTGAGGTCGACAACTGACTTGGGTGTCAAAAAACACCCAACGCCCGAGAGCGCCCTGGGAGCGTCCTATGAGCGCCCCAGGAGCGCCAATAGCGCCCGAGGTGCGCCTGAGGACCTCACCAGCGTCGACCTGGGCACCAAGGATGCCCTAAATCGACCTGGGTGAGGTCGAAAACTGACTTGGGTGTCAAATAACACCCAACGCCCGAGAACGCCCAAGAAGCGCCCTGAGAGCGCCCTATGAGCGCCCCAGGAGCGCCATGAGCGCCCGAGGTGTGCCTGAGGACCTCACTAGCGTTGACCTGGGCACCCAAAACGCCCTAAATCGACCTGGGTGAGGTCGACAATTAACTTAGGTGTCTAAAAACACCTAACGCCCGAGAGCGCCCGAGAAGCGCCCTGGGAGCGCTCTATGAGCGCCCCAGGAGCGCCAAGAGCGCCCGAGGTGCGCCTGAGGACCTCACCAGCGTCGACCTGGGCACCAAGGATGCCCTAAATCGACCTGGGTAAGGTCGAAAATGGACTTGGGTGTCAAACAAACCCAACGCCCGAGAAGCGCCCTGGGAGCGCCCCAGGAGCGCCAAGTGCGCCCGACAGGCGCCCAACGCCCGAGAGTGCCTTAGTTGCGCCCCACTAGCGTCCCGGGAGCGACCGAGGACCTCACCAGGATCGACCAGGGCACCCAAGGCACCCTAAATAGACCTGAGTGAGCTCTACCATCAATTTCGGTGCTAAAAAACACCCGGAGCTCGAGAGTGCTCGAGGTGCGCCACATGAGCGCCCAACGCCTGAAGGCGCCAGACTTGCGCCTGAGAGCACCCGAAGAGCTCACCATGATCGACCTGGGTACCAAAAGCACTCTAAATCGACCTGGGTGAGCTCCACAATCGACTTGGATGCCAAAAGGCGCGCAACGCCTGAGAGCGCCCGAGGTGCACCCCATCAGTACCCCAAGAGCGCCCACGAGCGCCCGGAAGGCCCAAGAGCGCCCGAGGTGCGCTTGAGGACCTCACCACCGTCGACCTGGGCACCCAAAATGCCCTAAATCGACCTGGGTGAGGTCGACAATTAACTTAGGTGTTAAAAAACACCTAACGCCCGAGAGCGCCCGAGAAGCGCCCTGGGAGCGCCCTATGAGCGCCCCAGGAGCGCCAAGAGCGCCCGAGGTGCGCTTGAGGACCTCACCACCGTCGACCTGGGCACCCAAAATGCCCTAAATCGACCTGGGTGAGGTCGACAATTAACTTAGGTGTTAAAAAACACCTAACGCCCGAGAGCGCCCGAGAAGCGCCCTGGGAGCGCCCTATGAGCGCCCCAGGAGCGCCAAGAGCGCCCGAGGTGCGCTTGAGGACCTCACCACCGTCGACCTGGGCACCCAAAATGCCCTAAATCGACCTGGGTGAGGTCGACAATTAACTTGGGTGTGAAAAAACCCCCAACGCCCGAGAGCGCCCGAGAAGCGCCCCGGGAGCGCCCTATGAGCGCCCCAGGAGCGCCAAGAGCGCCCGAGGTGCGCCTGAGGACCTCACCAGCGTCGACCTGGGCACCAAGGATGCCCTAAATCGACCCGGGTGAGGTCGACAACTGACTTGGGTGTCAAAAAACACCTAACGCCCGAGAGCGCCCGAGAAGCGCCCTGGGAGCGCCCTATGAGCGCCCCAGGAGCGCCATGAGCGCCCGAGGTGTGCCTGAGGACCTCACCAGCGTCGACCTGGGCACCAAGGATGCCCTAAATCGACCTGGGTGAGGTCGACAACTGACTTGGGTGTCAAAAAACACCCAACGCCCGAGAGCGCCCTGGGAGCGTCCTATGAGCGCCCCAGGAGCGCCAATAGCGCCCGAGGTGCGCCTGAGGACCTCACCAGCGTCGACCTGGGCACCAAGGATGCCCTAAATCGACCTGGGTGAGGTCGAAAACTGACTTGGGTGTCAAATAACACCCAACGCCCGAGAACGCCCAAGAAGCGCCCTGAGAGCGCCCTATGAGCGCCCCAGGAGCGCCATGAGCGCCCGAGGTGTGCCTGAGGACCTCACTAGCGTTGACCTGGGCACCCAAAACGCCCTAAATCGACCTGGGTGAGGTCGACAATTAACTTAGGTGTCTAAAAACACCTAACGCCCGAGAGCGCCCGAGAAGCGCCCTGGGAGCGCTCTATGAGCGCCCCAGGAGCGCCAAGAGCGCCCGAGGTGCGCCTGAGGACCTCACCAGCGTCGACCTGGGCACCAAGGATGCCCTAAATCGACCTGGGTAAGGTCGAAAATGGACTTGGGTGTCAAACAAACCCAACGCCCGAGAAGCGCCCTGGGAGCGCCCCAGGAGCGCCAAGTGCGCCCGACAGGCGCCCAACGCCCGAGAGTGCCTTAGTTGCGCCCCACTAGCGTCCCGGGAGCGACCGAGGACCTCACCAGGATCGACCAGGGCACCCAAGGCACCCTAAATAGACCTGAGTGAGCTCTACCATCAATTTCGGTGCTAAAAAACACCCGGAGCTCGAGAGTGCTCGAGGTGCGCCACATGAGCGCCCAACGCCTGAAGGCGCCAGACTTGCGCCTGAGAGCACCCGAAGAGCTCACCATGATCGACCTGGGTACCAAAAGCACTCTAAATCGACCTGGGTGAGCTCCACAATCGACTTGGATGCCAAAAGGCGCGCAACGCCTGAGAGCGCCCGAGGTGCACCCCATCAGTACCCCAAGAGCGCCCACGAGCGCCCGGAAGGCCCAAGAGCGCCCGAGGTGCGCTTGAGGACCTCACCACCGTCGACCTGGGCACCCAAAATGCCCTAAATCGACCTGGGTGAGGTCGACAATTAACTTAGGTGTTAAAAAACACCTAACGCCCGAGAGCGCCCGAGAAGCGCCCTGGGAGCGCCCTATGAGCGCCCCAGGAGCGCCAAGAGCGCCCGAGGTGCGCTTGAGGACCTCACCACCGTCGACCTGGGCACCCAAAATGCCCTAAATCGACCTGGGTGAGGTCGACAATTAACTTAGGTGTTAAAAAACACCTAACGCCCGAGAGCGCCCGAGAAGCGCCCTGGGAGCGCCCTATGAGCGCCCCAGGAGCGCCAAGAGCGCCCGAGGTGCGCTTGAGGACCTCACCACCGTCGACCTGGGCACCCAAAATGCCCTAAATCGACCTGGGTGAGGTCGACAATTAACTTGGGTGTGAAAAAACCCCCAACGCCCGAGAGCGCCCGAGAAGCGCCCCGGGAGCGCCCTATGAGCGCCCCAGGAGCGCCAAGAGCGCCCGAGGTGCGCCTGAGGACCTCACCAGCGTCGACCTGGGCACCAAGGATGCCCTAAATCGACCCGGGTGAGGTCGACAACTGACTTGGGTGTCAAAAAACACCTAACGCCCGAGAGCGCCCGAGAAGCGCCCTGGGAGCGCCCTATGAGCGCCCCAGGAGCACCAAGAGCGCCCGAGGTGCGCCTGAGTACCTCACCAGCGTCGACCTGGGCACCAAGGATGCCCTAAATCGACCCGGGTGAGGTCGACAACTGACTTGGGTGTCAAAAAACACCTAACGCCCGAGAGCGCCCGAGAAGCGCCCTGGGAGCGCCCTATGAGCGCCCCAGGAGCGCCAAGAGCGCCCGAGGTGCGCTTGAGGACCTCACCACCGTCGACCTGGGCACCAAGGATGCCATAAATCGACCTGGGTGAGGTCGACAACTGAAATGGGTGTCAAAAAACACCTAACGCCCGTGAGCGCCCATAAGCGCCCGAGGTGCGTCCACGGTGCGCGCGAGCGCCGACCTGGGCGAGGTCGAGCGCCCATGAGCGCCCGAGCTGCGCGCCAGCGTCGACCTGGACGCCCTGAGCGCCCTAAATCGACCTGGGCGAGGTCGAGCGCCCCCGAGCGTCCGAGGTGCGCCCGAGTTGCACGCCAGCGTCGACCTGGACGCCCTGAGCGCCCTAAATCGACCTGGGCGAGGTCGAGCGCCCCTGAGCGCCCGAGGTGCGCCCGAGTTGCGCGCCAGCGTCGACCTGGACGCCCTGAGCGCCCTAAATCGACCTGGGCGAGGTCGAGCGCCCCTGAGCGCCCGAGGTGCGCCCGAGTTGCGCGCCAGCGTCGACCTGGACGCCCTGAGCGCCCTAAATCGACCTGGGTGAGGTCTAGCGCCCTGGAATCGGCCTAGATGGCTGACCTTACTCAGAATAGGCTCGAGAAGTGATTGAAAATGCTCTAAAACTTTAGAAAAGTTTCTACGAAACTTATCCAAAGTTGGGGGGCAAATGATATGGGTCTGAAATTGGCCCTAAAAATTATTGGGTAATTTTTAGCCCGGGTCTGATTAAAGGCCAGAATATAAGGCCCGGATTCTGGGTTTATCACCCAAAATTCGTGGCTAGCAGGTTGAGGTTATAAAAAAGCCCGTTGGGCATCCATGTTTGAGAAACATGGGCTGCCCAAACTCAAGGCACGAGCCCCCATCCCGGTCAGGGCCCAGAACTCGAATCCTAGTCCTACTAGGAGTCTGACTGACGAGTCCAGGACTTCGAGAGTCCTACAAGAACTCTGAATTTCGTGGATAACTATCTAGAGTCCTAGATAACCTCCAGTAGCTCAAGATAAGGATCAGAGATCGGTCCTATCCTATCTCTGACTCAAATACCTATTTCTACTAGGACTCTAACACCAGGGATCCTACTTCTAATCAGTCTCTAACCCTGAGACATCTATATAAAGGGCTCTACCCCTCCAAAATAGAACTACGTTTTTTGACTTGATTCTTCACCCCGCTGAAGATACGTAGGCACCTCGTGAGGACCCGTCTGAGTTCCGACTCGCGAGATCAGTCATAAAGCACGAAGCTCACCCCTCGATTTTTGATCCATAACATATTCTTTGATAAATTATGTTCCTAAATTTGGTATAGCAATAATGAAAGTCCATATTAGATATCGCCATATAGGTCCAAATCCTAATTTGTCTCGTGGTGATGGGATTTGGGTTCACCGTAAAACTATTTTGTGCTAAGGGAATATATTGTTGTACGAAGTTATTCACTAACAACGAACCTTTAATAAATGACATAAAATTTTAGAACTTTTTAGTGAAAAACATTTCTCTACAAATTTCTCAAGTGTAGTATATATTCTTATAGGTTATCATTGGACAACTCATGTATAATGATAGGTACACATTCTTAATTCTCATCTTCAAATGCTTTAGCATTTACTAAACAGAATTGACACAATTTAGTATCTATGACAAACTGAACATCACATATAGGTGATTAGTTTTTGAAATCAATATCATCGTAAGCAACTAACAAAGACAACGCACCCTCCTAATCAGTTTACTTGAGAAGAAACTCTGTGATTTAAATCTTAGTCAAGAACTATGTACATGTGGCTAAATTTCTTAATTATACAAATGTGGTATCAAGTCAACTTAATGATACGAAAGTACTCGAAAGTACCATTACAAGAGTAATTTTGAAAAATACTTGACTCATAGTATCGTAGAAACGACTCGAAAGGTCAAAAGAAAGACTCGTGTCTTCCGGTACTCCAATCGAAAATGAAGTACGATCCCGAAGGATACGAAACAGAGCTATCTTTACTCTACAGTCAATTCAAGTCATCTCTTGAATTGTTTCAAAGTAGTCAAGATCGGTGAGATCCTTGCGCTATTTATGGAACTTCAGACCTTGGACGATGGGAATTTGCAGAAGTTAGCTTTCTCGCATGGTATATGAATCAGGAGCTCAGAAGGCCGATAAGGACTCAGCAACTTTTGAAAAGTTTTTACAAAACTTGTCGAAAGTTGGGGGGCAAATGATAGGGACCAGAAATAATATTAGATATTAAAAGCCCAAGAAACACTAAAGCCCAGTTAAATGGGGCCCGAGGCTCTATCATATTAATTAATTTCGTAAATAGAGGCCCAATTGTAGGTCCAGTTACGAATACAAGTTCTACAATACATCTATTTCTAACAGATAAACATCCCGGAGTACGGATAGACATCAGCAACGAAAGAATAAGAGTTCTATCTTACCTCTTGTCTCGAGGCATGCTTCGATAAGAAGTCTGATACACGGAATTATACTTCCATCCGACTTCTGACTCCGAAGCGCCTATATAAAGGGCTCTACCCCTCACAACTAGAACTACGTTTTGGACTTGATTCTTCTCCACGCAGAAGATACGTAGGCATCTCGCATCGAGACCAGTCCAAAGCACGAATCGCTCACCCCCGTTTTTAGTTCTATAACAAAGACTCATTTTGTATGGGTTCTTGATGGAATTACCTTAATCTAACAGTTGGAGGTTGTTCCTTGTAATGAGGACTTAAACTTTCATGTTTGGATCTAAGACATTTTCTTAGTGTAATCCATAAATAAATTGAGTTGAAGTTAGTAGCTTGAATTAATTAATTAAATAAATCCTGACTTATAATTTTATTTTGAGCGGTGAATGTACGTGCCCCAGGGTGCTGAATGTACGTGCCCCAGGGTGCTGAATGTACGTGCCCCAGGGCGGTGATTGTACGTGCCCCTGAGTGCTGAATGTACGTGCCCCAGAGTGCTGAATGTACGTGCCCCTGAGCGGTGAATGTACGTGCCCCAGAGTGCTGAATGTACGTGCCCCAGAGTGCTGAATGTACGTGCCCCTGAGTGGTGAATGTACTGAAATATATTCAATTAAAATAAAATGCATTAAGTCAGAATATTTATTGTAATTAATGCCATATCTTCAGTTACGTTTTATTTTGTATTATATACAGAATCAAAACGTTTTGTGAGATACACTGATAACAAAAATACAAAACCCTAGCTGCTACTCTTCTCTATTTTCTCTCTACAATAATACATACAAAAAGGATTGCTTAGGTTTTCTGGGCGAACTGAGGTCAGGTCGCTGTTGATCAATTGCGTGTCTGTGAACGAGTTGATCGGAGCTGTTTTATCCTGGAGACGAGATTGCTGTAACCCAACACAGCGTAAGTGGGGCAATTATCGTTTCAAGAACAGTCTAGGCTTTTCAAGGGCTAGGCGACTCAGCTGTTATTCTGATTTTAATCAGTATTTGATAAAGCTTCGCAAGCTAAGTGATTTCTGTCTTTTCTTGTCGATTTAAGGTACTGATTATATTTCTGTTTTGCCTTCGTGTATTGTTTCGTTATTTGGTGCCTTGCCTGTTCTTGTTAATTCCTGATATATAACTGCCTCATTGTTGCGCTAATAGTTTAATATTTCCAACAATCTTGAAACGATAATTTGTGTTATATAGTTATTAGCAAGATGGTTAACGAAACTGAAACTCCTGTGACTGTTGTTGGTGCTCCTAGTTCTGGTTCTGGTGGTACTGCTACCATTGATTGGGCTACGTACAGTTTCCCTAAGCCTATTGATTTATCAGGCATGCCTGATAAATTCAGTGGGGGGGCTTCTTTTTCTCGTTGGCAGAAAAAGATGAAGCTCTGGTTAACGGTTAAGGGCTTATGGCCAGTGGTGCAGTATGATCCTCCTGTTTTGGATCAAGAGAAGGCTGATTCTGCAAAGGTTTATGCTTTGTGGGCTGAAAAGGATGGGGTGGCTAGGGCGGCTATTTTGGCAGCGTTAGCGAACACTCTATTCGATGTATATTCATCGAATGCCTATACTGCTAAGCTTTTGTGGGAGAAGCTGGACCAAACCCACAATACTGATTCTCAAGGTCTTGAGAAGTATAGTGTGGCGAGGTCTCTTGATTTCAAGCTGGTGGATGGAAAATCCATGACGGAACAGGTGCATGAATTTGAGATGTTGGTGCATGCTTTGAAGGAGTCCGGAATGGACCTGCCTGAAAAGTTTCAGGTTATGTCCGTGATTGAAAAACTCCCAAAGTCTTGGGAAGAATTTGCTCTCTCCCTGAAAAGACAGAAAGGAGAGATCACTTGGACTAATCTGATGTTGGACATCTCTGTGCAGGAGCAGCACAAGTCCAAACAAGGACATGTGATGCCTGCTGAGCATGGGAGTAGTTCGAAGGTGAACGTAGTAACTGTAGGACAGAAAAGGAAATCTGTCACTAAGAAGGATAAACCTAAGAAGGACAAGAACCAGGCTAAGAAACCAAGGGCAAACAAGCCATGTTGGTCTTGTGGACAGGTTGGTCATTGGAGCAAGGACTGTCCCATGAAGAAAGCTAAGAAAGCTGGTGTGGTAGCTCAGGATAATACTGTGCTTGGAACCACGAGTGGGCCTGTGGCTAACATGGTTGTTGGTGAGGTTGTTGCCTCTGAAACCAATGACGGGTATGTTGCCTACAACCCTGAACTGTTTTCCGCTTATCTGTCTCATGAATGGTTGATTGATACAGGAGCTAATGTGCATATTTGTGCTGATATTACTCTTTTTGTATCTTATCAACAGTGTCATGGAGTGACAGTGAGAATGGGGAATGCAAGTGCTGCTCAAGTGCTAGGAATTGGAAACGTGGACCTGAAGTTTGCTTCTGGGCGTGTTCTGACCCTCACTAGAGTGCATCATGTTCCTTCTATTCATAGAAATATTATAAGTGGAAGCTATTTAGTTAAAAATGGCTTTGAACTTTCTTTTAAATGTAATAAAGTTGTGATTACTCAAACTGGTACATTTGTTGGCAAGGGTTACTTGTCGGATGGTTTATTTTTGATAAATGTGGAACCCGTTTTGGGTGGTTTTATTAATTTTCCTTCTGTTAATTGTGTTGAATCATCTGATTTATGGCACTCACGACTTGGTCATTTAAATTTTGGTGCTCTAAAGAATATGATGAATTTAGAGTTGATTCCAAAGCATTACATTGATAAGAAATCTAAGTGTCAAGTATGTGTGACTGCTAAACAAACAAAGAAACCTTTTCATAATGTTGTTAGGGATTCTGAATTGTTAGATTTAGTTCACACAGACATATGTGAATTCGGTGGTGTTTTGACTAAGGATCATTATAGATATTTCATTACCTTTATAGATGATTATAGTAGATATTGTTATGTTTATTTGCTTAAACATAAGGATGAAGCACTAGAAAAATTCATTATGTTTAAAAATGAAGCTGAAACACAAACGAGCAAAGTACTTAAACGTTTGAGATCTGATAGAGGTGGTGAGTATACAAGTAACTTGTTTAATGAATTTTGCGCAAGCAATGGTATAGTTCATGAGGTTACTCCACCATACACACCTGAGTCTAATGGGGTGGCAGAGCGAAAGAACAGAACTTTTAAAGATATGATTAACAGCATGTTGATTAATTCAGGGTTGCCTAAATACATGTGGGGAGAGGCTCTGAATACGGCTTGCCATATTCTGAATAGGGTCCCTTTGAAACACATGGATAAGACACCATATGAATTATGGAGAAAACGTAAAACTAGTTTGAATTATCTTCGTATGTGGGGGTGCCTTGCAAAGGTACTTGTACCTGAACACAAGAGAAAGAAACTAGGGCCTAAGACTGTTGATTGTATCTTTTTGGGCTATCTAGAGACCACAACCGCTATGAGATTTTTAGTTATAAAATCTGACATAGACGGCATTGTGGCTAATACGATAGTTGAGTTTCGTGATGCAACGTTCTTTTAGGACGTGTTCCCTATGAAGACTGGTATACCTCAGGGTAATTCTGAGGATGATCCGACTCTCACATCGAGTTCTATTCCCGATCATGTGGAAAAGATGACAAATGTGGGGGCGAATCCTAGTAGTAGCTCTACTCCTAACGAAGTAGAGGAACCTAGAAGGAGTAAGCGTGCAAAGGTAGTCAAGGACTTTGGAAGTGACTTTCTCACTTACAATGTCGAGGATGAACCTTTAACTTTCCGTCAAGCCATGGACTCTTCGGAGTCAAGGCATTGGAAAGGCGCTGTAAAGAGTGAGATGGACTCTATTGTTTCTAATGGAACATGGGAGTTAGTCGATCTCCCTCCTAGGTGTTCTACTATAGGATGTAAGTGGGTCTTCAAGAGAAAGTTGAACCCGGATGGCTCAATAGATAAGTACAAGGCGAGGCTAGTTGCTAAGGGTTTTAGGCAAAGAGAAGGTATAGACTATTTTGATACATACTCTCCTGTTGCTAGAATGACAACCATCCGAATGCTTATAGCATTGGCTTCTGTGCATGGTCTTATCGTCCATCAAATGGATGTAAAGACTGCTTTTCTTCATGGTGACCTTGAAGAAGAGATTTACAAGGATCAGCCTGAAGGATTTATTGCTTCCGGTAACGAGAGGAAAGTATGTAAACTAGTCAAGTCCATCTATGGCCTTAAACAAGCACCTATCGACTGGCATAAAAAGTTTGATGAAACTGTTTTAGCATTCGAGTTTTTAGTTAATGAAAGTGATAAGTGCGTCTACTATAAGGTTAGAGGAAATGAATGTGTGATTGTATGCCTATATGTTGATGATATTTTGTTGTTTGGAACCAATATTGCGATTATTAACGAGACAAAGAGTTTCTTGAAAAGGCACTTTGAGATGAAGGATATGGGTGAGGCTAGTATGATTCTTGGGATCAAGTTAACACAGTCAACTGATGGAATAACCTTGTCACAGTCTCATTATATAGAGAAATCTATACTTGAGAAGTATGGTTATTCAAATTGTAGAATCGCGAGTACACCCTATGATCCTAAAGTGGCCCTTGTCAAGAAAAGTTCAGGTGTACCTGTGTCTCAGTTAAGGTATTCTCAGATTATTGGTAGTTTGCAATATCTTGCTAACGTGACTAGACCAGATATTTCTTATTCTGTGTCTAAGTTAGCCAGATATACAAGCTGTCCGAACAAGACTCATTGGGAGGCTCTGGATAGAGTTCTTAGATATCTCAAGGGAACTATTTCTCTTGGCTTGCATTACCGGAGATTTCCGGGGGTACTCGACGGGTACAGTGATGCAAGTTGGATAGCTAAGAAATCCGGCTCCAATGGAGTGACTGGATATGTGTTTACCCTAGCGGGTGGAGCTGTGTCCTGGAAGTCTTCTAGACAGACTTTGATTACTCGGTCTACTTTTGAGGCTGAGTTGTGTGCATTGGATGCCACGGGGACGGAGGCTGAATGGTTACATGGACTGATGTCAATGTTACCTGTAGTAAGCAAACCGCTTCCTGCCATTTCTGTTCATTGTGATAGCCGTACAACTATTGACAAGATCAGAAGTGTAAAGTATAACGCTAAAACAAAGAGACACATCCAAGTTAGACTTAAGTCTATAAGGGGTCTTGTTTCTGATAGGGTTATAGCTATAGAGTTCATTGGAACTCAGGATAATATAGCTGACCCGTTGACTAAGGGGCTTGAGCATGCTGTAGTCCTTAAGTCGAGGTTGGGGATGGGACTGGTAACCCATCATGGTTCATCTACAGCGGGAACCCAATACACCTGAGAGGAGATCCCTCAAAGTGTATTCAATGTGGTAATAACAAGTTGTAAGGATGGATCGGTAGTACCTTTACTACATATAACTAGATACTTGTGTATCTGAGTCTATCCCCTGGAAACTTTAAAAGGTACTGTTACTGCATGTATAGCAAGAGTTTTAAAACTCTGAATGGGGTCAAGTCATTTGACGAGATGTTAGCAGTACATCTTTGGAGATGCCCAGCTAAGCGAATGTAATTGTGTGGTCGCAATTAGAGGAATGGGTTATTCCTTGAAACATTCGTCGAACAGGATCGAGACACGACCATTAACGTCTCAAAGCCGTAGATCTGTACCATAGCCTTTGACTTGTCGTCGTCTATGGAGTGTGGTTACACCAAACGGATAAAGATTCAAGGTGAAATATTCCATCTATATCCGGTAGCCATCGAAGTAGAGGACTTAGGAGGGTTCAAACCCGGAAGGGTACCTACTCTGAAAAACAAGTCATGATAAAATCTGATATGCATTTCTGTATGGATTAGTGGGGGATTGTTAGAAAATGGTAAGTTTAAGACTGATAGGGACCAGAAATAATATTAGATATTAAAAGCCCAAGAAACACTAAAGCCCAGTTAAATAGGGCCCGAGGCTCTATCATATTAATTAATTTCGTAAATAGAGGCCCAATTGTAGGTCCAGTTACGAATACAAGTTCTACAATACATCTATTTCTAACAGATAAACATCCCGGAGTACGGATAGACATCAGCAACGAAAGAATAAGAGTTCTATCTTACCTCTTGTCTCGAGGCATGCTTCGATAAGAAGTCTGATACACGGAATTATACTTCCATCCGACTTCTGACTCCGAAGCGCCTATATAAAGGGCTCTACCCCTCACAACTAGAACTACGTTTTGGACTTGATTCTTCTCCACGCAGAAGATACGTAGGCATCTCGCATCGAGACCAGTCCAAAGCACGAATCGCTCACCCCCGTTTTTAGTTCTATAACATTTGGCGCCGTCTGTGGGAAGACAACAACAACCATGACGAACCCAACCGGACCACGTTCTGAAATCCATGTTCCACGCAGTCGAACCACCACCGGGGTCTCGACTGAGTCAACCCCTGTAACTACCACCCTCCCGCTTGGTACGACCATTGCTCAAACTACTACTCCCCTGACTTTTGGCTCGCTGCCCCCTCTGACTCGAGTAATTGCAACCGTCACCGACGCCGGCACACATTACTCAACGGTCACTACAACCACCCGTGGAGGCACAAGAGATGACTATGTGCATGTAACTGACTATGACTCTTCCGACTCGGAGCAGGAGCATGATACACCCCCTCGAAGGAGGAGAGATGCTGATCGACACCGTCGACGCCGCCATAGGCAAGAAGCTAATGAGCCTCGAGGGCCAATAACTTATGAGGAAAGGATCCGGGCCTATGCGAACAAGATGTTTAAACACCTGATTGGAAAGACTATGGAGGTATATGTAGACGATATGTTGGTGAAAATCCTGAACAAAGCAGATCACCTTGAACACCTTAGAGAGGCCTTTGAAGTCCTGAGGACGCATAAGATGATGTTAAACCCGGCCAAGTGTGCCTTTGGGGTTGGTTCCGGGAAATTTCTTGGTCTAATGGTCTCTAAACGGGGTATCGAGGCCAATCCTGACAAAATAAAAGCTATCCTTGACATGGAACCTCCCAAGAATGTAAGGGATGTACAGAAGCTAACAGGAAGGATTGCGGCCCTAGGAAGATTCGTATCCAAATCGGGAGACAAATGCCTACCTTTCTTCAAAGCCTTGAAAAAGGTTAAGAATTTCGAGTGGACGGAAGAGAGCCAGGTAGCTTTTGAGGAACTGAAGAAGTACATGGCAGAGCCACCTCTTCTATCAAAACCCATTGATGATGAAACCTTGTATGTATATTTAGCTGTCTCGGAACAAGCGCTAAGTGCCGTCTTGGTTCGGGAGGAATCCAAAGTCCAGAAACCAGTATACTATGTGAGCAAGGTTCTGCATGGAGCGGAGCTCAATTACTCAGTGATCGAGAAGTTTGCTTTGGCCATGATTACGGCCTCGAGGAAGTTGAGACCTTACTTTCAGTCTCATAAGATAGAAGTCCTGACAGACCAACCTCTCCGGAATGTCATACATAGCCCTAAGGCTAGTGGAAGATTGATCAAGTGGGCCATTGAGCTTGGAGAATTTGATATCCGATACAAACCTCGAACGGCGATTAAAGCTCAGGCCTTAACTGACTTCCTAGTTGAATGCACCATTAGCAACCAGGAAGTCGGGGGGCAAGGAGACAAGGTAGAAGAACCTACTAAGGAGGAAAAACCTAAAGAATATTGGCTACTATTTTTTGACGGAGCTTCAAAAACAAAAGGTAGTGGTGCAGGACTTGTGCTCCAAAGCCCTGATGGCTTTACTGTGGAATATGCTATTAAGTTAGACTTTCCAACCACCAATAATGAGGCAGAGTATGAGGCATTGATAGCTGGGCTTGGCCTAGCCAGAACCTTGAGGGTAAAGAATTTGAAGGTCTGTGGTGACTCAAAGCTCGTAGTCTTCCAAGTGAATGGTGAGTTTGAAGCCCGTGAGGAGACTATGCTAAAATATCTAAGGATTGTAAAGACCCAGATGGCACTATTCGAAGAATGCTTGGTAGAGTATGTGCCAAGGGAGGAGAACACCAAGGCTGATGCCCTGTCACAATTTGCATCTTCCGACGATGAGGTATGCTCAGGAAGCGTTTACTATCAGGTTTTGAGAACCCCGAGTATCGAAGCAAAGTTAGTTGCCCCCATTAACACAGGGGCCACCTGGATGGATGAGATTAAGGTGTACTTACAAAACGGTCATCTACCTCCTAATGCTGATGAAGCGCGGAAGTTACAGGTGAGGGCCCTTAAGTATGTACTCATTGAAGGGGTCTTATATAGAAAATCGTTTGTGATCCCTTATTTGAGATGTTTGAGGCCGGATGAGGCTCGAGAAGCTCTTAGAGAAGTTCACGAAGGAGTATGTGGCCAACACCTTGGTGGAAGAGCATTGGCTCATAAAGTAACTCGCCTTGGATTCTATTGGCCTGATATGCTAAAGCATGCTCAAGACTATGTCAAAAGGTGTGATCGTTGTCAAAGGTTTGCACCCGTTGTACGACAGCCACCTGAGATGCTGACATCTATTAATACTCCTATCCCCTTTGCAATGTGGGGGATGGATATTCTCGGACCGTTTCCACTTGCTAGTGCGCAGAGGAAGTTTCTATTGGTAGCTATTGACTATTTTACCAAGTGGATTGAGGCCAAACCACTAGCCAAGATAACCACCAAGCAGGTTGCTCAGTTTGTGTGGGAGAACATTATCTGCAGGTACGGAATACCTCGAGTCATGGTTACAGACAATGGGACTCAGTTCAATAATGCTGAGTTTAGGAGTTATTGTGAGGATTACTCGATTGAGTTACGCTTCACTTCAGTGGCCCATCCTCAAGCTAATGGACAAGCTGAGGTGGCCAATAGAATAATCCTTGATGGATTGAAGAAGAAAGTTGAGAAAGCCCAGGGGTCATGGGCCGATGAGATGCTTCCTATACTATGGGCGTATCGAACCACTTGCAAGGTTTCAACTGGGGCAACCCCCTTTCAGCTGGCTTATGGAGCCGAGGCAGTGGTGCCACTTGAAATCACTCATACATCCTCCAGGGTACAACAGTATGAGCCAGAAGCCAATGAAGAAGGTATGAGACTTGCACTTGATATGATCGATGAGATTCGTGATGAAGCTCATGCTAAGATTGTGGAAAATCAGAAACGAGCCTCCTATTACTATAACCTACGGGTTAAGGAGCGATATTTCCGGGAAGGAGATCTGGTACTTAGAAAGGTTGAAGCTTCTGGGGTAGGCCCCAAAGGCAAGATGGCCCCAAATTGGGAAGGCCCCTACCAGGTTAAGGCTATCACAGGCCATGGCTCATATAAACTTCAAACCCTGGAAGGAGTTGAAGTTCCCAGAAGTTGGCACGCAACCAACTTGAAGATATATTATATCTAATACTCATCGTATGAAAGTAGGAGTTAATAGGTATCACAGGAATAAGGTCATGTCGACCACTGCCATGTAGTTGAATTTAAGCTTAGTTTATCTCTTTTACTATGGTATTAATGAAAGTCCCGAGGATTTTAGCCTTGATTTTGTTAAAGTGTTATGAGTTTATAAAACATCCTGAAAAAGGATACAGGCTCGAAGCTGAGAAAAAGTACTAAGTAAATTCCAAATATGACGGTTAAAAGTCAACCGACCCTGATGGGCTACCCCAATCATTAAAAATGATTGAAGATGATTCGGAGTTTTGAAATTCTAAGTACGAATTAATTTGAATTAATTCCGATTTATGAAAGTTAAAATCCCAAGTGGACTATTTCGAGGTTCGAATTAGCGAATCTTATAAATGTTGGCCTAAAATATTCTAAGTAAGGAATGTTAAAGGCACAAATTGTAAAATACGAAACAAAAGCGACTTAAATAAATAAGTTAATAAAGTTAAACCCCGAGGGGCATAAACATTCGGATAATTTAATAATTACAAAATAAGCCGCGCAGGGCCCAAAAAGAACCTAGCCTAAGGAAGACCATCATCGAACTCGTCTTCCTGGACCTTTTCCTCGTCCTGGGCTTCTGGCCCCCGGGCTTCCTTCTCCTGGGCCTCGTCCTGGGCTTCGTTTTGGGCCTCCCCGCCTTCCCCGAGGTCCATCCCGTCCAAGTTGGAATCTTGGATCATCAGAGTCTCGGTTGGAATCTCCAAAGGTTGGGAGTCCACAGGGTGCGAATCCCCGAGATCCTCGACCACCATCGGGGAAGGAGTCTCCTCCCCGGGAAGCTTTGGAACGGGGAATCGCTCCAAGGTGACTCCCTCGATTTGGGAACCGAGCTCATCTATGATCCTTTCCCAACAAGACTTGAAAGTCTCGGGGAAGGAGGAGTCGAACTCCGCCGCCAAGATATCCTCGAACTCCTTGGACTTTTTGAAGTCCTCCACCGCTTCCCGGCGAACTCGGGCCAACTCCGCCTCCAGAGTGCGGACCTTCTCCTGTTCGGCCACCAATTCGGCCTCCACCCTCCGAAACTGCTCAAAGTTAGCAGTCGAGGCATCGAAGTAACGATCGCGGTCGCGTTCCGCGATCGACTTCTCGGCCCTAACCGCTTTGAGGTTGTGGACCGCAGCCTGGAGATAGGTATTGACCTGCAAAAAGTCTGCAGTTAGAAAATTTGTCTAAGGAAAAGACTTGAAAACAATGTGATATGTAAAATGGGCTTACCGTTGCCACGGCTTGGGCCCCCAAAAGCTCAATCTGGAGGTCCTCGCTCGACTCCACCACATAGGCTCGATCCCGGGGTGTAATCACGCTCCGGGACCACTCAGCAGCCGCCCGGGAATCTCCGACCACCGTATCCTTTTTGAGAAGCCCCCACTCCACGACATAGGGGCTTGGGTCCTCCTCGACGGGCACGGACCGAGGAGTGAGGAAGGTTGGAACCTTCTCGATAATAGGGGACTTCCCCTCCTTTCGTGCCCTCTTTTCCCGAGGCACCTCGGCCACCACCGCCTTGGAAGCGGCTGTTTCCCGCTTTTTGAAAATGCTTCCAAGAGCGGCTTGAGCTGCAAGACAAATAAGCAAAGGTCATAAGCATTCGCAAAATGTAAATATGCTAAGAGACAAGTCAAAATTTGAAATCACGGTGGGCTTACCCTCAGGGCCCAAATCACTTAGCCCGTGACTTTGGAGCGAGGCCTCAGAAATAAGCAGCGAAGTGTGTTGGAGGCAATCCTCGGTCAAAATCTTTATAGCTGCTCTCTCTTCGACCCCTAGTTTAAGGGACCTCATGGTCCCATCCTCGGCCCGGCTAAAGTGAGAATAAAAATAAGCGGCCCAATCGGCCCCCTCCATATATAAGTAAAACCATTGACCCTTCCAACGAGGGAAAGAGTCAGGGGCCGAGTCCGATATAAAAATGCTGCGGCCCTTAGTCCTATACTGGATTTTGACCCAGCCCTCATCGTTTGGTGCGTTAACAAACTTAAACAGATATCTAAACACGGCCACACTGGGCTCTAGGTTATGTTTTTTACACTGAACTAAAAAACAGTAAATAAACCTCCAGCCATTGGGCTGGAGTTGGGTTGGACACACCCGGGCTTCGGCCAACAGCCTATAAACAAACATGGGAGGGGGAAGCCTAAAGCCCGCATAAAACATTTCTTTATAAACCCTAATGGCCCCAGGCCTAGGGTAGCAAGCCCTATCATTTGGGCCTGGAGCCACGGCCCTATACGGATGCTCTATCCCGAATAACTTAGCCATGATATCTACGTCCTTTTGTTTGTACTTAGATGGATGATTATATGCTTCAAGATGATGAAGGTTGGGAAAAGCTTGACCAAACTCGCTAAGTAAATCACGTAATGAAACAACGCTAGCATGGACGAGGGATTTTTTACCTCGAACACGAGCATTAGTGGCCGGAGGCTGAGAAATTTGAGATTGCTGGGATTGCTGTGATGATGCAGAATCAGCCATTGATCTTCTTCGGATGAAGGTATGAAACCCAGAAACTGATGAAGGGGAGATGAAGATTAACCGGAACCTGGGAAATCTTTGAAGATCGCCCGGAAAACTGGAGAATGCTTTGAAGATCGCCCGGAAAACTGAAAAATGCCTTGAATGTCGGCCGGAATCTGGAAAAGGCTTGGAGATTGCCGGAGATACGCCTAAATATTCGCCGAAAAACTAGAGAATTTTGAGAGCGTTTGGAAGGGTTGGTGGATCTTAAAATTTGGAAACTGTTGTGAAATGAGAAATGAAATCTCAAGTCACTCATTATATAGGAAACTCTCAACCCGTTCACTTGCCGGTAAACCCTAAAATAAACAGGTTACAACCGGTAATATGGGCTTTGGGCCGGTCACAAACTTATATCACAGGCGGGAAGCCCATGACTTTGAATGATTCGAACCTATTCCAGAAGGATCTCGAGAATTCTGGGAGATGATCACAAAAAAAAAAGGAATAATACACAATATAGGCCTGACTAGTTTATAGACTAAGGCCCACAGCCTATAACGCGACAGACCCCCCAAGTATGTAGGCTTGGCACCTACCGTGTCTCCTAGGCGGGGCATGCAACGCCTAGGGCACATTCCCTTGTTGAGCAAAAACATCGTTTATCTAAAAAAATAATAAAGGAATAATAATTTCACTAAGGTCATAAAGTGACTAAGTATCCTTGGCGTGTATGGAAAACTATACTTCCTAGGCGCCACGAAGCACGCCCACGGAACAACAACTTCTTCAACCTGTGATAGGCTAGGCTAACACACGCCCAAGAGACAGGTCTCCTGGATAATTAGCAAATACGTCTCCTTGGCGTGCCAAAGAACGCCCAGAAGTCATCACCTTGGTCAGCCATGAAAGGCCTCGACCAACCACGTCCAGGAGACACCCTGAGTAAACATGTCTCCTTGGCGTGCCCACGCACGCCAAGAAAACATCAACTTAAAGAACCAAGGCAGGCATCGACCACACCCGCCCAGGAGACACATCTCCTAGGCGTGGTATATAACATGCCTCCTTGGCGTGCCTAGGCACGCCAAGGAAGCATCATACATGTCAGCCACGTCAGGCTTATCTTATCCACGCCTAAGAGACATGTCTCCTTGGCGTGGCAGATAATATGCCTTCTTGGCGTGCTTAGGCACGCCAAGGAAGCATCTCACTCATCAGCCTTGGATGGCTTACTGCAACCACGCCCAGGAGACATGTCTCCTAGGCGTGGTGTTAAACATGTCTCCTTGGCGTGGCAAGGCACGCCCAGGAGACACATCTGGCTCACAGATGGTTTGATCAATTTAAGAATTATTTAATTCTTTAATTAGATTCCGAAAAATCCAAAAATTGGAATTAATTCCAAAAGTCTGGAAAATAAAATAAAGTTGAGATTTATTTCTCAAAAATTATTTTGAAAATTCTTTAAAGGCTAGAAAAATTCTAGAAGATTGAAATTTAATCCTAAAAATTTCAATTAATTTGAATTTAGCCCTGGAAAAATACGAAAGTACTCGAAAGTACCATTACAAGAGTAATTTTGAAAAATACTTGACTCATAGTATCGTAGAAACGACTCGAAAGGTCAAAAGAAAGACTCGTGTCTTCCGGTACTCCAATCGAAAATGAAGTACGATCCCGAAGGATACGAAACAGAGCTATCTTTACTCTACAGTCAATTCAAGTCATCTCTTGAATTGTTTCAAAGTAGTCAAGATCGGTGAGATCCTTGCGCTATTTATGGAACTTCAGACCTTGGACGATGGGAATTTGCAGAAGTTAGCTTTCTCGCATGGTATATGAATCAGGAGCTCAGAAGGCCGATAAGGACTCAGCAACTTTTGAAAAGTTTTTACAAAACTTGTCGAAAGTTGGGGGGCAAATGATAGGGACCAGAAATAATATTAGATATTAAAAGCCCAAGAAACACTAAAGCCCAGTTAAATGGGGCCCGAGGCTCTATCATATTAATTAATTTCGTAAATAGAGGCCCAATTGTAGGTCCAGTTACGAATACAAGTTCTACAATACATCTATTTCTAACAGATAAACATCCCGGAGTACGGATAGACATCAGCAACGAAAGAATAAGAGTTCTATCTTACCTCTTGTCTCGAGGCATGCTTCGATAAGAAGTCTGATACACGGAATTATACTTCCATCCGACTTCTGACTCCGAAGCGCCTATATAAAGGGCTCTACCCCTCACAACTAGAACTACGTTTTGGACTTGATTCTTCTCCACGCAGAAGATACGTAGGCATCTCGCATCGAGACCAGTCCAAAGCACGAATCGCTCACCCCCGTTTTTAGTTCTATAACAAAGACTCATTTTGTATGGGTTCTTGATGGAATTACCTTAATCTAACAGTTGGAGGTTGTTCCTTGTAATGAGGACTTAAACTTTCATGTTTGGATCTAAGACATTTTCTTAGTGTAATCCATAAATAAATTGAGTTGAAGTTAGTAGCTTGAATTAATTAATTAAATAAATCCTGACTTATAATTTTATTTTGAGCGGTGAATGTACGTGCCCCAGGGTGCTGAATGTACGTGCCCCAGGGTGCTGAATGTACGTGCCCCAGGGCGGTGATTGTACGTGCCCCTGAGTGCTGAATGTACGTGCCCCAGAGTGCTGAATGTACGTGCCCCTGAGCGGTGAATGTACGTGCCCCAGAGTGCTGAATGTACGTGCCCCAGAGTGCTGAATGTACGTGCCCCTGAGTGGTGAATGTACTGAAATATATTCAATTAAAATAAAATGCATTAAGTCAGAATATTTATTGTAATTAATGCCATATCTTCAGTTACGTTTTATTTTGTATTATATACAGAATCAAAACGTTTTGTGAGATACACTGATAACAAAAATACAAAACCCTAGCTGCTACTCTTCTCTATTTTCTCTCTACAATAATACATACAAAAAGGATTGCTTAGGTTTTCTGGGCGAACTGAGGTCAGGTCGCTGTTGATCAATTGCGTGTCTGTGAACGAGTTGATCGGAGCTGTTTTATCCTGGAGACGAGATTGCTGTAACCCAACACAGCGTAAGTGGGGCAATTATCGTTTCAAGAACAGTCTAGGCTTTTCAAGGGCTAGGCGACTCAGCTGTTATTCTGATTTTGATCAGTATTTGATAAAGCTTCGCAAGCTAAGTGATTTCTGTCTTTTCTTGTCGATTTAAGGTACTGATTATATTTCTGTTTTGCCTTCGTGTATTGTTTCGTTATTTGGTGCCTTGCCTGTTCTTGTTAATTCCTGATATATAACTGCCTCATTGTTGCGCTAATAGTTTAATATTTCCAACAAATAATATAATCAAGATTAAAATCTCACTCCAAATTGAATTCTAACAATATTACTGAAACAAAAACATCTTTACATATTGCAAAATTTTCTTTTCAGAAAGATATGATAAAACAAGAGGAAAGTAAATAGCATCGAAAATATATATAATTTCGCAAACTTATTCGTTTAAAGCCAAGTCCACCTCAGGCATCAACAACTCGTTCAAATCGATGTCCGATTCAGTTCTTTGTTGCTCACCGTTGTCAGCTTCTGCACGAGGGGGGTTTTCTTCAAAATTTTCATGTGGCAATTTGTTTAAATCAATATTATTCACACTTTTGCAGTACTTAGTTTAGTTGAACTAAAATTTTGTATCGATGATGGAAGAAGAACTGACGATACAAGAGTTTATATATTAATACAGAATAATTAAATAGTAGCCATAATATTTATTTCTAGAAAATATCAAAGCTAAAGAACTTTTCAGTTTTTTAGATAATTTATGAGTATTAAACTGAACATATTCATCAGCCACGTTAAAAACATAAAAAGGATAAAGATGGAAAATTGTGCTTAATTTGATTATACAAATGAACATATAAATAGAGACAAATTTTTACTTATGAAATGGACACATAAATAAGAACACAGGGAGTCTTTTTCTTTCTTTGCCAACGTATCTGATGTACGTATTAATAAGTGAACAAATCGTGTTCTTAAAGAAAGTCTTTCTTACATTTCATGCAAGTTCAGTTCTTTCAAACAAAAATTTCATGAAAATATGGGATGTCTAAAATCAAATATTATCAATTAAATATTGAAATCAAATATTTATATTTTTAAAGCCATCTTCTAATTATCCTATTCTAATATTGACATGATTTGAAAAAATATTTATATTATATTATGTAAACTATATTATTATAATTAAATACTAGAATATTTAGTAATTTGGTTCCCGTAGTTTGGTGTTGTCCTTCCTAATTACAAACGTTAAATTCTTAAACTTAGATTCATGATATCGCTGGACAAATATGCTTGCATACAGTGCCATTAGCTTATTCACCAAAATCCAAAACTTTTATGCGGTCAATTTCTTAATGCGGAAAAGGGAATGAATGATATCTTCTTTTAATGGGGTGGCAAAAATTTATCTTTTTCAGATATCAGCTTTTACTTTAAATTACAAAAACGTACAGTAAATTCATTACCTTGGACCTAAGAAATATTTGTACAATTTGACTAAAAAATATATAGTATTAACAAAAATATAAAGGGTCATATATGATCAACCCCACATATAGGGTTGCAATTCGGATATAAACGGATTGATTTTGTGTCAAGCAAAAAATATTCAAATTTGAAAATTGAAAATTGAAAATTTTAAAAATACAATTTAATTACAGATCAGTGAAATGAATTTTGGGTCATTTTCAAATTTTTCTTTCAGTAAATTAAATTAGGGGTTTGAGGAGGGGTTGGGGGCCACCTGCAAAGAAACACACTCACGCGTGGGTCTGCCCCTTGTTTTATTATTATCATACACACTCCTACAATTTTATATACACTTTCATGTGAACTCATAACTCTTCTCAGTACGTACGCTGGTTTCTTTAAATGTTGTTTGATGGATTTGTCCACCATGTAGTCATCATTTTGTGTGTCGCTGGAATTTACCGGATTCAAACTTGAGTTTTTCCCGAAAAAATATTCTCATATCATGTTAAATAGTACTCCCTCCGTCTCTAAATACTTTTCCTGTTTGTACTTTTCACGTTTGCCAACACGCACTTTTGATCGTTAATATCTTTCATTTCGTAGTAGCATTAAATATAAAAACTTCATCGTATTAAAGTACTTGTGAATACGAATCTAATAAGATCACTCATGACTATATTTAGCTTTATAAATTAGATGTAAATTAGTAATTTGTCTCATGTTATGAACAGTACCGACATCACAAACAAGAAAAGAAAAAAAAAACGGAGGGAGTATTCGGTTTAATTTAGTGTTATTAGTAATATACTATAGACCCGAATTCTTAACATACATATTCACGACATGTTATAAGCGCATAAAATAGATATGGTACGATAGTAACATTCAACGAAAATTCTAGTAACATTCAGCGAAAAATCATATTATTTTAGAGAATTTGTTTTTCAGTATTTTTAATTTTTTCGCTGAATATATGCTATCAATATTCGGTTGTCGTGAGCTTGTCATGTGTTATTATTTCATTATTGCTTATTTTCCTCCGCCACTAAAGACTTGTCTAACTTGTCTATTTGAGTAGCCTGGCGTGCCTCCTTCAAAATTCTACCCATTCCCCCTCATTCTTGCTGCAGTGTCTTCCTTCTCTAGGAAAAACATGAGTACATTTTCCGGAGACCCGAAAAATGTACGACGAAAAACTCCGTCATTTTCTTCATCTCTGCTCGACTCGATTTACAGATCGATAGATGAGCCATTGGGGAAAGAAGAAGAGAATAGGATGAGGAGAAAACCAGAGGTGGACTACGAAGAAGAGGTTCCAAGTCTGCGACGAGCCATCATGGTTGAGAAATGGATAGAAGATCATGGAAATAAAAACAAAAAAACTAGCAAACATGCTTTGAAGAATTCTAATGGCTCCAATTCTTCAGATTCCAGCTGCTGTGGCACCATTTTTTCGTCGTCTGACAATGAGTCCTCCGTGACAAGATCATTGCAGAAATCGTCGTCTCTTCACACAATGCAGACACCAAAGCGTGAAAAGAAGTTCATTTCAACGACAAAATCTAAGGCTCTGCAGATCTATAGTGAGTTCAAGAAAGTGAAGCAGCCAATTTCTCCTGGAGGTCGAATTGCTAGGCTTTTGAATTCATTTTTCAGCTCAAAATCCATAAAGAAACAAGACTGTAATGAGGATCTGTGCTCAGTAACAAAGTCACGATCACTCAAAGACTTGTCTGCAACTTCTTATGCAGCTTCTTCGTTATCAAAGACGTGTTTCACCAAACCGCCAAGTAAATTAGAGAGCAATGGCATGAAAAGGGCTGTGAGGTTTAGCCCTGTGAGTGTCAATATTGTCGGTGAAGATTACAAGAAAAAAAATGTTCACAAGGATGATCCGAGGATCGTGTCTTTTCCTGTCACTAGGAATCCGGAGAAGAAAAATTACAATGCAGCAGGCGGAGATGTTCCTAAGTACAGAGGAACATTTCATAAAGTTGAGCATGAAGATCTTGAGGACGACATGGCAAGCTGTTCTAGCTCAGATCTGTTTGAGCTAGATAACATCTCGGTAGCAGCTTATGCAGAGGAGCTCCCAGTTTACGGAACTACTAAGCTTAAATCAAACATGGTCATTGCAAATGGTTACGCTTTCTAGCATTAGCTTAGTCATCACTTGGCTAATAATTTATTTTGTAACAAGGTGTAGAAGAATGGTTATAAGCATTCGGGGTTTTAAATGAAAATTGGTTGATCATAGAATGTTTATCAACTTAGTATCTCATTTTATTATTACATTCTGGCTCATTAGTTACTCTGAATCTCAACATTGTTGTTTCTGAATGTTCTGGCTCCTGATCTTTAAATTTTACGTTTTCTTTGCCTATCCTCGACACCAGGAGCTAACATCAACGTTCAGTCTGTTTAATTAAATGTACTTTACATATTAAGGGCAATGTGATTAACATTTAGCTGTGTGACCGCACTTTTTCCAGACTCGGAGTCTGCAAAAGATGGATTAAGGGCAATGTGATTAACGATTCATCCGACAACATATCAGATTAGCAGTGTTTCGATACAGTGGAGTTAGAATTTGGGGTGTAGTGGAGGCACAAGAAAGGAGACAGTGACTGAGTAAGGAATCTCATAAGTCAAATAAAGAAAAGATCAGGTATGATAACGCACATTCAAACTAACTTTTTTACCAATGGAAAAGTAGATTTTGCAAATTCGCCACTTTTCCACACTATGTAGTATGAATATAATTACTTGGTTAATTATTTTCCACACATCAAATCCCCTTATTTTCTTTGGTTGTTGAAGGCTCCTCCCTAAGCAAAGGAACTCCAGCACTCCAGACAACACTTGGGGCACTCATCAATTATTCACATACAACTTTTCAAAATGTGCAATCAAGACATTATACTTTTGCTAATTAAACATACTCACTCGCCCATTTAATTCGCCTTCTACAAGACCAGAATTTTCGACCTCACATTAAAATAGTGACAAAAACATGAAGAGAGAGCTCCATATATGTTAAGTACGAGATTCTTTAAAGTGGCGGAACCAGGATTTCGAAACAGTCGGACTAAAACAATAAAACGTTGAATTTTGTAGATTAGTCGGGACTCAAAATCAAGTTTTGTTACTTACGTTTAAGTAAAACTCATAAGTTATATAATAATTTCTTCATTGAATTTCAAAGGTCAGCCAAGACTTTAGCCCATACTAAATCCCCGATTCCGCCCCCGCCCCGCGCGATGTATGATTATAAAAAGCTTACCAAAGGAAGTGATATTTAAATTAATTGGATATTAAGCTCTTGTTTACTTACTAACATGATCATGTCTGTTCAATTATGGTGCATGTTGAAAAAGGAATATGGTGGAGATAGCACGTGCATATGAATTCATTTGTGCTCTGCCAGAGTTTAAATTTATAATACTGAAGGTACAATACAAAAGCCAGATGCCTCACCAACGTACGGATAGAACAGAATAATATAGGAACATGACCAATGTAATGAAGGTTCATGTATGTTATGCACTCCAAATAATTCTATGTAATTCGTATCATTGGAAGAGAGCGGTATCCGCTGCAGCCTATTGGCTCGATTTGGTTGGGGAGGATGAAAATTTGTGCTTTAATGCGGTAAAATTATTCAAGACGAAGATGGGATGTGTGATTGTGGTGAATAATGAAGGTAATGTATGAGCATCAGATGCAAAGAGACAGTAGTGCAGGTGAGCACCTGGTGATGTCTTTAGCTGCAGATTTTGCATTACATGCCTACACATGTGCTCGTGTGCACTCTTTGCTCCGCAGTCTCTCCGGATCGTTCTCAGACTTTGTAAAATGCCTTGGGATCAAAGTCTGGCATGAGAATCAAATAACTTATGAATTACTGGTCCTATCAGTAAAATTAACTTGAAAATCATCGTTAATAGATGAAATCTTAGCTATATAAATGACTTGATGGTGGAATGCTGAGGACAATTGTGAAGTAAATAAATGTATCATATATTTACACATATAAAAATATGATTAATGACAAGTGGCAATGACAAGTGGATAACCTTATCTACCTCACAGAGTGGAGAAGTTGCCACCTAGGACCAAGATGCACTTGCAAAATCTTCCCAAATTTCCCACCTCTCATCACCAAATGCTCCCTCTAATATCTAATTCCATCTTCTGAAAACAACATCCATTCAATTAAAATTTTGAAAAGAAAAACCAAGGAACAGCAAAAGAGAGGATAGCAATGGCCTCTACCTCCGCAGTTTCCATGGCTATGCCAATTACTCCTGTAAGCCATAAGAAGGTGCCAGGCTCTGATGCCTTCTTCAAGCCATTGCCAGTGAGGCCTTCCAAGGCAATGGTGGCATCAAAAGCTTCCGAAAGTTTGAAAGTTAGTGCTTCTTTCAAGGAGAAAGCAATCACAGGATTGACCGCTGCGGCACTGACTGCCTCTATGGTTGTACCAGATGTAGCTGAAGCTGCCTCAGGTGTTTCCCCGTCGCTCAAGAACTTCCTGCTTAGCATTTCTGCTGGTGGAGTTGTTCTGGTTGGTATCATAGGTGTTGTGATTGGTGTTTCCAATTTCGATCCTGTCAAGCGGGGCTGAGCTGCATCTCCGACCTACGTATTCTTTTCTTTTCTTGTACCTCTTCATGTTGAACTCATAACTTTATGTTATATATATGTGTAACTAAGACATTTGTTTATCATAATTCGGCTGAAACATGTATTTTACGGCTTTGTTTTACCAAGACAAATATATACTCGAGTATACAAACTCATAGCATTCAACAGAGTAGGACCAGTCACGTATAACAGAAGAAGAACACTGTGATTTGCTTGAACTGAAGCAGTAAGAAATTACAGAGGCCGTGAAAAATAGCATAGCTTATAACAAAGCCAATGGCTGCAATTGAACTTTGATCAAAATTACAAGTCAGACCAATATTAATAAAGTGGACAGTGTTCAAATTCTGTCTAAAGACAACTCAATATATAGCATATAAATCATAATGTTGTAATGAAACCTCATCATTTGTTGAATGACTTCTAATCAGATGAAAGCTACTAATATTGGTAAATGAATTCAGCGAGATTTTGGAATCAAATCAAGAAGGTATCTAGTTTCAGCAACATGATTGACCTTCTCTGCTTTAACAATGGTTACTTTCAGCCTCTGTTCGTCACCATACAACTCTTCCTTGATTTTGAGCTTCAGTAGGAATTGTGTAAAAAGACCCTTCAACAGATTTTGTGCAAAGCGCTCATCATCCTGCTGTTCATGCTTTAGCAAGTACAACTCCTTCGCTGAACAGCCTACAATCTCTTCACCAGATTCCTGGAAAGCAGTCATCCATGTTAACCCAGAGTGGTCCTGAACTTGGAGCTGGAGAAGGTATCGGTAATCACACTCATCAAATTCTTGATTACATCTGTCACATTGCCATCTCGAGCCTGATCTAGTCACTTTCTTATTACACTGTCTGTCCCCAATCATCAACGGGCAAGCTGTGTAGCAGAAATTGTCAGTCTTAATAAAAGTGATATATGCTTTCACTGTGACCCAATCTGGCTTATCTGATCTACCAAGACCTTCATCCTTAATCTGTGAGAGAGTTTTACGTATCTCATTTCTTGATACTCCAGGCACTATGTCTTTAGATATGGACTGAGAAGCAAGATCTTTTCCCCCCCGATCAAACCACTGTCTCAAGTTCATAGCTTCTGGAGAATCTGGATTTATAAAGAGCTGGCTGGAAGAAATAGTTCCGATGGACTTGCCACTAAAGTCATTAACTTTTCCAGCCTTTACTGCTACAACAGGAAAGAAGCCAGAATCAACCATTTCTTGCAGCTTTTGACCTTCCTTGTTGCAAAATTCACCCCATAGAGTTAATTCCACACTCATCCCAGATTGGTCCTTCAACTTCAGAACTCTTCTCTGAGTTTCCATGCCATTCTTTCTCAAGATTGGCACTGAAGGATTCACAGTAATCACAACACCAATAACATCCAAAATAGAATTATTCTCAGCATTTTCAATTTCACTAATAGGTCGGAAGGAAAACTGCTGTTGTGGTATTGAAGCATCTTCATCGGGACAAAGATCCACAATTGAAGTCGCCTCCAGAAATATCTCCCATTCATTTTTCAGGTGGTTAAAGTTCTTTTGTGCAGGTTTCAAGCTACCTTTTGATATCACATACACTTTCCCCGCCTCAATGGTATCATAAAACCGGTCGACAACAGCGTTAAAGCAGGTAACACGTATTTCTCCCCCATCAGAGTCAAGCAGATCAAAAGAAAAGACCTTACCATCCCCCTTTGCGTTGTTGTAGCGTCGAAGATCTCCTTTAGCAGTAACTCTGGCTTTGATTGCCCATCGACCCTGGTAAGGATTTAAAGCAGCGATAGGAATGATGCGTGCAGGGGCTTCATTCTTCATAATTGTCCCTTGGTTCCTGTAATTTGGAGGTGGTTGGTATGAAGGTTGAACAGTTGGACGGTAGCCCTGTGTATTACCATTTGGAGCACTAGGACCGCAATAATTATTTCTTGTACTTGGAATTGTGCTTTTAGAGGTAAAATTAGGCACCGCTTTCTGAGCTGCTGCATCAGGTTCAGGAATCAACTTTGGGTTCCCTATTATCTCACACTCGGGTATAATTGTTTCCATGTTAAGAATAACA
The DNA here is from genome assembly GCF_001625215.2 of Daucus carota subsp. sativus. NCBI lineage: Eukaryota > Viridiplantae > Streptophyta > Magnoliopsida > Apiales > Apiaceae > Daucus > Daucus carota. The sequence goes on along the minus strand of NC_030388.2, from coordinate 9,913,981 downwards.
ATAATCCTGCAACAATGCATAAATCAACCGAAACTGTAACCTTGTCGACTATTTTTAACTTTCAAAAAATTCTAGAACCACCAAAACTAGAGTCAGTTTCAAAAACTTTAGAAAATCGGTAATTTCAAATCCCAAATTACAGATATAAACACCGTTTCTTCAGTAAAATATCACTATGAATATGATAATACACGTCAACACCAAAAAAAAAGTGAAAGTAAGAAAAGCTTTCCTCTAAAATTAGAACAAGTGACATAGTCAAGAGCCAATGTTGTCATTTGCTACACAAGTCTATTATACATACAATAAATTTCATCCAATTTACTAGATTTCACCTTCAGAATCCTCACTCGATAATTACTGTAAATTCCACAATCATAGAAGTGTTGAAATTGAAAATGTAATACATTTTCATAAATCATCATGCAGTACTAGGCACATCTTTAAGTTTCCAATTAAAATTCCCCACTCCGTGAAAGTAAGTTTCTACACATCCCAAACCCAAGCATATTAGCATCAAATACATAATACGTTTTTATCATCTAGAGTTATATCACATTGCATCAGAACATTACCGCAACAGTTAGTACAGTACAATTGTTTTCAATTAAAAAATCCTCACTCAGCAAAACTAACTTCACATAAACTCCACAAACAAACAGATACAAATAATCACCAATATATAAGCATCAATAATACACAATGCATTATTACTATGCATTACAGTATCACATCGAATCATAAATGTAACCACAAGAATAAGTGTGTGCACATTTCACAATGTCCAAAAACAACAAAGCAAAACAAACACACAAAATCATAGCTAACATTTTAGCTTAATCCTATAAATCAGCTAGCCTTAAAACCAGATAAATTCATTAATCTATCAAGCTTACAAAATTCTAGAGGTTTTACCTCACACACAACAATTCAGTGAGCTACAACAAATCTACCTGGATTTTGAACTTAACTGAATCTACTGAGGTAATTAAATTCTCGAGGTTTCCCAGTACACACAAAAATTCAGCTAGGCATTGTATAATGTAACACGTCTGCAATACCTAGAAAAAGTATTTATCAATCGAGAATATCAATTCATCCTAATTTATAGAAGTTTTCAATTTCTCGAGATTTTACCTCAAATACAAATAATATAACACAATTTCGAGAAAAATATTCTATCGAGGCGAGATTAAAGCGAGTGAAAAATGAACAACGTACTTGCGAGAATGAACACTGTTACAGACATAATCAATCAACTGAACAACAGATCCTGTAACGATTTGTCCGGTTTTGACTCGGTCATTGAGCTGCGTGGCGATCATTGCGTCCTGAGTCAACTCGCCATCGGAGATCACTAAACGGTACCGTTCCTGGTTCGCGATGGTTCTGGCTTTAATGTCTAGGACTTGAACGAGAGGTTTCGCGTTCAAATCTCCGGCGTGAATCGCCGAGATTGCGTTCGCCGTCAAATGTACCGGCATCGCAAAAGTAAGTGTGTGTGTGTGTGTGTGTTTTTTCGGGGGAGGGGGATTGAGGGCAAATTTAAGGGGGGAGCAGACGAAAGAAGTAATGAGATGGCGCGGATTGAGCGAAACCTTTTAGATAAGGTCAAAAAAAATGAGATTTCAAATGGATTACATCGTGGCCGTCGATGGATTGTGATAAACCGAAAACAGAAATAATTATTAAAAAAATACACGATTTTCGCAATATTAAACTAAAATATTATTTTTAAACAAGCCTCTTAACGTCAAATTTAAAGAGTCAAAGCAAAAAAAAAGAGTTTCAGTGAACTCCTAAAAGCTGTTTAAAAATTTAAGAGCATCTTTCACCATCGAAAACCCTTAATTTAAAAGGTGAGTTGGCATACTAAAAATAAAAAAATTTAGTCAACAGCTCGAAAAACTCAACTCTAACCATATCCAGTTGTTGTCTATAATTTTATCAAACCTCATATGGATGGCTAAATTTGTCGAACCTCTACAGGTCTGTAAAAAGATTGCACATCATTTATTACCATATTAAACTGATATATTCTATTTTAACAATCTAAAATATTAATAACATACTATTTTTAAATTATAATCAATCAATATAGTCAATACCATTGAAGCAAAATGTCTTGTCGGTTCAACAAATTTCACATAATGTCTTAGAGCATCTCCAACCATCTAAAACCCTTGGCTAAAAGGTGAGTTGGCATACTTAAAATAAAAAAATTTAGCCAACAGCTCTAAAAACTCAACTCCAACCATGCTCAGCTGTTGTCTATAAATTTAGCCAACCTCCTATGGATGGCTAAATTTGTCGAACCTCTACAGGTCTGTAACAAAATCTGTAGGAGGATTGTACATCATTTATTACCATATTGAATTGATATATTCTATATTAACAATTTAAAATATTAATAACATACTATTTTTTAAATTATAGCCAACCAATATAAGAGCATCTCCAACCATCTAAAGCCCTTGGCTAAAAGGAGTTGGCTTACTTAAAATAAAAAAATTTAGCCAACAGCTCCAAAAACTCAACTCCAACCATGCTCACATGTTGTCTATAAATTTAGCCAACCTCCCATGGATGGCTAAATTTGTCGAACCTCTACAGGTCTGTAAGAAAATCTGTAGGAAGATTGTACATCATTTATTACCATATTGAACTGATATATTCTATTTTAAAATATTAATAACATACCATTTTTAAATTATAGCCAACCAATATAGCCAGTACCATTGAAGCAAAATGTCTTGCAGGTTTACATAATGTCTTACAGGTCCAATTTAGCCAACGCCGTTGGAGATGCTCTAACCAGTACCATTGAAGCAAAATGTCCTACGGGTTCAGCAAATTTTACATAATGTCTTACAGGTCCAATTTAGCCAACGATTATAGCCAACGCCGTTGGAGATGCTCTAAGAGCTCATTATCTGTTATCTCTTACCTCTTACAAAGAGCATCTAGTCGCTCTTAAATTCTATTTATGAATATAATATTAGTTTCCTTCCAACTTTAACTCCAAAAATTCTCTTTTTTTTTCTTTTTTTTCTAATTTTATGAATAAAATATGATTAAGGAGCAAGTATAGAGAGGAGTATTGGAGTTGTCATCTTTTTCAATGTTTTAACTCACTAGAAGCCACATATAATATTATATTTTAAAGAGTGATTTAAGAGCCCATTGGAGATGCTCTAAGGCCAAGAGCATCTACAAGAGTCTCTTAATTGACTCCTAAATATAATGTAAAAAATATAGCTTTTAGAGCATCTCCAATGGTGCTCTTAAACCCTTCTTTAAAAAATAATATAATATATGGCTCCTAATAAGTTAATACATTGAATATCGTGACAACTCCAACGCTACTCTTTATACTTAACTCTTTATTCATATTTTATTATTATTTGAGAGAAAAATTGGAGAGAGACTAAGAGAGGCATGAATAGAATTAGAAGAAAGTGATTATTTTATTCAATGAAAATAAGTTAAGAGCACCTGGATACTCTTTAAAAGAGAGGAGAGAGATGAAACTCTTAAATTTTTAAAGATCTACTAGGAGCCCATTGAAGTTCTAATTTTTCATATCTTCTTAAATTTTGGAGTTAGGAGCTTGTTTGAGGAGCCCATTAAATGAAGATGCTCTTAGTAATTTAGTACAAAGTTAAAGAGCACGAACTCCAACAATGCTCTCTATATTTCTACAATGGAAAGTTAAAGCTGTTGGCGTGTTGGGAAGGTTTCAGAGTGACCCAGGAATCGCTTATTGGAAAGCTGCAAAGAAAGTTCTGAGATACCTAAAGTGAACCAATAATCACATGCTTACGTACAGAAAATCAAATCATCCACAGATGATTGGTTATACTGATTCGGATTTTGCTGGGTGTCCTAATACTAGGCTCTGCACTCTTGGATATACCTTTCTTTTATGTGGAGGTGTCGTTTCATGAAAAAGTCAAAAATCTGAAATGATTTTCGATTCCACCATGATGGCTGAATATGTGGCCTGTTATGAAGCTTTCATTCAAGGAACATGGCTGCGCAACATTGCGTCACAGTTTGGAGACTTAAATTTTATCTCTAAACCATCATCGATATTTTGTGACAATCAAGCTGCGACGTTCTTTTCTAAGCATGACAGGATTACTGATGGTTCAAAACACATGGACCTAAAATACCTTTTGTTAAAGCAAGATGTTAAACAAAAGAAACTTGTCATTGAGTCCATATGCAATGACTTGCAAGTGGCTGACATACTTACAAAAGAACTGCCAATTAAGATCTTTGAAAGGCATGCTGAAAGTTTAGGTATCCTGGACAGTTCCTAAATTACTAATTATGTCGCTTGTTTTTATGTATATGTGCAAGACAATTACCGAGCTCTTAGTATATAACATCTGAAGTTTTTTGTTTCTTCATCATAAAGATGTACACACTTATGTTTAAGATGAATGAAACATTAGGTGACCATTAAGCCATTCTCATTATAACCTGGTTGTGAAAATTGCAGATGTGGTAGTACGTGGAAGTAAGCGTGTTGTACAATAACATGTGCACGCCATGACTCACGCATCTGTTAATCTATCAACTAAGGACTTGAAGAATAACTAATGTCTTTGTGCACATTCATGACCTGTTTCCTATAAGATCAAGTGGGAGATTGTAAGAAAAATTTATATTGTTGTAAGGAATTTACATTTATTCCTTTATTGATTCCTATAAAATATTCTTTCTCATAAAGTGGTCTATAGGAAACTCAAGAGTTGGATAACTTACCTGATTAATTCTGATGGACAATTAATCAAGGAGTAAATAAATAAGATGAGATGGATGGTCCTCTCTCTGTATATATATATATATCCACCTTTTCCATCAAAAGGGTTGGACTTAAGAATCGTGTAAAGGGTAACACATAATAGATGTATATAGAAAATAGAGAGAAACTCATATAGTGTTATTTTTATTGATTCTTACATGATGGTTCTTTTAATGATTCTTACACTTCCTCCCTGTAATGTATTGCTCCCTGGAGTGCAGTCCGCCCATTGATCTTTTTGGAGGTTCCAATTTGAACCTGCAAGAATAAGCATCCCTGTAGAGGTTTCATCACCAAACTAAATAGCTAGATGAAGAAGGGTTTTACGATTGGGAACATCAGTGCGATCAATCACAGCTGATATCGCATCAGCATTTGCTTCTTCAGCCTGTTAAACTAATTCCGTAATTCGTTGTGAATTTCAGCTGGATTACAAAGCAAAAAGGCCTGCAACTATTTTCTTAAGACCAACATGATCTTTTTCTGTAACGGCTTTGTAGAAAGGACAGTGGGCATATTTTTAAATAGAAATTGCGGCCATGCCTGATATACAAACACCGGAAGCACTAATTCATAAAAAATAAAAAGTCCAGTCCCCAGTTCAATCAGCTGTATATTCCTGCATTTTGCAAACAAAAAAAACACTATATATTCCTGCAATGAAAGGCTAAAACAAAACGTATCCTCCCAAATCAAGAAACAATGGTACACAACAATGTATCAATTCAACCCAATAAAACCAACAACTGAATCTTTTAGATCACATAAAATGCTCTCACAAAAAAAATCACATTTCTGCTTAGGCACCAAATATAATTGACCAGTAAACTAAAAATACCAAATTCATCAAACACCCATTCAATACAAGATAGCGACAGTAACTAAGCATATTAACAAACACAGATTGTCAGTCAAAACTGGTGATTCCTTTACGAACAAAATTTGTAAATTACAAATAAAATAACTTTTGTAATAGAAATATAATTCGTTATTACTTGCATTAAAAATTTGGACCCTCCCCCCATTAGAAGAAGGTCTGGGTCGCCTTAAACATAAACAAAAGATATGTAGTTAGTACTTAAGTTCTTTCCTATTCAAATTTCGTCTGCTTCCTTTAATTTCTGATTTGCATATGTTTCTGCATCTTTCATCGCTTCTTCCACATTTGAAATATGGGATCTCTGTCCTTGAGCAAGACCACCTTTCCCTCCACCTCCCTTCCCATGTAATGGCTTCAAAGCTAATCTTCAAACGCTCCAAAACCTTCAACTTTTTGCTCCTTGCACTTTTATCTGGAACCCTAGCACTGTAGCACATACCAAACTCTTTTTTTCACCTGTGATAAAAACCATTACTGCAATTCCCTTCTGCTCTATAACCTGAACAACTGCTTCACGGATTGCAGCATTGTCTGAACCAACACTGACACGTGCGATACAATAACCATTTCCTACAGAGCAAGCAGTTTCCGCCTTTTCAGCTACATCTTTAATTGCCTTCTTTATATTCTCCTGCAGTCTCCTTTTTCACTTTTATCACTAGTTCTTTATTGCAGAAATTTTGGCCTTCAGATCAGTTTTCTTGACTAATGCAATAGACGCAGATACCATGCGCCCATTTAACAATGTCAATTTATGTTCCAGCAGGCCCCCATCTGCTTTAGATGCTCGTTCACTTCTGTCTTAAGTGTGTAGCCAGCTGTAGGGCCTTGTTAGCAGAACCTCTGGTAACAGAGGTGACCCGACGGATTCCCTCTGCAATCCCTTCCTCTGATAGAAGCACAAATGCCTTAGCTTCTCTTGTATTTGATATGTGAGTTGCACCAAAAGGCTCCACGAATGTCGATGACCACATTTTATCTTCAGGATTAGCTAAAAGGTCTTCCACCTCTCTACCAATTGAGACAATTTGAACTGAATCAGGATAGACTTCTCCAAAAACAGATCGTAAACCGTTAACACATAGGGCATCGGAAAGGCTTGCCTTCTCTGAATAGGCATCAAGTTCAGCTTTAATATGCTCATTGACAGCTTGCCATGAGAAAAATCAACTCTGAATTTTTCAGGGAAAACAATGGATCCCTTTTGCTCAACATGATTACCAAGCAGTTCCCTAAAAGCAAAGTTCAACATCTGCGTACAAGTATGGTTTGGAGCAATGAGCTAACGCTTGACGTAGTAAACCTTACAGTTGACCCTAGCACCCACAGAGAATCTGTCGCTATCTTTTGTAAACTGGCTGATATGAGTAATAAATCCTCCGAAATTGAACATTTGAAGCTTCGAATGTTCCAAAGGGGCCTTCAAGTACTCCTGTATCGTATATCTAGCCTACTTGTTTAGCATATAATATTGTTGATTATGGAAGTATACCAATTTCATCCCCAGTAGTAATATTTTCCAAGAACTCGCTGTGTGCAAATAGCCCACTCCATGATGCAATTGCAAACACATAAAAAAAAAACATATGCATCCTTAAATCAATAGCATAGAGGAGTTCTTAAATCTGAACTTCATACTTAAATTACTCCGTTTCATCACAAAATCATATATACTAATAGAAATTTTCATTCCACCTACCAGTTAATTGTTACTCAAAGTCGATGTTGGACAAATAACTAAACACATAGCTAACAATATCCTAACACATTACGAAAAACAGACAACATAAACAGCAAGTATATAACATCATAACTCCTATACTTCCTTGCTACCTCCATCTCCCTGAGATGACACGGGAGCCAGATTGGCAAGAGCCTCCTTGAATTCCTTCAATTTGTTGTAGCAGGACTTTTGAGCAACTTCCAAAGATTGTGCAGTTTCTAGATAGGAAGAGAGTCGCTTATTCGAGTCTTTGAAATCCTTCCTAACCTCATTCATATGCTTTTTGCGTTTCTCTTGTAGCTTTTGACTTTCCACAATTATATAGACCGATCCGGCTATAGCTACCAGCGGACAAAGATTCCATAGGTACGAGTACGACTAGAAGAATTTGAGAAAATAAAACACAAATAAATAGATACCAATCTATTTAGCAAAAAGATAAATCATAATCCAACATCAACTCAACGACAAACCTAGTATATCTTAATACTTCAACAACAACAAACACACACAGGAGAGGGAGAGGGAGAGAAAGAGAGAGAGAGGGGGAGAGAGGGACAGGGAGAGGGAGAGGGGGGGGGAGAGAGAGAGAGAGAGAGAGAGAGAGAGAGAGAGAGAGAGAGGGAGAGAGGGAGAGATTCCAAATTTCAAAAATTAGGGCAAAAATTATCAAATTACAGAAGGGTCCTGTTCCCTGACATGTGGTTGTCAGGGAACGTTTATTTGACAACCTACTCCCCAGCCGTTGGATCGACGATCCAACGGCTGGGACAAAAGATTCAGTTTTTAAGTGTCCGCGCTTAAAAACCGCGGACACTAGGTCTTTCCGCGTGTTTCTCCCGCGGACACATGATGTGCTAGAAAATGATTACCTTTTAAATCGCAAGCGCACGATCACCGTTTTAATATTTATGATTCGTCCACAGAGATTAAAATTATTTTCGCAACCTATTATGATCAACCTAGGCGAATTAGAACAAATAATATTTGGAGAGAGTTTTGATTTTTTTAAAATCAACAAAAAGAAAATAAAAAAAATAATAAATAAAACGAAAAAGAAAACAAAAGAAAATGAAAATCTAAACAGAAGTGAAGTTGAAAATGGGGTACAGTGTGAACGCGGAAAACGAAATCGAAACCGAGAAACAGTAATACAAGCGGGCAGCAGATTAATAATAAAACTAAAAAGGAAAAAGAAAATAAACGAAAGCAGTGCGCCGTAAGGAAAGAAAAAAAAAACAGAACGGTCACATAAGAAATCAACCAGCTACGCGCCGTCGCAAATCCATCAAAAGCTAACTACCGGAATCTATGGAAGTGCCCGGAATAGCTTAAATCTCGCCGGAAAATTGATTTGACCGGAAAATCTAGCCATTCCAAATATTTCTAATCAAACCCCACTAACCTCTAAACCAAATTTGACACCAAATTTTACACTAAATAGCCCCTAAACTACCCATTTTTTGATCAAAACAAGATCCAAATCAAACCAAATCAACTCTAAACTACACCAAATTTCAAATCTAGTCTAAACATAATATTTCCAACATGAACCCACTAACCTCAACTCAAAATCATAAAATAAAATTTACACTAAAAAGCCCCTAAAAATACCAAAACCAAGAACAAGAACAATACCAAATCATACCAAACTAACTCCAAATCCAACAAAACTTCAAAACTAGCTTATCTACCATGTCTCTAACAAAACCCCATCAAACTACAAGCTAAAATCAAAATCTAGAATACTAAACCATTGAACCCACTAATAATATTGAGAATTAAAAGGGGCTCAATTTAAATACTAAAAAATGCAAGCTTAAAACATATAATTAGGCTCCTTCCAATCTACAAACAAATTTGAACCTTTTGTAGTTAGAGGAAGATTTCATAGCCAAAGTAAACATAAAGAGCAAGAATGTAAGAACAAAAGATAAAACTTTGCATTAAAATATTAAAGTGTTTACAAATGTAGTATGAAAATGAGAGAACAAAAGAAGATCTAGCACTATACTACCTACCAACTAGGAAAAAACTAGGTTAAAAAGATTATGATTACAAGTAAAGAGATGGGGGATTTATAGCTAAAGATTTAGGGTTTAGGGGTAGGGTGGCTAAATCTAATCCATCCATGTGGGATGTGTGTTGGGTAGATCATAGCCTTCCATGTGTCCCCTTACTTGCCAACTTTCTTTGATTTTCTTCTTTTCTTTTCTTTTTCTCCCTTTTTCTTGCATTTTCTCTTCTTTCTTTATTTATCTACAATTTCCTGAAATAAAATAAATAAGCGATTAATACTACGAAAATAAACAAAAAATAGGCACTTAAATATGCAAAAATATGGACTAATCAAACTTCCCCATACCTATCTTTTGCTCGTCCTCGAGTAAAAATCAAAAGAAAAGAAATAAACTAAGAAAACTAAATGCGATTCCTAGGCTCCTTTTCGTAGGCGTGACGGGTGATTTTAGGTTAACCAACCCGTTAAACTCGTAGACGATCTCTACAAGAGGAGTTTTGTCTCCTAAGGGTTTACAGAAGATATACCCATAAAATCTTCGAGACATTCTAGCAAGTGTCTACTCGACTCTACTCTAATTTCGTTGGTGTTAACAAAAAGCGTTTTTAAGGAAAATACGACTTAAAGACTCATCTACTAATAATCAAGATACAGTTGTCTCTAATCTACTTGCATCGATACAAAGATTTACTAGAAATCCAAGGAGTGTAAGTAATTTAAGGCCTTTGATGGATCCTAATTGTCTAAGAACATTTTCTCTTTTTCAACCAATTTTGAACTGACCCAATCTCCATCGAAACAAATATCTAGCCAAACTTCACAAACTCTTATTCTTCTCTCTCTTCTTTTTTTCTTTTTTCTTTTTTTTTTTTTTTTTTTGCATTGACTTTATTTTGTCCGTTTTCTTAGGCAAACAGTGTTACCCATGTAGCGAGCTTTGGGTCAGTGACTCCCAAACCAAACGGTCTTAGGGCACTAGGTTTTGAAATCCCCCTACGGACTTAATTGCTCGAGTAACAAAGGCCACAAAACGAGACTAGCCAATCTACTTTTGCCCATTTATCTAAAGATTTTATCTATAAAGAACAATGGGTATTGAAGTAGTTATTCCTTTTCTTTTTCTATCTCTTTTTTTTTCTATTTTTTTTTATTCGCAAAGGTTCGATTCGACATTGTTTCAACATGTGGGTTCTCTCTCAGGTATCGAATAATATCACTAGACAATCTCTCCATCAAAGGTCTCGTGCAAAGTGTGTGCCATCTTGGAATTTAGAGTATAAATTGGTCGATACAAGCTTCAAAAAGACAACCTTACTCAACTACGTTCAAATTATCTAAAAGACACTACATATATATACTTTTCGAAAATATGCTAAACACCAACTACTCCTAAAGTTCGAGTGAGGGAAAGACAAATTAGCTAAAAGTATCTCTATTTTTGGATTTTTCTAATTTTTTTTCATTTTTAGGATTTTTCATTTTTTTAAGAATTACACTAAATCCCTCCCCATACCTAAATCATGCATTGTCCTCAATGTATGCAAAAGAGAAAACTGAAATGAGAGAGTAAAGAGAAAAATACCTGAAATGGATATGAAGGGGATTTTTATTAACGAACGAAACACTTAAACAAACCACACACGCACACATTTCCTTCCCCATACCTGAACTTCACGGGGGAAGGTTCGAAGATGGAAACAAGTCAGCCAATTCCGGAAGGAAATATGGGAGGAAGCTTCGAGAAAGAGTCAAAATGTGTGCGAAAATTTCTAGGTACAAAGACTTTCTCAAGCATGTGACCATCGTTCATCCCTATAGGACAAGTGTCATTAATGTTCTTCCTAAACCAACTTAATGCTTCTTTATTATCAAGCAAATTAGAGATTATGCAATTTTGGTCATAGGATAAATCACTAGGAACGATGTAAGAAACGACGTCATCCTTCCCTAAGGCGCTATGCGAATAATGGAACAATGAGTCAAATGTAGGTGATTCACCTACGTGACTCTCTAAATTGGGCCTAGGGTCAACACGAACAATCTCGGGCGGAGTTTCCCATTTTGAACAAATGTCGTTCAATTCTCCTAACAACTCCTCCGAGGTCAAATCTTTCAACGACTCATGATATTCCCTATTGTTCTCGTTGTTGACTTTGAAATCCTCGTTAAGAAGAGACTCAATTTCACTATCCTCGAAACTCGACCATGTGACAAACTTGTTGACCACATTAACCCCTACAGGTTGCTCATAAAGCTCATTGGGTTCTTTTCCTACATTGAAAATGTTTAAGTCTATGGTCATATTTCCAAAAGTGAGCTTCATTGAACCATTCCTACAATTGATTAAGGCATTGGATGTAGCAAGAAAAGGCCGTCCTAAAATGATAGGAATTTGGTTCTTAGGATTCGAGACGGGTTGAGTCTCGAGAACAACAAAGTCAACGGGAAAGATAAAATCACCGATTTTTATCAACACGTCCTCAATAATCCCCTTTGGCATTTTAATGGAACGATCGGCAAGTTGAAGGGTCATATTGGTGGTCTTGAGATCCCCTAATCCTAGGGCTTGATAGACCGAGAAAGGAAGAAGATTCACACTCGCTCCTAAATCAAGTAAAGCTTTATCCACAAATTTATCGCCTATGACACAAGAAATTGTAGGACAACCGGGGTCCTTATATTTCACGGGAATTTGATTCGAGAGAATCGAGCTAACTTGAGAGGTCAAAAAGGCTTTCTTTGGAACATGAGTAGTTCTCTTATGGGTACACAAATCTTTTAGACACTTGGCATAGGAAGGAACTTGTTGAATGGCATCTAAAAGAGGAATGTTTATCTTGACTTGTTTGAAAACCTCTAGAATTTGTTCCATTTGGGCCGATTGTTTAGGAGGAATGAGTCTTTGTGGGTAAGGAACCCTTGGCTTGTAAACTTCTTCGTTGGGCTTTTGAGAAATGGGCCCAGGACTAGGTTCACTCATAGACTCACGGATTCTAGAACATTCGGGCTTATCAAAAATAGTGCTAGACAAGGAAGGGTTCGATTTAGGCATCGATTTCTCATTTTCATTAACGTTCTCACCAACTTTGTTATCCACTTGATTTCCCGACCTTAGAGAGATGATCGCATTAACATTCTCGTGAGGTCTTTGATTGAGAGGAAACTTAGGATTGACCTCGGGTTGACTTGGCAACTTGTTCTTCTCTCGCTCACACAACGCGCTAGTTAATTGACTCAATTGGGCCTCTAACTTAGACACGGCTTGCACATTAGAATGCAAAATTTGCCTATCTTGGGTTAGGGTTGTCATGAAAGTATGTTGAGATTGAGTCAAATTAGTTTGTGATTTAACTAAGGCTTCCAAACTCTTTTCTAAGGAATTGAGGCGTTTATCCGAATCATTGAAACCGGGAGGATTCAAAGGAGTTTGAATTGGGTTATGACATGAATTTGGACCTTGATTTGGGTAAGAGTTTGGGTTGGGCCTTTGTTGAAAATTTTGTTGAGGAGTTGGAAAAGAATTTGGCCCTTGATTAATTTGAAAATTGGGTTGAGGAACTTGACAATTTTGACCTTGGGTCCATGAGAAATTTGGGTGATTTCTCCAACCCGGATTGTACGTGGGTGAAAATGCATCATTCCTAGAATTTTGGAACATCGCATTTACTTGTTCAAGTTCGTGCGAAGGTTGGGTTCCGGGATTTTGAAAATTGTAATTAGGGAGCATCGACATTTGTGGGGGAGATTTGCTAGTTTCTAAAGCTTCGAGTCTCCTAGTTAGGGTAGCTAATTTGGCATCGGTTGCCACATTATTTCCTATCGAGTGCAAACCCCTAGAGCTAGACGACTCGATCGACTTTTTGGGCTCCCTAGTTGACTCCCACATCATAGTCTTTTCCGCTAAATCCTCAAAAAATTCTCACCCTTGGTCTTCATCTTTCTCCATGAATTTACCTTGGCACATAGACTCTAATAACGCAGTGGTTTGACTATCTAAGGCCTCGTAAACTATTTTGCAAAGTCTCCATTTTTCTATTCCGTGGTGGGGGCATTGTGAGAGAAGATTTTTGAAGCGGTCAAAGAAAATCCAAAAAGACTCGTTTTCCTTTTGATGAAATTGATTTATTTCATTTGTAATTCGAGTAGTCTTATGATTTGGAAAATACTTTTTAAGAAATACCACAACGAACCCCTCCCACGTGGAGATAGAATTAACGGGAAGACTATATAGCCATTTCTTAGCATTTTCCTTAAGCGCAAAGTTAATGAGCCTAAGTCTAATTGAATCTTCCGTTAATTGGTGGAGCTTTTGGAGGGAACAAACTTCCTCGAACTCTTGAATAAAAAGATAAGGATCCTCACCCTCACTCCCGGTAAATTTAGGTAACATGCTAATGTGGTGAGCTTTGATTTCAAAATTGTTCCCATTTACGGGAGGAAGGGTGATGCACGAAGGTTGACTTGAACGAGATGGATAACAACGATCTTTGAGTGAAAGGGCCATGTTAACTATCGGTTCTTGAACTTCTAGGGTTTCGGAATCCGAAGAGGACGAGGGAATCTCGATGATCGGTCTAATTAATCTAGACGATTCGTTCCCAACCCAAGTAGTTCGCATAAACTAGATAGTAAACACGTAGCAGATAAGTGCGAGAAATTAAATCACACAAAAGAAAGGGTGTAAAAGAGAAAGAAAAACCTAAATCTAGGGTTCCCTAAAAAAATGAACTAGACCTTGCTCCTAACGTTAAGGACCACCAAAAACTCGATAAATCCAAAATTATTCGGACCGGTCTGGCCAGTTTGGAGCAGGCATTGCCAAGAGGCCAATCTCCGCGCTTAGACACCAAACCTTAATCGGCCAGGTAAGCTTTCGCTTGCCTTAGACACCGAAAAGTCGGAATAATTAAAGATTACCTCGTCTTTTAGGTACCTTCCTAGTTGAGCGCGAAATCCTAGGGGCTAACGTCTAATTCAATTTTATTAAAAGGCTAGGGAATGCAAAATGAAGAATTAAGTCGTTGTGGGCCAAGGAAAGAGTGATGAAATCCCTTCCCTTATCTTGTGAGTGGGTTTTGCCCTTAAGATTTATTTAAAATGATGCACCACACAACGAGATAATTAAAGCGATAAACAACTATGGATGCTCTAAACTACGTGTTTTAATCTAGAGAAAAGAAGGAAATTAACGCACCTTAGGGTCCTCCAGCGATCACCACAATTAAAGGTACGAAAATTTAAAAACAAAAATTAAAATCTAAATGATGTGCCCTAAGTGTAAAAATGCATGATGCAACACATATTTAATTCTAACTACTATTTTTGGATTTTAAATTTTAAATTTGTTTGTGTTTTTTTTTTTTAATTTTCAAATTTGTTTGTGATTTTCTAAATAGAGACGAAAAAGTGGGGAGATACGGTTACCAAAGCAAGCTTCCCGAATTCCAAGCGAAATCCGTCCACTCTAGTCCATGATTCCCGAATACTCCTCGAAATAAAAACAAAAAAGTGAGAAACAAACTAATCCGAAAGATTAAAAATAAAGGTGCGAAAAATTAATTTTAATCCCCAGCAGCGGCGCCAAAAACTTGATGTGCTAGAAAATGATTACCTTTTAAATCGCAAGCGCACGATCACCGTTTTAATATTTATGATTCGTCCACAGAGATTAAAATTATTTTCGCAACCTATTATGATCAACCTAGGCGAATTAGAACAAATAATATTTGGAGAGAGTTTTGATTTTTTTAAAATCAACAAAAAGAAAATAAAAAAAATAATAAATAAAACGAAAAAGAAAACAAAAGAAAATGAAAATCTAAACAGAAGTGAAGTTGAAAATGGGGTACAGTGTGAACGCGGAAAACGAAATCGAAACCGAGAAACAGTAATACAAGCGGGCAGCAGATTAATAATAAAACTAAAAAGGAAAAAGAAAATAAACGAAAGCAGTGCGCCGTAAGGAAAGAAAAAAAAAACAGAACGGTCACATAAGAAATCAACCAGCTACGCGCCGTCGCAAATCCATCAAAAGCTAACTACCGGAATCTATGGAAGTGCCCGGAATAGCTTAAATCTCGCCGGAAAATTGATTTGACCGGAAAATCTAGCCATTCCAAATATTTCTAATCAAACCCCACTAACCTCTAAACCAAATTTGACACCAAATTTTACACTAAATAGCCCCTAAACTACCCATTTTTTGATCAAAACAAGATCCAAATCAAACCAAATCAACTCTAAACTACACCAAATTTCAAATCTAGTCTAAACATAATATTTCCAACATGAACCCACTAACCTCAACTCAAAATCATAAAATAAAATTTACACTAAAAAGCCCCTAAAAATACCAAAACCAAGAACAAGAACAATACCAAATCATACCAAACTAACTCCAAATCCAACAAAACTTCAAAACTAGCTTATCTACCATGTCTCTAACAAAACCCCATCAAACTACAAGCTAAAATCAAAATCTAGAATACTAAACCATTGAACCCACTAATAATATTGAGAATTAAAAGGGGCTCAATTTAAATACTAAAAAATGCAAGCTTAAAACATATAATTAGGCTCCTTCCAATCTACAAACAAATTTGAACCTTTTGTAGTTAGAGGAAGATTTCATAGCCAAAGTAAACATAAAGAACAAGAATGTAAGAACAAAAGATAAAACTTTGCATTAAAATATTAAAGTGTTTACAAATGTAGTATGAAAATGAGAGAACAAAAGAAGATCTAGCACTATACTACCTACCAACTAGGAAAAAACTAGGTTAAAAAGATTATGATTACAAGTAAAGAGATGGGGGATTTATAGCTAAAGATTTAGGGTTTAGGGGTAGGGTGGCTAAATCTAATCCATCCATGTGGGATGTGTGTTGGGTAGATCATAGCCTTCCATGTGTCCCCTTACTTGCCAACTTTCTTTGATTTTCTTCTTTTCTTTTCTTTTTCTCCCTTTTTCTTGCATTTTCTCTTCTTTCTTTATTTATCTACAATTTCCTGAAATAAAATAAATAAGCGATTAATACTACGAAAATAAACAAAAAATAGGCACTTAAATATGCAAAAATATGGACTAATCAACACACATGCCTATCCGCGGTTAATAACAGCGGACAACACAGACTGTGAAAACCCTAAGTGTCTACTTCTAAAAAAATATGAAATTATACTCTCTTTTTTTTGAATTTATGGATTTAGATGATTATTATGATTAAACTAATTTTGTTTTGAATAAATAACAATTAACTTTATTTTATATTATATGTTTAGAATTCTTTGTTTATATATTTTTAATAGTTAGTAGATTATTATTAAAATTATCATTATTACCTATACATTCTAATCTTAGTATTTTATCATAAATTTAATTGTTATTTTTTTAAATTTTTTTATTGATTGACTAATTTTTTTGTGAATAGTTAATATATAATTTTTATTCTTGTCACATATTATATATTATAAGTATTATTTATTTTTGTGTTATATAAAATATATCTAAATTTAATTTATTTAACAAAAATATAAAATGCTACTTAGACAATGTATGTTTTTAGACGTTTATGCTAAATATTTTTGTATTTTCTCAATCCTTCTTGCTTTCTAGCTGCATGGTTTGCTGTTTATATTGTTTTTTTCTTTTACTTTAACAAGCTTGTGTAATGTTGTAAAAGATTTTGTGGTTAGGGTGATATTTATGTACTTAAAGAGAATATATAATAAATATTATTCTCTTTTATGTGGTATATATAACACATAAATATTATTCTCTGTAAAATATATAAATATTATTCTTTTTATTGGATATATATACCACATAAATATTATTCTCTTTTAAATTAATTTAAAACTTAAAACAAGAAAAACGTCTAAAAAACATACATTGTCTAAGTAGCATTTTATATTTTTGTTAAATAAATTAAATTTAGATATATTTTATATAACACAAAAAATAAATAATACTTATAATATATAATATGTGACAAGAATAAAAATTATATATTAACTATTCACAAAAAAATTAGTCAATCAATAAAAAAATTTAAAAAAATAACAATTAAATTTATGATAAAATACTAAGATTAGAATGTATAGGTAATAATGATAATTTTAATAATAATCTACTAACTATTAAAAATATATAAACAAAGAATTCTAAACATATAATATAAAATAAAGTTAATTGTTATTTATTCAAAACAAAATTAGTTTAATCATAATAATCATCTAAATCCATAAATTCAAAAAAAAAAGAGTATAATTTCATATTTTTTTAGAAGTAGACACTTAGGGTTTTCACAGTCTGTGTTGTCCGCTGTTATTAACCGCGGATAGGCATGTGTGTCCGCGGGAGAAACACGCGGAAAGACCTAGTGTCCGCGGTTTTTAAGCGCGGACACTTAAAAACTGAATCTTTTGTCCCAGCCGTTGGATCGTCGATCCAACGGCTGGGGAGTAGGTTGTCAAATAAACATTCCCTGACAACCGCATGTCAGGGAACAGGACCCATTACAGAATTCAAATTTCGTATATACAGAGATGCAAAAAAACTAAAACAAGACAAATAGTGATAAGATAGTGTTTTATAGTACCATTTAAAACATGGATGGATTGACGATGAGAGTGAGAGAAACACTAAGCTGCCGTGGGAAAAACTTGACGCAGTGATGAAGAGTGGCTTGAGAATAAACGAAGCTTACAGGTGGTTTTTATTTACTTTGACTTGACTGTAGTTCGGGATTTTATTATTTATATAGAAGTCTAGTTTGGCTGATAGGATTAGAGCATCTCCAAGAGCCTCCTTGTTGACTCCTAAATATAATATAAAAAATGTGGCTCTTAGTAATTTAGGACAAAGTTAAGAGTGTAAACTCCAACAATACTCTCTACATCTCTTCTCTATTTCATATTTTATTTATATATTGGGCTCCACTATAACAAAAGAGAAGGAAAGATGGAGGTTGATTGGAGGGAAGGATTTTTTTATTGTGAAAAAATAAGTTAGGAGCCATGTGGTGGCTCTTAACTTTGAGGAGAGAGGAGAGAGAAACAAAAGGCTCTTAAGATTTAAGAGCCATTTAAGAGTCTCTTGGAGCAACATTTTGCTTCTCCCTTCTCAAATCTCAAGTTAGGAGCCTAAATGAAGAGCATCTTGGAGATGCTCTTAGGATTTAGATTTCTGCATGAAAAAGAAGTTACAGTGAGAACTCTATAAATTAATAATGTCGGGACCGGAGAAATTTATTAATTTAGAGAATTATTAATTAATCGATAAATTAATAATTATTAATTTAAAGAGTTTTAACTTCATATACTGTACATATCAAACAAAAGGGCAAATTAGTCTATGACTCTTAGAATTATATTGCAGCGAATCTTGAGACTCAACGTAAATTAGTAACTACTGTGTTTATATGTATTGAAAATCAATAATGACTTTTGAAGTATTGTCCCGTAAATATAAATAAGAGGAATATATGTGTTCGATGTACAATATTCTTAAGCAAGTTTCCATGAATTATTAATTTATAATTTTTTTGGGACCGAAAATTATAAAGGGATCTCCCGAAAAATTATCATCTTATTATTTTATCGAGTTTTTCAATATTTTTATTGGCCCAAGTCGGGACCGGACAAATTTATTATTTTAAAGAGTTTATTAATTTACCGAGTATTAATTTAAAGAGTTTCTGCTGTATATCGAACTAAGCTTATACAAGCTGGGTGTTACCCCGTTACAAAATACTTATTAAATACTCTTTTCCTCCTAATTTATTTATTTTGTTTGAATTTTTTATTAAATTAATCAAATTTTGATTGGTAATTAATAATTATTGTTAGATGATCTTGAACATTGAAAATATATATTTTAAAGTAGAATAGATGTAGATTCTAATAATAAATTTTTTATAATCTTTTATAATTATTTTATATATGAGGGATCGAGTTTAATTAATAAAAGAATTGCTAAAAAAGAAATATAAGATAATATAAGAAGATATACGCCCCCACCTAGATTTGATACCTTACCCCTGCAAAGAAACTCAAAATACCAACTCGCTAATTCGATTCGGTTTTAAATTTTGATTTTCGGTAAAAATCAAATTGTTTATTTCAGTTCAGTTTTCGATAGAGATTTTTTTCAAAATTTCAGTTCGTTTAACTGAAAAAAAATTGGTTTTAATGAATGCACCATCCTATACTTAATGGTATTAAAGAGAGACTAACGAAAGCACTTTGCACTATTTTTATTACTTTAGCATGCATTCTGCTAGTTTCTTAGTTGAGGTAATACAACCCGTGTTGTAAAAAAATAGAATCGGACTTAGTCGGTGTTTTCACCGTCCAACGATTAATCGGATAATCGGATATAATATTACTTTAGCCAGGGCCGTTCCGTGTTATATACGGGCCCCGGGCGAAATGAAAAAAATGGGCCCTCGATTTTTTTCTTCATTAATCCTATATGATAACGCGAATTAAAATTACAAAAAATATGATATCTTATCAATGATAACGTAACTAATATTTAGCAAAATAAGCGAAAAACAGGCCTTACTTGTATTAGGATCCTATTAGAAATTGATAATTGCACAAATAACACATACTAAAATTCACAACGAGACAAGTAAAAGGACACATTTATAACAATTTTGATTTTTATATAAAATACATTAACATATATTATTAAAATATCTAAATTTTGGGCCCCTTTGAAGGTATGGGCCCTGGGCGGTCGCCCTCTTTGCCCTCCCTCTGGGCCGGGCCTGACTTTAGCATGCATTCTGCTAGTTTCTTAGTTGAGGTAATACAACCCGTGTTGTAAAAAAATAGAATCGGACTTAGTCGGTGTTTTCACCGTCCAACGATTAATCGGATAATCGGATATTAATCAGAGTGATTAATCTAATCAATTTAATATTATTTTTTAATTTTATATATATATATATATATATATATATATATATATATATATATATATATATATATATATATATAGAGTTAAGTTCAATGTAGTCCACATATTTATTGTAGTACCGTAGACCATGTATGTTCTGCAACTATAGAATGACATAAAAACATTGCAAAATGTATGAAACTTGTTATTTTATGAAAAACATTCTATAAATATCACTATTTCATTAAAAATACTGAAAATCATTTATGTTCGACAAGTAGAACACATATGTCTGTAATATGTAAATATGTTCTGCAAACTTAACATGTTTTGCAGAATATTGTGTTTTTCACTATTTAACTTGTAGAATGTTTAGGATTGTTAAAACTTTTAACAAAATAATGATGTTTATAAAACATGATTTGCAAAATAACACATTTTGCAATGTTTTTATGTCATTCTATAGTTGCAGAACATACGTGGTCTACGGTACTACAGTAAATATGTGGACTACATAGAACTTTGTTCATATATATTAATATAATTATATAGAATATAAATTTATAGTCATATAAGATCAAAAAATTAATGATTATTATAACACAAAACATGCTTTTATATACATATACAACTTAAATTTGATTGAATCTGTTTAAAAAGATATAATAAATTTATGTAATTAAAGTTTATGAGCTAATATTGAAAAAGTCAAAAGCAATAAAAACAACTTTAATTTCCTTTTTGTCATTTCCTTACCTTTTGTTTTATTTATTTAAAATTAAATTTAAAATTTATATTTTTTTTTACTTCCTATTTTTAATTTTTTTTAAATTCACCTGTCAAAAACTTTTTCCAATTAATCACGACTTTTGACCGATTAATCCCAATTTTACCCGATTTTCAAAAAAACAATTTTTTCACGGGTTAACACTTAATCGAAACGATGACCAACCGAACAACGATTAATCCCGATTATCGCGAGTTTGAGAACAGTAAGTACACCAACCTCATACTTAGGTACACAACTTGCTATTCAGTCCAAGATATATAGAAAGAAAAACCACTTTCCAAGTGCAAGCCTCGCATCTAACTACCGAAACAAGTTCCCTGAACCTTTACTCTTTAGGTATTATCTTGGCAGGGCAATAATTACTACATGGTTGCTGCTCTGCTATTCAACAGAATTACTTTCAAACCCAGCTCCATGTAGGTTCTAATAAAAAATCAATCTAGGTAAAAATAAGATATACCCCCAATAAGTCATTAACAAAAAGGGCGTTTCACAGATAATAGTTGCATTAAAATAAATCAAAGGCAACTGAAAACATATCCTGGCAAGTACTAGGTATGAGATACCAAACAAAATATTCCCACAGATTAACAGAACTGGCAGGCAAAAGAAAACTAAAATCCGCTGTTGCAAGTAAATAACAGTTTATCAAAGATTCAAGTCTTGCATGATAAATATTTTAAGCAACTGGGATCTGGCCGGGCATGGGTGAAGCACCAAGATCGATATCAGCTGCTGGCAGCATGGTGGTGGCAATAGGTTGACGATATTCCTCATCCTCTTTAGGGGGGTGAATTGTCACCAGATCGGGAAGAGGTGTCATTGGTCCTTGCTTTCCTTTAGGATCCCATGCGAGCATTATCTTAACTTTAATACCAAGGACCCCCTAAATTGAAATCCACACCAATTACAAGGAAATTACTATAAGATGCTAATTTTTAATATATCAAACAATTTCTATTGTATGCTGCTACATTGGCATGCCTCTTCACAAAACAACATCAATTAACATTAATGAGACACACCTGTCTAAGAAGCACGTGTCTAACGGCTGAGTCGATGTACTCCTTCACTGGCTGACCGGAAGAGATCATGTACCCATCCTTAAACTTCATGGACTTGGCACGCTGAGCCCTCAACTTTCCACTAACAATGACCTAGTAAATACAACAGAAAACATATAAATGCACAACCACAAAACACATTACATCGTATGACATGATAAGGACTGGCAATTAGACACACACACCTCACAGCCCTTGGCTCCACTCTCCATGATGAATCTCAGAACACCATAGCAGGCCCTGATATTAATTGATTACAACATTAGTTACATGACACATATATATAAATTATCCAGGAACCAAACTTGAACAACAAAATTTGGAGAAAAATGATAATTTCAACAGAGTGCCAAAATATCCACCTGTCATATGACTAGTTTTTAAAATAACTCGTCAAATACTATTTAAGGAGTCATAACTTAAAAGCAAAAACAGTACTAGAAAGAAATTTAAAATGTAGCAAACCCAAGCATGAATCAGAAAGCAAATTGCATACCAACAAAAAAACAAGGGCAGGCTTTACTTATAGTCATCTTCCGACACAAACTCAAGGCAAAAGATTAGCCAATCTGCTTTATAGATGACATGACATGACAAACCCAAGTATATCACTTGAAATTGAGTGTATAACCGCCCTGCCATAACCCTCTTTACAAATACATTTCAGTATTATTGTATATCAGGAGGAACATAACAGGGTGGAAAATTTTAATGTGGTCACCTTCCGACACAAAATTGGCAAGTAAATGTTCCGATTTGCTTTGTAGGTGACAATATCATTTACATAATATAAAATTTACTGACTTTTCCAAGTTTAACATCTCTTAAATCCCACTCAAACAAAAAAAATAAAAAATACCATGCTACAGCTTGAACAAATTAAGCAACAAAAAATTGCGAGTGATGCATATTAACAAACACACCCAATTCACATTAAAAGTCAAATTACTTTAAATACTTAAATAACACATCAAACCATAGCATAACTACAAGATACCTTCGAACTGCCAGTCCCCCGAGAAGCTTGTATCGGAGAGACTCAGCCTGAGCAATAGCGCAGAGACCCCTGTTGTTCACCTTCTCAGCGTAAAGCTCAACACTGTTTTCAGGGAACTTGAATCTTTTCTGTACAACAGATGTCAGCTCCCTAATCCTCCTTCCCTTCTCACCTACAATAACATATCAGTGAGCTAAAATCTCATAAACAAAAACAAGCAAATCTGCATTCCAACGCTTGTGTACACACACATACATATTTTCACAAATTTATGAAATTACCAAATTAATAAAGCATTTTCAAATCAAATAACCAAAAATCAAGGTCCATAAACTAACACACATACACATAATTGCACAACCAGGCTTTAAACTGATCAGTGCATAAGGACTAATGAACTAATTACGCATACAATTACATCATCAACAGGCTGACAGCAGATAATTATAACAATTTATCGAGATACATTACCAACAGACATAAATTAAAACAGATACTGCATCTATTTATTATCAGCAAATATATTAATTAATCAAGATACCACGGCTAAAAGGCGGAAATTGATAATTACCGAGAACATTCTGAGTTCGAGTAGCACGAATAATAATCTCAGTGCGCATCGGAGTGACTCTAACTTCCACACCAGAGTATCCATCCTCAGCTAGCTCTCTTGTCAATACTTCGTTCAATTCAGCGAAAAACACGCCGTCAGCGACGAACTACAATCACATATCAATCCACAATTCAATCAACATCAACATATATACAATACACAATACATAAATCATATTCATCAATTATTGTTAAATCAAAAACTAATTTTAACGAACAATCATAAAGTTTGTGTTTTCAATATCAATAGAATCGCCTCTCTCTCTCTCCCCTCCTCCCTCTCCCTCTCTCTTATATATTAGAATGTGTAAGCAATTATAAGCACACAAATCTCTCTCTCTCTCCCTCTCTCTCTGAGATGAGAAGAACATACCTTTCGCTTTTTGCTCAACTGAGTCGCCATGTTGAAGAACAGTTGGTGAGTTGGATCGGAACGAGCTGCTTCGCCTCTGGTTGCTCTGCAAAAATGAACGCCTCTGGTTGCTAGGGTTTTTTTTGAGATGTATGTGTGAGTATATATGATCCAGGGAGGTGAGTTTTTAGGGTTTGTATGGACGGCTCAGATTGAGTTTCGAGATTAGTGGGCTTTTCTTACTGTTTTGGGCTCTGGTTGAACAGAGTTTGGTATCTTAGTCCAGTCCACGTAAAACTAAGGTAGAGCGTGGCCGGTTCGGTCCGGTGAATCGCAATCATTTATTTTCGGTTTTTAAAATCAAAACCGCGACCACCGGTTCAGATTCGGATTCGGTTAAAAAATCCAGATTCAGTTATAATCGGTTCGGTTTCGGTTACAAAACCGACAAATATAAAAATGAAATTAATATATAAACAAGACAAATAAATGTACGCAATTCTCCACGTGCGTAAAAGAAAAGAATGTGAAGAAAAATACTCTCCAATAGAGATATGCTGATAATCGGCAACTCGATTTACAAGATTTATAGCGGTAGAGATTTTGTGTAAACCAATTAACCAAAGATTGTACTTATCACAAAAACGATCCATCCAATTCTCGACCAAAAGGCAGTGAACAAGAGTTCTGTGGTTAGGCTCCGATTTCCTCCATCGCCGGAATTTTAATCCGCTTAAAGTCAGTCAACAAGCAGCGGGAAAGAAGACAAACGTGAGTTCGTAGATGGTGATTTATGGGCTTTATTTTAAAATCGGTAACATCATTCTTTCAATTATTTGTAATTAAATTCTCTCTATCTCCCTAAAAAATACGTCTTTTCTTGATGTTTGTTGTGTGTTTTGACTTGTTTTGTTGGTTTCTATATTTCATTATTATGATAGTTGATGGACAAATTATTACATTTTTATTTATTTTCTCTTCTGATAGAGGTTGAATAGCTTTTTTCCGGTGACCGAATTCATTGATTTGTAACTTCATTCGAATTTGTTCATATTAGATTGTGAGTCATGTTGAGTTTAGTGGCCTATATTTTTTAACATGTTTTTGTCTTGGGCAAATTATTGTGGTTGGCCTGAATATTGATCGAAAACGGAGTTTGTTTTAATTTTTTTTATATATGTGTTCTTGGTATTCTTGATTGTGTGGATATGTTTAGTGTGTGTTTGATCTTCTACATTAAAAGTTTTAGTTTTTTTAAATTGTTTTTAGGTGCATGTATGAATTGATTATTTATTTGTTTTGAATTGGATATCAATTGATTTTAATTATGGTATAGTTTTATCTATGTATATTATAAATCATGTTGCCTGTTTGCTACAGTATCTACAAGTGCCTATACATTCACCCTTCAGCTTGCATATTATTACGGTGATGCCACTACTGATGAGCGGACGAGAAGCTGCCACGATGACAGCCACGTTTTTGTCCAAAAGGTAACCACGTGCTGCTAGAAACATACCTGCATGAATCTCTTTTCACTTATACACGTACACATATACTAAACATATAGTAAACAATAAGCATTAAAATTTTAAGGACGAAAATTCATAGCTGCAAAAGGCAAAGCTTCTCTGCGAAGCTGAAGGAAAATAGCATCTCCGCGAAGCTTACAAGGACAACCTAGCACCTGTAAGAGGTAAGTCTTTTCATTTTGTAAAGACTTACAATTCGAATTGTAAATTTGAAATTAGTGTGTTCATTAGTCTTGATTAAAACTTTGTGTTCTTCTTCCTAATTATATTCAACAAAGCAGCAAATACGAATCTCTCTCCATGTCCAATGTAATTGAATTCTACATATTAGTTCCACCTCATTTGTTTATGATGAAGCATAGATTTCTCTTTTTCTACATGTTTGTTTATAAGATTTAAGTTGTCGTTGTATATAGAAAAGTTTGATTTACATAGATTTCTCTTCTCTTTTTATATATGTTTGTTTGTAAGATTTAAGTTTTTGTTCTATAGATTCCTATGTGTTTGTTCTATATGTTTCTCTTCCTATAAGTTTTGGTTATATAGATTCAAGTTTTTGTTCCATAGATTTAAGTTGGGATTTACATACATTTTTGTATTTACTTTAAGTTTGCATTCTCCAGCCTGATGAAGAATCCAGTAAATCATGGCGCCTTTTTACGTCTAAAGATATGGTGCAAGGTTTGTTAATGTTAGTTTTGGGTGTTTTTTTTCTGATTACTGTTTGGGTTATGTTAATGGCTTATTGTCGATTTGTTAGGTTACAAACCAAAGAGTGTGAGAAAACGAAAGAAATATGCTGACAAGGAGAACATCTCAGGAAATTCGAGGAATCGATTTAGTTATCCTCTGTCATTACTAAGTCCTGAAAACCATGGTATCCTCGAATTACAATGTTTTTCGTTTGCAAAGATTGCATGTATGTACTATGTCATGTATTAAACAGTAAAATGTATAATGCATGCAGCTCCGTCATGGCCGATAGAGGCGACTCCTGGCACTATTAAGCAATGCAGCAGCAGTTTACCAGAGAGAGGTACATAGAAGTGTAGCTCCTATAAACAGTGGTTATATCTCTGGGATTATAAACAATTTTTTTTTTGTTGTTTTCTTAGGCCATGGGAAGAAGGCTTTGTTTAACAGGAGCACACAAAAGATCAACTGCACAGCCAGAACTCCGTTGTCCAATATTACTAACATTGGTGACAAAGAAACAATTAATGACCAAAGGTCTAAATCTCGAATAACTAGGACTAATTTTGGAGCCACCACAAGGAGCCTTTTCACCGATATATCATCAGAATCTGAAGAGCTTGACAAAGAAAAGTATCTGCCAGACGATGAGATTGGTATGCTTTAGATGTCACTTTTAGTGTTACATTTTTAAAAAACTGGTCATAACTTATCAACCTATGTCGTTATATTCATTTTCGGAATGTTCTGTTGTTCAAGATCCTGTGTTTTCTGATGAATCTAGCAGTGACTATTTAAGTGGTTAGTATTCTAACTTCTTAAATATGATTGTTGTTTGCTGCAGAATCGTATGTTTATATTTACCTTTATTCAACCTTCAATATATCAGGTTATTCTAGCACTGATGAAGACTACAACCCTACAATGGATGTAGATTCTGAAAGTGGTTAGTACACTATTTCACTGCTCATGATACAAATTGTTTTTAATAACATTGTCACATCTGCATACGACTGTTTGCTCAAAAATGTTATGTATTTGCAGAATCTGAAAAGTAGAGCCGCGCAATGGCTTCCAATTTGGAAAGAAGAACGCACAAATAAGAATGTTACCAAAGGAATGCCAATTTTCTCAATATGTTGCAGGAAGGGCGATGTTATGCTTCCACCTACTCCTCCAACTCCTGAGTACCTACTGCAATTGTATAAAAACAAAGAGACTGCAGCTGACTTCCAGCGTAACATCCGGCTATACAATGCCATGTTCGCCTTTACGTCAACAGGTGGTAATGTTGATCACTCTATAAACAACGGTAGAGGTCCTTATGTTTATAGATTGAACGGACATAATCATCATGTCTTTGGGCAGTTAATTCCTGATGATGGCCAGCAGCCAAAGTATTGCCAACTATACATATACGACACTGCAAATGAAGTGAACAATAGACTGCGTTGGGTCAATGTTGAAGATAAAAAAAAGTGTTGATAAAGATGTCGTTCAAGATCTGATACAGATGTTGGATCAGACCAATGAATTGGTGGCCAAGTTTCATCAGGCACGAGATCGATTTGAACAGTGTGACTTTGTTGATTTAAAGGTGGAGCTCAAAGTGTGTAGATCACAAAGTGGAAGAGAGAATCACATCTCATCTTCTGATGAGGTTGCTGGAATCATGGTTGGTACAAGCGATAATACAAGTCCTGATCGTGATATTATAGTGGAGCCGAAATTTGGTGCCTTGCAAAAGATATCATATATTCATCCAAAATTGATGGCTCTCCAATATCCTCTTCTTTTCCCAAATGGGGAGGACGGTTACCACAACAGAATTCTTTTTCAAAGTGCGGATAGAGGTTCTGTCAAAGAATCTGATATGATATCCATGAAGGACTATTACGCTTACAAATTCCAAGTTAGAGACAATGAAGGTTAATAATGCAGAAACTATAATTTATCATAACTTGATGCCATTTTTACATACTCTGTAATAGTATAGCCAAATATACTGATTTCTGGGTTTTTATAAATTTGCAGGCCTTACTCCGAGGTTAGGAGGCAGACTTTATCAACAATACATGGTGGATGCTTTCTCTACTATTGAGCAGACCCATTTGTGGTGGTTCCGGACTCACCAGACTATCCTGCGGAATGAACTCTACACGCATATTGCTGATTCAGTCAGGAAAGGAGATTCTAATTCCTCCAAAGTTGGTAAATGTGTCATTTTGCCAGCTAGATATGTTGGTTCCAAGCGTTACATGCAGCAGAATTTTCAGAATGCACTAGCGGTCTGCCGTCACGTTGGTCATCCGGACATTTTTCTCACGGGGTTAAATATCAAAGTGGTCACTGAAGTGGAGGTCATATATCACTTTGCTCACTAATCTTATCGGGGTCTCATTTCAATCATTAAAGTCTCAATAAATATCAATTAAGTACCTCCAAATTTCGTTCAAGGAGTAAAAATATTATTTATAGAGTTTGACACATTATTTTTGAATACTACCAGAACCAAGTAAAAGGTTATGATTTCTACTATTTATGACAATATATTTAGATTTTTTAAATTTTATTTACTATTTACTTTTATTATATTAATACAATTTTTTGTTTTAATTAAAAATAAATACTAAATAAAATTGATAAAATCTGAATATATTGTCATAAACGCTAAAAATTATAACCTTTTAATTGGTTGTGGTAGTATTCAAAAATAATGTGTCAAACTCTCTAAATAATATTTTTACTCCTTGAACTGAAATTTGGAGGTACTTAATTGATATTTATTGAGACTTTAATGATTGAAATGAGACCCCGATAAAATTAGTGAGCAAAGTGATATATGACCTCCACTTCAGTGACCACTTTGATATTTAACCCTTTTTCTCACCATGACCTGTAATTCGATGTGGGATGAGATTTAGAAGATGATGGTTCATGTTCCCAACTGCATTCCTGCAAACTGCCCTGATATACAATCAAGAGTATTCCGGTTCAAGTTGGAACAGTTAACCAACGACATTAAGAATAAACATCATTTCGGTACATGTATTGGAGGTAATAATGCATTTTAACGAGTATTTATGGATAGAGTTTAAGTTTATGATGAAAATGACAATTAGTGTTGTACTTTTCTACTAATTTTATGATGAAAATGACAATTAGCGTTGACATATTCAATTGGTTGCAACAAAATCATTTAATTAGCATGTTATTTATATTTAATGGTGATGGAGATACAGAGTATTGTTTTCATTTCTCACTGCAAAATCTACATATTTGCAAATAACCTGACAAAAAAATGGGACTTCGATTAACCTGTTCAGCATTCATTTGGTTTGTGTTGAATACATAGATAATGACCATACTTCACTGTTTGACTCAGTCACTCAATTTCCAATCCTCTTACAGTCATGTATTGTTTTGTTTGCAGCATTGTTCTTTTTGGTAAATAAGCATTTGCCTTTTTATTGTTTATATTACACAGACAAATAGAGTAATGTATTGAATTTTCACAGCAAAAGCTTTTGTTTTATATATTATTAAATAAGCTTTTAGAAAAATTGGAATTGCACTGTTTTGTTCAGCGATATTCATTTGCCATGTGTTCAATACATAGATACTGACCATACTTTATGGTTCCACTACCCCACTCATTTTTCAATTATCGTGTAGTGATGTATGTGGTTGAATTCCAGAAAAGAGGACTTCATCATGTTCATATGTTAATATGGCTTGATGGACCTTCCAAGAAGTATTTGAAAGAGAATGTTGACAAGTTTGTTTCTGCGGAGATTCCAGACCCTGCAATTGATCCAGTAGGGTATGCAGCTGTGAAAGCATATATGATGCATGGCCCATGTGGCTTGCAAAATCCCAAATCTCCATGCATGAAGAATTTCAAATGTATCCGGCATTTTCCAAAGAAGTTAGTTTATAACACTATATTTCTTCTCTAACTTAAATACCATCTGCAGCAGATTGTTAAATACTAAGTTGCTTATTTCTTCACCATGTGAATTGCAGGTACTGCTCAAGAACTGTATTTGATGACAGTGGCTTCCCACTCTATATGCGGCGCAAACAGAATATAACAGTTCATGTACACAAGGCTGATTTAGACAATCAATGGGTCGTCCCATACAACCGAGACTTATTGGTAAAATACCAATGTCATATGAACATTGAGATTTGTTGCCATGCTCGAAGTATAAAATATCTCTTCAAATATTGCCTCAAGGGTCACGACACTGCGACTGTGGAAATAACTGGGAGACGGAAGAGAAAACAGAATGAAGGAACTGATCAGGCTGTGATAAAATCCAGGCTTATTTTGACAGGAGATATGTATGTGGTGCGGAAGCTGCATATCGGATTTTCGGATTTCTCATACATCATAGGACCTTATCTGTTGAACGACTTCCGTTCCATTTACCAGGCCAGAAGAATTGTACATTCAATGCTAATGAACCGCTTCATAGAGTGGTGGAACGTGAGAAAGATCGGCTTAGCAAATTGGAAGCATTCTTCATGCTTAATGTTTATGATGTCAAAGCACGGTGTTACACATACGATGAGATCCCACAACATTATGTGTGGAACAATACCTTAAGAAGGTGGACTCCAAGAAAACGAGGCAAGCAGATTGGACGCCTTTCTTACACTCATCACAGCAGTGGTGAGGTGTGGTACTTACGTATGCTGCTAACCAAGGTGCGAGGTCCTACGTCATTTGAACATCTCAGGGCTGTGAATGGAGTACTTTGTCAATCATTTCGTGATGTGTGTAAAGAATATGGCTTGCTTGATGATGATAAAGAATGGCACGACGTGTTAGATCAATGTTCATGTTAGGTCCTATAAACTCACTATATAAGATGATATAGTGATCACAATCTGTAACACAGTATAACAATATAAGAGATTGAAAACAATAAACTCTTATTCACAAAGCTTGAATGGTTACAAAAACTCTCTCAGTGATTTATATTGTATCACTAAGAGCTGCTAGGGTTTTTAACAATGTACTCGATAACTCAACTCATATAGAGTAACCCTATTCTGTGTTTATATAGACACAGTTACAAAATCAATCTCTGATTTGATTTCCTATAAATCAGCTATGTATTCTATCAATCAAAGATTGCTCCAGTTTTCTGTTTAGTTTCCATAGTCAGCAAATCACTCCTCCGCTTCTATCCTTCCTTGAAGTATATCCGCTTCTGAGCTCTTTCCACGTGTAAACTCTGACGAGTCTTGACTATGTAAACTCTGATCAGACTTTATTAAACTCTGGTCAGACTTTACTAAACTCTGATCAGCTTCCAGCTTAAACTCTGATCACTCCTGTTCTAAAACAAACTTTAAGAACATTAGTAATCATCAATTATATCTAACAATCTCCCCCAACTTGTGCATAATTATGTTATGTGCAAGTTAACAGATAATTGATGATGTCAAAACAGATAAGTCAAATGCAACAGAGTTTAGCTATATATAACAGAAAACTTTTAAACCTTACAGATAGTTTTACTCCTTCGCTTCATAGACACCATGAGCTGTCTTTAGATATCCTCTGAAGAGTTCTCTTTCAGCTTCTTCAAGTGCTATGATCATCTGTCTTTTGATCTCTCTTAGCTCTGGATCTGAAACTCCAGTTTGGTAAATTGCAGCTCTGAGATCATATATCTTGTTTCTTCTCATGTCTCTATCCAGCCTGATATTGTAAGCTTTATCAGACTCTTCATTGAATGCAAGAGTTCTGATTCCAGCTATTGTTACTATTTTTGCTGAATTTTTCTTCATCTCAACCAGCTGTCCTTGATGATTGAAGTATTTAGGAATGAAAGGTCCAGCATTCTTGTTTCCTGTAATACCCATCTTTCTTCTGATTTGATCTTTGAGCAGATTGGAGATGTGTTGACATGACTTGTTCTTTACTTGAAATATGTGTGAAACATATCTCAGTTCCTCCCAGTGTTTAGCATAGAGATCAGCTTCAATTACTCTAAACACTGTTCCATCAGACATGAAGTAGATAAGAATGTTATCTCCTCTGTCATTCTTCACCAGTTGGACTGAATCCAGTTTGTCCATTCTTTCTTGCAATGCTCCAGTCTTGGGAGCACAGAGAGATGAGGGGTCTGTTGACAATGATCCTATACTCTGATCAAATTTTTCATATTTAGATCCTAGTCCTCCTTTATCTCTTCCTGCTTTTTGACGAGAGATTGGTTGAATTGAGCCCTTTTCAAAGTTTATCTCAGTCATCAGACTTGGCTTTGCAAATCCTGGTAATGGAGTTGTTGTTGGTTTGAACACAGCTTGAGCCTTGTCAGAGGTTGTGTCTTTCTTTGCTTCCTTATTAACTTGAGCTGTGTCAGAGGTTAATTTTTCTTGTTGTGCTTCTGCAACATGAGCTTTGTCAGAGATTGCAGCTTCTGATTTCTTTTCCTTTACAACTTGATCTCTGTCAGAGGTTGTAGGCTTCTTCTTAGTCAACCCTTTTTCTAGGTGTGCATCTACTTTGCTTTTTCCCTTGGATGTATACTCATCTTCAGAGTATACCTTTTTGACTGGTAAACTCTGATCAGCAACAGTAGCTTCCTTGATCAATATCCCTTTTTGTTTTGGCTTGGTAGTTGTTTTTGCAGGTTTTTGAATTTTACCAGAGTTTATAGCTTCAGCATGTTCTTTCTTCAGTTCAGCTTCCTCTGCAGCAATCAACTCCAAATCCAATTTGGCTTCTGGATTCTCTTGTTCAAATATTAATCTAGCAAGTTCTTCATCAGTCATAGGTTTATCTGATCCAGCCACTGGTCTTTGCTTTGACCCAGATGTGACATTATGTGTTGGAACTGGAGCAGTCTTTGAACTTTGCTTAGACTTTGAACTGTCAGAGTTTAAACCTCTTCCATCAGTTGCAGCTTGGAATCTTTTGTTCTTTGTAAAGTCATCCACATCATCATCATCATCATTATTTTTCTTTCTCTTCAGAGCTTGAGAAGTAGACTTGCATTTGACTTGTGCTACTCTCTCCCCCTTTTTGACATCATCCTCATCAGGAATCAGTATTGAAGTTATCAGAGAAAGTGAAGATTGGATGGCTTCAAGCTGTTTGGACATTTTCTCTTGAGTAGACTCAATGGTGGTCATCCTCTTTTCCAGAGATTCATTTGCAGACACCAGCTTCTTAACATCATCTTTCAGAGGTAGTAGATGCCTTTTCTTATCCATAGTTTGAGTTTCCTTGAAACTGGCTACCTCTGTTCTGAGACCATCTATAGACTTAGATGTCTGATCATGAGCAGGATGAAATGTCTTGAGATAAAGAACTGTAGCTTTGAGGCTTGACATGACATCAGAGTTTGTGATTTTATTCTCTGCCATAGATAAGAATTCTTCAGCTTTAGTTGGCTCCAGAGAATGCTGGTGGCTCAGCCAGAGTTTATCCCATACTTCAGTTGGTGGATCAACCTGAAGATCCCTGGGAAGTGACTCAGAGTTTGTGTTCAGAGTCTGCAGCCTGGCATTATATTGGCTGGTAGACTCCCACTTTTGTTGTAGATGATACACAGGAACTTCATCATCATTGTCATCATTTGAACTTTCATCATCCTCATCATCATCTGATGCAGGATCAACAACTTTCTCCACAGGATCTTGAACAGATTTTTCTTGAGCATCAGCTTTTGATTTGCTAGGCTCTTCACCAGCCTTAGCAAGGGACTGCAGTGCTTCCAATGCTACCTTATCAGATTCTTCAACTACAGCATCTGACTTGTAGTTTTCTGGAGCTGTATCATGAACAATGGCACCCTCAGGAATTTTCATTGGAGAATGAGGAATTGGAGTGGAGGGTCCATGATCAGATATTGGAATTTGAGAGTCAGACACTGTTGTCTCAGCTTCAGCTGTAGCTTGTTCCTTGCATATAATTTCCTCATCTACTTCAGATGAAGTAGAAGATGCTGTAGCAGTTGAGAGTGGAACAACTTGAAGAGGATGCACCATCAGAGCTTGAGATAGGTCATCAGGAATTGTAGTGGATGGTGCTTGCTCTTCCTCAATAGTAAAATCTGTGATCTCAGTTATGAGTACCTTTGCCCTCTTAGGCTTGTTAGCCCTTCTTTTGAATCTAGCTGTCTTTGGCTGAGGACTGGTCTGTAGATGTTCAGAGTTTGTTGTAGGAGAAGGTTCAGAGTTTGTTGTATGTGCAGGTTCAAGATCATCATAATCATAGGCTGCAACCAGTCTCCTTCTTTTCTGCTTTTGAGGAGAAGCAGCTTCAGAGTTTACAGGATCAGTGTTTACAGCATCAGAGTTTACAGCATCAGAGTTTGCTGGTTTATCAGACTTTGTCTTCAGAACTTGTGTAGCAACAGAGGTTCTGGTCTTCTTAGTAGAGGGGTTTTCTTCAGACTTTGTAGCCCTTTTAGACCTGGATGCAGAAGTTCTGGGTTGTTTGGTGATTGTAGGAGAGACTGGGGGTTGAGGCTGTTGTGGTTGTTGTTGTTGTTGTACTGGGGGCATATCCATCCTGACTCTAACTTGAGCTGGAATTAGAAGGGGTCTTTGAATTGGATACTTCTCATCTTTGGAGATGAGGTCCTTGAACACCCTTTTATGAAGCCTGAATGGCTTGATCTCATCATCAACATCAAAATCCACCTCACCAACAGTGGCATTAAACAATAATTGACAGAATCTTGAGAAATATATGACTTGTCTATTCTCATGCATTCTTTCACCAATATTTCTAAGAACTAATCTACCAAAATCAAAATTAGTAGAGTAGATCAGAGAATACCCAATCTGCAGCATGTCCATTGGTATGGCATCCCAGTTTGTAGACTTCTTTTGAAAGGCCCTGATGATGCAGTCGAAGAAGAAACTCCATTCCCTTCTGAGCCCCGGACGCTTCAATTGTCCCAATTTGTCGAGTGATTCACTGTAGCCCAAATCAGTCATCATTGTTCTAAGATTTGCATCTCCATTAGTGATGTAAGCAGTATGCTCTGGCAGGTTGAATGCTGCTCTGACTGTGGCTGGAGTAACAGCATACTCCTCCTCTTCATATGAGAACACAATGGTTGGTGCTCCATCTGCACCACCATTGTCATATTGACCCGTTCTCCAAAAATTTATGATCTGGCTTCCAGAGAGTCTGGCAGGAGCGGTAAGGGCGGTAGCAAGGGCACTCTGTGCCAAAAGTTGCTGGATGGGATGATAATCCCTTGGAGCGTCGGCAGTGTTGAGAATGGCAGCATGGTTGTTGGGAACAAATTCCACACCTGCAAAGGTAAAAGCTGTAGTGGCCATTAGAACAGAGTGTGTGAAAGAAGGTGTTTGAGAAAGTGTGTAGGAGAAGATTTGAATTTCAGAGAGAAAAGCGTAAGAGTTTGTTGAGAGAGTATGTGTAAAGATTAAGTGTATAAGTGAATAATAAGCAATAAAATCTGATGTGATAAACTCTTCAGATTTTGTTTAGCTGTACACGCTTGGGCTCTTTGTTCACTTGGACACCTGTCTGATTTTAACTGGTAGATTAATGTTAGTGGCATGGAGAAACGACAGTAATAATCATGAGCGCAGTAAAACATGTGCAGTTATAAATGCTGATTACACGTTCTCCTATTAAAATGTTTTTCATGTAAACCCACTAACAATACATCCGTTTGGAACACTCTCTTCACATTCTCTGAATATTTGAACTCCTGAACTACAAGATTTAAAAAATCAAGATCAAATATCTCGAATTTTAAACTCTGAGATTTAAATCAAAGAAAGTAAATTTCTAAATACCTCAGAATAAAGACATAATTTTCAGAATATTCATCAATAAATCAGAGTTTGTTATAAAATCCATAGCCCAATAATGTGCTTGTGAAATAATGTGTGTGATATGAGATCAGAGACTAAAGAATTTCACAATTTCGTAATTATAAGGTAGACAAGAATAATTTATTTAAACTCTCAAGACATAGACAATAGACATACTCTGATGGAGAAATATATAAAATAAACTAACCCCCCGTTTTTTTTTTTCATTCAAAGGACGCTTTTCAGTGTAAATGAATCACGACCTTTAAATATAGTATTGCAACAGTATTTCTCCAGTAATCAGAGATTGTGACTGGTCACCATAGATTATAAAATCTTGGCAATTACTTAATACCAGTAAATGTTTGGGTCTTCCCAGTCACTGTCATATAGACATCTAAGATCTCAAAGGAGTACCATGCTTATTTGCAGGGGTGTGTATAGCATCAGAGTTTATAATCACTGTCTAGTTTACTGAGAGAAAATGCAAATTAATCAGTCTCACTTATAATTAAGATATGTGAAGTAATAGAGTCTCAATGATATCAATATGCATATAGTGTAAAATAGTAGCACAAAATTGAGATCAAGATTAAGGAACTTAACTGAGATTCATGAT
Source organism: Daucus carota subsp. sativus (assembly GCF_001625215.2). NCBI lineage: Eukaryota > Viridiplantae > Streptophyta > Magnoliopsida > Apiales > Apiaceae > Daucus > Daucus carota. The sequence goes on along the minus strand of NC_030388.2, from coordinate 9,877,158 downwards.
TACTAATTCACATCATGCTTCATAGAATCTTCACAGGTTAAGTGTCTCAGAGAAATGAAAATGAGATCATTTATCAAGATTCAGAGTTTACAAACATCAGAGAATATCGTCAGAGAATGACGTCAGAGAATGTCATCAGAGTTTGACAATCAGAGTATATCATGGCAAATTTGTGAGCAATACATATGGTAATTTGACAATTGAAATTTGAAAGATATGACCATTATATTTACTCAGTTCCTGATATCATTCCTAGCTCATTCACCAGCCTAGTAAAGGTTGCTTCACTTAGTGGTTTGGTGAATATGTCTGCTAGCTGCTGTTCTGTGGGAACAAAGTGAAGTTCAATGGTTCCTTCCAGTACATGCTCCCTTATAAAATGATATCTTATACTGATGTGCTTTGTCAGAGAATGTTGAACTGGGTTTCCTGTCATAGCAATAGCACTTTGGTTATCACAATAAATAGGAATTTTAGAAAAGGATAACCCATAGTCCAACAATTGATTCTTCATCCAAAGAATTTGAGCACAGCAGCTGCCTGCAGCTATATACTCTGACTCTGCTGTTGATGTTGATATTGACTTTTGCTTCTTGCTATACCAAGAAACAAGTCTTCCACCCAGAAATTGACAACTCCCACTTGTGCTTTTCCTGTCAATTTTACAACCTGCAAAATCTGCATCAGAGTATCCAATTAGACTAAAATCTGATTCTCTAGGATACCATAATCCCAATGATGTGGTTCCCTTGAGATATCTGAATATCCTCTTTACTGCAACCAGATGAGGCTCTCTTGGATCTGCCTGAAATCTTGCACATAGACATGTGGCATACATGGTGTCTGGTCTACTTGCAGTCAGATAAAGCAAAGATCCAATCATTCCTCTATAGTTTGTGATATCCACTGATGCACCAGTATCTTTGTCTAGTTTGGTTTCTGTTGCCATAGGAGTAGTTGCAGCTGAACTGTCTTGCATACCAAATTTCTTCAAGAGATTTCTGGTATACTTGGCTTGATTTATGAAAATCCCATCTTCAGTCTGTTTAACTTGTAAACCCAGAAAGTAACTGAGTTCCCCCATCATGCTCATTTGGTACCTAGACTGCATGAGCTTGGCAAATCTTTGACAGAGTTTAGCATTAGTGGAACCAAAGATGATATCATCAACATAGATTTGAACTAAAAGCAGATCATTACCATGATTCAAATAAAACAAGGTTTTGTCTATGGTACCTCTAGTGAATCCACTTTCAATAAGAAATTGAGCTAGAGTTTCATACCATGCCCTTGGAGCCTGCTTTAGTCCATAGAGAGCTTTGTCCAATCTGTAGACATAGTCTGGATGTTTTGGATCCACAAAGCCTGGAGGTTGTTCAACATATACCTCTTCATCCAGTTTCCCATTTAGAAAAGCACTTTTGACATCCATCTGGAATACTTTGAATTTCTTGTGAGCAGCATAGGCCAGAAAGATTCTGATTGCCTCCAATCTTGCAACTGGAGCAAATGTCTCATCATAATCAATACCTTCCTGTTGTGAATACCTTTTTGCCACAAGTCTTGCTTTATTCCTTGTAATGACACCTTCACTATCAGTTTTGTTTCTGAAAACCCATTTTGTACCAACTATGGATCTATCTTTTGGTCTTGGTACTAGGGTCCAGACTTTGTTTCTCTCAAACTCAATTAGCTCTTCTTGCATTGCTTGAATCCAGTCAGCATCTTGAAGAGCTTCCTCCACCTTTTTAGGTTCTGTTTGTGACAGAAAGCAATGATGTAAATACTCATTTGCTGTAGCTGTCCTTGTTTGCACACCTGCTTCTGGATTTCCAATTATCAAATCAGGTGTATGAGATTTTGTCCACTTCCTAGCATGTGGAAGTTGACCATTTTCATCATTGGATCCTCCCCCTTGATCCATGCTCTCTTGATTCTGTTGATCATTCTCTGTAGTTCCCCCTATTGTTGTGTTATCAGAGTTTGAATTATTATTCTCTGATGAGTTTGAGTCAGCATTCTCTGATGAGCTTGAGTCTTGAGTAGAGTTTGAAACATTCTGATGCTCCCCCTCAACATTTGCTTCATCATCATGAACTTGTAAATTGTCACCAGAGTTTGCTGTATTTTGGTCACAGTCAGAGTTTGACTGTTCATCAGAGTTTGTTGAATCATAGAATATTTCTTCATTCTCAAAATGCAGTTCTTCATGATCATCCATATCTGCTAAGCCCATAATTCTTTTGTCATCAAATGACACATGTATGGATTCCATGATCACCTTGGTTCTTAGATTATAGACTCTGAAGGCTTTTGTTGTCAGAGGATACCCTACAAAAATGCCTTCATCAGCTTTTAAATCAAACTTGGTAAGCTGTTCTGGATGAGTCTTCAATACAAAGCATTTGCACCCAAATATATGAAAGTAGTTCAGATTTGGCTTCTTTTTCTTCACCATCTCATATGGGGTCTTGCCATGCTTATTGATCAAGGTTGCATTTTGAGTGAAACAAGCTGTTTGAACAGCTTCTGCCCAGAAATAAGTAGGTAATTTAGCCTCATCAAGCATAGTTCTGGCAGCTTCTATAAGAGTCCTGTTTTTCCTCTCAACTACACCATTTTGCTGTGGTGTACCAGGTGCAGAAAACTGTTGCACTACACCTCTTTCTTTGCAAAACTCTTCCATTGTTGAATTTCTGAACTCAGTTCCATTATCACTTCTAATGATCTTCACTTTGTCTTCAGATCCATGATCCAGTTGCTTCACATGATCCATCAGATGCAAGGCTGTTTCATCTTTAGAGTGAAGAAAATATACCCAAGTGTATCTGGTATACTCATCAACAATGACAAGAGCATATTTCTTCCTTGCAATGGATGGTACATTAACTGGTCCAAATAGATCAACATGTAGAAGATGATATGGTTTCTTTATTGAGAATTCAGTCTTACTCTTGAAGGATGTCTTTCTCTGCTTGGCCTTTTGACATGAGTCACATAATCCATCAGATGTGAGTAGTGATTCAGGGAGTCCTCTCACAAGCTTTTTCTTTATAAGCTCATTTATGGAGTTGAAATTCAGGTGTGAGAGCTTCTTGTGCCACTTCCAACTTTCTTCTGCAGAGATTCTTGTAGACAAGCAAATTGCTTTTCCTTCAGAGTTTATAGGCAAGTGGATTTCATAAATATTTCCATGTCTGTGAGCAATCACTGCCACCTTGCCTGTTGACTTGCTTACTATCTCACTGTGTTCTTCATAGAAATCAACATGATATCTGTTAGGAATCAATAATCTTTGATGATAACATAAACATTTTTGTAACATGTCTTACTTAGAATCCTTATCAAATTTCAGTTGTAATTGTTACATTTCTTGTCTTTGGGAATTATCAACGGATGGGTAGAATAGGATGGCTAATTGTAAATATCCAATGCCATGTAATTTTATCTAAGTGAAGGATATTCAACTGATGAAGATGTGACTGTTCAACTGATAAAGACTGGATGATGTTTCAACTGATGAAAATCAAGCATTCAACTGAAGACAAAGTGTTCAACGGATAATGCTGAGGAATTCAACTGATAAGACTGGAACAGCATTCAACTGATGGAGTTTGTAATTCATTCAACTGATGAGCCAGGCATTCAACTGATAAAGTCAATAGCAGTTGAAAGCAACCAGAACCTTCAACTGATGAAGCAAAGAGCAGTTGAAAGTGACTAGAGCTTAAGTCTGACAAATCACATGGATCGAATTACACTAAAATAGACATGGAAGCCTAATTAGGAAAATAAAGAAGAAGCAGAAACATACTTATCTCATGCAGTGCAATCTGGATCAAATCAAGATGATGGTCAAAGATGAAGACATCTCAGAAAGCATGCATAAGACAAAGTTGTGCAGCATTGTTTTTAGATTAGAGTGCATTTTGTAATCTAGCTAAAAGCTTTGTAAAACTTGGGGTATATAACCAAGTTAGTAGCATCAGTTGAACTTGTTCAATTACTTGAGAGAAAAATCTGAGAGTTAGAACTTGTTGAGTGATGAACCAGCAGCTGTGCGAATTGTAAACAATCCACAGATTCTTCTATATAAAATCTCACGGGTGGATCATTCAATCCACCCGTATTTTTAATACTTGGTGTTTTTCTGTTTACTGTGTTCTTAGTGTACCATTCTTGAATCTTTTAAGTTTGTAAAAGATTGTATTCAACCCCCCCTTCTACAATCTTTCTCATAGTTGGTGTAAAATAACAATTGGTATCAGAGCGAGGTTCCCAACAAACAGGGAAAAAGATCAACACTGCTAGAGAAAGATGGGAAAGAAGGATGCTGGAGTGAAGATTCCTGTTCTTGACAAAGACAACTATTTTCACTGGAAAGTGAGAATGCATCTGCATCTGTTGTCCATTGATGAAAGCTATGTGAACTGTATTGAAAAAGGACCTCATGTCCCCATGAAGGTCTGCACAAGTATGGGAGCTGATGGTGAAGACATGGTAGGTAAGATGATTCCAAAACCTATCCATGAATATTCTCAAGAAGATACTGAAGAAGTGCACAAGGACAAGAAAACCATGAATCTTCTGTTCAATGGTTTGGATCAAGAAATGATTGATAGTGTTATTAGCTGCACAAGTGCCAAAGAAGTTTGGGACACCATCAGGACCATCTGTGAAGGGAATGAGCAAGTTAGAGAAAACAAGATGCAGCTTCTGATTCAACAATATGAGTCATTCCATTTCAAGGCTGGTGAAAGTTTGAGTGATACATTTAACAGATTTCAAAAACTGTTAAATGGTCTAAAGCTCTTTGGAAGAATATATCAAGTTAAGGATTCAAACTTGAAATTCTTAAGGGCTCTTCCTAAAGAATGGAAGCCCATGACAGTCTCTCTCAGAAATACACAAGAGTTTAAAGACTATACTCTAGAGAGACTGTATGGAACCTTAAAGACTTATGAGCTTGAAATGGAACAAGATGAAGAGATTGAGAAAAGCCAAAAGAAAGGGCATTCATCTGTGGCTCTAGTTGCATCTCTGGAGGATACTGTCAAGGACAAGGGAAAGTCTCAAGTTGAAGAAACTGAGAAGTTGGTCAAAGAGGAGAGCTCAGAGTCAAGCAAAGGAAGAAGAAAGGAGAAAGAAGTAGCTGATTCTGGTGAAGAGAGTGATGGAATTGATGAACATCTAGCCTTCCTGTCAAGAAGATTCTCCAAACTGAAATTCAAAAAGAATTTTAATTCTGCAAAATCCTTTAAAGGCAATCCCAAGTCTGATAGAAGCATGGTAGACAGATCAAAATTCAAGTGCTTCAACTGTGGGAATGCAGGTCACTTTGCAAATGAGTGCAGAAAGCCTAAAGTTGAGAAGAAGTCAAGTGAAAACATTGACTACAAAAAGAAATATTATGAACTTCTCAAACAAAAAGAAAGAGCATTCATCACAAAGGATGATTGGGCAGCTGGAGATGATTCTGATGAAGAGGAAGAGTTTGTCAATCTAGCTCTAATGGCCAACTCCACAGATCAAGAAGAAAACACTGGAAGCAGTAGTCAGGTATTCACTACAAACCTAGTTGAGTTAACTAAAGATGAATGCAATGCTACCATTAATGAAATGTCTACAGAATTGTATCATTTGCATGTTTCTTTAAAATCTCTCACTAAGGAAAATAGTAGAATTAAGGAAGCTAACACCTTCCTTAGTGATAGAAATAGTGTTTTAGAAGCTCAATTTATTGAGTTTGAGAAGCTGAAAATTGAGTGTCAGACAGCCAAGGATGATCTCTTGGTTGTTCTGAAAAGAGAAGAGATCATAAGAAAGCAGCTTGATAAGGAACAAGAGATTATTGCCAAATGGAAATCTGGTAGGGATGTTTCCACCAATATCATCAACATGCAAGGTAGAGAGACCTTTGTAGAGAATGAGTGGAAGAGGAATAAGAAAGTGCTTAAGATATCTGAGAACAGTTCAGGTGATGAGAATACTGATGATGATCATCAGTTGAAGAACAAAGTCTCAACTGATGAGAGTCATCAGTTGAACAAAAACTCATCAGTTGACAAGAATGTTCTCAAGAAGCTTAACAAGAAATATGGTCCTGTTAAAAAGAATTTTGTTAAAGGTGAGAATAGTTCTTCTGAGACCAGTGATAGTGTTAATAACACTCTTCATTCTAGTAACAAGAACAAGAAGAATTTGGATACTAATGAGCATAAATCTGAGGAGACTAAAAAGAAGAAAGGAAATAGAAATGGCAAAATAGGAGTTAACAAGCACACCAATTACACTCCCAATGCTAGTGCTCTTAGGAAAACCTGCAGCAAGTGTGGTAGTGTAAATCATTTATCTGCTAATTGTAAAACTGTGGTTGCTCCTAATTTATCCTTGCCTATTCCTATGACATCTGTTCCTCACATGAATTTATCTGCTATGAATATGATGCCTGGTTTATTGCCTCACAATCCTTATTCTCAGCCTAACATGCCATATATGTTCAATCCTTATTTTAATGCCTTTAACATGCCTCAATTTCATTCAAATTTGCATGGAATGAACAATTTATGCATGTCTCAAAGGCCTGTGTTTGAAAACAGAGTTGATATTCCAACTTCTCAACCAAAACCAAAGATTGAACCAATTCAATCCAAGGAAAAGGTTGAGAAAGTGGAAAAGGCTGCTAAGACTAACAAATCTGGACCCAAAGCAATTTGGGTACCAAAATCAACTTGATCTGTTTGTGAAATGTGTGCAGGGAAACCACAAGAAGAATTTGTGGTACTTGGATAGTGGATGCTCCAGGCACATGACTGGTGATTCCTCCCTGCTCACAAAGTTTGTGGAGAAAGCTGGCCCTAGCATTACCTTTGGAGATGACAGCAAAGGATATACTATGGGATATGGCTTGATTGCAAAAGAGAATGTCATCATTGATGAAGTTGCATTGGTGTCTGGTCTTAAGCACAACTTGCTTAGCATCAGTCAGCTCTGTGACAAAGGTTACAAAGTTAATTTCACTCCTGCAGCCTGTGTTGTCACCAAAGGAGATGACAACAATGTGGTTCTGATTGGACAAAGGAAAGGAAATGTGTATGTAGCTGACTTTAATTCTGTAAAGTCTGAATCTATCACTTGCCTTCTCAGCAAAGCAAGCTCAGATGACAGTTGGCTATGGCATAAGAGACTGTCTCATCTAAATTTCAAAACCCTGAATGAGTTAGTAAAGAAGGACTTGGTAAGAGGTCTACCTAAGCTGGAATTCTCCAAAGATGGACTTTGTGGAGCTTGTCAGCTAGGAAAGCAAAAGAGAAGCTCTTTCAAAAGCAAAACTCTTTCATCAATTGTGAAGCCCCTTCAGCTCTTGCATATGGATTTGTTTGGACCAGTCAACATAATGTCCATTTCAAAGAAGAAATATTGCTTAGTGATTGTTGATGATTTTTCTAAATTCACTTGGACTTTCTTCCTGCATTCTAAGGATGAAGCTGGGAAAATCATCATCAATCATATCAAAGCATTAAACAACAATCCAGATGTCAAAGTTGGAAGGATAAGAAGTGACAATGGAACAGAATTCAAGAACTCTGTGATGAAAGAATTTTGTGAAGAAGAGGGAATTACTCATGAGTTCTCTGCACCAAGAACTCCACAACAAAATGGTGTTGTTGAAAGGAAGAATAGAACTCTTATTGAGGCTGCAAGAACCATGATTAATGAAGCTCAACTTCCAACCTATTTTTGGGCTGAAGCTGTGAACACTGCTTGCTTCACTCAAAACATTTCACTAATTACCAAACCTCATAATCTAACTCCCTTTCAACTCTTCAAAGGAAAGAAGCCAACAATTAGCTTTCTTCATGTATTTGGATGCAAGTGTTATGTTCTAAGAAATCAAGGTGAAAATCTTGGAAAATTTGAGGCCAAGGCAGATGAAGCTATTTTTGTTGGATACTCTGATGGAAAATCATTTAGAGTATATAATCTGAGAACCAACATTGTTATGGAATCAATCCATGTGGTTTTTGATGATAAGAAGATTCAAGGATTCTCAGATGAAGGATTTCATGATAATCTCAGATTTGAGAATGAAGGTGAAGGTGATCTGTATGACCGTGATGATGATGATGACATTATTCAAAATGTTGGAATTAATCCTGGAATTAATATTCCAACTGATGACTCTCTGGTGCAAGAAACAACTACAATTGGAAATTCAACTGAAGCATCAGTTGAAACTACATTGGAGGGATCAGTTGAAACACCTCAAGGATCATCAGTTGAAAGAATGTCTCAAAGTTTCAATCAGTCTAGAAATAATGAGATGTCAAATTTAGGGGGAGCTTTCCAACATGGAAACCTGAACTTCAACAATGAAGCCACATCATCAAGACAATCACTTCCCCCACAAAGAAAGTGGACAAGGGATCACCCTTTTGAGCTAATTATTGGAAATGCAAATGCATCTGTACAAACAAGAAGAGCAACTCAAGATGAGTGTTTGTACAGTGCATTCCTTTCACAGGATGAACCTAAAGTCATAGAAGATGCTCTCAAAGATGCTGATTGGGTTCTTGCTATGCAAGAAGAATTAAATCAATTTGAGAGAAACAATGTATGGAAGCTGGTACCCAAACCTAAAAACAGAACTATTGTAGGAACAAGGTGGGTATTCAGAAACAAGGTGGATGAGAATGGAGTTGTCACCAGAAACAAGGCAAGGCTTGTTGCTAAAGGGTACTCTCAATCTGAAGGAATTGATTTTGATGTGACCTTTGCACCAGTTGCAAGACTGGAAGCAATAAGAATCTTCCTGGCCTATGCTGCTCATGCAAACTTTAAAGTTTATCAAATGGATGTCAAGAGTGCTTTTCTAAATGGTGAACTGGAAGAGGAGGTATATGTCAGTCAGCCTCCTGGTTTTGAAGATCCAGAATTTCCAGAGTATGTTTACTTTTTATTGAAAGCACTCTATGGACTAAAGCAAGCACCAAGGGCATGGTATGACACTCTGTCTCAATTCTTGTTGGATAATCATTTTTCTAGAGGAACTGTGGATAAAACACTATTTTACAGGAATGTAAATGGTGCCTTTATTCTGGTTCAAATCTATGTAGATGATATAATTTTTGGTTCTACAGATGAGAAACTTTGCAAAAAGTTTGCTAATCTAATGAAAAGTCAGTATGAAATGAGCATGATGGGAGAGCTCACCTACTTTCTTGGTTTACAAGTTAAACAAGTAAAGGAAGGTATATTCATAAATCAAACTAAGTACATTTATGATCTACTTAAAAAGTTTGATTTATTGGATTGCAAAGAAGCTAAGACTCCCATGCCAACAGCCACTAAATTAGAATTAAGTCCTAATGAGAAATCTGTGGACATCTCTAATTATAGAGGCATGGTTGGTTCTCTTCTATATTTGACAGCTAGTAGACCAGATATTATGTTTTCTACATGTCTCTGTGCTAGATTTCAATCTAATCCTAAAGAATCACATCTTATTGCTATAAAAAGAATATTCAGATATCTTAAGGGAACACCAAATCTTGGTATTTGGTACCCTAAAGACTCTGGATTTGATCTAATTGGATATTCAGATGCTGATTTTGCAGGATGCAAAATTGATAGAAAAAGTACAACTGGCACCTGTCAATTTCTTGGTGACAGATTGATTTCTTGGTTTAGCAAAAAGCAAAATTCTGTATCAACCTCTACAGCTGAGGCTGAGTACATTGCAGCTGGAAGCTGTTGTGCACAATTATTGTGGATGAGAAATCAATTACTTGATTATGGATTAAATCTCTCAAAAATCCCAATATTTTGTGACAACACCAGTGCTATTGCTATAACTGAAAATCCAGTACAACACTCAAGAACCAAGCACATTGACATCAAATATCACTTCATAAGAGAACATGTGATGGCTGGTACTGTTGAAATGCATTTTGTTCCAAGTGAAGAACAGATTGCAGATATTTTCACAAAGCCTCTTGATGAATCCACATTCACAAGGTTGGTAAGTAAATTAGGTATGTTAAATTTCTCCTAATTTAGAGTGAATTTTTCTGTAATTTGGCAGCCAGAATTTGATTAATTTTGATTTATCAAAATTGAATTAATTATAATTCTGGATAAAGTCTATAATATTTCAACTGATGAACTAGTGAAATTGTTTCAACTGATGCTTGAAACAATATCCTCTTGCGTTGTTTTTCATTCAACTGATGACACCAGTTGAAGACGCCTTCAACTGATCTTCATCAGTTGAATAGGAAGTTTAAAGAGGCGCTTATCTCATCCGTTGAAAGCATTATCAGATCTGAGCCGTTGAAATTTCTTTTGTCTCTCACTTACTTTATACACACGATCGTGTGTGTAATTTTTGTAGAGATAAATAAGAGTAATTTCTTCTCAACGGTAATTTCTCAGCCAATCACAGCAATTTTCTGAGAAAGTATTTAAGTGTTTTAATCTATTTTCATTTCTTTTCATCTTACTCTTTCGAATTCTCAAAGCTCTCTTCTCTCTCTGTGCAAAAAAAAAAAAAACAAGTTCTAATTTCTCTTCAAGCTTTCTCTGTAACTGCAATGGCACCAATGAAGAAGTACACTGCACCAAGTGGGTTTATCTATGAGAAGAACAACTTTGCGTCATTTGTGGACACCAAGGCTGTGGAGGAGAAGGAGTATCACAGGATGATGGAGTTCATCAAGTCAAGCCAGCTCTCTTATGCTATGACTGAAGCTCCCATCATCTACCATGAAATAGTTGAGGAAATGTGGACCTCTGCAGAGTTTAATAGTGAGCATGAAACTCTAACCTTCTCTGTCAATAATAAAACTCACTCTGTCAATGCTGATGTTATGAAAGCATGCTTTAAGATTCCTGAAAATACTGTTTTATCTTTGCCTAGTGATAATCAGTTGGTTAATTTACTTTATGCCATGAATTATGTTTTGCCAACTGATGCCTTAGGTAAAATAGAAAGAAGGGGTCTTAGGAGAGAATGGAGTTACTTATGTGATGCATTTATTAAAGCATTTTCTGGTAAAATTAGTAATTTTAATGCCCTTACTTCCCAGATCTTACAAATGCTTTACATGTACCTGACTAATGAATATTTCAATTTTGGTGGTTTGATGATCCAAGAAATTGGGGAGAAACTAGGTGATAAAACTGATAGACCTAGGAATATTTATTATGTCAGATTTCTTATGATGCTAGCTAATCATCTTAATGATAAGCTAGTTATTACTAACAAGGAAGCCAAGCTTCCCAGTTTTGTGCAGGAAAAGAGGGTCTTTAAAGACCTCTTTAGGATGAATTTATACCCCTCCTTGGAGGTGGTGTACCTGCCAACAATGGAGGCTGGAAAGCACAAAGAGGTACATGGCTTTCCTACTACTCTTTCTCAACCCTCACCTTCTTTGCTTTCTGCCATCAGGGCTGTTGAAGAGGCCCATCAACAGTCCACACAAGTGGCAAAACCTTCTAAAAACAAATCTTCTAAACCAACCTCAGATGCCTCCCAAAAGGCACCTGTTGTAAAAACCAAAAGAAACAAACCTGAGGGGAGTGTGACTGGAGGTTGTGAGGGGGAGGGAAAGGGTGAACATCAAAGAAGCCCTAAGCATAAGGATGGAGAGGTGTGTGTTAACCAGCCTGGCCACTCTGCAGTCTCCCAAAAGACTGTAGATGTTAATATGGAATTAAACTCATCCCTAGCAGCATCCTCCCAAAAGGATGTTGCTATTAAAAATAGTCCTCAACCAGGGACACAGTCAAAAAGGGGGAGGGACACCACTTCTTCACCAATAAAAGCTTATGGGAGAAAGAAGCTAAGAAGTGAAAAACTGAAGCACTCTGCACACACACAGGCATCCATTCTGGACTTCATGCCTTTAACTTCTCAAAGTCAGATTGATGTGACTCCAATAAATGTGGAGTCACAGCCCCCTTCTTCATCTCAACCAATCACCCATATTTATGATCTTACCATTTCTACTACTCAAACACAATCCCCAACCTCTTCTGTGGATGTGGAATTAATTCACACCACACTTGTAAATTCTCCATCTTTGGATTTCATGGAGAAGCCCCCTTCTGAGATTGATCATCATCATTTTGATGATTTGTTGGATCTTTCTTTTCCATTTCCTTCCTCTGTGACAATGTGTTCTGTGGATTTTCCTTTAAAATCAATCACCACAGACTCAACTATCACAGCCTCTAAACCTATTTCTTCATTTTCTTCAACTGATCTCCCTCATCAGTTGACAAGTGTTTGTCCTTCAACTGATCTGCTTAACAGCTCTCATCAGTTGAATGCCTCATCTACTAATGTTTCAACTGATGTCTCTCATCAGTTGACAGCTGCTGCTACTTCAATTACTTTACCTCTTTCTACAGTAGTTGATCACATGGTAGCACAAACACTTCTAGGATTGAGTGGAGTGAGCTATGGAGTGGAGAGGCAGCCTAGTGAGCTGGCAAAAGGAGAGGGTGTGGAGAGTCTGACATTTTCTTCTAGCCAGGAAAAAGGAGAGGATAAGAGTGACCCTTTAGTAAGGGTAAGTGAGGGAGAGGTGAGTTGTGTGGTGAGCCAAGGGGAGCCCTTGATGCAAGAAAAGAGAGATAATGAGAGAAATGCAGGTGTCAATGAAGGGTTTAGTGAACAAGAGATTCAAGCTGAATATAGATCCATTTTGGATAGTGTTTCACTAGACCCTGAGACTTTTACTCATGGGATGTCCTCTATTCAAGAATTTGCCAGATTGGACAATCAAGCAGCTGAGAGGCACCTCAATCTGATTCACACTACATCTTCTATGCTTAGAGCAAAGGAGGCATTTACAGCTCTGCCTGCCAATGCTGGAGATGATTTTCATTATGATGATAGTGATGAAGACCTCAATGATGCTCTTGAGGAATCCCTTGGTGAACAACCTACAACTTCTCTACCTTCATGGCTCTCCATGCAGTCTGCCAATGCAATTGTTGTTAGCATGGAGCTGGAAAGGCAAGCCTCCACTCTTCTTCAATCACAACCTGGAAGCTCATCCTCCTCTCAAGCCATCTCTGCCACCATTGCCAGTCAAGCTCTGGAAAACCTCAAGCTTCACAAATATCAATCTCTCCACTTTCATAAAGAGATAGAGCATCTCAATTCTCTCATTGCCTCTGTTAAGACTGATCTGACCAAACAAATTGATGAAAAGCTTCCAGCTCAGGTCAAATCAGCTCTTTCTGGTTCTGAGCAAAAACAACTGCAATTGGAAAAGCAAGTAGAAGCTCTGGAAGGCAATGTCTATATCTTAAACTCTAGAATGGATGAGATGTTGCAGCATCAAAGAATTCAGACTGGACTCCTTCAACATCTTCTTCTTGCCTCTGGTGCTTCTCTTCCCAGCCCATCCCTTACACTTGCTGCTAACAAAAAGGGGGAGAAAGAATTACCAACTCCTGCAGAATTAATCAGTCAAATTCCTCCTCCTTTCCACACTGAAAGGGAAAAGCAAAAGATTGAAAGGATGAAAGAATTGGACTCCATTGCAAAGAGAGTGGCTCAACTGGGCAAGAAATCATCTACATCTTCTACAGCCACCACAGCTCAAATCTCTTTTCCAACCACAACCACAATTCTCAGGGTAATTACACCTGAGATTGTTATTCCCTCCAAGACAGAAAAGGGTGAGCCATCATTTTTGAATGAGTTCAAGCCAATTCTGTTTCCAAACAATTGTGGTTACTCCAGGCCTGGAAAAGACTCAAGCTCAATCTACTTTCCACTAGCCAGGCCTGACAAAAATGAATACAAGCTTTTGGGCCAAGAAATCAAAAGTTATAAAGATTGTGCAGATGTGGCCTTAAAGGCTCATTTTGCCATCATCTTCAGAGAAGGCCAGAAGTTGTTTATTGGAACTGGTCATCCTCATTACTCATTTGCAAAAGCTGAAGAGGTGGCCAGAGAATGTGAAAAAGAGGAGTTTGAATCCCAACTCTCTTTGAACCAAATAGAGGTGGATGAAAGGTATGCTATTGAGCTGGAAGAGGAGTTGGCAGCTGAGTTTTTAAATGAGAAAGGATTGCCTCTTGAACCTTCTCCAAAGAAAAAGAGAGTCAAATCTAAAACTAAGATGCCTGAGGCAGCCAAGAGAAGAGAAGAAGTGCCAGAAAAGCCTATCTCAAAGCCTTCTTCTCCAATCAAGGATACCACAGTAGTACATCCAGATGTCAACTTCCATGATGAGCCAATAATGCCAAAGGAGGAGCCAATTGACTTGGAAGATATTCCAATTCCAGCTTTTCTTGTCCAAGAATCTTCCAAGCCAAAGAAGAAAGTCAAATCTGTGGCTAAAAGGATGGCTAACCCTCCTAAACCTCCAAAAGAACCTGAGAACCCTGATGACTATCTCATCATTGCTAACATTGAAGAAATTTCTGAGTTGGATCTGGAGCTGGATGATCTTCAAGAAGTAAGGGGAATAGAAGCAACTTCAAAGTTACCTGAAAGATTGGTATTCTCTTACAAAAACAAGGGTGATGTCATCTGGCCTCTTCACAGAGTTCTGAATTCTGAGGGATTCAGTTCTCTAACAAAAATATATGGATCTATGAAGAGGACTGGAGGATTTACACCACCTGCAAAGCAAATGGTACTAAAGAGAATCCTTGAGATCAGGAAGGAATGGAATTCAGATGCTAGTCTACAAAGAAGGCTGAAAATTCCCTACACTGGAAAGAAAATTCATCATGAACCTACTCCAGTCATGGAATTTAGGGACAATCAAGGTGTTAGGAGATTTTTCAGACCTAAAGATCAACTCAAGGTTGCTAGCTTGAATACTCTGAAGACTCTCCAATCCAAGCTCAACAGACAAGATAGTGATGAAGAATGGTTCTACAGGATCTTTCAGAAACAGATCAATATTCTTGAAGAAAAACTTAAGTCCAGAAGAAGAAGATCTTCTAGGAACAAGTAACTGCTCAGTCTAGAGGAGCATAATCATCTGTAATCTTTTCTAACTCTTGTATCTAAATTCTGCATTTTATTTTATTAATGTTTTGTTATCATCAAGTGTAGAATTTATGTCTGCATCTTCTCCAGTCATAAATTGGGGGAGATTGTTAGGAATCAATAATCTTTGATGATAACATAAACATTTTTGTAACATGTCTTACTTAGAATCCTTATCAAATTTCAGTTGTAATTGTTACATTTCTTGTCTTTGGGAATTATCAACGGATGGGTAGAATAGGATGGCTAATTGTAAATATCCAATGCCATGTAATTTTATCTAAGTGAAGGATATTCAACTGATGAAGATGTAACTGTTCAACTGATAAAGACTGGATGATGTTTCAACTGATGAAAATCAAGCATTCAACTGAAGACAAAGTGTTCAACGGATAATGCTGAGGAATTCAACTGATAAGACTGGAACAGCATTCAACTGATGGAGTTTGTAATTCATTCAACTGATGAGCCAGGCATTCAACTGATAAAGTCAATAGCAGTTGAAAGCAACCAGAACCTTCAACTGATGAAGCAAAGAGCAGTTGAAAGTGACTAGAGCTTAAGTCTGACAAATCACATGGATCGAATTACACTAAAATAGACATGGAAGCCTAATTAGGAAAATAAAGAAGAAGCAGAAACATACTTATCTCATGCAGTGCAATCTGGATCAAATCAAGATGATGGTCAAAGATGAAGACATCTCAGAAAGCATGCATAAGACAAAGTTGTGCAGCATTGTTTTTAGATTAGAGTGCATTTTGTAATCTAGCTAAAAGCTTTGTAAAACTTGGGGTATATAACCAAGTTAGTAGCATCAGTTGAACTTGTTCAATTACTTGAGAGAAAAATCTGAGAGTTAGAACTTGTTGAGTGATGAACCAGCAGCTGTGCGAATTGTAAACAATCCACAGATTCTTCTATATAAAATCTCACGGGTGGATCATTCAATCCACCCGTATTTTTAATACTTGGTGTTTTTCTGTTTACTGTGTTCTTAGTGTACCATTCTTGAATCTTTTAAGTTTGTAAAAGATTGTATTCAACCCCCCCTTCTACAATCTTTCTCATAGTTGGTGTAAAATAACAATATCCTCTGTCACAGATTTGACTGACAGAGAGTAAATTGTGTTTTAGCCCTTGAACAAGAGCTACATTTGATATGATGACATTTCCAAGATTGATGTTGCCATATCCCAGAGTCCTTCCTATGTTGCCATCTCCATAAGAAGCACTTGGGCCTGCTTTCTCCACAAACTCTGACAGCAGGGCCTTATTTCCAGTCATGTGTCCTGAACATCCACTGTCCAAGACTAGGATATTCTTCCTGTTGCCCTGCAATCACAAAGACCACTAATTATTAGTTTTAAGGACCCAGACTTGCTTGGATCCTTTGGCCTTATTAAGTTTGTTAGCTTTTGCAGCGGAATTATTATTATTATCAGAGTTTGAGCTAACAGACTTTGGATCAGAGTTTGTACTTGAAACAGATTTTGTACTTGCAGAGTTTTTATTAACCTTTTTCAAAGAAGGCTTCAATTGATAATAATCATAATACAAACTATGATATTCTTTGCAAGTATAAATAGAATGCCATAAACTACCACAATGAAAACATGGATCTTGTGGTTTATATCTAATACTACTTTTTCTAACTCCAGACTTTGTAGGTAAGGAGTTAATGTCCTTGTTCTTCCTGCAAAAATTAGCAAGATGATTAGTATTCCCACAGTTATGGCATGTCTTCCTAGGTGCATTTGGAATAGGCATGTAGTTATTACTCTTGTCTATTCCAATCTTGCCATTTCTATTTTTCTTAGGCTCCTTGTTTTTGTCATCAGACTTTACCTCTTTAAGCTTATGTTTAAGCTGTTTCTGAGTCATCAGTCCTATGTTAACCTGTTTGTGCTTATCAGATTTTAAATTGTTGTTAATCTCTGATTTTGGTCTACTCTGTTTAGACTTAGAGGATTCAGCAACAAATTTAACAGGTTTAACCTTAGGTTTTTGAGTTTTAACAGACTCTGTTTTTGATGACTCAGTTTCTGAGTTATCAGTGTAACCTAGTCCCTTCTTCCAGTTTCCACTACCTAAGATATCCTGAGTAGTTTTGCCTGAACTAGTCCATGTTTTAATGATATCCCTTTCCTTAGCAAGTTCTGATTGAAGAGTTGCATACCTCTTTAATAATTCATCTTTGACAATGACAGCATCATCTCTCTCTTTCTGAACTTCCAACATCTGAACTAATTCTTTTTCTAGAAAATCATTCCTTTTCTTTACACTTAGAGTTTCAGATTTTAATCTTTCATTCTCTAAAGTCTGATCTCTAAAGCTGGTATGCAAAGTTTTAAGAAACAATCTTAACTCAGTTATATCTTCAGTATCAAAGGCAAGAGTTGAATGAGGTACCTTAGCAGTGGATTCAGAGTTGTTGTCAGTGTTTGCCATCAGAGCATAATTGACTTCTTCCTCTGAATCAGATGTATCTGTCCAGTTTCCTTTCTTGGTGATAAAGGCTTTTTCTTTTTCCTTCTTGGCTTTCTTGCATTCAGATGCAAAGTGACCCTTTTCACCACAGTTGAAACAGGTATACTTGTCAGCCTTTCCAGCTTTCCCTTCCTTGCCCTCATTCTTCCTGAAGTTCTTCTTATCATAAACTCTGTCAGAGTTTCTGTCTTTCCTTGAAAAACTTTTGCCTTTGTTGAACTTTTTGTAGGCCAACTTCTTGAAGCTTTTCACCATCAATGCTGCTAACTGCATCATCTCACCATCACTGTCATCAGAGTCTGAGAGAACATCAGAGTTTGAGTCATCAGAGTTTGATGACTCAATGTCAGACTTTGTGACATGAGCTTTTCCCTTGCTTTTAGCAGCCTCCTCTTGAACTTTTAAAGCAACAGACTTTGATTTTCCTCCATGACGTTTGCTCCTCTGTTCCATCTCAAGTTCATGAGTCTTCAGTCTTCCATAAACATCATCAAGAGACATTTCTCCAAGATCAAGATTGTCTCTTATTGTAGTGACTTTCAAATCCCATTTTTCAGGGAGAGCCAGAAGGAATTTGAGGTTTGAGTCTTCAAGATCATATTCCTTGTTCACCAGAGATAAGTCATTCATCAGTTTGACAAATCTGTCATACAGATCTGTCAAGGACTCACCAGATTTTGAGTCAAAGTGCTCATACTCCTGTGTTAGAATTGTTTTTCTGTTTTTCTTTATGGCCTGAGTTCCCTGACATCTGGTATCCAGAGCATCCCAGATCTGTTTAGCAGTTTTGCACCCAATCACCCTATTAGACATTGCATTATCAAGAGCACTATGCAGAAGGTGTTTCACCTTAGAGTCTTTACCAATTGATAAAATGTCCTCAGGGGTGTAATCTTTCTTCTCCTTTGGAATCATCTTCTGAGGCTCATCTGCAATCCCAACAGAGAGCTTGGTGGGCATATGTGGTCCATCATAGATCCTGTCAAGGTATTCTGGATCAACAGAGTCTAAGAATATGATCATTCTCTCTTTCCAGACTGGATATTCAGATGCCTTAAGGATTGGAACTCTAAAGGATGAAGCTTGTGACTTTTCAGACATGATTGTGATTAAGATCTCACTGTAGTAATCTTAACAGAGCTGGCTCTGATACCACTTGTTAGGTCCTATAAACTCACTATATAAGATGATATAGTGATCACAATCTGTAACACAGTATAACAATATAAGAGATTGAAAACAATAAACTCTTATTCACAAAGCTTGAATGGTTACAAAAACTCTCTCAGTGATTTATATTGTATCACTAAGAGCTGCTAGGGTTCTTAACAATGTACTCGATAACTCAACTCATATAGAGTAACCCTATTCTGTGTTTATATAGACACAGTTACAAAATCAATCTCTGATTTGATTTCCTATAAATCAGCTATGTATTCTATCAATCAAAGATTGCTCCAGTTTTCTGTTTAGTTTCCATAGTCAGCAAATCACTCCTCCGCTTCTATCCTTCCTTGAAGTATATCCGCTTCTGAGCTCTTTCCACGTGTAAACTCTGACGAGTCTTGACTATGTAAACTCTGATCAGACTTTATTAAACTCTGGTCAGACTTTAGTAAACTCTGATCAGCTTCCAGCTTAAACTCTGATCACTCCTGTTCTAAAACAAACTTTAAGAACATTAGTAATCATCAATTATATCTAACAGTTCAGCTGGAGGATTGCCACCCCAAATACGCCGACTTTTTGTTCACATTATAGTCAACTGCAAAGTTATTGACATGGAAAGTCTGTGGAGCAAGCATTGGAATCAAATGGTAGACGACATTCTCTTGAAAAGACGTTTACTAAAATCAGAATCTCATTCTCAATGATATGCAGCTGCAGTTCTATGCCCTTGCAGGTACAACAATTTACAGTTCCGCTTACTTTCTGTAAATTTATTGTTAGCTTATTTGTCTATAAATAATTTCTAGAACTTATTTCTGTAAACCTATTACATTTACATTAATTGAAGATGTAAAACATTCGACTGATGCAAAAATTGATTTTTTCTAATAGTCATTTTAAGATGGCAGTTGTTTTAAATTTTGGACTGTCTTCTGTTACAGTCATTTTAAGATAATGTGGTTTTAAATTTTGTTATGATTCATGCTTCATACATCTCAGTTATGATTATTTTTTAAAATTGGTATTTTGCACACATGAACTTACGCCTCAGATTGTTTTGTTAAACTTTTCTATATTGGTGTAATTTACGTTGCAAGTTATTTGTTACACAATATTGCCACAGATTATCGGTCATTTTTTGTTCTCATCCATTAAATAACATGCAGAAATTGATGATTTACAACGTGCAATTGGTAAAAGCTTGAAGAACTATCCGCAGTTGCCACAACCACCACTGAGTTACTTGAATCATGGAACAAACAACCTCATACTTGAAGAAACTAGCTACAACATGGCTGAAATGAAGGCTGAGCATCAGAATTTACTAAAGAACAACTTAGTGTTTATGAGGCTATGTTAGCTTCAGTTCAGTCCAACCAAGGTGGCTTATTTTTTGTTTATGGCAGCGGTGGATGCGGAAAAACCTATTTTGTGGAGAACTTTGATAGCTAAATTAAGATCTGAAGGTGACATTGTGCTTCCAGTGGCCTCATCTGGGATAGCAGCCACACTCTTGCCTGGGGGTCGTACTGCGCACTCTCGGTTTAAAATTCCAATTGTGCTTGATGACTACTCGCTCTGCAATATAGGCCAGAATTCAGACATAGCTGAGCTTATAAGGCAGACAAAGCTCATCATTTGGGACGAAGCACCTATGCAACATCGTTATGCTTTTGAGTGTTTGGATAGGTCACTGAAGAATATTATGAAGTCAGTCGATCCAATACGTTCAACTATGCCATTCGGAGGAATAACAGTTGTACTTGGTGGAGACTTTAGGCAGATCTTACCTGTCATTACCCAAGGCGATAGAGGTGAAATAGTTTCTGCATGTATTACAAGATCGCGCTTATGGTCTATTTGTAAGATTTTTTTACTGACCACCAATATGCGACTTAATCAAGGAAAGACTGCCAAGGAAGTTGAGGAACTTTTGCAGTTTGCAAAGTGGGTTTTGGACGCAGGTGATGGGAAGTTGCCTCTTCCAGACAAGAGTATTCTTCCAGATGCCAAGGAAAATGACATCCTGATTCCTCCTCAGTTTTGTGATACTGCGCAGGAGAATACAGTTGACAACATGATTGAGAGTACATTCCCGGATTTTGTTGCCAACTGCACAGATCCAAAATATTTGAGTGAAAGAGCCATCTTAACACCTACGAATCAAACAGTAAGTCATCTGAATTCACTTATTGTCGAGAAGTTGCCTGGTGAATCGGTTTCGTACTATAGCGTTGACAGTGCAGAGGAATTTGGCGGAACAGACGAGGATTTGAACTCTGCATTCCCAATTGAATATCTCAATTCTATTAATCTTCCTGGGATGCCACCTCATGAGATTAAATTAAAAGTTGGAGTGGTCGTTATGCTTATGAGAAATTTGAACCAAACTTTAGGTCTCTGCAACGGAACAAGAATGATCATCACTAAATGCTTGAAGTTCTGCGTAGAATGTGAGGTTATCTGAGGCGCGTTTCTTGGGACACGACATTTTATTCCTAGAATGGAATTATGTCCCAGTGATACAAGAATGCCTTACAAGCTAATCTGAAAACAAATGCCATTGCAGATATGCTACGTGATGACTATTAATAAAGCTCAAGGTCAGTCTCTTCAAAATATTGGATTGTATCTACCAAAGGCGGTCTTTACGCATGGTCAGTTTTATGTGGCAATTAGCAGAGTTACATCTCCTCAAGGTTTAAGAATCTTTGTTGATGATGAAGCTGGACAGCCATCAAATATAACTCAGAATGTGGTCTATAAAGAAGTTTTTTATGCTTTACCAAGAAGCTAGATTTTTAACTTCATTCTGAGTTATATGTTATTTTATGCTACAATATCGCCCATGTAGAAAATATTCTTATGTGGTTTATTAAACTTTTGCTACTTTGTTATCTAATTACAAAGTCATTAAATTTGATGTGGTCTGTTTCTTTTTCAGCTTTGCCATTCCTTTAGGATATCAATTGGATGTTACTTAACCAATTGTCAGTTATATGTTCATTTTGTTTGCCAAACTGCAGAAATTGGCAATTGTAGATATAAGCAAACTCATTTCAAGAACAACAATCTGCACACATAGTAAATACACATATTTTACTGATGCAAAACATTCTTTCCCAAAAGGTTAAACGCAAGCTAGATTTGTCTCATTACATTAAGCAGTACTGATATTCATTTTCAAGACATGAGTTAACACTCGCAAACTGACAATTTCTAATATGAAAAAAGTCATAATAGTTATTCTAACAATAAACTTCAAAATCTAATCAAACAACATCAACTTGGAAGGTTTTGTCTGCTACGTAGATGAACTGCAAGATCTGACCCTCTTCAAATTCATTTCCAATTGTGAACTCTGTCCATCCTCTTCCCAGCCTGCAAATCTTTTGGTTTCTCAAAGCAGCAACGTAGTACACATTATCTCCACAGATAAGTCTTATAGTTGTTCCTCGACTCCAACTGTTAAATGTTGAGTAGAGCGTTTTGGGCAAGTACTGCATAAGAAGCAAACCAAAGAATAAATATTCTCCTCACAGTAAATGACATGTTATAATATAACTCAACAGATGTATACTAACCACTCCATGATATTTTTCATCCACATGAGATCGCTTTAGAGTAACCTGGAAGAAAACATTATCCTCAATATCTCCTGCTCCGAAGTCCATGTTGTTATCTGCACAACAGTTCAATTGCTTTACATGTGTGAGGTGCAAATCATTAAAATAACACTAAAAATAGAAAACTAATTAACCTTCTTCTTCATTATCAAGATTGAGCACAGCCTCTTCGACCACTGCAATTGATAAAATGTTATATTAGCCGCATTTCAATCAGCCAAAAAAATCTTAAGTAGTTCCAATGATTTACTTACTTTCAACACTACTGTCAGATATCAAGATCACTTCTGGCTCCTGCACATTGTTCATTGTTGTAGATACAATTGTAGTCTCCATGTTGTAATTGAAAGCCATACCGGATGACTTGAAGAAACCAACAGAAAATGTAGATGGTGATACATATCTGAACACCAACACATCATCCTCTTCCACATGATATTGTTGTATCAGCTTAGACATTCCAGTCAGGAAATTGCGAACAGCGCAGAATTCCACTATAACCGTTTCTGCACCTCCCATAATTAGATTCACTTTTTCATGAAAAATTGCACCGCTACTCTGCATGACAACTCTTGTGATCTCCTGCACATATAATACACAATTACAAGATAGCAGAGCTTACGATCATAGTATGACTAACAAATAGAACGCATACCATTTGTCCACTACTTAAGACATTTTCATTTATCATTTTAAACCAGCTCATCACTCCAGTGCGATGGCCAATTCCTGAAATTTTAAATGCTATACAATAAGACATGTAAATATTAACATTTCATGCATAATTTCAGCCTACTCACCTGATGTATTGCAATTTTTAAGTATATCACTTTCAAATACAGAAACCTCAAACTTTTGTGAATTTCCAGTCATTTGGAATACAATAGTATCTCTTTTTTTGAGATTGCCTGCCTTTGCAAAACTATACCATTTCCTGTCCAAGTAAACCTTTCCATCCATCCACTTCAACTTAACTATCCAAGTGAGGTTTTTGAAGCACAGCTTTACCCAGTCCATAGATTCAAAAATACATAATTTCTGGCAAGCCTTCCTCTTGAAGATCTATTAGTTAAACTAATATGTTATTACCAACATTTATACAAAATGCAAACAGAATGAAAATATACAATTATTAGTAATTTTACCTTATAGTGATCTCTCTTGCGCAAATGTTTCTGGCGAAGTACAAGATCAAAAAGACCATGCCAATTGTTATATGCATTGTAACAGAAATTCCCACAGAGTTTATCAATCTCAATATCTGACACATCAAGAACATTTCCACCTTCACTCGAAGATGATGCAATCTTCGGAGGAATGCTGTAGTTTATCTCCACAGCATAAGGATTATAGATTTCTATATTGAAACTAGGACCTCCGTAATACTCAAACAGAATCATATGATAGGGTTTTATATTATAAAATTTCATCATCTTATCTATTCCTTCTATCCAAGATCTCTCTTTCCTAAATTGTCCATTCTAGACCGTCTTTCCTGGGACATGTATCAACAGCGTCTCAGGAAGGCTATCAGCAAATTCCAAACAAAATTCTCTGGGTAGACTCTACATAAAGCAAAACAGAGGAGTAAAAAAAATTCACATAGACTAACACAACATGCAATGACACATTCCAAACAAGAAAAACTCACCACCACTCCTGCCATATTACTCGACGCAAAGTTTGTGCATACGAAACTCACTTCTCAGTCCATATCAAACGTTCCTAACTTGCCTGTAATATTTTAATAAACATAGATCCCACTAATCAATGCTTAAAAAGTGATAAAGAACACAACGATGGGATATTCAATTTCAGATAACCAATTAAAAATAACAAAAACTCCATTCAACGAAGAAAACATACCTTCCTTCTCTGTAATCATATTCCTAAGAACAAATTTGTCAAGTAAAAATCATCATGACTATTACAGTAATTAATCGAATAAAGAGAGAAATAGTAACAGCATATATTACCTTGAAGATGAAGAGGCCATGCAGTTCAGAAGAACAATGCTGACAGCACTTGGAGAAAAAGAAAAGCTAAAAAAGAAAATAATGATTACACACATGCACTTGCAGTTAAACCAAATGTATGTCAAATCTGTTTTTAGTGGCTCAAGATATGAATGGTCATGTCTATTGGGCGAGAGTTATGACCGATGGTCAGTACCTGGACTTTAAGTACAAAAGCAATTACATTTATACTCCGGTTTGCAGGTCCGTTACTGTTTCAATGTAGATATTGTACAGGTTACAAAAGATTTTCTTTGTACATTTAATTAATAGTACTTAAATAAAGCGATTAACAACAAAAATTTTATTTGAATTAGTTATTACTCCCCCCGTCCCATTTTAACCGCTTTTGACTTTTTTACACGTATTTTAAGGTGTTAAAAAATTACTTCTAAACATAATTATTTTTTATAAAATTTATATCAAATAAAAGTTTAGAATCTAAACTTTTATTTGATATAAGAATTGAAATTTTTTATTGAGTATATATAATGTTTTTTTACACCTCAATATACGTGTTAAAAAGTCAAACATCAGTTAAAATGGGACAGAGGGAGTAGTACAAAGGAAATTTATGTCCACGCTTCTTTTAATATTTACTATTATACCCATTGCTTTTACGAAGAAAATATAATATTTTAATTATATTATTTAATTCAATAATAGGTTCCTAACTTTACACCAAAAAGTTAGAGTATGTGCTTTTAACTTATGAAACGAGAACCCGAAGTGGCTTCAAAGTGGATGCAAAACACCGTCTATGTATATTTCCTATTATTCGTAGAAAAAAGAGCAATATATATATTTTAGAATATATTTATAATTTAGAACTTCCCAAGTGTTGTATAGTTATTGTCTAACAAATATTTGTTATTAATGAAGTTTATCTGTTTCCTTACACATGAAATTATGAACTTATACATTAAATCATACTAGATCCCAAGATATATAGTACAAATGGTAACAAACATTTGTTATTTTAAGTCTATGTGTTTTCTTACACAAGATACACCTTAAAATAAGACCTTAAAACAAATAAGTCAAGTCGAATTTAGAAGCAATAAAAGACTTATAAGTGATTTAAATGTTTGAGAATTTAGTAGAATCCTTGAAACAAAAGCTAGCATTCTTACCATTTTATAAGTGTTTTTTCAAGGTTTACACAAAATGTACAAATATTTGCTACCTTCAAAGTATATTTACACAAACTTATGAACCAAGTGTTAGGGTTATACTAAAATATTCGTTTGAAGTATATAACAATTATTTGAGAATCTTGAATGCATGTTTTCACATTGTCTGTATATTATATATTGTAGACAATCTAGTATCAAATGGGATAGCAGAAGATTAGATTGTCAGACTCCTTATATAATATAATAAAGGTTCACAGTCGAGGTGGTGTTAGACAAACCACTGGAACGGCTGAAGTATTATTTGGAAATAGTTTATCTTGACTATTGAATAATACTTATATACTTTGTGTATATTGAACGGGATCAAAATAGTAGAATAATTGTTTCTTTAATTCTGACAATAAAGAACTAAGATTCTATGATGTTATTAATGCTTAAGTTCTTAATCCGGATATAGTGATTGACACTTGTATTTAATGCACATGCCTTGACTCATAAATTAAGTAATTTATTTTAAATTACGAATTTATGTATTGGGCAATGACATTATATGCAGAGTGGGATATTGACTATAGAAGGAAACCGTGTCCGAAAAATATATTCGGGTGATGATGTCCTCTTGAAAGCTCATAAAGATAATTATGCTTTAGTCCTGCAGGCAGATTTGTTCTTGCATAATTATAAGGTTGAGTGGATGATCAAGGATAAAAGATATTGATTAAATTAATTGTCAGAAATTAATTTAATTAATGGACATGCGATATCTTAAACATGGGGAATTTATAAGCAATTAATATGGGAGCCGAATTAAATAATTAATTTACGGAATTAGGAAAGGTAGTGCAAATATTAGTTCTTTAGTGGATAGAATTAATATTTAATGACATTGGGCCTGGCCCGGAATGTCATTGGAAGGCCTGACCTAATGATCCATGATCCCTGCTGTAGCCTATATATATTCTCGTTCTCCTAAAGCTGAAAGACACACCAAAACGAATTAATCCTAGAGTCAGAGGGAGGCAGACGTTTTTCTCAAGGAGACAGCTAGGGTTTTGGGTTTTCGGAGCTCTAAGGAGAGGCACACCTTGGGAGATCGAAGGCCACACTTCGTCCAAGGAGAATCAAGGAATACAGTAGAAGACGTGGATTTGAATCGCTTGCGCCGTAGTGATTAAGGTTAATATTCTGTTCGAACTTTTAATTAGTATCATAAAACGCAGGACCAAGGTCCGATTGTTCCTACAATGGCATCAGAGCCAGGTTGTGGTTCTGCGATTTATGATATGTAGTCCATGTCATGATTATATATGCATGTATATAGTGATTCTGTGATGCAGGTCGTTGTCCACTATTATGGCCGTGTTTTAATTATTCTGTTATGTTTGGATTCCACGTGGTTTATCGTGGCTGTTGTAAATCACGAGGGTTGATCGTGATAGTTTAATCTTGTAATTCAATTTGTAATTGTTTTAGATTATGATCTGATGTAATAGAATAGGCTGGTTCGTCTGTACAATTAGTATGTAATTGTTTGATCAACGGGGCTGCAAGAAACAAGGATCTTCCGCTGCTGCGATTAGGGTTTCGGGGGTGCTGCACTGTTTTGGGCGTAACTTTTGCATACGATGTCCGATTTGGGCGAATGAGCACTTTTCGGAGACGGCAGAACGAGACGAAGCTAGCCCCACAACCTAGGGAACCTTGGTTGAGGTGATTTCGAAGGTGTTTTCCGGAGTTTTTCGAGGCATTCTGAGGCCGTTTAGGCCTCCAAACGGGCTCTCGAAGTTTTCTGGACAGATCTGGATTCTGACGAAGGATGAATTTGAAGCTGATTTTTCCGGGGCCATAATAGTGGATGTGCTTTATTATGATTATTGATTATTGTTATTATGTGTTTCTTGTTTGTGTTGTTATGCCATGTGATACTAACCCTTCGCATGCTAGAATGACATGGACATAGGGATGTTTTTAATTAATGCTTTAATCATGCTAGTATGCTCCCATGTTATGTGTTCTTTATGTGTTCTTTATGTTGCTATAACCATGATAGTATGCATGTGGACTTCGAAGAAATAACATAGGGCGATGCATCTAGATTAAAATCCTCAAAGCAAATTCTAAGTGGGAGAGGGAGTTAATATGGTATTAAATCCCGTGGTCTCCATCATTGTTTGTATGTAATTTAACATAAAGGCGAATATAAATTATGTATACGTCACCCATCGTGGCATGTAATTTATGGTGCCTAGAATGTTATAGATATTACTGGAACAAACTTCTTAAATTAATACGAATAGATACGGATTTTCTTTATCTCTGATTTGGGGCGATTTCGAAGGCTTATGGGTATTAAGTGAGACCGATGTGACTCCTCCACTGCCTAGAAATCAAACCAGACACGAATATTGAATTGAAGTATTCTATTCCAGAAATATTGGAAGGTATACATGCCGCCCATCGTGGCGTACCAAGTTCCATAGGTTTCGGGTAATTTAAGATTTGATGATGGTATACACTTAGCTATGAAAAATAATATAGACCACCCCAACGTGGCTTATTGTTTAGTAATAGGAGCGAAGTAACGTTTAAACAAATTTAGGTGGTATACATGTCACCCATCGTGACGTACCAGAAACTTATGGTGTTTAAACGTTAGTGCATTTAATTTTAATAATTGTTAGAGGAACCAATAGGACTTAATTTTTTATGCACCCTTCTTTATGTGTAATGTGATTTTTTCATGCATAATTCTCAGGATATAATGGGGTTTAATCCACTGTTCACCATACTTAAAGATAACAAACTTACCGGACCTAACTATATTGAATGGAAACGTAATTTGGACATTGTGTTGACTGCTGAGGAGTACAAGTTTTGCACTTATGAACCCAAGCCTGAGCAGCCCGCTGCTGATGCTCCTGATGAGGAGAAAGAGTATTATAAGCGGTGGACAAAGGCTGATGAGATGTCGCGATGTTACATTCTGGCAGCAATGTCGGGTGTTTTGCAGCATCAGCATCAGGCTATGGCCACTGCTTCGGATATGCTTTTTAATCTCAAAGAACTTTTTGGAGATCAGAATAGGGCTGCTAGGCAAGTAGCCATGAAGGCTTTAATGAACACTCAGATGGCTGAAGGTACACCTGTAAGGGATCATGTTCTCAAGATGATGTCACATCTGAATGAGATAGAGATCCTTGGTGCAGAGCTTGACGGGGAAACCCAGATTGACATTATCCTTATGAGCTTGCCCAAGAGTTTTGAGCAGTTCCGCTTGAATTACAACATGAACAAGAGGCAGTATAGTCTTGCGGAACTGCTGACAGAACTTCAGGCAGCTGAAGGATTATTTCGCCAGAGTGTTCAAGTGAATGTGGCTGAGAAAGGTTCTTCCTCTAAGCCGAAAGGCAATAAGAAGAAGAAAAAGGCTCAGACACAGAAAGCTGTGAAGGCAGTGGGAGTTCAAGGTGGTGTGAAAAAGCCTAAGGGGAAGTGCTACCGGTGCAAGCAGTCGGGTCACTGGAAAAAGGATTGTCCTCTTCCTAAGAAGACAAACGATACTGGTATGTCTCTTTCTCTAGTTACAGAAACATTTGTAGCGGCTATATCTACGAGCACTTGGTGTGTAGATACTGGAGCCACTGATCATGTTTGTAACTCTATGCAGGGGTTCCAGCAATCCAGAATGCTTAGAGATGGTGAGATCTACGTGTTCATGGGAGATGCTACGAAAGTAGCAGTAGTTGCAGTAGGATTTATTCATTTATCTTTTGGTTCTGATAGGATTTTGGTTTTGAACAATTGTCTTTATGTACCTTCTTTTAGAAGGAATTTGATTTCGGTTTCTAAACTTGCTATGGATGGTTATAATGTTTGTTTGGATCGTAATGTTTCTATTATGATGAATAAACGGATTATATGTTCTGGTACATTGCAAGACAATTTGTATATAATTAATCCTAGTCAACCCGCACTGCAACTACAACATAGGGTATTGAATAACACATCTTCTACCTCTAATAAAAGAAAGGAACCTTCTAGTTTGAACCAAACATATCTGAAAGGATATCTTCGATATTGATTTATTTTGGTATTTATTAAATAAACGTAAAATTTAAATCACCTAGATCCTCCCAATAGGACATTTAATTTAAATGATTATTTCTAAGTGAAAGGTTAATTTTAGCAAGAGATTTGAAAAATGATTTCCGTATCAAAATGTTTTTCCAAAGATTTTCTGTGCAATATCCATGCTGAGGAATATCGCCATTCTACGATTTTCTCTCTCTTACTATTGCAATATCAAATTGACATGAAGATGGAAAAAGAATTTTCACAAGTTGATATTCTTTAAAAGCTTCATGTAACATTATTTTCAAAATCTAGTATTTAAAGTGATTTATTCCCTATTTTATCAATTTCTTATTTTAAGGGATAAATTAACTTTAATTACTCAAAAATAAATCTTTCTTTGCAAAAATCATTTTCTATCCAAAAGAAAGATTTACCCTCTCATCTCATTAATATTTGGTCCTACAAATATCCGTTTTTGCAACCTTGTGAAATATTTTCTCTTCGGTCTCTGAAATTACCTATTTTTTCGGAGAAAAATATTTTAATACTTAGAATGCTTTCCAAAATTATCAAAATCATGATTTATCATGAATCTCAATATTCTAAGTATTTTGGTCTCACAAATTAGTCAAGGGTCTACTCGTTTTGACCAAATACTAATTTCTCCGGTTTTCATATATTTCCTTATTTTTCGAAGGAAATTAATTTAAATACTCAAATATACTTCCCAACACTCCAAACTATTTTATCTTTAAGGGAATATATTTATAGTATTTATTCAAGTCAAAACTTTTGTCAAAATCCGTTTACATATTGTCAAAAGAATTTTCGTATTTTATCGTATTCCGAAAAGCGGTTTTTATCATTTTAATTCCGGATAAAATACTTCTACTTGCTAGAATGACTTGAAACTTTGGGGATGTCATTTTTATATGTATAGGCATGTTAGGTAAAAGTTTCGTAATTTTTCGAGAACTTTCGTTTCGTAGCGTTTTTCTGTCTGTCGTCTCGAACTTCGAGTAAGCGTTTGACCAAGTTAGAGTTGACCAAAAATCACCAAACTTCACAGAATTTCATTTTCCAATATTTGGAGATTTATCATATTTTTGGTTGAATTTATTGAAGACTTTCGGAAATTCGTCATATTTATTAAACGATACGTGATACGCATTTAATTGCAAAACCGAAGCGTTTCTATTGTTTAATATATATTCAAAATCTGATGAGAATTGTGGCACATGCTTGAATTCCCCACCAACCAACAAACTTGGCTCACAATTGGCCACATCTCTCTCAATCTCACCATACACTTACATTTAATCTAAACCCTTCATTCTACCTAACCCCTCCTATAAATAAACCCCCACCCCCACCCATTTTTCTCAAGCTAAAAGCCATAGAAGTGCTGAGATTTTTGAAGTATACACTCTCTCTTTCATCTACAAACACTCTCTACAAATACTTCTTCTCTAAAACCTCCATTCTTATATATATATACATATATACACAAGGTTTTAGTTATACAAGCTTTTGTTCATCCAACCAAGCTTTGTCTCACCACTTTAGCTCTTTAACCACTACCATCTTGCCTCCCGAAGGGCTGCCCAAATTCGTCCGTGTGCTTATAGTCCTACCGAACCTCCGACGAATTTTTCCGGCGAACTTTCCGATCGTTATCGTAAGTGGTTATATTTTTAGCTTCATTAATCCGTGTCTTAACCGACCATTTTATTTATACAAGAGCTCGTTATTATCATCGATCTACTCTCTACAAAAGCTCTTCATCTCATATCTCTAATAAAAGAGATTTATTATTTCGAACAAATTACATACACGAACTAAAGATTCGTTGTATTCGAAATATACTAACACGAACTAAAGTTTCGTGATATATTTGAGATTTATTATACAAGAACAACCTTTTATATTTTACGATCTAATATTCTCTCAAATATATAATATAAACGAACATCGATTCGTACTATTTTGTATACGAACTAAAGTTTCGTTATACACCTCGAAAAAGAGGATTATATTTGACGACGGTCAAATCGATTTAGTAAAGCTTGATCTAATTCCCTACTAGCACCTTGTGTTCCGTTGGGAAGGAAACGATCTAAATAGTTATTTATTTCTTTAACGTTTATTTAGCACTTGTCTTGCCAACTAATCTAATCTAACTTTCCGCAATTAACTTTACTTGTTATTGTTGCCTGGTTAACATCCTACTAGCCCCTTTAGCGCTCCGTGGGAACAATAACCGGATAGGCCTACTATACGTATTTATATACTTTCTGCACTTTATAGTTGTTATTATTATAAGTGTATAAATATTGTATTGTTGGTTTTGCGGAATTTATATTGGCTTGTGCTAAAGTTAAAGAAACTCTCAACTCTCTCTACAAACTTTGATTGATTTGATTTAGTCTCAAAAGACTATAAAAGAGAAGAGTTATATTGAAAAGAAGCAAAGTCTTCTCGATTATATTACTTCGAAAATAGACGTATTTTCATATAACGAAGTAGTAATATAAGTCTTGAGCCGTCGAGCCTAAATAGACTTAAAACTCCGAATATAATTTATTCGATCTACACGGAGTTTATAAATACAAGTATTCTTTGATTCTTCAAGATCGTATATTTATCAAAGAAAGAATACTTTTACTCCACACATATATTATTTATTTTTGGAGTAAGATATAACGTATACTTAGATTTAATAGTTATCACTCGAAAAGTATACAAATTATAAATATTCATTGTTGAATATTACTACACTCGGCCTAGACATTTCTAGTCCAAAAACCTTTTTATAAAACCCAAGTTATTTGTCGTAGATATTGTTTTCTGAATTTTGTAGTGAGGAAAAGTGAAGTGAGGTGATCTTCGTTTCAAGACCCAAGTCCTAGGCGTGCTAACGGGGAGTTAGTCGTCTTCGCACCGTGAGGAAGAGGAAAGACCCAAGACCTAAGACCTTTGTCCAAGACCCGCAAAAGTTTAGAAGTTCAAAGACTACACCCGGGGTACAACGACTTTGAGGAGGTGACGGGGAGTTACGCTCCAAGACGAGTCTTGTAAGTTTACATTTATAGTGAGGAGGTAACGGGAAGTTACGCTCCAAGATATATATTTGTAAAGGCTTCTCCGCCTACTGTAAAGGAGTATCTTTATAGTAGAGAAAATCTCGAGTCCGGGGAGGAGCTCGGGGACTGGAGTAGGGGTGAGTGGACTCCATCGGTTGAGTTAGCCACCGCGAACCAGGATAAATCCTTGTGTGTGGTACTTTACTTTCTTTGCTCTCTGCTTCCGCACATATATACTGCTCATCTCTCGATACAAGTTTTAAAAAGGCGATAAACTTTTTATTACACCGCATAAATTTTTAAATTGGTGATTAAGCTATTCAACCCCCCCTTCTAGCTTAATTAACCTCGTATCGGACCTAACAATTGGTATCAGAGCAGTTACTTTTAAACGTGCTATTTGAAATTACAAGCACAAGAAAAAGTAGATCCGGTATGGCTTATATAAACGCCATTGGATGTAGTGAAGGTCTCTCAAATTCTAGACCTCCTCTATTTGATGGTACAAACTTTGCTACTTGGAAAACGAGATTTAGAATATATGCAAGATCTCAAGGAGTCAAAGTTTGGATGGCCATAGAAGATGGTACAATTATTCCGACTAAAATTGTCGACGATGTTACTATCGAAAAGAAAGTAAGTGAGTATACTCATGAAGAAGAAGATAGAATGAATATCGCCGCTAAAGCGGAAATGGTTCTCACAAGTGCACTTGCAGAAAAAGAATATAAACGAGTAAACAATTGCAAGTCGGCACAAGAAATGTGGAACAAATTAGTGGTAACCTATGAAGGTACTACGGATATAAAAGATTCTCGAATGGATACTTTGATCCAAGAATACGAGAACTTTAAACTCCAAGATGGAGAGAATATCATCGATATGGAAACAAGATTTACTCGTATAATCGATGAATTATCTCAACTCGGAAAGAACTATACTCAAAATGAAAAGAATCGTCGGGTTCTTAAATCTCTCCCTCCGAGTTGGAAAGTTAAAGTCACTACTATTAAAGAGATGCACAATCTCAATGACTATCACATCGATAATCTATTCGGAAACCTTCGTGCTTACGAGGAAGATAATGTTCCGGATATTGTCTTTCCCAAGGTGGAAGACAAGAAGAAAAATATGGCATTAAAATCCATATTAATCGATGAAGATGAAAATGACGAAGATTTAAATGAGGAAATTCAAAATCTCGATGAAAGCGAAATTGCTTTACTAACGAGACAACTTCGTCGTGTGCTTCAAAGCAAAGCTCAAAGGTATGGAAAAGGCTTCCTTAAATCGAATAATCAACAAAGAGTCTTTAACTCTAATGGAAGGCCTAATTACTCTCAAAATTATTCTCCTAACTATAAGAGTAATTTTCCTACCAACTCGGGCTATAAAGGTAAAAATAATCAAAGTCCGAATGGCTATAATAATGTCAACACGAACAACAATAACATTTACACTCCTCCAAAACCAAAAGAACAAAATCCGGAGGAAACACAAGATGTATGTTTCGAGTGTAAACAACCGGGTCACTATAAACGAGAATGTCCTAAACTCTCTAAGGGTCGAATTCTCGTGGCCGAAAACGGTTGGGATTTAAGTGAAGATGAAGAATCTCCCGAAGCAAGTGAAGAAGTGGTTAATCTATGTTTGATGGCGATCGAGGATGCTTCTACATCAACGGATATCTCTACTACTAACCAAGAGGTAAGTTCTTCTTCACCAACTTTAGTTGATATTCCTTTTCTTAAACTCTCTAGTTTGAATTTATTAAATATGGAAAAAGGTGAGTTGATCAAGCTACTAGGGGAAGTAAATACTCGTTATGATTATCTTGATCAATTGTTCCTCACTACTTGGTCCGAGAAAGAAAAGCTTGAAGATATATATCAAACTCAACAAAAAGAGTTTTCTCGGATAAAGGAATCAAAAATTAAACTTGAAGAAGAAATGGTAAACCTTCAAGATTCCTTTATAAAATCCAAGGATGCAATTACAAAGTTGGAAATTGAGAACGTTTCCTTGATATTAGAAACGGAAGAAATAAAAGATGAGAAGCTTCAATTAAATGAAAATATTCAAAAGCTTCATGTTGATCTATTAAATTTGAAAATCCAAAATGAGTCGCTAACTCAAGAAAGATCAACTACGAGTTATCTAAAAGATAGTCTCGAAACTGAAATTGCTCGAATCCTTGAAGAAAAAGAAAAAGAGTTCAAAATAGAAACTTGCAAAATCAAGGATGAACATTCCAACATCTTGGCACAATGCAAAGATCAGGAAAGAATTTTAAATGCTAAGATTGATGCCTTAATCAATGATAAAAATGATCTTGAACGGACGATTCAACGATTTACAAAAGGCAATGAAATGTTGGATAGAATGGTACATTCTAAAATATCCTATAATCATGAAGGATTGGGATATGATAAAAATGCTCAAAGAAAGAGCAATGTTCAACCAAAGGAACGAATCTTTCAAAAAGCTTCTAGTTCACCAACACTAAAATGTTCATATTGCAATAAAAATGGACATGACGTTCAAAGTTGCAAATTCAAGAATGGTGAATTTAAAGGGAAGCATATATGGGTTCGTAAAGGAACGAAACAAAATCCCAAGGTTGAAAAATATGTACCATACAAAAATGTTCCTAATGAGCAAAGGCAACCAAGATTTAATTATCATCAAAAGCCTATACCGTTTCAATATAGAGATACAAGGAACAACATATTTCCAATTGGTCAATCCTCTAGGAATTATCATGTACCAAGTTATGATTTCTATTCTCAAAATACAATGCGTTATCCAAATAATAGAAATCATGTGTATCAAAATGCAAATTCTCATAAATATGATTCGAGAGATACACGGTACAATGATAACTCAAGATATCAAGGTAGGAACAATGCACCTAGAAATGAATATGCTACAAGAAATGTTCTTCCTACTTCAAACCCCTATCTTTATTATGAAGTACTAACCCCAGGACCCTCAAGACAAAAGGGTACCTATAAATTTAATTGATTTATTTTGTAGGAATGCCTTGTTGCTAAGCAAAACATGTGGTACCTCGATAGTGGTTGTTCAAGGCACATGACGGGAAATAAATCTCTTTTGAACGACATTAAAAAGGTAACCGCTGGAGTTGTCACTTTTGGAGATAGCAGCAAAGGTAATATTATTGGCATTGGGGATATTGGAAATGAACATTTTAAGATTGCCAATGTGCAACTAGTTACAGGACTCAAGTATAACCTACTTTCGATAAGTCAATTGTGCGATAATGGTTATAAGGTAATTTTCTATCCAACTCATTGTTCAATTCTTAATAAGGATGGAAAATTAGTCCTTACCTGTCCTCGTAGTAAAAATGTGTATACGTGTGATATAAGCAAGCACAATAATGTATGTCTAATCACTACTCAAGATGACCCATGGTTATGGCATCGAAGACTAGGACATGCTAATATGAAGTTGATTAAGAATATATCAACAAATGATCATGTTCGAGGTATACCAAAGTTGAATTATCAAAAAGATCATACTTGTGAGGCTTGTGAAATTGGCAAGCAAATAAGGGCATCTCACAAATCAAAATTCATGGTATCTACCTCTAGACCTCTCGAGCTATTACATATGGACTTAGTTGGTCCTGTACCCGTACAAAGTCTCGGAGGATGTTCTTATACTTTGGTTATTATTGATGATTTTTCACGATATACGTGGACGGAATTTCTCAAAGCCAAAAGTGATGCTTTCGAGTCTTTCTCGTCCTTGTGCAAAAAGATTCAAAATCAGCAAAACAATACCATAGTCTATATAAGAACTGATCATGGTAAAGAATTTGAAAATTCTAGCTTCACTGAATTTTGTGAAGAAAATGGAATTACTCATAATTTTTCCGCTCCATATACTCCTCAATCAAATGGAGTTGTTGAAAGGAAAAATAGAACATTACAAGAAATGGCAAGTACTATGCTTAATGAATACCGTCGTCCTAAATATTTTTGGGCCGAAGCTATGTCTACTGCTTGTCATATACTAAATAGAGTTTTGTTACGCCCTATAACTCAAAAGACTCCATATGAGCTTTATTTTGGCAAGACTCCTAAACTTAGTTATTTTAGAGTTTTTGGATGTAAATGCTTTATTCTAAACTCTAAGGATTACCTTACAAAGTTTGATCCTAAATCAAGCGAAGGTATATTTCTCGGTTATTCAACTAATAGTAAAGCATACCGAGTATTCAATCTCAAAACTCTTGTGGTGGAAGAATCTATGAATGTTGCTTTCGATGAAGCAAAACCACCCTCGAAGTATATTGATCTTGTTGATAAAGAAGATGCACAACAAGATGAGATTGAAGATGTTATTCGACAATTCGAAAATTTGGACGTTGGGATTTCCCCTCCTAATAATCCATTAGAATTGTTAAATCAAGATGAAGAACTCCCTAAAGAAATTCCTATTATAAGGAGTCATCCATTAGATAATGTTTTGGGTGATTTGAGCAAAGGAGTTCAAACGCGTTCACAAGTTCAAAACGTTGTGAATCATCTTAGTTTTCTATCTCAAATAGAACCTAAGACTGCTAAAGAGGCTTTACTTGACGAGGATTGGATTTCTGCAATGCAAGATGAATTAAACCAATTTACTCGAAGTAAAGTGTGGGAACTCGTTCCAAAACCCGAAGATACTTCCATAATTGGAACTAAATGGGTTTTTAGAAATAAATTAGATGAAAATGGAACGGTAGTTCGTAATAAAGCGAGATTAGTCGCTCAAGGATATACTCAAATGGAAGGTATAGACTTCGATGAAACCTATGCCCCAGTGGCACGAATAGAATCAATTCGAATGCTTTTAGCATTTGCGTGTCATAAAGGTTTCAAGGTATATCAAATGGATGTTAAATCCGCCTTCTTAAACGGGATTCTTGAAGAAGAAGTTTATGTAAAACAACCCCCCGGTTTTGAAGATTCTATTAATCCAGAGTATGTATATAAATTATACAAGGCTCTATATGGATTAAAACAAGCTCCAAGAGCTTGGTATGAAAGGTTAAGCAAATTCCTATTAGATAATAATTTTAAGATGGGAACTGCCGATAAAACCTTATTTACGAGACAAGAAAAAGATGATATATTACTTGTCCAAATATACGTAGACGATATCATTTTTGGATCAACAAATGATAACCTCTGCAAGGAATTCTCTGAAAATATGAGTAAGGAATTCGAAATGAGTATGATGGGAGAATTAAATTTCTTTTTAGGTTTGCAAATAAAGCAATCCAATGAGGGCATTCATATCTCACAATCAAAGTATTGTAAAGAAATGCTCAAGAAATTTGAAATGGAAAATGCTAAACCCATTTCTACTCCTATGTCTTTATCGGATAAATTAACGGAGGATCCTAAAGGAATACCCGTTGACACTAAGAAATATCGTGGAATGATCGGAAGTTTATTATATATAACTGCTAGCCGACCCGATATTCAATATAGTGTTTGTAAATGTGCAAGATTCCAAGTTGCCCCTAAGGAATCTCATTTATCCGCCGTAAAGAGAATTTTGCGATATTTAAAAGGCACCGTTGACCTTGGCCTTTGGTATCCAAAAGGTGTACCATTTAACCTAGTATGTTTTTTCTGATTCTGATTATGCCGGACATTTGGTAGACAGAAAAAGTACTAGTGGTACGTGTCAGTTCCTTGGTGGATGTTTAGTTTCGTGGTTTTCAAAGAAACAAAATTCCGTATCTATATCCACTACGGAAGCTGAATATATTGCTGCCGCAAAGTGTTGTGCTCAAATATTGTGGATGAAACAAACTTTGGCAGATTATAATATTAAATTTGATGTTGTGTCAATTCTATGTGACAATACAAGTGCTATTGATTTAAGTAAAAATCCTGTACTGCACTCAAGGTCAAAACACATAGATATCCGACATCATTTTTTACGTGATCATGTCAATAAAGGCGACATAAAAATGACTCATGTTGAAACTGAGTTTAATATAGCTGACATTTTCACTAAGCCATTAAGTTCCGAAAGATTCGCTAAATTACGATTGGATTTAGGAATGTTGGAACCGGCTAAATAATATTTTGGCAAAATTTATTATAAAATAATAAATGAGTAATACTCATTATTTCAGATATTTCATGTACTTTAAATATGGTTATTAATTCGGATCTTTCAAGTATACTCTAAAAGTTCAGATTTGTCAATAAAGAAATTTATTGATCGGATTTTTCTGAGTCAAAATTTGGGTGTTCATAATTATAATTATATTTATTGTACAAGCAAATTTTGTTATTTGTGAGATATCTAAATATGAGAATTATTCATGAAATATTATGCCAAAATTAATTATATTTATAACATTAATATTTTGTCCATCAATGCTACTACCAATTTCATCTATATGGACAAAATCTCTTTAAAAGAGAAAATATATTTCTGTATGAATATAAACATACTTTTGTCCTCGCACTTCAAAATTATATTATGTACGGACAAAGTTTTATATTTACATACATGATTTAGTGAAAATAAATCTTAATCAAATATTTGTTTATCTATTGTCCAATTTATTCAAGGAATAAAATCTTAAGGACAATTTATGATTTACGAATATTTAAATATTTCGAGAATTTAATTTAAGAGAATTAATCTCAAATCTCGAATATTTGTGAATCTATTACTTGTCCATTTATGCTCAAATATTTCACGCTTTAAAATGGACAAAGTAATATTAAAATGGTATAAAAATATTCAAAGAAAATTTTGAATTAATATTTTCATATTTAAACTATTTCGAAAGTCTATCTGAAATAGTCTCAAAAATATGAAATATTGTCCAACTCACTAAAATAATCTATTTTGGGCAATTCTTTTATATTCCTAAATGTCCAAAAATAAACCAGTTATTATTTTAATATTTTTCGAATACTGGAAAAATTATTTTCGATTTTCAAAATTATTTATGTATTTTCGAAAAATATTTTAACTCAAAAATCAGTTTTAAAATCGGGTCAAAACCCATTTCTAAACGGGTCAAACCCTACCCATTCATCAGGTTTTAATCTAAGCCGTTGATTAAAATGTGAGGGTAAATCTGAGCCATTAAACTTGATAAATATATAAAGCAAAATTGTCGGTGCTTACCTCATTTTACACCCTCTCTCGTCGCAGCTCTCTCCTATCTCTCTCGAGAGCTCTCGACGACGATTTCTAAACCCTAGCTTTTTCCGATAAAAAAACCACCGACTTCTTTAACCAAATCGCTCAGATACTACATTATCTTGGATTATCTCTTAGTTTTTGAGACTGATTCGAGTTGCATGTTGGGTTTGATACATCAAATCTTGATTTCGTTTCACTTCGTCAGCATCGATCAAGTTATGCTGAGGCAACGAACGAAATCCACAGTTTTTTTGCCTAAATCGTTTTCAACACTCTTGATTTCTTACAAAAATCTCGAAATCGATTCGATTTTGTTCCGATTTGAAAACCCTAGTTCGAAAATTGAGAGGTTTGGTGTTAAATCGACTTGTTTGAGCTTGATATGCTTATGCTGATGTTTTGAAGACGATTTAATACAAAACCCCCAATTTTTGTTCGATTGTGTTCGAAACCCTAGATTTGAATCATTGTTTTCTGGGTTAATCTGATAGATTCTTGAGTTGTGTTCGCAGGTTTATGGCTAAATCGGCTTGATTATGGCTTGTTTAAAGTGACTCTCCATAGTCAGATATGGGTTCATAGAGTTCGAGCGCGTGACTCATGTATTATATGAGTAAGGCTTCGATCTACATATGTAGGTAAGTCTCGAGTGAATATCGACCTCGAGCTCAGGTATATTTCAAAACCCTAATCTTTTAATTGTTTTTTTTTCGTCTTACTGACACGATTATTAAGTGTTTGCAGGTATAAAGACTTGCGTGGCTAATTGGCGAAAAGATTGTAGAGATGAATTGGATTTTTTGGCGCTTTGGATGTTCGAAATCAGTTTGAATTTCGTGGATATAGGTAAGTCCCAAGAAGACACCTAAGCCTTGGGCACTGGTGATCTCTAAACCTTGGAATTTGTGATTATTTTGACTGCTGGATGTTGAAATTTGGTGATATATGATGTGTTTGTGGCTGTCTTGACTGATATATATATGTATATTTGCTTATATGCTAAGTTAGTTGTCATGAATATTTTATTGCAGTTGTTGAATTGTTGTCTGGTATGTGATACTTGGCAGTGACGTGGCCTTTATGTGTATTCATGTGCACCATTAGTTTATATATATATGTATGTATCCATGTGCAACTTGTCTTTATTTAGAAATAAGACACATACACACACAAAGCCCTCATATTAAGACCTGGCCCGGGAACCCCTTGAGTTCCTTGGTATCTGGATCACTGATATGCCACGGCCACTTAGTTTTAGGATATAAAATGAATGCTTTTTAGTATATATATGCTTGTATATGTATGCTTACTTGGCTGGTGTATGAGATATGTATAAATGGAAACTCCCCCTTGGCATTTGAGCTGACCAGACCCTTGTCAATCAATCATATAGAGTTTTTTAACTCTTTGAGTATAAGTACATGCTCATTTCTTTGCTTGATTTGACTCTAAGCCTTGGAAGTTGTATTTTATACAAAATTGTGTGCTACTTGTCCCCCCTGCACCTTTTGTAGTATGACATCAGTTTGGAAACATTAAATGCTTCTAACTTTTCTAAAAATTCACACACTTATGCACTTTTTCAAATCTGTGCACTTCATTCAATTTATACTCAAGGTACTACACTATTATATCCAAACAGCACCTTACTTTATACTATAAATAGAATACTCTTGCACTGCATACTTTATAACTTCACTTTCCTAAACCTACTCTGCACTCACTCCTGCATGGATTTTCAAAAGCTTCCAAACCCTAGTTACAAACCACTGCACACACTTCCTCTTCTAAACAATATGGAGAAAAAATATTACAAAAATGCTCCCTCCTCTCCAGTTCACAGAAACAATGTGCACCCTTCCAAATCTTTTAATAAGAAACAGAAGCCTAACCATGCACACAACCATGCACAGAACCTGTACCAACACCCTGGAAACAAAAACACAAACCTTAGAAACCCTAACACTCAATATGGTGGTCCATATACCACTCAGAGTGCACCCATAGCCAAGCCTACTGTCTCTCCCCCTAGGAGCACTCTTGTCAACCCCATAAACTTAGAAAAATTAGAGAAAATGAAAAAGAGTGTGCAACCTGGGATGATGCCTCTAATTCCTCAACAAGGGGTAGTTCATGGTATTTTTATGGCTGGAAAATGGGATAATATGGTTTTCTACAGGGGTCAAAACTATCATATCTATTTGATGGGTGAATTTTATGCAAATATGATTGTTCAAAAAGGTCTTGATGATGTCTTTTTGCTCAACACTGTGGTACATGGGAAAAATATGCTTGTGGATGTTAATACTTTTGCAAGGGCACTAAAACTTGGTTTACAAACTCCTTTTCAGCCCTGTATTAACATTTATGAAAAATTTGTTTTTCAAAAGAATGAGTTTGAGTTGTTTGTGGGCTTCTTTTGCAATTCTGATGTTCCTGTTGGTTTGTTTGAAGAAGATTGTGCTATTGATTTTAGGCACTTTACACCTATTTACCAACAAATTGCCATTATAATTAGGGCAAATATTTTACCTAAACCAAAAGAAGCACATCTCTTTGACTTTGTTGATCTTAAAGTCATGTTCCAGTTGGTTACAAATCAAGTTGAGTTTAATGTATGCTATGTGATCCTTCTCAACATGATTTATGGTTTTCAAGAAGATTTTATGCCATTTGGTCTGCTGCTTACTGCTATATTTGAGCTTTATCACATCCCTTTGCCTAGAATATTAGCAGAAAGAGTAGAATACTTGAATATGGCTGGTTTGGTTAGAAATCAAGTTCCTTTAAGTGAATGTAATCCTGTTCCTGCTGTTAGAATTAAGCTAGCCCCTGCTGTGTTGCTTAAGATCCCTCCACCTCAGAATAATCTGGAAAATATGTTAGAGATTAAGACTCTAAACTTTGAGGTTAAGGTTCTTAAAGAAAATCAAGAGAAAATGCTGGCTAGGCTTAATGAACTGGAAAATAGGAACAAAGAGGATTCTACTGATGGTAAAAATGAAGGTGTTAGTGAAAGGATTTCTAGACTATTTGATGAAAGTCTAGTTGATGATATGGTTGATGCT
This sequence comes from Daucus carota subsp. sativus, assembly GCF_001625215.2. Taxonomy (NCBI): domain Eukaryota; kingdom Viridiplantae; phylum Streptophyta; class Magnoliopsida; order Apiales; family Apiaceae; genus Daucus; species Daucus carota. Next base: position 9,834,280 of record NC_030388.2, on the reverse strand, counting down.
GGAGTTCAAACTGAACCCCTTCCTGATCTCACTGATATGCCTGAGGATCTTGGTTTTGTGAATGTGGAAAAGCCTGTTGGGACTTGAAGCTTTCTGGTTATGTGATCATGCTGAGAATCTGCTTCAGTTGTGTTGTTTGCTGCTGTTTGTAATGTCTGTTAGTTGCTTGTTATGTTTTTCAAGGTTTTTGTTCTAAAAATCTCTGTACCAGTTTCAGGTTGGATGCTTCTGGCTAGTTATAGAGAGCTAGCTTGTATTGTAATTGCAGGATTATCAGTTCCTGTTGAATCAGTTGATATATTGATTTAGTTGGAACCAATTTTGATATATATATAATGAATTCTGCAGCTCCTGTGTTCTATTAGTTTACTTGCTTAAATGGATGTTATAAAACTTGTTTGTATGGCTTATCTTGTCTGGTGGAATACACTGCACATCTTGAGTAGAGTAAGTAAAATTATTTGTATGAAGATCTTAGTTTAATAAACTCTGGACTTAAGATTGCTAACTAGCTGAGATTATTTGAATGACACTAGGGATTATATCATGGTTGATCTTGTATTCTAAAGACATGCTTAAGTTATTTATATGATCAGATGCATGGATTTGATTAATGGAATTTTAAATTCATGAGACAGGTATATGAATTCAGGTTTTATGTGTTTACCATGTTTATTTTGTATAAACTGGTCCTTCATGTACTTGATCTGCTAAGTATGTATCAAATTTAGTTATCTGATGTTCATTGATTATAAAAACTCTGTGACACTCTTTGCTGGTTTTATTCAATTAAAATTGTATGGTTGCTTACAGGTTTTAATCCAAGTTCGACTATGTCTTGCAATTCTAGTCCAATGTCGACTATCATATGTAATTTTGTGTCCAAGATTGACAATCAAAATTATTTATATATATAAAATGTCCAATTTTGACATTTCGTCTGTACATTTCATGTCCAAGTTTGACATATGAATTACAAATTCTAACTAATATGCTACTTTCGAAATTGTGAAATTTATTCGAAAGAAATTGAATTCGATTTATACAAATGAATTCTCGATTCTTTTATAATTAAAAGTTTAAAAGAATCTCTTTGGATTACAAGTTCTTCGACTAAACACCAATTTTAGTCCAAATATGATCCTACGTTTCGAAATCAAAGAAAAGTACAAAAGAAACTGAAATGTACTTCGATTAAATTGAAATAAATTCTCATCGAGTACTACAGTTTGGATACTACAGCAATTATGTTTTCATTACTAATCAAAAGTCGAAATTCGACTAGTTATGGAAATTAAAAGAAAAACTATTAAGTTTTCACATTCAACCAAATGAGAAGCTGTAAAAGAAATCCAAAAGCTTCTACTTCGTTTATAAAATCAGTGTTAAACAGACTTCTTTGCAAAAACAGTTGTGCAAATCAACTAAGCCAAATATAAATACATCAGACTTATATAATAAGTCACGCCATCTTTTTAGTTTAATCATAAAAGTACAATAAATCCTTACAGTTATACTCCTTCTCTATCTTTTAAAGAATGCACTATTTACATCATTATATAAAATTCTCAAAAAGAGAATGTTAGTGCACAATTAAGGGGAAGCCAACCTCTTTTAAATTATTTTTGGTTTTTATCAACCAAAAGGGGAAGAAGACGTGCAAGTACCATTTCTTTTGCACGATCCAAAATTAAAATTTCAGTATACAAAAAGGGAAGAAGACGTGCATATAAAATTTTTAAAATTTAAATGCACAATCCAATACAAAAATACGAGAAAATTAAAACTTCAATTTCTACTAACTATTTTTGTTTCAGGAAATAATCAAAGGACTTTTCGATACGCTATCAAGAAATCATTGTGAGGATTACAAGTATACTTCCCTAAACTCTTTATATGTTATGTGAAAAATATTTTCATAAATTCATGCATACATCAAGGGGAAGCACACACTTGTAAAATTTAAATTTTAGGTTTGTTTGATAAATACCAAAAAGGGGAAGATTGAAAGGATATCTTCGATATTGATTTATTTTGGTATTTATTAAATAAACGTAAAATTTAAATCACCTAGATCCTCCCAATAGGACATTTAATTTAAATGATTATTTCTAAGTGAAAGGTTAATTTTAGCAAGAGATTTGAAAAATGATTTCCGTATCAAAATGTTTTTCCAAAGATTTTCTGTGCAATATCCATGCTGAGGAATATCGCCATTCTACGATTTTCTCTCTCTTACTATTGCAATATCAAATTGACATGAAGATGGAAAAAGAATTTTCACAAGTTGATATTCTTTAAAAGCTTCATGTAACATTATTTTCAAAATCTAGTATTTAAAGTGATTTATTCCCTATTTTATCAATTTCTTATTTTAAGGGATAAATTAACTTTAATTACTCAAAAATAAATCTTTCTTTGCAAAAATCATTTTCTATCCAAAAGAAAGATTTACCCTCTCATCTCATTAATATTTGGTCCTACAAATATCCGTTTTTGCAACCTTGTGAAATATTTTCTCTTCGGTCTCTGAAATTACCTATTTTTTCGGAGAAAAATATTTTAATACTTAGAATGCTTTCCAAAATTATCAAAATCATGATTTATCATGAATCTCAATATTCTAAGTATTTTGGTCTCACAAATTAGTCAAGGGTCTACTCGTTTTGACCAAATACTAATTTCTCCGGTTTTCATATATTTCCTTATTTTTCGAAGGAAATTAATTTAAATACTCAAATATACTTCCCAACACTCCAAACTATTTTATCTTTAAGGGAATATATTTATAGTATTTATTCAAGTCAAAACTTTTGTCAAAATCCGTTTACATATTGTCAAAAGAATTTTCGTATTTTATCGTATTCCGAAAAGCGGTTTTTATCATTTTAATTCCGGATAAAATACTTCTACTTGCTAGAATGACTTGAAACTTTGGGGATGTCATTTTTATATGTATAGGCATGTTAGGTAAAAGTTTCGTAATTTTTCGAGAACTTTCGTTTCGTAGCGTTTTTCTGTCTGTCGTCTCGAACTTCGAGTAAGCGTTTGACCAAGCTAGAGTTGACCAAAAATCACCAAACTTCACAGAATTTCATTTTCCAATATTTGGAGATTTATCATATTTTTGGTTGAATTTATTGAAGACTTTCGGAAATTCGTCATATTTATTAAACGATACGTGATACGCATTTAATTGCAAAACCGAAGCGTTTCTATTGTTTAATATATATTCAAAATCTGATGAGAATTGTGGCACATGCTTGAATTCCCCACCAACCAACAAACTTGGCTCACAATTGGCCACATCTCTCTCAATCTCACCATACACTTACATTTAATCTAAACCCTTCATTCTACCTAACCCTTCTATAAATAAACCCCCACCCCCACCCATTTTTCTCAAGCTAAAAGCCATAGAAGTGCTGAGATTTTTGAAGTATACACTCTCTCTTTCATCTACAAACACTCTCTACAAATACTTCTTCTCTAAAACCTCCATTCTTATATATATATACATATATACACAAGGTTTTAGTTATACAAGCTTTTGTTCATCCAACCAAGCTTTGTCTCACCACTTTAGCTCTTTAACCACTACCATCTTGCCTCCCGAAGGGCTGCCCAAATTCGTCCGTGTGCTTATAGTCCTACCGAACCTCCGACGAATTTTTCCGGCGAACTTTCCGATCGTTATCGTAAGTGGTTATATTTTTAGCTTCATTAATCCGTGTCTTAACCGACCATTTTATTTATACAAGAGCTCGTTATTATCATCGATCTACTCTCTACAAAAGCTCTTCATCTCATATCTCTAATAAAAGAGATTTATTATTTCGAACAAATTACATACACGAACTAAAGATTCGTTGTATTCGAAATATACTAACACGAACTAAAGTTTCGTGATATATTTGAGATTTATTATACAAGAACAACCTTTTATATTTTACGATCTAATATTCTCTCAAATATATAATATAAACGAACATCGATTCGTACTATTTTGTATACGAACTAAAGTTTCGTTATACACCTCGAAAAAGAGGATTATATTTGACGACGGTCAAATCGATTTAGTAAAGCTTGATCTAATTCCCTACTAGCACCTTGTGTTCCGTTGGGAAGGAAACGATCTAAATAGTTATTTATTTCTTTAACGTTTATTTAGCACTTGTCTTGCCAACTAATCTAATCTAACTTTCCGCAATTAACTTTACTTGTTATTGTTGCCTGGTTAACATCCTACTAGCCCCTTTAGCGCTCCGTGGGAACAATAACCGGATAGGCCTACTATACGTATTTATATACTTTCTGCACTTTATAGTTGTTATTATTATAAGTGTATAAATATTGTATTGTTGGTTTTGCGGAATTTATATTGGCTTGTGCTAAAGTTAAAGAAACTCTCAACTCTCTCTACAAACTTTGATTGATTTGATTTAGTCTCAAAAGACTATAAAAGAGAAGAGTTATATTGAAAAGAAGCAAAGTCTTCTCGATTATATTACTTCGAAAATAGACGTATTTTCATATAACGAAGTAGTAATATAAGTCTTGAGCCGTCGAGCCTAAATAGACTTAAAACTCCGAATATAATTTATTCGATCTACACGGAGTTTATAAATACAAGTATTCTTTGATTCTTCAAGATCGTATATTTATCAAAGAAAGAATACTTTTACTCCACACATATATTATTTATTTTTGGAGTAAGATATAACGTATACTTAGATTTAATAGTTATCACTCGAAAAGTATACAAATTATAAATATTCATTGTTGAATATTACTACACTCGGCCTAGACATTTCTAGTCCAAAAACCTTTTTATAAAACCCAAGTTATTTGTCGTAGATATTGTTTTCTGAATTTTGTAGTGAGGAAAAGTGAAGTGAGGTGATCTTCGTTTCAAGACCCAAGTCCTAGGCGTGCTAACGGGGAGTTAGTCGTCTTCGCACCGTGAGGAAGAGGAAAGACCCAAGACCTAAGACCTTTGTCCAAGACCCGCAAAAGTTTAGAAGTTCAAAGACTACACCCGGGGTACAACGACTTTGAGGAGGTGACGGGGAGTTACGCTCCAAGACGAGTCTTGTAAGTTTACATTTATAGTGAGGAGGTAACGGGAAGTTACGCTCCAAGATATATATTTGTAAAGGCTTCTCCGCCTACTGTAAAGGAGTATCTTTATAGTAGAGAAAATCTCGAGTCCGGGGAGGAGCTCGGGGACTGGAGTAGGGGTGAGTGGACTCCATCGGTTGAGTTAGCCACCGCGAACCAGGATAAATCCTTGTGTGTGGTACTTTACTTTCTTTGCTCTCTGCTTCCGCACATATATACTGCTCATCTCTCGATACAAGTTTTAAAAAGGCGATAAACTTTTTATTACACCGCATAAATTTTTAAATTGGTGATTAAGCTATTCAACCCCCCCTTCTAGCTTAATTAACCTCGTATCGGACCTAACAATATCTTTGGCACTTGAGATTAGGTCATATTAACTTGAGGAGGATTCAAAGACTGGTAGTAGACGGGCCTTTAGGCTCATTGGCAGTGGAGCCATTTCCAGTTTGTGAATCCTGCTTGGAAGGTAAAATGACCAATAGGCCTTTTAAGGCAAAGGGGAATAGAGCCAAAGAAGTGTTAGGATTGGTTCACTCTGATTTATGTGGACCTATGAATATCCAAGCAAGAGGTGGTTATGAGTATTTCGTCACTTTTATTGACGATTATTCTAGATATGGATACGTTTATTTGTTGCGCCGTAAGTCTGAGTGCTTTGAGAAATTCAAAGAGTACAAAGCTAAAACGGAGAAGCGACATAATAAAAGTATCAAGTCACTACGATCTGATCGTGGTGGCGAATACTTGCTTGGGGAATTTAGGGAATATTTATCAGAGAATGGGATAGAATCCCAGTTGACTGCACCAGGCACACCCCAGCAGAACGGTGTAGCAGAGAGAAGGAACCGGACTCTTTTAGAGAGTGTTAGATCGATGATGAGTTATTCGGATTTACCCAAGTCCTTTTGGGGACATGCCTTAGAGACAGCAGCTTATCTTCTGAACTTAGTACCTTCTAAGTCGGTTCCTAAAACCCTTTTAGAATTGTGGACCGGGGACAAACCGAGTCTGAGACACATTCGGATATGGGGTTGTCCAGCACATGTGCTGAACAAGAACGTGACTAAGCTAGAATCTCGTACAGAAGTAAAGGTGTTTGTAGGCTACCCCATGGGAACAAAAGGTTATTTATTTTATAGTCCTAAGGATCGGGATGTCACTGTTAGCACCAATGCAAGATTCTTAGAGTAAGACTATATAATGAATCACAAACCCAAGAGTAGTATCGTTTTAGAGGAACTAGTGGGAGGGACGAATAATGAACCTGTAGTACAAGTAGAACAACCACAGCAGACTGTGCAACCGGTCACTAATACCGCACCAGTTCCTCGTCGTAGTGGGAGGGTTGTTCGACAGCCCGACAGATTCATGTTTTTGGGAGAGTCTTCGGACTTGGTCTCTGGTGAACATGATGATGATCCCCGGACATACGAAGTGGCAATACAGGACAAAGATGCAAGTCTTTGGCAAAAGGCAATGGATTCTGAGATGGAATCAATGTATTCTAATCAGGTCTGGGAGCTCGTGGAACCACCCAAAGGTGTAAAACCTATTGGATGTAAGTGGGTCTACAAGAAAAAGAGGGGATCAGACAAAAAGGTGAAAGCCTGGAAAGCAAGACTTGTTGCGAAAGGGTATACTCAGAAAGTAGGTATCGATTATGAAGAAACCTTTTCGCCAGTAGTCATGCTTAAGTCAATCCGTATTCTTTTATCTATAGCAGCTCATCTCGATTATGAGATTTGGCAAATGGATGTCAAGACAACTTTCCTTAATGGAAATCTTGAGGAAACCATCTATATGCAGCAACCAGAGGGATTCATAAGAGAAGGCCAAGAGCATCTTGTTTGTAAGCTGAAGAGGTCTATTTATGGACTTAAACAAGCTTCTAGGTATTGGAACATTCGCTTTGATCAGGCAGTCCAGTCATATGGATTTGATCAATGTCCAAGCGAAGCATGCGTGTATAAGAGATGTGAGGGAAATGCAGTGGTTTTTCTAGTGCTTTATGTTGATGACATTTTACTCATTGGAAACAATGTTAAGATGTTGTCTTCAATAAAGGCATGGTTGTTCAAACAATTTGAAATGAAGGACTTAGGTGAAGCAGCATACATCCTTGGGATCAAACTTATAAGGGATCGCAAGAAAAGGATGTTGGCTTTATCTCAGGAGCCCTACATAGATGACGTATTAGCTCGTTTTAACATGCAGGACTCCAAGAAGGGTAATTTACCCTTCAGACATGGAGTTACTCTATCAAAGAGGCAGTGTCCTTCGACACCTAAGGAGATAGAGAACATGAAGGCAGTTCCTTATGCTTCGGCATGTGGGAGCCTAATGTATGCAATGTTATGTACGAGGCCTGATATCTGCTTTGCCGTAGGCATGGTTAGCAGATACCAGTCAAACCCAGGACAAGAACATTGGAGTGCTGTAAAAGCAATACTCAAGTACCTGCGAAGGACTAAGGAGTATATGCTGGTTTACAAGTCCTCTGATTTATTGCCTCTGGGATATACCGATTCGGATTTCCAGATGGATAAGGATAAGAGAAAGTCCACCTCGGGATGTGTTTTTACTTTGGGAGGTGGAGCCGTAATATGGAGGAGTGTGAAGCAGAAATGCATCGCAGACTCAACCATGGAGGCCGAATATGTGGCAGCCTCTGAGGCAGCCAAAGAGGCTATATGGTTCCGAAACTTCCTGCTGGATTTGGATGTGGTTCCTAATCTGCCACAGCAAATCACGATTTATTGTGATAACACTGGTGCTGTGGCGAATACCAAGGAACCGCGGGCCCATAAGGCAGCGAAACACATAGAGCGTAAGTATCACCTCATACGACAGTTCGTTAAGCGAGGAGATATCATTGTGGCTGACATAGCATCGAAGGATAACCGGGCAGATCCTTTCACGAAGAGCTTACCAGCTAAGGCTTTTCAGGAGCACGTGGAAGCGATAGGAGTCAGATACTTGGTCACATAGTTATTATAGTTGGTAGTGGATTGCTTGTAATAGACACTGATATACTTAAAGAATATCTTGAGTATAAGTGGGAGATTGTTAGGGTTATACTAAAATATTCGTTTGAAGTATATAACAATTATTTGAGAATCTTGAATGCATGTTTTCACATTGTCTGTATATTATATATTGTAGACAATCTAGTATCAAATGGGATAGCAGAAGATTAGATTGTCAGACTCCTTATATAATATAATAAAGGTTCACAGTCGAGGTGGTGTTAGACAAACCACTGGAACGGCTGAAGTATTATTTGGAAATAGTTTATCTTGACTATTGAATAATACTTATATACTTTGTGTATATTGAACGGGATCAAAATAGTAGAATAATTGTTTCTTTAATTCTGGCAATAAAGAACTAAGATTCTATGATGTTATTAATGCTTAAGTTCTTAATCCGGATATAGTGATTGACACTTGTATTTAATGCACATGCCTTGACTCATAAATTAAGTAATTTATTTTAAATTACGAATTTATGTATTGGGCAATGACATTATATGCAGAGTGGGATATTGACTATAGAAGGAAACCGTGTCCGAAAAATATATTCGGGTGATGATGTCCTCTTGAAAGCTCATAAAGATAATTATGCTTTAGTCCTGCAGGCAGATTTGTTCTTGCATAATTATAAGGTTGAGTGGATGATCAAGGATAAAAGATATTGATTAAATTAATTGTCAGAAATTAATTTAATTAATGGACATGCGATATCTTAAACATGGGGAATTTATAAGCAATTAATATGGGAGCCGAATTAAATAATTAATTTACGGAATTAGGAAAGGTAGTTCAAATATTAGTTCTTTAGTGGATAGAATTAATATTTAATGACATTGGGCCTGGCCCGGAATGTCATTGGAAGGCCTGACCTAATGATCCATGATCCCTGCTGTAGCCTATATATATTCTCGTTCTCCTAAAGCTGAAAGACACACCAAAACGAATTAATCCTAGAGTCAGAGAGAGGCAGACGTTTTTCTCAAGGAGACAGCTAGGGTTTTGGGTTTTCGGAGCTCTAAGGAGAGGCACACCTTGGGAGATCGAAGGCCACACTTCGTCCAAGGAGAATCAAGGAATACAGTAGAAGACGTGGATTTGAATCGCTTGCGCCGTAGCGATTAAGGTTAATATTCCGTTCGAACTTTTAATTAGTATCATAAAACGCAGGACCAAGGTCCGTTTGTTCCTACACCAAGATACAGAAGTGGCTTCTAAGTGGATGAGAAACACTATCTATGTGGGTGTTTGGCAAACTCAACTTATTGCTTGTTTGGAAGAGAAGTTGCTTCAACTTATTTTGTGTATTTCCTTTTTGCTTGACCTATGAATAATTATAGAACTTATAATAGTATATTTTTACAGGCAAAGTTAAATATATTTATCTCAGAAAATATTTTTTATTAAGGAATTCCCAACTGTTATATAACTATTGTCTAACAAGTTTTTGTTATTAATGAAGTTTATCTGTTTTCTTCCACCAAAAATTATTAACTATAATAATTATAAAACTTATAATAGTATATTCTTACAGCCAAAGTTAAATATATTTATCTCAGAAAATATTTTTTATTAAGGAATTCCCAACTGTTATATAACTATTGTCTAACAAGTTTTTGTTATTAATGAAGTTTATCTGTTTTCTTCCACAAAAAATTATTAACTTATACATTAAATCATACTACATCCTAACATGTACAGTACGAATGGTAACACACATTTGTTATTAATAAGGTCTATCTATTTTCTTACACAAGAAATTATTAACTTAAACATTATGTCGCAGTAGACTCTAAGATATACAGATAGAAATGTACCACCTGCGCAACCCCAGGACAACAATAAGAATTAATATATGTACACAAAAAAATCTGACAAATTTTTTTACACCTATAGCCACTGCCGTCGCTTTGTAAACTAAACTTCTTCAACACTACACAAGCTCCCAGCCATACAAGTGTCAAAATCCAAAGATAAAATAACTGTAAGATTTTACTTGCATTATTACAGATCTCACTGACCAAGCTCAGTGCATTGAAGCTTTGAAGTCTCCTAATTACTCCGCCCTCGACAGCGCTTCAGGTTAGTTAAATGTTCAACGATTCCTCTTTAATTCATGTAATGCATTCATGTTCACTTGCTTTAATGACACTGTATTGCCACCATAGGCTTACGATATGGAGCTTAACAAATATGACTCTATCAAGAATTTGAATACTACAAGGTTCGATTGGAAATGTAGACTGCGACTACAGTCTGTGTGGAAAGGAATTAATCGAGAAACTAAAGAGTTTTGGGGCTTGAACATGTTATTCATCGATGATTCAGTTAGCATCCTAAATCTATAACCTTTTATATGTTAATGTAATTCACTTGAACATGTAATAATTTAGCATCTATTGCTGTTTCCTGTAGAACATGAGGATTCATGCTTTTGCAAGCACAAAATATTGTAAAGATCTTCTCGACCACATGAAAGAAGGCAAGATTTATGTTGTTTCGAATTTTCGAGTGAAGGACTACGTTGGAGATGAGACTTACCGTGTTGTTAGGAACAACAAGCATATTTATTTTACTGCACACACAAAGCTCGAGCAAGACCTTGAACTGAGTCTAGTAATTGACAGACATGCTTTTGACTTCTTCCACCTGGGAGATATGGAAAAAATGGCAAAAGATAATCGTTTCTTAGTTGGTAAATTCTTTTTTTTCCTTAAACCTAATATTACGTTTTTATATTTAAATTCTTTCTTTATTAGATGTAATAGGCAAACTCCAGAATGCGCGTGCTATCAAGTCTAGCAAAACTGAGTCTGAGAAGATCTTAACCAAGTTCGATCTATTTGATGGGAGGTATGCACCTACAATTTATACACAAACAAACCTATAAAATGTAAAATCGTTGTAATAGGTTACATAATATTTTCACTGTACAGGCACACTGTTAGTGTCACTCTATTTGACGAAGTTGGAGTCGAATTTGAAGAAACTATAAAATGTGCCAGTGGAAGAGATTTATTTGTTGTTATGTGTGCAGCCAAAATTGGGATGTATGAAGGTGAGCTAATTTCTTTATTGTTAAAAAATAACATTAACACAAAAAATTTTTACATGACCATTTAGGAATGCCCAATCTCACAAACTACCCATCAACTAGAATTTACATCAATCCAGGTCATTATAGTGTGCAGCTGATTGCAAACAGGTTGATTTTTTGAAAATTTATGTTGTATTTCAGCAGCTCATAATTATCTGGAAAAAATAAATAAAGGTCTTTTTCATGCAGAATCGAGGAATTGAAAACTGAGGAGGTGAATTCACCGCCACCAGAAGAAATAACCTATCAAACTCTAACTGTGAAAGAGATTCAGTCTATGACCAAGGAAGCATATGAGGTTTTTTTTTCAAAGCTAATATAATTTTTATAAATAGATTTATGATTTTACAATATGATCACATGCTTATTTACTTTCACAGTGCAAGGTGAAATGCCAGGTTCGGGTCACTAAGGTGGAGGAGGAGTCGTCATGGTTTTATGCTATTTGCACAAAGTGTCCTAATGAAATTATACGATCTGAAGGAGTTTTCAAATGTGTGGACTGCAAAAGGATTATCCCATATCCTGACAAACAGTTGATAATCTATCTATTTAGTTTCAAACTTTTTTATACACTCTAGTAAGTAATGTTCAATTCTGATTTACACAGATTCAGAGTGTGCACACTGTGCATGGACAGCTCAGGTTCATTTGCTGTTATTTTTCCTGATGAAGAGGTTAGTCGTATTTTGAACAAAACAGTGTTCGACGTTGAGGCAGAAGCTATTCAGGTATCCACTAAATACTGTCTTCTCACAGTTGCTTATACTATTAAAAATATATCCTCATGGTTTTGAATTATTAGGCAAAAAATGAAGGCACATTCCCAAACGTACTAAAACAATTTGAGAACAAGTTCTTTGACATCACTATTAACATAACCTCCAATAATCTTAAAAATGGTTATCGCATCTATGAGGCTTCTGAGATTTGTGACAAAATTGAAAGTGGTGCAAGCTTTGATCCTTCAGTTCAGAAAGATAGTGAGATGCCTGATGCTCCAACTGTGAATGTGAGAATTTATTTTTGTTTTTGTCTAATTCAATGTAACTGATTGCCTAACGTAATTCACATATCTAAATAGCTCGAAGATGACAACAACAACACACCGCATACTGGGACATCTTCAAACAAAACAAGGCCTAGGACTGATATAGAGCCTCTGCCTTTTGACACAAACAAAGGCGTACCACCAAAATTGATGCGCAATGAGAAAAAGAACAAGGTTTGATAAATGATATTTTTTTTATTGGCAGTTCATGTACAACATTGAATAATACTATTCTCATTTCATGCAGTAACTGGCAGCGGGAAACATCTTTTGCATGTGCCTAAAGCACTGAAGACTTATGTATTTTGGCGAATATTAGACTCTACCATTCAGATTTCTCTGTTTGTTCTGTTATGAAACATGCTGACTGTGTTATTTTCTAATGCTTTGAACTGTGCAACTACTTTTACCGCATTTAAGTCTGTACTAAGGAATATGCCAGTGGTTGATTTATTATACGCTTACCTAATTATCTGCACAGCTTAGTTAGTTTATAACATTTATACCTGCTTTGAATGAATGAATAATATATATTGTGGAACTCTATATATTGTGCTCTGTGAAGAGCTGTAGTGCGAACAAACTAAACAGTAAGAGCAAGATGGGTTCCCGATATGCAAGGTGAAATGCCAGGTTCGGGTCACTAAGGTGGAGGATGAGTCGTCATGGTTTTATGCTATTTGCACAAAGTGTCCAAATGAAATTATACGATCTGAAGGAGTTTTCAAATTTGTGGACTGCAAAAGGATTATCCCATATCCTGACAAACGGTTGATAATCTATCTATTCAGTTTCAAACTTTTTTATACACTCTAGTAAGTAATGTTCAATTCTGATTTACACAGATTCAGAGTGTGCACACTGTGCACGGACAGCTCAGGTTCATTTGCTATTATTTTTCCTGATGAAGAGGTTAGTCGTATTTTGAACAAAACAGTGTTCGATGTTGAGGCAGAAGCTATTCAGGTATCCACTAAATACTGTCTTCTCACAGTTGCTTATACTATTAAAAATATATCCTCATGGTTTTGAATTATTAGGCAAAAAATGAAGGCGCATTCCCAAACGTACTAAAACAATTTGAGAACAAGCTCTTTGACATCACTATTAACATAACCTCCAATAATCTTAAAAATGGTTCTCGCGTCTATGAGGCTTCTGAGATTTGTGACAAAATTGAAAGTGGTGCAAGCTTTGATCATTCAGTTCAGAAAGATAGTGAGATGCCTGATGCTCCAACTGTGAATGTGAGAATTTATTTTTGTTTTTGTCTAATTCAAAGTAACATATTGCCTAACGTAATTCACATATCTAAATAGCTCGAAGATGACGACAACAACACATCGCATACTGGGACATCTTCAAACAAAACAAGGCCTAGGACTGATATAGAGCCTCTGCCTTTTGACACAAACAAAGGCGTACCACCAAAATTGATGCACAATGAGAAAAAGAACAAGGTTTGATAAATGATATTTTTTTTATTGGCAGTTCATGTACAACGTTGGATAATACTATTCTCATTTCATGCAGTAACTGGCAGCGGGAAACATCTTTTGCATGTGCCTGAAGCACTGAAGACTTATGTATTTTGGCGAATATTAAACTCTACCATTCAGATTTCTCTGTTTGTTCAGTTATGAAACATGCTGACTGTGTTATTTCCTAATGCTTTGAACTGTGCAACTACTTTTACCGCATTTAAGTCTGTACTAAGGAATATGCCAGTGGTTGATTTATTACATGCTTACCTAATTATCTGCACAGCTTAGTTAGTTTATAACATTTATACCTGCTTTGAATGAATGAATAATATATATTGTGGAACTCTATATATTGTGCTATGTGAAGAGCTGTAGTGCAAACAAACTAAACAGTAAGAGCAAGATGGGTTCTCGATATGCAGCTTTAGCCACTCTTAACCCTGGATTAAACGACCGCAAGCTAAGAATCAAAGTCCGGATAATACGTATGTGGAGAGGTACAACAAAAAAGGAGAAGATTTCACATCATTCAACCTCTTGCTACTGGACAACAAGGTAAATATTATGGTAAATTAGTGAATGTGAAATGAAAAACTTACGCTAAAAAATAGTTTTGTAAAATGCAGAACACTGCCATTCATGCTTTTGTTCCAACTGCGTGTGCTCTTGATTTCGAAAGACAGATCATGCTTGCAACAGTGAACGTGATAACAGGATTCACAGTTGTACCATACAAAGAAACAGACAAATACAGATGTGTTCGTGGGGATTCATACATAATTTTTACTGCGGACACGAAGATACAACAAGTTGAAGACAAAGGAACAAACATTAACCATGAGATGTTTGATTTGTATGACCACAGTGAAGTAAAAAATGTGGCAAACCAAACAAAGCACTTGATTGGTTGGGATATTAGTGACACATATATCTAACTTTTATCATGATTCCTGTTTTATTTCTCATATTTTCATTGTTCTTCAAAGTCATTATAGGAATTATTATGGACCATGAGATCAACCTCCACCCAATAACAAACAAGCATGGACAGCAGCAGGGACAGGCCAAGTTCGTTATAACAGATGGGAGGTAAAATGTGTTAAAATTGTACATTTACCAATCATTAAAATATATAGTTGTCTGCCTACAATCTCATCTAATTGTGTTAACAGCTCAAGTTTGAAGGTAACTTTCTGGGATAAGTTTGGCCAACAGTTTGTTAACAAAATTTAGGAGAAAATGGAAACTCCAGTGATAATTATAATTGCAGCTTGCCGAGTTCAGCTCTAGAAAAGTAAGTTTCCAAAATCTAAATCATTTATATCTTCTTTAGACTGTTTGTTATAATGCCTTTGTGAACTAAAAATTAAATGAACAACTTCAGATGAAATCAACCTATCAAACGTGGCACCAACAAAGTTCTATTTAAACTTCAACCATCACAGCGTCAACCACCTGAGGAGAATGTAAGAGCATACCCCACTTTCTTTTCCTTCAAAATAATATTGCATGAATTTAGAGGCAATGTATGATGACCAAATCTGCTAAACAGGCTTTCACAACCTGCTTTTGCCAAAAAATTCCAGTCCTCTCACGTCTCGCGAAAAGCAGAACTGTTAACAGTTGAGGCGATTAAGTCTCTAGGTCCAGACTACATTGAGGTTATATAGTATAATTTGTTTTGAAAGAATAATAAACCAAGTAGTAATAGTTCTGTTTTTAAAACATTTTTTTGACCTGCAGAGACCAGTTCTGACTCATGTGAGCATCATGCATGTTGATGAGAAGCAAATCTGGCATTTAACTGTTTGCACAACCTGCGATGTAGAAGTTGAAAAAAGGATAACTTTTACTTTTGCACTGGCTGTCAGAGGATTGTTCCTTATCCAGAGATGAGGTTAATATACTTTTACGTTCACAAAAGCTACTGATATGAGTTCATTTTCAGCAAGGCTCAACAGACAGATTCCCACAATGTTTCAAATTGATGGCACTAAGGCCATATACAATCAAAATCGCTGAAGCAAACATTGTGCAGAAGAGCACTCTGTATTGGGCTACAAATATCTGTCAAGGTTTTAAGAAGGAGGAAGCTGAACCAGAGGTGGAGCAGACAATCACAACAAATGATACCCAAGCAACATCATCAAGTCTTCCTCTCAAAGGAATGTTGGATCTTAACTGCAAATCCTCTGAGATTACAAAGGGCTGAGAACCAGCAGAGCTCACCACCACAGCCATGCTTTACCTACTTATTACCATTATCTATTTATTAGTTAACAAGCTTTTGTATTCACCATGAACTGAACTTTTCTCTCTACGCTTCAATCAGAATTTTCAAGTACTGATACCATTTACATTCATGTAATGGTCTACCAGGAATATATATATGAATCACCGTTTTATGTTCTTTTTCTAATCTCCAAAATTCTTTACTATTACATAGCCCAGCACCGCGGGCATAAATACTAGTATATTATACATGTATACTCCCTCCTTCCCAAAATAGTTGTCACATTTGGTTTTGTGCCAATCAAATTGACTAAAGTTTGACTGAAACTTATTAATATTTCATCAATTGACAAAATAAAAAAAATATGTCACCGGAAATAACTTTTAATCTACTTTAAGATGTAATTTTCAGTTTTTTAAAATAATGTGTGATTGACTTATAATCTTTGGTCAAAACTTAGTCAATTTGACCAACAAAAATAGAAATGTGACAACTATTTTGGGACGGAGGGAGTATATGTTAGTGTGCAATAATTTTGGATAGGAGGGAATTAAATTTTGCGATTACATTTCAGAAGGAATTAAATATTTGTGTAATTCTGATTTTATATTTACATATATACATATTAGAGGTTAATTGACGGTATTCAAGTTTTTGAATGGATTTGTGTTTGGTAAGTGTTTTTATGTGCATTTATTCGGTTTAATTGACATATTAAATTTGTTGATTTATTAATTATTAATGCGAATATATTGGGTGCCATATTTGATGGCTTTTATTTAGGTCTTGATAATGTTCAAGAAGTTTGTACCATTGTTTGGTGGCCATAATTGGTGGCATATATTTAGGACCATTATGGGTTGGTATGAATATTGTGCGGAAAATTTTGTTCTTGTATTAATAATTAGTATCTATTAATTCTTACTAGGGAATTATGCCCGCGCTACTCGTGCTAAAACCCTGAAAAAAATATTATGTTCGTTAACGGGTTTAACATTCAAAATAACAGTACTTGAGTGACTTTTCGAAAACTTATGAAATAAATAAAGTAAAGAAGTAGCTATAATAAATTAGAGCAAAAAGAAAAATTCATTGTCTGTCGTTATTCACAGGGGGCAACGCCTAAATAACAGCACATAAATTAAGCTTCTAAGCTTGTGTGATACTGACTCTTAAAACTGTCTAACTCTTGGAAACCATTAACGGTGAAATTGCACTAATTATTGATAAAAAATTGAGATGTCCTGCAGAAACAGATTGTACCACGTGTGGAAAAGAAAATAACAGAACAAAACAGCGATATATGAAACAAAAACTAATTGTCTGAAAACAGTCTTAAAAATCGAAAGCCATCGCAAAAACAAAATTGCGTCCAAAATATATAAAAAACCAATAGTCTAGGAAATAAGTTCAAATACAATTATTCAATTTTGGAAAAACAGTAAAGCATGGGATGAGAGTCTAGCGCCACCAAACTGCTTAACACTAAACGATTTCAACAATGTCCTTATCCTGAAAACATCAAGGAGCAACTACTTTCAAACATTATCACACGGACATTTCAAACTTATATATATGAACAAACGTATACACTTCATGAGACTAATGCTCATGACTTATTGTTCAATGCTACAGAAACTACCTTTTTGATCTTCTTGGAGACTGAAGCAGATGATCCTTGTGTTTGGAAAAGCTCAATCCCTGGCACAACCTGAAATTGTTATACATATAACCATCATTACACGCTAAACACGGCTATATAACTTGGATGTTCCTTGTAAACGGCATCTATATGGATTTAACTGCTTCAAAAAATCACGTACCCCGGCATTTAAGAAGATTGATGAACTACACTCCAGAGACTTGTCAATTGGACCGCTTTGCATCAGAGAAAGATCCAAAATATCAATAGCTTCGTATATGTTACTGTCACCGTCTATATTGGCCTGTGACAAAACTAACTTAGTTTTGATATCCTTGCCAATTATATGGAGTATATATCAGCCATTAGATCTCCACACGGGCTATGAAAAACAAAAAAAAAGCTGGTTAATGCCGCCTAACTGTGCCCTGCAAAATTTTAAAAGGCCAAAGCAGAGCAAAATACAAAAAACTATGCCTTGTTCATCTCATTCAGCAGATTGGTAGCCGTTGTGCCGGCAATACATTTGGTCTTGTCATCGGCTAAAACCAGAATCCGAAACCTGGTATAACACAGAGAACGTGATGGACAAAAATAAAGAATCACTTTGTAAGCTGTTTGTGATTTGTACAGTACATACCTCTTCTCGGAATATGGGAAGCTACATTGACATTTTTCACATTTGAACTTCCTTTCTACTTTTTGAACCTCCTCATGGCACACTGAACAGCTGAGAAACCACCAATTTTCTTCCTCTTCTATCTTCGTTACAGTAAAAGTCGCTAGCACAAACTTCTAGAAAAAAAGCGTGATAGATGTAAATACTTTAGATAAAGAGAACGACGTTAATTAAATTGATGCAAGCAAATACTCTATCATACCGGCGATGACAATGCTGCGGCGCTGCCTACCAACCTCTCAAATGAGATGAACTCAAGTGTTTCGGCAGTAGTAGGAGTACGATGATGAGTATCAGCTCTACCGCGATTATGACCCTCTTCATTTAGTCTGAACATGGACAATAGTTAAGATGGAGAGCTGTTCGACAAAGTATAAGATCATAATGTAGATACAGTTATAACACTAAGCTTGCATCAGTCAGACCTACCGGATGCGCATTTCAGAAACAGGTTCAATGGGTAGGTGAAATACACACTGGTTGAAGGTATGGTGCCAAGTTGTGTCATGCCTACGTTGCATGTAGTGAAATAAAATATTACTAAACCAGTTACATTTATACTCCAACTTACATAAAAAAGAGCAATCATAAGTTAACAGAAGCAGAAAACCACCTACGTCAAATGCAAGCATATACTGAAATAAATTTACCTTGGAAATTGCCAATCTTGGTACTTGCTAAAACTACAATTACAGGATTTTCAAGATCTGGCTTATAATCTGCATTTACCGTTGTAGCTAAATCTCCCCAAACTGTCACTTTATGTGCGATGCTGCAATAAGATGTGAAATTTAAACGAGTTAATTAAATCCTACTGGTGAATACATGAGTCGAGATTTGAGGCGAGAAATATGTAAACATATGTCATACCTTCCATCAGATTTGTTAGACCTCACCACTTCCCCATCTTCAATTTTTGTGGGGATCTTCTTAAGTTTTTCAAATTCCTCAATTACACCAATAATGTCTGCAAAAATCACTTACAGTGTCATACAATGCATAACGTGGATGTGAGATACGTGTGAAACACGGATGACTCACCAATTGCAAACTCCGGGTTTTCATCGTTCACGATTTTGTTACTCTCCTCAATTAAATCACCAAAGTCCATAAACTCGAACTTATGTAGAGAGATCATGATATTATCAACTTGCTCCTCTATGACAGTAGAGCCTAATAGGCGTATACATATTTTATTAGAAACATGCCTCAACCTCCCTGTTGAGTCCCTAACTTGAAAATTTTTAACGGTATAAACCCTTCCTTCAGCTACTTCTTTCCCGATGCTCGTCCAGTTGTCGGGGTAAACGTATGCAAGAATATGTGAATTTTGAATTAGAAATTATGCATAGAATGAATAAGAAAATATTATACGTAAATAATATGGAACCGTATACTTGGTATGAATGGTTTATTGAATATGAATATGAATATGGAACCCTGCGAACGTTAGTGTCATGCGCAAATGTAGGCCAAAACCTTGTACATCGGTCCTTGATCCTCCAGTCCGTTCGCGATTTATCAAGGTTCTGGATATGATCAAACATCATCTCCTGCATGTTGACCTGTTGAAGAGGAATAAAATATGAAACAGATGCTATAATGAAAATCATAGATATTTGAGGGATTTGTACTTGAAGTACACTTACAATCGCTGTGTTGATAGAGAGCAAGAATTGCAGAATAACACGCCTTGTTCTTTGATAATGTGATGTAAACTTATATAGTGAGTAGCTGTAGATATGTATATACACGTAAATCATCTTGATTATAAGAGTAAAATCCGTTGATACATCTAAACATGCTCTGTGATATACCGTTAATGTTATGTTTATAATTGGCAAACCTTGCCTTGTGATAAATTTGTGGAATATAAAATCTTCTGATAAGTGAGAGTAATGAACCTGGACAACTGTTTGCTGACACGAAAAAAAAGTATTGCTCTGTTATATCAAAATCAATATACTCTGTTCAATTGTTTTAATTAACCGCCCTTTTTTAATTATCAACTAAAATATTCTTATGAAAATAAAAAGATATGGTAGTTTAATGTGGTAGAGGTATTTTGGTAGTTATAGTGATATAATTTTATTATCAAATCTAATATTAATCACAAAATAAAAGTTATGGTAGCTTAGTGTGGTAAATGTGTTTTGGTAGTTATAGTGATACAATTACAAATTGGATTTGAGGAGTTATCTTAAACCTACAAATTAAACTTCCAAAGGAAAAAACTCAACATATTTTCTACAAAAGACAACTGTATATCACTATCAATAAACAATTCTCCTAAAACTTGACATATTTAGGTTTGATTGAATAAAAAGACGGTATTTTAAAAAAGTGGTATGTTATATATATTTATTTTTTAAGAGAAAAAAAAATAAATGATCTTTTCATAATTTCAAAAAAATGATAAATGTAACATCTCCTATCTTCTTTTGATAAATTAATTACCGTCTATGTTAGTAATTAGCATAAACAATAGAATATACTCATTGCAATTAATTTATGACAATACAACATAAAATTCTTAAGTAATTCTATTAATTATGTCATGATAAAAAATAAAATATGAAATTTGTAGGAGGTCTTAAATTATAAACAATATATTACTTGTACATTTTATAATTATGTAATCATTTAACATATTCTTTAAAATAATTTGCTTAAAAATGGTAAGAATGAAGTAAAATAAAAGAAAAATACGAATATTTACGTGCTTTTAATTTATTTAACTACTTTACTCATTATCTAGGGTATTTTTTATTTTCAATTAGACGATGCTACAAAACTGCATGCCTATGCATAATAGGCTTTAGAATACTAATTTATATGCGAATGAACAACATTAGTTGTTGAGAAAATTTTAGAATTAAAAGTTATGCTGATACTACACAAATTCTTATAGCCATTTGTGTGGCTATGATCAGGGTACATCTAGAAGATAAAATTTATAATTAATTCTAACTTAAAATTTTGAAGTGTTTATATATTTTGTTAGAATTAGCGCAATTATATTAATATATTAAAAATAACAACTTTAAAAAAAATCAATCAGAAAATAAACACTTCAAAAAACAACCAACCTTATCATTTACATTGTTGAGAGATATAAACTCAAAAAGAGTAGTAAATGCATAATATTCAGTGATGATGGCCATCCATCGTTAACATTATTACAATCATACGATTAAAAAACCACGAGACTACTAAAGTTTTAATTCATAGAAACTCGGCGTCATTAGTAAGTACCGTCTATCATTTTAAAAAAGGATATTCTGCTACAATCTCCTATTTCTATTAATAAATTGATTCTCTATAGGTTAATCATTAGCATAATTGATTTCAGAAAACCTTGGAAATTTAATTTATGCCGATACACGTAAAATCCAACTTCATTACTATCAAAGATGATTGATTTATAGATAAAAGTTAAATATTTGATTTTTTATTAAAAAAAATGTAATGAACACTTGAACCTTGTACCCTAACAAAACACTTAAAAAAAATTAACTTTTCATGTTCATCGTAATTAGATTAAATGTGAGTAAATTGAGCATTATTCTCAATTGATCATTATTCTCTTTATTGATGTATTTTAACACATACCGTTTATAATAAATTAAATTTGATAAATTTGAGAAACACCAAATTGATCTTTAATAACCGAGAGTGTGCGGTGATTATTGATTAATAGGAAATCCAGATGTGAAGATACAAAAGCAGGAGACATAATGCATGAATATCCTAAGTTGCAAATTATTAAAACAAAATCCAAATATAATATGACAGAAGCTCTCGAGACACTGTTATGCCGAAGACACCATGAGTTTAGAATGGGTTGTTTTGTTGCAGCAAGTTCCTTTCGTGCCTGTTAAGAACCAACAAACACAATAACATATCATATAGTGATAGTTGCAATGACAGAATCATCATAAGGCGACATTAGCTAACTAAAGATTATCTTAAAAAACTAGGGATTAAAAATACTATACCTTTGGCGCATTTCATCGCTCTCATCATTGTCAGGATTGACATAGAGAATTTTGAAAATGGCATCGTAGATACTGCTAAAAGTGCTATACACAAAATTGTGAAACGAATTATAAGCCTCATATTTTACACGCTTCGAAATATAAAAAATCACTGCATATAGTAACCTACATTCGCACATCGTGATGCGGGCACTTGCAATAATCACAACCACCAGGGTATCAAGATTGTCAGCAAACAACGCAATAGAACATGCCTGGTGATCCTCCTAGACCTTGGCTGTGAATGAAAATATGTCGTCTGTCATTGTGAATGAATGGAATGACCTATGTCCTCGCATCGCACGAAATGTATATACTTTTCCTGGATTCTAAACCACACCAATGATATCTACAAAATCATTAAAGTGAAAGTAAAATTGTCATACAAAAATTATAATGAACCAAAATGATAAAACTGCTTGGACAAAAACATTTGTTGAAATTGAAACCTCTACAATAGAGAGAGGAACCATCGGAAGTGTTGGCATAGTTTGCAATTTCATATAGGTCTCCAAGATTAACAAACTTGAAACAGTTGAGTGGGATGCTATTATTAAGCACCATGATAAGGTAAAGCCTGGTAGCGCGTGTTAAGGTAATACACTTCGCAGTTGGTAGCGGCCTTATTTTGTCCGTAGAACGGTGTAACTTGAAATCAGATATCTCATAAGTTCCTCCCTCCTCTATTGTTTCCTTTAAGCCGTTCCACCTGTCATGACGTATTATTGCATGGACGGGGTTGTTCTGCAATTACCGATCGAAACGTCAGTGATCGAATGCAAAAATTGATCATGTATCAGTACTGAGATCTATGTAACATAACAAACAACATATTTGAATAAATGAATTTTATGCAATAGATGCATACATCAGTATCAACGAGGATGATATTGCAGGACAGAACGCGGTCGGCTTTGTAGGACATGGAGCGCCATAAACAGATAACTCGAACCTTGAGACGCCAGCTAACCTTTGAGTCATCGACAATACCGAGGGTGTCGTAATCGCCTGGAAAAAAATCACTGTCTGCGAAACATGCTAATTTGTATGCTTGTTACCAAGTATAGACTCCTGCACATGCATACGATTGAATATTTTATATTGAAAAATAAGCAAATGACGCCAACGTGTATAACTAAAAATCTGTAATACACATGGTTTTAAAAAAAAATGATATCATATATGCCTTATGAGAAGCGTCTGTGTTCTGGTTTGAGGGAGTACTAACCCATTATTGTACTAGGAAGAAGATCGTGAAAGGTCAGGGCACACCGGGTCGTTAAAGTAGTGAACCATAATACCTATCTAATTACTATTTAACGCGTACCATATCTCAATGTATAAAATATTTACGGTTGTAAATAAGATGCAATAATAGTGTAGGAATCTGTATGCATGTATAACCTGATAAGTAAGTAAACCAAATCATATAAAGTATCAATAAAAACCCATTAAATCGGGAAGAGATAAGTATTCTGAAATAATAACACTACATTATTATAATTAAAACCAAACGATCAATAACAGATGAATCTCTATAGTTTCGTAGTTACAGATATTTTCAAACATATGGTAAGTTATATGAATTATATTTTTAATAAATCATGCTGATTTATTTTTAAACATATGGTAAGCTTGGATTTTTAATGATGTATCCCAGATAATTAAGGACTTAATGATGCAGCACATGTAAATATACATAATATGTTAAATAAATATTTAAAGTCTGATGTTAATATTGGTTTAATTTATTATTTTGACCTAATTTTAAGGAAAAGTTTAATAATTTACCCGCACGCTAAGCGCGGGCATAATTTCCTAGTGGTAAGATTTATGATTCCAAAATCATGCTGATTTATTTTAAACATATGCTAAGATATATTAATTCTAATTTCAAAAAAATTACACTACAGTCGTCCCTCAAAACTTTTAAACAAAACTTACTTCATAAAATATGTATTATTCTGTTATCAAAGCCGAAACATACAAAGTCAGTTTGTTAGGTGGACCGGTTGATGATCAAGTTGGTATTCGACCAAAAGCCTTCGTTACTTAGAAAATTAACTGATATATTTTTTGATCATTTTTTTAAATAATGAGGAAAGAAATTAGTTTAGTATGATGAGTAAGTAATTGGGTTTATCCGTGTCTTTAACTTATACTATCTTTATGTCATATAATTAATTATTATTGATGTAGTACTATAGGGTTTACTGTTTGATTTATATCTGGGTTTACGGGTTACGTAAGAAAAGATATGTTCTAAGAGACTTACTTAAAAATATAGTTTGGGCATAATTTTGAATTAGCCATTTGACCGATTTAACCACAAATAATCTGTTTTGATGTTATTTTAAAAAACTATTTAGTTGTTCTATAGCATCACAATTTTATTTGTCTTAAGAATATTAGTTTAATTTTAAAAATATGTAGTATGATAACGAATATTGTATTTTACTGTGAATGGGAACCAATTAATTTTGGGTTGTCTAACGCTTAATTCAACGCATGAATTATATTGTTTATCCAGCAATTCAAAGAAGTGTAGGAGTTGTTTTAGACTACGGAAACAAAAAAAAACACTTACGTACAATTGTACTATATTCTAGGGAACGTGCCACAAAACCAAAAAATAACAAACTGAATATAAAGGAATCTTCCACTTGGCAAAACTCTAACGCATGCAACAAAGATGTTGGGTGGAGGAATATGAACGGTTTAAACACGAAGAATACACCACCGGCGCTTGAATTTTAAAACAACAGATACACAATGGAGGTAATCCAGATCACAATGGAGGTAAAACAACATATACACAATGGAGGTTTACCTTGTTTTGAGTTGCTTTGTATTTTGTCCTGATATGCAAAAAAAAATTAGTTATGTATTGGTATTTCTCTTGTTAGTGAAATTAACGTAAGAACGCAACTAAATAAATTTCTATTTAATAGAGGATCAGTTTACAAACGCGAGAAGAAGAAAGATTAGTTTTGATTGAGAAGTGGAAGAACATTTGCATCAGCGGTGAGATAGTTTTTCATGTGATTTTTAACAAATAAACTACACATCAATTAAATTCAATACTTGTCTAACCATGATAAGCTAACAGGTAAACATCCCATCCTATCTAGTTTTATCTCCGTTAGCAAGGAACGAAATACCTTTGGAGTTCTGGTAATAAACTGAAAGCTCCATATAAATATAAGTTCATATAATTTAATTATTGATGGACGGTATACCATAATATTTTTTTTGCTCGTACATGAAATGGATGAATTTTTTGTAGCTGAATTTGGTAAATTACTCCCGTTTATAATAGGTCTGAAATGCCATAAAATGTTGTGGTGTATGCAGTATGATCTGAATAGAAGAGAAATCATTAGAATGTCTTAGTTTATGAGATTTTACAAACTGAAGATTCTATATATGGTACATTTTGATTATTATGGAGAAGGCTTGTTTGTCATAAAACTTTTTAGGGATACGGCAACAGAATGTAACTATCCGGACGGTTTTGCAAATAATCTAGAGTTTAGTGAAGAGTGGGAAATTGCTAACATAGACGACTACGTCCTTGATACATCGACATCTGAGTATGAAAAGGCAGTGAATTCAATACGGTTCAATGCATCTTTAAACATCTGTAGAATTTGGATCACTCATGTTCAGTGAGTCCGACTTTGATCCAACTAATGGAACAATTGTAAGTGTAGTATTCTTATATATTCATCCATTCAAACAATTCTCATATGCAACAACCATATACAATCAGAAGTCATCTTATGTATCATTGATGCTTGGCATTTGAAATTGTAGTATCTCATTTTGAATGTGTGTTAAACTTCCTACAATGCTAAAGCTTGAAAAATAACGGTTAGGTGTTGTGTATCAGAAGATGAGTCCTACATGGGAGGCATTTTATAAAGATTGGGCAGAGGGTAGCTCTATTTATTTACAACTCCTTAAGACAACATGGCCAATCAAAATAGAATGGAGGGTCGATGTATGCTATTTCAGTGTAGGATGGATTGAATTTGTTCATGAGGTAGGCCTGAGGGAAGGTGATTACCTTGTTGCTTTCAGGGATGATCTGGTGGATACCAGAATGCTTAAACTGTGCATTTACAAAAGAGATGAACACAGTCATATGACCGAAATAGTTATGCTTCCAACATCTATGCTAAAAAGTCATATATTTCTATGAAAGAATCAGTGTGTAAAAATTTAACACATGATGCGTGTATCGATTGTATTTGTTTGGCAGACAGGTGGAGCAAATCTTTTATGAAGATTTTATGTGAAAATGCTTCTGGAAAAGGAAAACTTGTAAGTAAATTTTATTTGGTTTTAACCTGCGGTGTCTTAATATTTGATGCTTTCTGAAGATTCCATGTAATTCATAAACTAAGCATGTAACTCATTCTTCCAACAGAGAATAGCGTTCATTATTGATGAATTTCATGGTGGAAAACTGAGGAAGATCAAAAAGATCTCAGTAGCTGGAGTGGAATGGAATTTCATCCTCCAAACACCAGCTGGAATCATACATAACCTTGAAGATATGTTTAGAAGATTCGATGTAAAAGAAAACGACACGATAATATTTACCTTGAATGAGAGTGATGTTTTGTATGGTAGAATATGTAATGCTGGTGGTATGGAGATGCTTACCATCAACAAATGAGAACTGCCAAAGGAATGCCAGCTTCAAACTGGATCTGGAACTCGAAGGAACCAGCTGGAACAGGTATACAATTATAGCAGTAAGAACTATAGGAATTACTGCCTATCTTTGACAGATATAGCAAATAAATTAATTAAATCAGCTACATGTTCACCTTCGATTCACTATGGTATAATCTCAGACTGTCATGAGGTCCTTCATGATTATATTGTTACAGCCGAATCAAACAACATTGATCTTGATAACGCAGTGGGAACGGAGGATGATGCTACGGATGTGAAACAGTTCACAACCTACCTGTCAGCAGGCAATGTTGACAAAAAAACTGATGGACTGGTAAGCATCGGTTTTGAGCTTGTAAAAGGTTTTTTTAAAATCGTAGAGATACTGAAAAACTGGGCATCATATACATTGCTCTGAATAATATGCCACCTAATTGATTATGTGATTCTGTATTGCTTTCCCAGTTCATTCCTTCTGCAATAAACCAGCATGCGGAAAATGGAAAAGAAGGCAAAAGATTTGGCTCAAGACGGACAGAGGAGTTCGGGAAACTAGAATCACTACAGGAGGTTCTAATCCAAGTTTCTCAGCTGGCTGGAACAAATTCATCGGTGAAAACGAATATGAGGATGGAGAGGGGCTTAACTTCAGATTGGCTGAGAATCATGATTTCATTGATTTTCATATCACTAAGATATAAATTGGAAAAAAAATATGAGATTTTCATAAATTTGGGACAGCCTTGTTATTGGCGGATGAATTTATATGTTTTGATTATGGAACTATTTGCTCCGCGAACAAAATCCATAGATATTTGTGGAAAAGTACTTTAATTCTTGCCCCCTGAGTCAAAACTTCTGTAGAGAATCTTCACATGTATTCTTTCGATACATTGTATTGGATTCTAAATACACTAGATTCTAAATGTCTTGTTTTTTCATTTTTTGGTTTTTTCAACTTTAAAAAGTATAGTGGTATGTACTCCAGTTTAATATAAAGAGATCATGTACGTATATTATACTATACTTTGAATTTATTAATGGGCGGTCTGATATAGTTGCATAAAAAGGAGGGTGATTATAATGACGTGTTATATGTCGAGCCAGAATGCTAAACATGTGCTTTTAATTCATAATTCAATACATGATCTTGTAACTCAATAAGTTATGCATCTTATAGGCGATCTTTGATTCGGCCGATTTTAAGAAGCTTAAGAAAGGTTAGTTTTTCTCTTTTCTGAAAGTGCATCCTTAATTCTCTGGTGTGAATATTTTCGTGCGAAACAGAGATGGCTTCAGGCCATATAATCGATCAAATATAATGTTAGGTCCTGATTAAGGCGTTGAATTAAGCTAGAAGGGGGGGGGGGGTTGAATAGCTTAATGTCCAATTTAAAAATTATAATTGCCTTTTAAAAATATTTTCCAAGTTTTAAATATTTTTACCGTGTTGTTTAGCAATTATATGTGCGGAAGTAAAAAGCAAATATAACACGGTCGATTTTATCCTGGTTCGCGATGGAGCAACCTCTAATAGATTCTCTCACCCCTAGTCCAGTCCCCGAGCTCCTCTCCGGACTCGAGATTTTTCACTATAAGAAAGATGTACTCCTTATAGCTGGCGGAGAAGCCGTTACAATCTAAACTTACAAATATTTATCTTGGTCCGTAACTACCCGTTACAACCTCACAATAAATGTAAACCCTCTACTTGACTTATCTTAGAACGTAACTCCCCGTTACTTCTTCAAAGTCGGTGTAGAACCTTGGTGTAGTCTTTGTACTTCTACGCTTTTGCTGGTCTTGGATCTTAGGTCTTAGGTCTTGGATCTTTTCTTTTCTTCACGGTGCAAAGACGACTAACTCCCCGTTAGTACGTCTAAGACTTGGGTCTTAGAACAAGAATCACCTCACTTCACTTCACCTCACTGCAAAGGTTAGAAAACAATATCTACGAAAACAAACAAGTTGTAAAAGATATGATTTGAACTAGTATGTTACAGTACTAGTTCGGAGATGACAATAATATTCAAGTTATAAATATTAGAGTCAAGTTAGGTATACTTGTGAACAAGTATACGTTTGATTATTCCAAGTTAAGTTAATTTGGGGAGTAATCAAAAGAAGTCTTTCTTTTTAAGCTTGAGAGCTTAGGACTTCACTAGTATTCTTTTTCTTTTAGATCAACTCTTTTATGATCGAAGAATACTTGATTTACAAATCTCCGTTTTGAGATATATTTGAAGATCTCGGAGATTGTATAATATCCTCTCTTTTAACTTGATACACAAGCCTTTGAGGATATAATTAAGAAAGCTTTCACGAACGGAGTTCGGAATATTCGATATCTTTCCCGAGATATATAAAGTTAAGTTAGTGCGGGATCGAATAAGCTTTCTTTTGCTTCTTCAAAGTTTAGCAAAGATAATAACAACAATAAGAATGTTGCTAAACTTTTCTTTTGAAGCTTTCGTGTATAAAAGCCATTAGAATCGTATCTTTATCTTCCACACAACGCTAAGGCAATAGATGGAAGTACGATCTTGCTTTTATAACGAATTTGACTATATGTCAAATATCTCTCTTATTGGAGATAAGTACTCTTGAACTTTAGTTCAAATCGAGTGAGCACTTTCACGGATTTTTGTTTGTTCTTTTTGTTCTCTTTAAAAGAGAAAGATATATCTTTGATATCTTGAACAAATCCGGATCTTTTAGTGTCTTTTGGGGAACCTTTTGGAAGAACTTGTAAGATGAAGAGAAGTTGGGTACAAAGTTCTAAAACAAAAATGGTCGGTTAAGACACAAATAAGAAGCTAAGTAGAAACCACTTACGGGAGATGAACGGAAAAGTTCGCCGGAAAAATTCGCCGGAGGTTCGGCCGGATTTTGGCACTATGAACTTACTTGGGCAGCCCTTACAAAGGCTTGGAAGTGGTTGTGGTTGAGCTCGGTTAGTGTAAGAAAGCTTGTAGATCAAAACCTTGAATATATGAATATATATTTGAGAGAGAGAAGGTTTTGGTGGAGAAGTATATTTGAGAGAGAATATAAACTTGTATTTCTTGATAACTTCTCAAAATCTCAGCACTTTCTTGGCTCTTAGCTTGGGAGTATTTGGTGTGTGGGAGGTTGGTATTTATAGAGGAAAGTGGGTGGAATGAATGGTTGAGATGAAAAGGAAAATCAAAGGTGGAGATCAAAAGGGTGTGGATTGTGGTTTTGTTGTGTTAGTTGCCCACTTGTATAATAAGACAAACAACTTTATGGGACAATTCTCAGCTGAATTTTGTCACTAGAAGACAAGCACGCTTCCCAAGAATTTGATTAATAACGTAACTTTGTATCGTTATTAAATGCGACGAATTTTTGAAACCTCCAATAAATTACACGAAAAAATATGATAAATCATAGAATATTGGAAAATGGTGGTCTGGAAATTTTGGTCAATTTTGGTCAAAGTTGACTTGGTCAAACGTCCAGTCAAAGATCCCAGTCAGCCCCTAAAAATAGCGTCCGGACCAAACTTCTCAGAAAATTATGAAAAATTTACTATGCACCAAAAACATTATTCAAATGATATATCTCAAGTTTCAAGTCATTCTAGCAAGTAGAAGTATTTTATTTGGATTTAAAATGATAAAACCAGTCTCCGGTTTCAAATACAATACGATTAGCCTTTTGCGAGTTTGAACAGAACTTTGGCTAATATTTTGACTTGAGTAAAACATTTAAAATATATTTCCTTGACGATAAGATATTTGAGATTTGAAGGAAATATTTTTATGATGTTAAAAGACTTTATTCCATAGAATAATACATTGTATAAATGGGGAATAAATCTTTAAAATCTGAGACTTGACTAAAATATTTTTGTCTCTTTAAATAAATGTCAAAAGAGTGTTCTAAAGAATATAATGGATGTATATTCCTTGTTCAAATTTCTTTTGCATTTTGCTTTTGCAATTGTAATACAAGAGGATATCATTACTAGATATTTCTCGTCCGATAAATTGCGATTTAAAATCTTTGAATACTCCTTAGATGAATATTGAAAATCTTTTTGTAAACATGGAGTATCAATTATATTTATGTAAAATAAATATATTTTGGAAATCCTTTTTGAGCTAGAGTTGACCATTTGACTTTTGATAAAATCATTTAAATAATATGTCCTAATGGAGAGGATTCTAAGTGTATTTAAATTTTATGTGAGTTATACAAATACCAAAATAATCATTTATCGAAGATGTCCTTTCAATCTTCCCCTTTTTGGTATTTGCCAAACAAACATAAAATTTAAATAATTCTAAGTGTGTGCTTCCCCTACGTGTATGCATGATTTAAACAAATTAACTTTTGCACATAATACGAAGGGTTAGTCAACAAAAATCCTCTAATAATTGCTTCATGCAAAAATAAATTAGCTAGTCAGTATGTGCTCAAAAAGATTTAATTAGACTGTAAGAATTTAAAATTTTAAAATTGAGTCAATTTTCTTCTTCCCCTTTTGTTTGGTATAAGACCAAAAAGCGTTTTTAGAATATGTGTAGAGGGTGAAACGAATGGAAAGTAGTTGTTATTAAAAGAAAAGCAAGACAAGTTTAAGATTTTGAAGCTCGAAAATTTGTCCAAGAAATCTTCTTGTATACCCGAAAGACATGTTTTAGATACAATTTGGTACAAAGAATTTTTCTTTCATGAGATACAAGAGAAGTCGAGTAGATAGTTCATACATACCATACGATAGTGATTATAAACTTAATGACACGAAAGGTTTGAGATGCTTTTACTTTGATTAAACGAACATTTGAAATGGTGTAACCAAATTTTTGGATATAAAGCCGAATTGAGTTAATAAGCATCTAGCACAAGTGTTTTTAATCAGTACATGGTAATTCTAGTTGAAAATATTCATATTAATGAATTTAATCAGATGAACAGGCATGAGGAAGTTAATACCTAGATCACAAAACTTTAGAGAGCATTTTACAAAGTTTCACAAAGATATATGTGCACTGGCACAAAACTTTTAGAATAACAAGAATTTTCCCAATGACATTATACAAGAACTATTCTAGATACAAAAAAAATTATATGGCCTGACTGAGTTCTGCAACTTACATAAGCTAATCTAATACATTTAAAGGACTTAGAATACAGAGACTAAACTAATACATTCTAACTAATTTCTTTACTTATCAGCAATTAGCAATTGCCTTAAATATCAACTGAATTTAACAAGCCTGCAAACATTAATATAACATCTATTCTTCGAAATATGCAGATATATGAATGACAACTTGCTTGCTGGATTGGCTTTCCAAAATTATGAATGCTATGAAAATTAAAGTAATATATTTTGCTCACCTGAATTTTTGACTTCAACAGAAATGATGCATAAAACTCATCCTTGAAATTTGATCACCCAAAATTTCTTGTTTGAGTTTCATGACTTAACCTGTACACAAGCTACATAAAATCTAAGAGGTTATAAGAATTAGCTGCAAGACAGGAGATTAACAGGAATGAATTAGATATATTACAACTTGAAAATCAGTTTCTACCAATCAGTGTGGTTCACTGATTAGATGAAACTAGCATCCATCCCTGTTTAAGTACATAACCAAGTCTTGTAGCTTCAAGTACAGAATATTCAAAGTTAGATATTACAGTAATCCAGCAAATTAAAAACAAATTACACTTCTTGAATTAAAATTCAAGAACCAAAAGCAGACAGCAACAAACCAGCAACATACCAACAGGAATCACTTAATGGATTCCTCCATTGCAGCAACAAAACCAACAGTTCCAAAGCTTAAATCCACAAAGTCATCAGGTCCTTGACCCCCAATACCAACACCAACAGGTTCAATAGCATGAAACATATCCACATCCCTAATCATATTACCACTCATTTGGACTTGATACAGATTTTCTATATCAATATCCATTTGCCTAGAACCATTTAGAGATGCAGCAGCTATACCCTCTAAATAGGTTACCCTATTTATGATATTCACATTTTCTTCCTTAAGTCTTTTCATCTCAATTTTCTGTTCCTCTATCACCTTAAGCACAGAGTTCTTATCAGCTAGAAACACATCTTCCTCATCTAAGTAGGATGGCATATTAAAAGCAACAGATTTCTCAGGTTCACATTTATCTAAGGCAACTTGAGCTCTAACATGAGTGACATCAATGTAAGCAGTGGTCTTAGTCTCTAATGCAGTAGGCAAGGGAATGTGAAATAGACTAAACACAGCAGTCAAGACATGAGCATAAGGCATGTAATCAGTCAAATGAGCATTGATCATGTTCAAGAGAATAACATAAGATATGCTAAACTCTATCCTATTGGTAACAAACAGGAACATCAGCTTCATATCATAGAAATCAAAGTGTTTATCTTGGTTAGACTTAGGGAGCACATTGGACCTTATAATCAAAGCAACCAACTGATACACAGGAGTAAAGTGCTTATAGTGTATACCACAGTTAGAATCACACAAACCAAATGGCACATCAGAATCAGTGAAGAATCCCACATAAAGTTGAAACTCTTCTTGACAGAACAAAAAGTGAGAGTAAATGTCAAAGCATGGCATTCCAGATAGTCTTTGAGGTAATTTTACAGCTTTGTTTAAGATTTTCTGGTCAACTAGTATAGGTTTCCCTCCTACAATGGTAGTCAAATGCATTATCCCATCTAATCCCCTAATAGGTTTCATGTTACAGTAAAACTCACCGATTAAGTGCAAGAAATACCTATGATCTAGGTCATAAATCAAGCTTTTCCACTCAGCAGCAAGCACTAGTTTCTCAATCTCTCCCTTGGCTTCCACAATGGTTCCAGGTTGAACATTTTGGTTCATAAGGAGAAGCTTTTTGGAATGTGACAGATTGGCTAGTCTTGGTGCAGGGGGTCTGATTTTTATGAGATCAGGGTAGTTTTGATAGTTTGAGGCTCTTTTGAGAGGTCTAACAGGCTTTTTGAAGATAGGACTTTGGTAGAAAGGGATGGCATTAGTGGATGTAGTGTATTTTGGCCTTGTGTGATAGGTTCTTATGGGTTTTGGTTTTGAATATTGATGGAGTTTTGAAGTAGTGGATTGTTTAAACTGGGTGGATTCCATGGCTTCAAGGAGGTATGGTTGGTCAGAGGGGTTTCTTTGATAGTTGGCAGGGAGGGGAGTGAAATCCATGGAAGAGAGTTGAAATATTTGTGCTTGCTGTGAAGTAGAAGAAGGCAGAAGTATACATATATATATAGACAGCAATGCAACACAGATACATATACACATATACTCATACATCAGTCAAGTTATGTATATATATTAAAATATTAGCATGCAAGCCACATATTTTCATGCAAGAAAGGACTGCAGGCATGTAATCAGCATACAAGATTTCAAAAATGCCACAAAAGTCTATGCAAAACAGTGCACAACAGTACATGAACAGTGTTGAAGGACTGCACATGCCAAATATATATATTAGATGTGTAAGATTAGGTGACACAGAATTTTTGAATGACTAGTGTTGTGACAAGTGAAGTTTTATCAAGTACACAAGCATTTAAGGATTTCAGAGAAGTCAGAGCATAAAAGAATGTGCAGCACCCATTTTATTCAAATTGTATCCCCAAGGTGTGATTTGATATTGTCAGGAAGGACAAACACAGGTTCCACTCTAGGTATTATATTCATATATTCAGATTTAAAAGCTCAAGAAAGCATGACTTCACCATAACAATTAACTGTAGCATCAAACAGTACAGGCATGCAGCAACAGATATATATATATATATATATATATATATATATATATATATATATATATATATAGTCACATACAAACATATCATACTCAACAGATGACACAAGCAAATTCAGCAAACCACACTCTATTAATCATACATAATTATTCAGCAGTTTATTCTAATTTAATTAATAATTTAGAGTGAAAAACATTTTTGTGGCCATTGATCTTGGCAGTGATCCAGATACTGGATTGCTCAAGGCACTCCAGCCAGGTCTTTCCAAGAGGGCAGTGTGTGTTAGTGAGTTTAAAAAATATTCTTAAGTGACTATTAAGCTTCCTAGAGCTACTGTCTATCTTGTCAAATTAAGTTGCCTAAGCCTATTATTTCAAATAGTGTCCAGCTGTAATACAAGCAACCACAAGATATACAATATATCAGACATGCATATATAAGTCCCTTCACCACAACAAGTGTCATGTAATCACATGTTTTATCAAAATAGTGCACATATTCATACACAAGCACATATATCACATAAAGCATTTACATCAGATAAGCACACATATCTAGTAATGAATTGAGTGAGTCATACAGAGCACAACATTAGGATCACTTTGTTTAACAAGCTATCAAGAGTTCATGTAGCAATTTTCAAAACAGTATTCATGTTACATTATAAATTCTCACTAGACATACTGTTATATCTTGTTACTAGTTGTAGTTTAATAGCATGTTATAGTCTACTTATCTCAAGAAGTGAATTTGTCAGGAGTGATAGAAGAACATAAGCTGATTGACACCAAGAAATAGATATAAATCTAATTCATATTAAGTCTGTTGGTATGGTAAAGGAATAAGGATACCACCAATTAACTATGTTGACGCAAATTCTGAGTTCCAAGAGTCTAATTCTACAAATTCATTCCAGAGATTTCATTTAGTAGAAACAGACCAATTAGTTTAATAAGACACTTTAGGTAATGAACCATGACTGTATTGAGAAATCTGTATAACATATAGGATTCATATAGTCAGAGAAGTGAAGAGAAATAGGATATCAATTTTGGACACTTCAAATTTCCATTTTCATTATCAACACATAATATAATCCATATTTCAGGTTCACATATCAGAGAAGCATAATTTAGCTATCCACATTAGAAGTCAGGCCAAAGAGGATTTACACAAGACAGAACTATCAAGAACATCCATTCAACTATATCAATCAACTTAAGTCAATAATCTGTGAATCAAATTATCACTCACAACTTATATTAGGAATCATACTAAGCAAACTTGACAAGAATAACAAGTAACAATTCGAAGATGTATAGCCATTCAATCAGTCAAACCAGAAGATTATCACAGAGCAAAAACAAGAGTATCCTTGAGACTAATGAACATATTATCAGCTTAACACAACAAATAACCACTAGAGACATCAACTAGCACATCAAATTACCCAAAGCTTCAACTCATTAGAAATAGAGCAACATCAAGTCATTTAGGGTTTTAAATAACTTACCTCCGCTCGTGGAGTTTATACACACAAGCTTATGGCTTAATCAAAAACACAAGATTCAAGTCGAGTCTGGGCTTGAATTCGCACAAACTGGGTTGAGAGCAGCTATACCATCACCGAGCTCAGTCAAGCACCACCGAGTGTCTTTTCTTTCGAATCACCTCCCTGAGCTTCAATCCATCCATTTTAGAGCCAAACCTGCAAATTTCTTGAAGAGGCTAGATTAGGGTTTGAGCCGAAATCAAATTAATCATATGCACGAGTTAGTATTACATAAATCAAATTAGAAACTTCAAAACCATGTCGGATTTGAATCTAAACTCAAGATCCATAGAGGGATTCGAGTCTCATCGATTCAAACCCTATTTCTGTATACCAAACCAGCCAGCGATCTTCAAATTACTTAAATGTGAAGCTTGTAATCGAGAAGAAATCATCAATCGACCTCCGAAATCACCCATTAGAAATTAGGGTTTATTCGGTGAAGACTAGAGAATTCGAGAGAGAGACACAGAGAGAAGAGACGAGAAGGAGATACACACACTGCGGCGAAACAGTAAAAAAATATAAGAGTATATATATTTTAGCAACTAAACGGTGCAGATTGGTGTTAGAAGGGAGTGAACGGTTGTGATTTAGGTATAGAAATTTGGGCCGGTTCAAATATAAGTTGGGTTGGGCTAAACAAATACAACCCACAAATATGCATATGGGTACAAATAAGACATTAAACAATATATTTAAAATAATTTAAGTTGCCCAAAATAAATTTAAGTAAATATATCAAAATTTACATAATTAATAGTAGTAACTTAGTAATATAATATTACAAAATATATTCGAAAGAATTATATAGATAATTTTAAAGAGTATAAATTTTAATTTAGGCAAATTAATATGCATACTTTAAGTATCTTAAGAATATAAAATATTCGCTCGACTAAATAATCTTATCGATTAATTCGAATATTCCAAGTAGTCTCATAAAATCCGATTGACAAATTTCTTTATCAATGAATCTGAATTTTAGAGTCTACTCAGATATCCGATCGATAATTTTATTTATTCGTAAGATGACTAAAAAGCATGTAAATTAATTTACCAAAAATAAAATAAATATAAGTATAAATAAATATATTTATATATATATAAATATATTGTGACCTCCGCACTAATTCACTTAGTGTATTCCAGCATTATTAAATCCAGACGAAGCTTAGCATATCTTTCAGAATGTAATGGCTTCGTGAAGATATCCGCGACATTATTTTCCGTATCAATGTGAGTCATCTTTATATCTCCTTTGTTAACATGGTCTCGCAGAAAATGATGTCTCACATCAATATGTTTTGATCTTGAGTGTAGCACTGGATTCTTGCTTAGGTCAATTGCACTTGTATTGTCACATAGAATCGAGACAACATCGAACTTTTTATTATAGTCAGCCAAAGTTTGCTTCATCCACAGAATTTGAGCACAACACTTTGTAGCTGCTATATATTCAGCTTCTGTGGTGGATATTGAGACTGAGTTTTGTTTCTTCGAGAACCACGAAACAAGACATCCACCAAGAAACTGACACGTACCACTAGTGCTTTTTCTGTCGACTAGATGCCCAGCATAGTCAGAATCATAAAAACACACTAGGTCAAATGATAGCCCTTTTGGATACTATAGACCAAGATCAGTGGTACCTTTCAAATATCTCAGTATCCTTTTAACAGCGGATAAGTGAGATTCCTTTGGTGCCACCTGAAATCGTGCGCACTTACAAACACTGTATTGAATGTCGGGTCTACTTGTAGTGATGTATAGCAAGCTTCCAATCATTCCTCGATACTTCATTGTGTCCACAGGAATCCCTTTTGGATCCTCTGTTAATTTGTCAGAAGTAGACATAGGAGTAGAGATGGGTCTTGCATCATCCATTTCAAATTTCTTCAGCATCTCTTTACAATACTTGGATTGTGAGATGTGAATGCCTTCGTCAGATTGCCTGATTTGCAATCCCAAGAAGAAGTTTAATTCTCCCATCATACTCATTTCAAATTCTTTGCTCATGCTATCTGAGAATTGTTTGCACATAGCATCATTTGTAGAGCCAAAGATGATATCGTCTACGTATATCTGAGCGAGCAGAATATCATCTTTCTCTTGTCTAGTGAATAAGGTTTTATCAGCAGTTCCCATTTTGAAGTTGTTATCCAACAGGAACTTGCTTAACCTTTCATACCAGGCTCTTGGAGCTTGCTTCAATCCATATAGAGCTTTGTGTAACTTGTACACGTACTCAGGATGTGTTGCATCTTCGAAACCGGGAGGTTGTTTCACATATACTTCTTCTTCGAGTATCCCGTTCAAGAATGCAGATTTCACATCCATTTGAAATACTTTGAAATATTTATGACACGCGAAAGCTAGTAGCATTCGAATAGATTCAATTCGAGCTACGGGTGCATAAGTTTCATCAAAGTCAATACCTTCCATTTGAGTATATCCTTGAGCAACTAACCTTGCTTTGTTTCGAACAACCGTTCCATTTTCATCAAGTTTGTTGCGAAATACCCATTTTGTTCCAATAATGGAAGTATTTTCTGGCATCGGAACGAGTTCCCAAACTTTGCTACGAGTGAATTGGAGTAGCTCATCTTGCATAGCAGAAATCCAATCTTCGTCTAATAAAGCGTCTTTAGCAGTTTTGGGCTCAATTTGTGATAGAAAGCTGAGATGATTAACCACGTTTTGAACTTGTGAACGCGTTTGAACTCCTTTGTTAGGAATCAATAATTTTTGATGATAACATAAACATTTTGTAACATGTCTTACTTAGAATCTTTATCAAATTTCAGTTGTAATTGTTATATCTCTTATCTTTGGGAATTATCAACGGATGGGTAGAATAGGATGGCTAATTGTAAATATCCAATGCCATGTAAATTTTATCTAAGTGAAGGATATTCAACTGATAAGATGTAACTATTCAACTGATGAAGACTGGATGATGTTTCAACTGATGAAAATCAAGCATTCAACTGAAGACAAAGTATTCAACTGATGATGCTAAGGAATTCAACTGATGAGATTGGAACAGCATTCAACTGATGAAGTTTGTAATTCGCTCAACTGATGAGCCCGGCACATCATTCAACTGATGAAGTCAAGAGCAGTTGAAAGTAACCAGAATTCTCAACTGATGAAGCAAAGAGCAGTTGAAAGTGACTAGAGCTTCAGTCTGACAAATCACATGGATCGAATTACACTAAAATAGACATGGAAGCCTAATTAGGAAAATAAAGAAGAAGCAGAAACATACTTATCTCATGCAGTGCAATCTGGATCAAATCAAGATGATGGTCAAAGATGAAGACATCTCAGAAAGCATGCATAAGACAAAG
Organism: Daucus carota subsp. sativus; assembly: GCF_001625215.2. Classification (NCBI taxonomy): domain Eukaryota; kingdom Viridiplantae; phylum Streptophyta; class Magnoliopsida; order Apiales; family Apiaceae; genus Daucus; species Daucus carota. Next base: position 9,794,536 of record NC_030388.2, on the reverse strand, counting down.
TTGTGCAGCATTGTTTTTAGATTAGAGTGCATTTTGTAATCTAGCTAAAAGCTTTGTAAAACTTGGAGTATATAACCAAGTTAGTAGCATCAGTTGAACTTGTTCAAATTACTTGAGAGAAAAATCTGAGAGTTAGAACTTGTTTGAGTGATGAACCAGCAGCTGTGCGAATTGTAATCAATCCACAGATTCTTCTATATAAAATCTCACGGGTGGATCATTCAATCCACCCATATTTTTAAATACTTGGTGTTTCCTGTTTTACTGTGATTAAGTGTATTGTTTCTTCAATCTTTTAATTTGTAAAAGATTGTATTCAACCCCCCCCCCCCTTCTACAATCTTTCTCTTAGTTGGTGTAAAATAACAATTGGTATCAGAGCCAGGTTCCCAACAAACAGGGAAAAAGATCAACACTGCTAAAGAAAGATGGGAAAGAAGGATGCTGGAGTGAAGATTCCTGTTCTTGACAAAGACAACTATTTTCACTGGAAAGTGAGAATGCATCTGCATCTGTTGTCCATTGATGAAAGCTATGTGAACTGCATTGAAAAAGGACCTCATGTCCCCATGAAGGTCTGCACAAGTATGGGAGCTGATGGTGAAGACATGGCAGGTAAGATGATCCCAAAACCTATCCATGAATATTCTCAAGAAGATACTGAAGAAGTGCACAAGGACAAGAAAACCATGAACCTTCTGTTCAATGGTTTGGATCAAGAAATGATTGATAGTGTTATCAGTTGCACAAGTGCCAAAGAAGTTTGGGACACCATCAGGACCATCTGTGAAGGGAATGAGCAAGTAAGAGAGAACAAAATGCAGCTTCTGATTCAACAATATGAGTCATTCCATTTCAAGGCTGGTGAAAGTTTGAGTGATACTTTTAACAGATTTCAAAAACTGTTAAATGGTCTAAAACTCTTTGGAAGAGTATATCAAGTTAAGGATTCAAACTTGAAATTCTTAAGAGCTCTTCCCAAAGAATGGAAACCCATGACAGTCTCTCTCAGAAATACACAAGAATTTAAAGACTATACTCTAGAGAGACTGTATGGAACCTTAAAAACTTATGAGCTTGAAATGGAGCAAGATGAAGAGATTGAGAAAAGCCAAAAGAAAGGGCATTCATCTGTGGCTCTAGTTGCATCTCTAGAGGATACTGTCAAGGACAAGGGAAAGTCTCAAGTTGAAGAAACTGAGAAGTTGGTCAAAGAGGAAAGCTCAGAGTCAAGCAAAGGAAAAAGAAAAGAGAAAGATGTAGCTGATTCTGGTGAAGAAAGTGATGGAATTGATGAGCATCTAGCCTTCCTGTCAAGAAGATTCTCCAAACTGAAATTCAAAAAGAATTTTAATTCTGCAAAATCATTTAAAGGCAATCCCAAGTCTGATAGAAGCATGGTAGACAGATCAAAATTCAAGTGCTTCAATTGTGGGAATGCAGGTCACTTTGCTAATGAGTGCATAAAACCTAAAGTTGAGAAGAAGTCAAGTGAAAACATTGACTACAAAAAGAAATATTATGAACTTCTCAAACAAAAGGAAAGGGCATTCATCACAAAGGATGATTGGGCAGCTGGAGATGATTCTGATGAAGAGAAGGAGTTTGTCAATCTAGCTCTAATGGCCAACTCCACAGATCAAGAAGAAAATACTGGAAGCAGTAGTCAGGTATTCACTACAAACCTAGTTGAGTTAACTAAAGATGAATGCAATGCTACCATTAATGAAATGTCTACAGAATTGTATCATTTGCATGTTTCTTTAAAATCTCTCACTAAGGAAAACAGTAGAATTAAGGAAGCTAACACCTTTCTTAGTGATAGAACCAGTGCCTTAGAAGCTCAATTTATTGAGTTTGAGAAGCTGAAAATTGAGTGTCAGACAGCCAAAGATGATCTCTTGGTTGTTCTGAAAAGAGAAGAGATCATAAGAAAGCAGCTTGATAAGGAACAAGAGATTATTGCCAAATGGAAATCTGGAAGAGCTGCTTCCACCAATATCATTAACATGCAAGGTAGAGAGACCTTTGTAGAGAATGAATGGAAGAGGAATAAGAAAGTGCTTGAGGTATCTGAGAACAGTTCAAGTGATGAGAACACTGATGATGATCATCAGTTGAAAAGCAAAGTCTCAACTGATGAGAGTCATCAGTTGAACAAAAACTCATCAGTTGACAAGAATGTTCTCAAAAAGCTTAACAAGAAATATGGTCCTGTTAAAAAGAATTTTGTTAAAGGTGAGAATAGTTCTTCTGAGACCAGTGATAGTGTTAATAACACTCTTAATTCCAGTAACAAGAACAAGAAGAAGTTGGATACTAGTGAGCATAAATCTGAGGAGACTAAAAAGAAGAAAGGAAATAAAAATGGTAAAATAGGAGTTAACAAGCACACCAATTACACTCCCAATGCTAGTGCTCTTAGGAAAACCTGCAGTAAGTGTGGTAGTGTAAATCATTTATCTGCTAATTGTAAAACTGTGATTGCTCCTAATTTATCTTTGCCTATTCCTATGACATCTGTTCCTCACATAAATTTATCTGCTATGAATATGATGCCTGGTTTATTGCCTCACAATCCTTATTCTCAGCCTAACATGCCATATATGTTCAATCCTTATTTTAATGCCTTTAACATGCCTCAATTTATTCAAATTTGCATGGAATGAACAATATATGCATGCCTCAAAGGCCTGTGTTTGAAAACAGAGTTGATGTTCCAATTTCTCAACCAAAACCAAAGATTGAACCAATTCAATCCAAGGAAAAAGTTGAGAAAGTGGAAAAGGCTGCTAAGACTAACAAATCTGGACCCAAAGCAATTTGGGTACCAAAATCAACTTGATCTGTTTGTGAAATGTGTGCAGGGAAACCACAAGAAGAATTTGTGGTACTTGGATAGTGGATGCTCCAGGCACATGACTGGTGATTCTTCCCTGCTCACAAAGTTTGTGGAGAAAGCTGGCCCTAGCATTACCTTTGGAGATGACAGCAAAGGATATACTATGGGATATGGCTTGATTGCAAAAGAAAATGTCATCATTGATGAAGTTGCACTGGTGTCTGGTCTTAAGCACAACTTGCTGAGCATCAGTCAACTCTGTGATAAAGGTTACAAGGTTAATTTCACCACTGCAGCCTGTGTTGTCACCAAAGGAAATGACAACAATGTGGTTTTAATTGGACAAAGGAAAGGAAATGTGTATGTAGCTGACTTCAATTCTGTAAAGTCTGAATCTATCACTTGCTTTCTCAGCAAAGCAAGCTCAGATGACAGTTGGCTATGGCATAAGAGATTGTCTCATCTAAATTTCAAAACCTTGAATGAGTTAGTAAAGAAAAACTTGGTAAGAGGTCTACCTAAGCTGGAATTCTCCAAAGATGGACTATGTGGAGCTTGTCAGCTAGGAAAGCAAAAGAGAAGCTCTTTCAAAAGCAAATCTCTTTCATCAATTGTGAAGCCCCTTCAGCTCTTGCATATGGATTTATTTGGACCAGTCAACATAATGTCTATTTCAAAGAAGAAATATTGCTTAGTGATTGTTGATGATTTTTCAAAGTTTACTTGGACTTTCTTCCTGCATTCTAAGGATGAAGCTGGGAAAATCATCATCAATCATATAAAGGCATTAAACAACAATCCAGATGTCAAAGTTGGAAGGATAAGAAGTGACAATGGAACAGAATTTAAGAACTCTGTGATGAAAGAATTTTTTGAAGAAGAGGGAATTATTCATGAGTTCTATGCACCAAGAACTCCACAACAAAATGGTGTTGTTGAAAGGAAGAATAGAACTCTTATTGAGGCTGCAAGAACCATGATTAATGAAGCTCAACTTCCAACCTATTTTTGGGCTGAAGCTGTGAATACTGCTTGTTTTACCCAAAACATTTCACTTATTACCAAACCTCATAATCTAACTCCCTTCCAACTCTTCAAAGGAAAGAAGCCAACAATTAGCTTTCTTCATGTATTTGGATGCAAGTGTTATGTTCTAAGAAATCAAGGTGAAAATCTTGGAAAATTTGAGGCCAAGGCAGATGAAGCTATTTTTATTGGATACTCTGATGGAAAATCATTTAGAGTATATAATCTGAGAACCAACATTGTTATGGAATCAATCCATGTAGTTTTTGATGATAAGAAGATTCAAGGATTCTCAGATGAAGGATTTCATGATAATCTCAGATTTGAGAATGAAGGTGAAGGTGATCTGTATGATAGTGATGATGATTGTGATGACATTATTCAGAATGTTGGAATTAATCCTGGAATTAATGTTCCAACTGATGACTCTCTGGTGCAAGAAACAACTGCTATTGGAAATTAAACTAAAGCATCAGTTGAAACTACATTGGAGGGATCAGTTGAAACACCTCAAGGATCATCAGTTGAAAGAATGTCTCAAAATTTCAATCAGTCTAGAAATAATGAGATGTCAAATTTAGGGGGAGCTTTCCAACATGGAAACCTGAACTTCAATAATGAAGCCACATCATCAAGGCAATCAATTCCACCACAAAGAAAATGGACAAGGGATCATCCTTTTGAGCTAATTATTGGAGATGCAAATGCATCTGTACAAACAAGAAGAGCAACTCAAGATGAATGCTTGTATAGTGCATTCCTTTCACAGGATGAACCTAAAGTCATAGAAGATGCTCTCAAAGATGCTGATTGGGTTCTTGCTATGCAAGAAGAATTAAATCAATTTGAGAGAAACAATGTATGGAAGCTGGTACCCAAACCTAAAAACAGAACAATTGTAGGAACAAGGTGGGTATTCTGAAACAAGGTGGATGAGAATGGAGTTGTCACCAGAAACAAGGCAAGGCTTGTTGCTAAAGGATACTCTCAGTCTGAAGGAATTGATTTTGATGAGACCTTTGCACCAGTTGCAAGACTGGAAGCAATAAGAATCTTCCTGGCCTATGCTGCTCATGCAAACTTTAAAGTTTATCAAATGGATGTCAAGAGTGCTTTTCGAAATGGTGAACTGGAAGAGGAGGTATATGTCAGTCAGCCTCCTGGTTTTGAAGATCCAGAATTTCCAGAGTATGTTTACTTTTTATTAAAAGCACTCTATGGACTAAAGCAAGCACCAAGGGCATGGTATGACACTCTGTCTCAATTCTTGTTAGATAATCATTTTTCCAGAGGAACGGTGGATAAAACACTATTTTACAGAAATGTAAATGGTGCCTTTATTCTGGTTCAAATTTATGTAGATGATATAATTTTTGGTTCTACAGATGAGAAACTTTGCAAGAAGTTTGCTAATCTTATGAAAAGTCAGTATGAAATGAGCATGATGGGAGAGCTCACCTACTTTCTTGGTTTACAAGTTAAACAAGTAAAGGAAGGTATATTCATAAATCAAACTAAGTACATCTATGATCTACTTAAAAAGTTTGATTTATTGGATTGCAAGGAAGCTAAGACTCCCATGCCAACAGCCACCAAATTAGAGTTAAGCCCTAATGAGAAATCTGTGGACATCTCTAATTATAGAGGCATGGTTAGTTCTCTTTTATATCTGACAGCTAGTAGACCAGATATTATGTTTTCTACATGCCTCTGTGCTAGATTTCAATCTGATCCTAAAGAATCACACCTTATTGCTATAAAAAGAATATTCAGATATCTTAAGGGAACACCAAATCTTGGTATTTGGTACCCTAAAGACTCTGGATTTGATCTAATTGGATATTCAGATGCTGATTTTGCAGGATGCGAAATTGATAGAAAAAGTACAACAGGCACCTGTCAATTTCTTGGTGACAGATTGATTTCTTGGTTTAGCAAAAAGCAAAATTCTGTATCAACCTCTACAGCTGAGGCTGAGTACATTGCAGCTGGAAGCTGTTGTGCACAATTATTGTGGATGAGAAATCAATTACTTGATTATGGACTAAATCTCTCAAAAATCCCAATATTTTGTGACAACACCAGTGCTATTGCTATAACTGAGAATCCAGTACAACACTCAAGAACCAAGCACATTGACATCAAATACCACTTCATAAGAGAACAAGTAATGGCTGATACTGTTGAAATGCATTTTTGAAAGGCATATGTTAAGCCTATTTGTATTTAAGAGTATCAACTCAACTCTGATAAGAAAGAAAGTAAATTAGCAAGCACTATTGAAGGAATCCGTACGAAGAACGTCAAGTGATTTATTAAAATCATATGTCTGAAGAATTTCAGGATGCTGCTGCACACCACTGAAAGAAGTTCATTAATATGTTCAAGCCTCAGTGTACAAATAATATTTTGTAGCACGTCCAGAAGTCCAGAAGGTATAAAGTTTTAATACTTTATTTATTCAGAAGATTCCAAACTATTTCTACTGATGAAGATGAACTACGAAGACAAAGACTCGATGAACAAGCCACTTCTCAAATGTTTATTTGATAAAGAATATTTGATTCAGCTAGATACAGATGAACCAGACAGTACATTTGTGTGTCAGCTACTCCGATTAAATATTCTGCATCAACAATAGGTGGTCGTTCAATCAAGACAAAGAATCAGATCTTTTAAAGGAAGTCAGAAGACCTGCTGCTGAAGACTATGCTCAATATAATTATTCTTTTAATTTATTCACATCTCTAATTAATTATATAAGTTATATAATTTATTTATTAAATTGATTCACACTTGAATTAATTTAATTTATGAATTTATATGATTAATATAATTAAGTGAATAATTATTGAATTAATTATATTAAAGAAAATCAATTTATATTGATTTTGGGCACGGTATGACAATCATATAGATTGTCATACCGCCCCTGGAAGGTTCCATTTCAGCTGGCATGACATTATTCTGTTTGTCATACCGAATTAGACTTGGCATGACAATACCCTGCATTGTCATACCGAATTCATATGGTATGACATTGTTAGGCATTGTCATACCGATTCTAACTTAGCCCCCAAGTCTTACAGATTGTCATACCGAATTTTTTCAGTATGACAATGCTTCAGATTGTCATACCGAATTTTGTATGGCATGACATTAGCACCTTTGGTCATACTGATTTCAATTTTAGTATGACATTAGCTCACATTGTCATTCTGATCTTTGTAGCATGGTCATACCAGCTTTGTCATACAAGTTCAAGTGATTTGCCTATAAATAGGCCTTCACCTCTTCATTTGTAATTGTTCAAAGCTTTGTAAACTTTCAAGTTGTTTGTAACTTGCTATTCGTTATATCCACAGTTTTCTGTGCTTTGATCACTCGGTTGTTTTATTCACTAAACTAGAATACATCCTGTCGAATTTATTCTACGATATTTAGTGAACATTAAAACGAACCACATTAATTATATAACGACTTAAAAATTGTTATATTAATTAATCTGATTAACAAGTTAAACTCCGATCAGATTATTCCGCCGCGATTATTTTGTGACGATTGTATTCAACCCCCCCTTCTACAATCGTTTCTGGACCTAACAATTGGCATCAGAGCCGTTGATACCATTTTCCCGTATCAGATCCTATACACACTCTGTGACGTCCAAATATTTTTTATTCGAATTAATTTTATTCCAAAAATTAATTCTGATTTAAAATATTTTTCTTTCAAAAATCCAAATCTCATCCAAACACTATTCACTTCAAATCCTTAAATATGAGTACACAAAAAATCAGTAGCATCAAAATCCCACCGTTCAGCCAGGAACACTTTGGCCTATGGAAGAGGCACATGTTCCTATTCCTCCGCACCGCGAACAGAAAATACATTGGGATTTTAGACAAGGGTGTTACTACTCCGATGAAGGTCATATTAGCACACGAAGAGGATGGTGTGTTGATACCTCATCAGGTCATTCCGAAAGAACTTTCTGAGTACACAGATGAAGAGAGTGATCAGATGAACTTAGATGATGCTCTTCAACTAATCTTGGTTGAATCTCTAAATCCAGTGATGTACAATGCTGTTGTAAATTGTACGAACGCCAAGCAAATCTGGGATACATTAGAGATTATCAATGAAGGCTCAGAGGAAGTTAGGGAAAACAAGAAAGAGATACTGATGGCTCAGTATGAACAGTTTGGTTCCCATCCCGGTGAAGGGATTTCAGAAGTATTTATCAGACTTAATAATTTGATAAATAATTTAAATCTGAATGGGAAATTCTACGACAAGAAAGAGGTCAACCTGAAGTTTCTCTTAACCCTTCCTGAACATCTGGAACACAGAATCACTGCCATCAGGGAAAGCAGAGATCTGAATGAGATTTCTCTGGAAAGACTCTACGGAGTTTTGAAAACTTATGAACTGGAGCAAGTTCAGAGTAAACAGAGATATGGCTGGGGTAAAACACAGAACCATTCGAGAGCTCTAGTTGTTGAGTCACCTATACCGGAAGAAAAGAAGGATGTTGTTGTTCCTTCTAAAACCACTCAGGAGTTTGTTGTACCTGAGATGGGTCAGACTGCTTCTTCCAGTGGTGACGAAGAGTTCTATACAATGGAAGAGCTTGAACTGTTAGAAGATCAATCTCTATCACTGTTTGCCAAGAAGTTTGGAAACATGAGATTCCGGAAGAACCCTTCCTATAAATACAAACCTACTGTTAGTAAGTTTCAGAAGGGAGGCTATTCATCTTCTACAAGCAAAGGAGGATACAAGACTGGGATGGTGGACAGAAGCAAGTTCAAATGCTTCAATTGTGGTGAACCTGGACACTTTGCAACTGAATGCAAACAGCCCAAGGTTCAAGGAAAAAGAAAAGATTCGTATGATGAGCTGAAGCAGAAGTATGATGCACTGGTTAGAAAGCATCATGGTACTTCTGGAAGTCAAAGTTTCAAAAGCAAGTCTTATCTGGCAGAAGGCAAAAGCTGGGATGATACAGATAGTGATGAAGAGGAGCAGCTAGGGAATGTTGCTTTCATGGCTACTACTGGATCATCTTCACCTCCTCCTGCTGGAAGCTTTCAGGTAGATCCTACATGCCCTAAACTGTTTATGCAATTAGGACTTGAAAGAGATGATGCTATTAAAAGGATGAAAGCTGCTAATCTTAAAATTGATACTTTAGTCTTAGAAATTCATGCTTATAAAATGAATGAGATGAAAGTATTAAAACCTAAAATAGAACAATTGACTATGGACTTAGGATTACAATGTGCTAAAGTCAAAGTTCTAGAGAAAGGTGAGATTGCTTTAAGACTTCAGCTAGACGAAGAGAAAGTGAAATGTAAAGCCTTTAAGGATGCCTCCTTGATAGTCAAAGAACTTAATGATAAACAAGAGATCAAGAGAACTGTTGGAATAGGCTTTGACTATAACAAATCTGTAGGTAAGGCTAGTAACATTACTCCTTTTAAGAAGAGTGCTGAAGAGAGAGGGATTCCTTTTGTTTTGAAAGATTCCCTTAAACCTTTGTTTAAAACCTCAGAAGCTGAACCTCTTTTAGAGACTCCTGTTGTCATTAGATATGAACTAAAACAGGAAGACCTTAAAATGAAAGAGAGTAATGAAATGAGAGATGAGATTCTGACAAACCTGAAACCAATTAAAGTGAAAGGCAATGTTAGGTTGCCTAAAGCTGGTTTAGGTGTCAACTCTGAGAGAACTAAATTCAACAAGCCCAATAATTTTGTTAATAGTAAGAACAAGAACAATAGGTGTCATGCTACTGAAAACTTTAGATCTGATAACAAGGTTAGAGTAGAATCTATTGATGTTCCTACTACTATGACTGATACTTCTGTTGTTCCTGTTTTTGATGCATGTCATAAATGCTGTGGTGTTGATAACTGTATGCTTTGTGCTTTCAATACTATGTCTACTTATTTTAGAAATTTGCATGCTAAAAATGAAAACACATCACCTAGACAACACACAAACAATAAGCATGCTAGATCAAAGACTGCTAGTCCTTCTTATGTTAGAAAGGAGACTTATGTTCCAAAGCCTAAAACCAAGGTTTATAAGGCTGTTGTTAAGGAAGTAAGTTCAGTCAAGAGTGAACCAAGTATCAGTCCAAGGGGCTCTGTTGTTACACCTGATAGAAATCAGTTCTTTAAGTTTGCTGGACCCAATCAAGTGTGGGTCCCAAAGAATGTTTAATCAAGTATGTCTTTTGCAGGGTGCCAGTGGATTTGTTCGTGTTACATGGGTGCTTGACAGTGGAGCGTCAATGCACATGACTGGCAATAAATCCCTGCTGGAAGACATAAGAGAAGGAGCTGGCCCTACAGTCAGTTTTGCTGATAATAGCAAAGGTCGTACTGTGGGATATGGCAAGTACAAAATTGGAAGGATCATCATAGAAGATATTGCTATAGTTGAAGGACTTCAACATAATCTCCTGAGTGTAAGTCAGTTTTGTGACAAAGGATATTATGTTCATTTTGAAAAGGAGATATGTATCATCAAACATATCAAGGATAAGCGTCCTTCACTATGTGGCATTAGGAAGGGCAATATATTTGTAGCTGATTTATCTTCAGGACCAGGAAACGAAGTTCACTGTTTCTACGCCAAAGCGTCGGCTGAAGATAGTTGGTTATGGCATAAGAAGCTCTCACACCTCAACTTCAAAACCATGAACTCTCTAGTCAAGAGAGATCTAGTGAGAGGTTTGCCTTCCCTGGAATTCTCAACTGATGATCTGTGTGAAGCTTGTCAGAAAGGAAAAGCGAAGAGAGCATCTCACAAAGGCAAAACCATCAATACCATTACAGATCCACTTCATTTGTTGCATATGGATCTGTTTGGCCCTGTGAATGTTGCATCCATTGATGGAGGAAGATATGCCTTGGTTATTGTGGATGACTTCTCAAAATTTACTTGGGTTTACTTCCTGGCTTCTAAGGATGAAACCCCGTTGACAGTGATTGATCATATAAAGTCAGTTGAATTAGAAAAGGGTGTGCCAGTAAAAGCTGTAAGGTCAGATAATGGCACTGAATTCAAGAATCAAACTCTAATCAACTATTACTCTGAAAAGGGAATTAGAAGGCAGTATTCAGCACCAAGGACTCCACAACAGAATGGAGTCGTCGAAAGAAAGAATCGTACACTGATTGAAGCTGCAAGGACTATGATTGCTGAATCAAAGCTTCCACTGTACTTTTGGGCTGAAGCTGTGTCTACTGCCTGCTATACCCAGAATAGGACCTTGATCAACAAAGATCATATGAAAACTCCATTTCATTTGTATAAAGACAAGAAACCATATGTCAAACATCTTCATGTCTTTGGAGCCAAGTGTTTTGTTCTCAAGGATAGTGAAGAGAACTTGAACAAGTTTGAACCAAAGGCATCTGAAGCAATTTTTGTTGGTTATACAAATAATGCTTATAGAGTTTTTGTAATTGATTCTCTGTCAGTGAAAGTTAGTGTCAATGTCACATTTGATGACACTAAACTTCCAAGTATACAATCTGCTGATCCATCTGAATCTCTGAAGTTTGATAACTATCCAGATTCAGATTCAGATGATGATGTGCCACCTGAGGTTGCAACAGGTGATGACAACAATGATGATGATCCAGGCAATGGTGGAGGAAATGGCAATAATGCTGGAGATTCCACTGATGCTAGTGGTGGATCATCAAGTCAACCTGGCAACAACTCAGGGGGAGCTGGTGGATCAACTAGTCATACACATCAGCCTAATGATAATACTGCTGAATCGTCAAGGACACAACTTCCAAGGGAAAGGATTTGGAGTAGAGATCATCCCTTTGATCTGATTATTGGTGATCCTGATGTTGGTGTAAGGACTAGAAGTGCTACGACAAATGAATGTCTATTCTCTGGTTTTCTATCACAATTAGAACCAAAGAAAGTTGATGAAGCACTTGCTGATCCTGATTGGGTTCTTGCCATGCAAGAAGAACTCAATCAATTTGAGAGACAAGAAGTCTGGGCCCTGGTTCCAAGACCAAAAGGAAAGTCTACAATTGGATCTAGATGGGTCTTCCGTAACAAGTTAGATGGTGATGGCATTGTTGTAAGAAACAAAGCCAGATTGGTTGCAAAAGGTTATTCTCAGGAAGAAGGAATTGATTACGATGAAACCTATGCTCCAGTTGCTCGTCTTGAAGCCATCAGAATATTTCTTGCATTTGCTGCACATTCCAACTTCAAGGTTTATCAGATGGATGTGAAAAGTGCATTTCTGAATGGAAAGCTAGAAGAAGAAGTATATCTGGAACAGCCCCCTGGCTTTGAAAATCCAGAATTTGCTGATTTTGTGTACTTCTTATTCAAAGCTGTCTATGGGCTCAAGCAGTCACCAAGAACATGGTATGACACCCTCTCTGAATTTTTAATTGAAAATAAATTTACTAGAGGTGTCATAGACAAAACTCTCTTTTACAAATTGCATGATAATGATATGATATTTGTTCAAATATATGTTGATGATATTATATTTGGTTCTACTAACGATAACTTGTGCAAGAAGTTTGCTAAGTTAATGCAGAGTAATTATGAGATGAGTATGATGGGTGAACTATCCTACTTCCTTGGTCTTCAAGTAAGCCAAAAGGAAGATGGAATATTCATTTGCCAGTCAAAGTATGTCAGAGATCTTCTAAGAAAGTACAATCTAGAAGACTCTTCTCCGGCAAAGACACCCATGGCCACTGCCACAAAGCTTGACCAGGATAAATCTGGTAAGAAAGTTGATATTACAAGCTATCGAGGTATGATTGGCTCATTACTTTATCTTACTGCAAGTAGACCAGATATCATGTTTGCAACATGTTTATGTGCTAGGTTTCAAGCTGATCCTAAGGAATCACATCTTATAGCCGTCAAAAGAATCTTTAGATATCTTAAGGGTACACCTGGTTTAGGTATTTGGTACCCTAAGAATACTGGTTTTGACTTAACCGGCTATACAGATTCTGATTATGCAGGTTGCAGGATTGATAGAAAGAGTACGTCTGGAAGCTGTCAATTTCTAGGACGTCGGTTGGTTTCCTGGTACAGCAAGAAGCAACACTCTGTGTCCACTTCTACTGCTGAAGCTGAGTACATTGCGGCTGGCAGTTGCTGTGCTCAGATTCTCTGGATCAGAAATCAATTAAATGATTATGGTATTTCTGTCGACAAAATTCCTATATTTTGTGACAACACCAGTGCCATAGCCATTTCAAACAATCCAGTGCAACACTCCAGAACCAAGCACATAGATATCAGGTATCATTTCATTCGAGAACATGTCATGAATGGTACTGTGGTGTTACATTTCGTACCCACAGCTGATCAGATTGCTGACATCTTCACTAAACCACTTGATGAATCCACTTTCTCTAAGTTGGTTTGTGAACTAGGGATGTTAAATATGCCATGATTCTCTGTGTATATATTATATATTTGTTTTATATATATTATCATATTTTTGTGAATTTTCTGTGTAATTAGATGTATTTTATTAGATTTTATATAATTGTTTGTAAATTATCTGATAATTTTCTGTGTATTTATGCATGTCTCTGTAATTTTCTAAGTGCTGCATACTCCCCTGTAATATTCTCCATGCATTTAGATAATTATATGTATTTATTTTGTATTTTTCAAATTTAATTAAGCATAAATATTAGTTTTTAAGTTAATTCATTTTAATGAATTAAAGTTAAATTCATAAATATTTATATTTAATTAAAGTTGAATTTTACAAAATATATGTGTAATATATTAAATCTTATTTGAATTAGGTTTTTGATTTTATATGTAAAAGGTTCTATTTCAAAAGAAAATCAAAAATCATAATATTTATATATATATATTTCTGTTTTTAATTTTATTAAACTCGGTATGACAATCTCTAGTATTGTCATACCAAGTCTGTTTGGCTGATTTGTTTCTCGGTATGACAATTAGCATTGTCATATTAAGGTTATAACGCGTGTCGCATACTCTTTATATCAGATCTCGGTATGACAATGTCTTATATTGTCATACCGAGCGATTCTCTCAACTGTTCAAACCTCGGTATGACAATTGATGCAATTGTCATACCGAAGCTTAAAACCCGTATGACATTTCCGTATATTGTCATACCGAATTTTTTAAATTCGTATGACATAAACAGACTTTGTCATACTGTTACTTCATCTTCTCCGTTTACACACACAACTCCATTGTTCTTCCTCGGTTTTTCAAGTTTTCTCTTCAAAAACTTGCTGATTACTTGATTTCAAGCACGATTTTGCTTGCTGGTTACTAATTTATCGATTTCTAAGCCGTTACTCTGCCCGTTTTTGCACTGATTTCACCGAGTTTGACTGGGTTAACTGGGTTCCCCGAGTTCGAACGAGTTCGACCGATTCTTGACCGAGTTTGTGGCTGGGACGTCGTGCATTACTTGTGTAACTCAGCTTTGGGATTGATTATTGGTGGATTTATTTGAAGTTCTTAAAACCCTAACTTGGATTTCGAAATTTTAGGGTTTTTAAAGCAATTTTGAGATTTGTTGGAGTTAATTGGAGCTTTTTGGGACTTTGTTGGTTTATTGTGGATTTAAATTGGCTATTCACAATTTAATTAATTTTTAATTCGAGTTTAATCAATTAATTCGAATTATTAATTAATTGGTTAATTGTTATTTAATTATTAATTGAAATTTACGAGAAATTTGAGAATTCACATTTTATTTGAAAAATTCTCGTTTAATTCAATTTTTAATTATAAAATGGCTGGCCAATTTGTGATCGGGGAGACGAACTACAACGGGTACTTAGACCCTGATATCAGTTTAGTGAGATTCCGACCGTGGGTGAGATTCCTGAATAGTCAAAGTTTAGTCAGCACGGCGATCACCGCTCATGCTGATTTACAGATTCGACCACTCCAGGACTTTTACTCTTCTGCCATCAACACGACATTGCTGGAGAGCTTCCGAGTCTCGGGAAATATTGGTGCTGGACGAAGTATCACTATATCTGTGGATGATGTAAATAGGATTCTTGGATTTCCACGCGACAACTTTGCTGAGATTCCTACAGATGCTGAGATTGTCCAATTCTTTCAGACCATTCACTATCAAGGAGAGATTCATCTACCGAGAATGCTGAAAGGGAATCTTAAACCAGAGTGGGACTTGTTCTTCGATACGCTGGCAAAAGTCTTTTCACCTACCACTCGAAGCAACTACAACATCATATCTTCCCTTCTTCAGATCATTGGGTTCTGTATTGTTCACAATCGACGAATCAACTTTGGCAAGTTGCTTCTTCAGTCGATTTTAAAGAAGTTGGGACCACTCAGCAGCCGATCAGTTGCACAGAATCCCAAAGTGGTGTGCTTTTTCCCTCGGTTCTTAATGCTCTTTCTGAATGATAAGATGACAGACGCGGAAAAGAACTCTTATTTCAATTCTCCAATTGCACCAACTCTCCGTGTCTGTACCAAACTGATGAAATCTCTGACCAACAAGAGAAAGCATGAAAATGTACCCCTGGTCATAACTCCATACTTGTTTGAACAGTTCAACGCTCAACAACAACTGCATCCGTTTCAAGTGGCTCAGGAACAGCAACAGCAACAACCTCAACCACAACCAGAACACCTACAACCTGAACCCCACCAATCACCACATCAATCTCCACATCAGTCACCACACCAATCACCACATCATTCCCCTCTACATCAAACACACACAGTTGAAGACGAACGTCAGGAATACAACTTCTTCGAAACCCAACCGTCTTCATCTGAACCACTACCGCAACAACAACACACCCACTTTTACCCACAAACACAATCAACCTCACAACCACTACCTGCTGACTCTACCTCAAATCCAGAGTTGCAGTCCTTTCGAAAGGACCTACAGGTAGCTCAGGTACTTTCTGACTTCTCTTCTAACTTTAATATTGATATGTCAGATTATGTTTGTGACCTTGATTTTGTTTTCCAGCCTACCAGCAATGAACCTGACAACACACAGGTTCATAACCTAGCTGAAGATTCTCTTCAACAAATATTCGTTTCTCCAAACACATCAACCAACACTTCAATGCAACCTGTTCGTAAAGTTGCGAGGAAACGGAGTTCGAGTAGTTTATTGAGTCAACCCGCAGCTCTGTCTTCCATTAAGAAGCCAAGGTTGGAAGCCCTGGAGACATCTGCAGCCTCATCCTTGCCTTCCCAAAAAGGCTTGGACTTGGAACAGGCAATGAAACAGTCTCTGGACTCATTCTCTCAACAGAATGATGCCATTGAAGTTGACCGTCCTGCCACGGTACCCTGTACAGAGTCAAGCACTGCGCTAGCACTCACGCTAGTGCAAGACCAAACAGATACACAGGTTACTATGTTTACTGATTGCACAGATTTTCAAAATCCAATTAGTATGTATGAAAACTTTACTGATCGCACTTTCTTTGATGATCAGGAGGAACTTGGCAGCTTGCAAGTAAATCTGCCCTCGCAGGCATTCGGAGGACAATTTGTTCCTCCACTACCTTTGAACCCATCTCAGGGGACATTGGTAGTTTACACAGGTACAGCTGGAAGAGTGAATACTATGAGTGAAGAAAGGCAAACACCGAGCGATACACATGCACGTGAGGCTAGTGAAACAGCTTTGAGTGTACGTGAGGTGAGTGCACACACTGACCCGGCTCTATTTGAGGAACAAATGTCTAAGCTGAGAGCTGAATTAGCCCGAATGATTGCTGAAAATGAGAGGCTAAAGGGTGCACAGTTGGTGACCCTAGAGAAGAAAGCTGATGAAAGGCCATCCAGTTCTTCCAGGGATGAGCTTAAGGGAGAAATTCATGGTTTGACTGTCGAGATGAGATCTAATCATGCACTGTATATGTCAAAATTTGAAGATATCGACAGGAAACTGGATCAACTCCTCAGGAACTCAAACTCAGATACTGATACCTCCAGAGAGGATCCCTCAACTAAGGGGGAGAATAGAAGAGATAGAGGAGGAGATGGAGACAAAGGTGACAGGGGCAATAGTTCGAATCAAAGTAACAAAGGGAATACTTCTGAATCTGCTCCTGACAATTCTGGAAAGTCTAAGGGCAAAGAGCCGGCACATCAATCTGAGAATGTCTTTGATTCTGATAACTATGATGATTTTCCACAAGACATGGATGATGATGACGTCTTCGATGCTACCTACCGTCAAGCAGAGGAAGAAGGCAAATTTGAGGAGAGCTATCTGTTTCAGGATGAAGAACCTGTTGACCCTGAACATGAAGAGAATGTCCGGAAGTTTAAAGCTGAGAATGAAGCTAGGAAGCGTAAGCTTCGTGATTACCAGAAACTTCTAGAGGACAAGCTGATAACTGAAGAGCAAATCAAGATAGAGAAGCAGAAAATCTATGATGCTGCGTGCAAGCAGAAGAATCTTGATATAAGAAGGAAAGTTGGAAAAAGCTGGGACATCGCAAAGAGGATTTTCAATGGACCTCAAAGGGAGTCTTTCAATGACAGAAAGTTCCTATCTCTGATCTACGATCTTCGAGAGGTAAACCCTGACGAGGATATCTTTATGCATGCCTTCGCTTTAGAAATTGATTACTTGACTGTGGGAGTCAATAACTTGCTAGAACAGTGGGAGCTGATTGTATATACACGGAGAAATGGTTCATTTAGATTATCTGTTGAATTTCTTAAATCATTCTCTGTGTCTGAGCTTTGGGTACTTCGCAATAAGGTAAAGCGATGCTCCAACCTGAACGAACTCCTTCGTGATAAGCTGTTGGATTGTGCTGTCTTCAACAGTCCACAGGTTGTCAAAAACCCATACAGTATAAAGTTCATTCACAAGGAGCTCTTATGCACTGTCAATCTAAATGAGGAGGCTTTACCTAAGTATCCTGCTAAGCGACTGGCTCTAGCATCCACTCTACTACGAACCAAGGGCTTCGCTTCTAAAGCCAAGTCTGATGCTGATGATGTGATTCTAGCTTACTGCACCCGAAGGAATATTTCTCAATATTTCCGGAGGATGAAGAATGTTACAAAGGCTCAGCCATCAGACTTCCGGGAAGACCCTGTAGAGATGGAAGTGTTACATCAACTGGCTCTGGCACGAGAACGTAAGAAGCGTGGTGAGTCCACTACATCAGAAGTGCCATCCAGAGAAGAACCGTCAACTCCTGTCCTTCACAGTTCAGATATCGAAGAAGGAGAAGTTGATCTTTAGATTTGTTAAGGAATTTGTAATATATGTTCAGTAAGAACATCCTTATGTAATCTAATGTACTTGTTTGAATTCTGGTGAATGTTTAATGAAATACCAGAAACTTTTTGCTATTTACAATTCATGTTTAATCCTTTGTCTTATCAGTTAGTTGAGTTATCCTCTCGATAATTTGCATGTTATGATAACAAACAAATAGGGGGAGATTGAAAGGCATATGTTAAGCCTATTTGTATTTAAGAGTATCAACTCAACTCTGATAAGAAAGAAAGTAAATTAGCAAGCACTATTGAAGGAATCCGTACGAAGAACGTCAAGTGATTTATTAAAATCATATGTCTGAAGAATTTCAGGATGCTGCTGCACACCACTGAAAGAAGTTCATTAATATGTTCAAGCCTCAGTGTACAAATAATATTTTGTAGCACGTCCAGAAGTCCAGAAGGTATAAAGTTTTAATACTTTATTTATTCAGAAGATTCCAAACTATTTCTACTGATGAAGATGAACTACGAAGACAAAGACTCGATGAACAAGCCACTTCTCAAATGTTTATTTGATAAAGAATATTTGATTCAGCTAGATACAGATGAACCAGACAGTACATTTGTGTGTCAGCTACTCCGATTAAATATTCTGCATCAACAATAGGTGGTCGTTCAATCAAGACAAAGAATCAGATCTTTTAAAGGAAGTCAGAAGACCTGCTGCTGAAGACTATGCTCAATATAATTATTCTTTTAATTTATTCACATCTCTAATTAATTATATAAGTTATATAATTTATTTATTAAATTGATTCACACTTGAATTAATTTAATTTATGAATTTATATGATTAATATAATTAAGTGAATAATTATTGAATTAATTATATTAAAGAAAATCAATTTATATTGATTTTGGGCACGGTATGACAATCATATAGATTGTCATACCGCCCCTGGAAGGTTCCATTTCAGCTGGCATGACATTATTCTGTTTGTCATACCGAATTAGACTTGGCATGACAATACCCTGCATTGTCATACCGAATTCATATGGTATGACATTGTTAGGCATTGTCATACCGATTCTAACTTAGCCCCCAAGTCTTACAGATTGTCATACCGAATTTTTTCAGTATGACAATGCTTCAGATTGTCATACCGAATTTTGTATGGCATGACATTAGCACCTTTTGTCATACTGATTTCAATTTTAGTATGACATTAGCTCACATTGTCATTCTGATCTTTGTAGCATGGTCATACCAGCTTTGTCATACAAGTTCAAGTGATTTGCCTATAAATAGGCCTTCACCTCTTCATTTGTAATTGTTCAAAGCTTTGTAAACTTTCAAGTTGTTTGTAACTTGCTATTCGTTATATCCACAGTTTTCTGTGCTTTGATCACTCGGTTGTTTTATTCACTAAACTAGAATACATCCTGTCGAATTTATTCTACGATATTTAGTGAACATTAAAACGAACCACATTAATTATATAACGACTTAAAAATTGTTATATTAATTAATCTGATTAACAAGTTAAACTCCGATCAGATTATTCCGCCGCGATTATTTTGTGACGATTGTATTCAACCCCCCCTTCTACAATCGTTTCTGGACCTAACAATTTTGTTCCAAGTGAAGAACAAATTGCAGATATTTTCACAAAACCTCTTGATGAATCCACATTCACAAGGTTGGTAAGTAAATTAGGTATGTTAAAGTTCTCCTAATTTAGAGTGAATTTTTCTGTAATTTGGCAGCCAGAATTTGATTAATTTTAATTTATCAAAATTAAGTTAACTATAATTCTGGATAAAATCTGTGATACTTCAACTGATGAACTAATGAAATTGTTTCAACTGATGTTTGAAACAATATCCTCTTGTCTTATTTTCCAATCAACTGATGACGGCAGTTGAGATTACTTTCAACTGATCACCATCAGTTGAATAGGAAGTTTAAAGAGGCGCTTATTTCTTCCGTTGAAAGCATTATCAGATCTGAGCCATTGAAATTTCTTTTGTCTCTCTCCTACTTTAGACACACGATCGTGTGTGTAATTTTTGTAGAGTTCAATTAGAGTAATTTCTTCTGAACGGTAATTTCTCAGCCAATCACAACAATTTTCTGAGAAAGTATTTAAGTGTTTTAATTTATTTTCATTTCTTTTCATCTCACTCTTTCGAATTCTTCAAGCTCTTTTCTCTCTCTGTGCAAAAGCAAGCTCCAATTTTCCTTCAAGCTTTTCTTGTAACTACAATAGCACCAATGAAGAAATATACTGCACCAAGTGGGTTCATCTACGAGAAGAACAACTTCGCATCATTTGTAGACACTAAGGCAGTGGAGGAAAAGGAGTATCACAAGATGATGGAGGTCATCAAATCAAGCCAGCTCTCTTATGCTATGCTTGAAGCTCCTACCATCTACCATGAAATAGTGGAGGAAATGTGGACCTCTGCAGAGTTTAATAGTGAGAATGAAACTCTAACCTTCTCTATTAATAATGAAATTCATTCCTAAAGACACTGTCTTATCTTTGCCTAGTGATGTTCAGTTGGTTAATTTACTTTATGCCATGAATTATGTTTTGCCAACTGATGCCTTAGGTAAAATAGAAAGAAGAGGTCTTAGGAGAGAATGGAGTTACTTGTGTGATGCATTTATTAAGGCATTCTCTGGTAAAATTAGTAATTTTAATGCTCTTACTTCCCAGATTTTATAAATTCTTTACATGTACTTGACTAATGAATATTTTAACTTTGGTGGTTTGATGATCCAAGAAATTGGGGAGAAACTAGGTGATAAAACTGGTAGACCTAGGAATATTTATTATGTTAGATTTCTCATGATGCTAGCTAATCATCTTAATGAAAAGCTAGTTGTCACTAACAAGGAAGCCAAGCTTCCCAGTTTTGTGCAGGAAAAGAGAGTCTTTAAAGACCTCTTCAGGATGAATCTATACCCCTCCTTGGAGGTGGTGTACCTGCCAATCATGGAGGCTGGTAAGGAAAAAGAGGTACATGGCTTTCCTACTACTCCTTCTCAACCCTCACCTTCTTTGCTTTCTGCCATCAGGGCTGTTGAAGAGGCCCATCAACAGTCCACACAAGTGGCAAAACCTTCTAAAACCAAATCCTCTAAACCAACCTCAGATGCCTCCCAAAAGGCATCTGTTGTAAAATCCAAGAAAAACAAACCTGAGGGGAGTGTGATTGGAGGTTGTGAGGGGGAGGGAAAGGGTGAACATAAAAGAAGCCCTAAGGATAAGGATGGAGAGGTGAGTGCTGACCAGCCTAGCCACTCTGCAGTCTCCCAAAAGACTGTAGATGTTAATATGGATTTAAGCACATCCCTAGCAGCATCCTCCCAAAAGGATGTTGCTATTGAAAATAGTCCCCAACCAGGGATACAGATAAAAAGGGGGAGGGACACCACTTCTTCACCAATCAAAGCTTATGGGAGAAAGAAGATGAGAAGTGACAAACTTAAGCACTCTGCACACACACAGGCATCCATTCTGGATTTTATGCCTGTAACTTCTCAAAGTCAGATTGATGTGACTCCAATAAATGTGGAGTCACAGCCCCCTTCTTCATCTCAACAAATCACCCATATTCATGATCTTACCATCTCTACTACTCAAACACAATCTCCAACCTCTTCTGTGGATGTGGAATTAATTCACACCACACTTGTAAATTCTCCATCTTTGGATTTCATGGAGAAGTCCCCCTCTGAGATTGATCATCATCATTTTGATGATTTGTTGGATCTTTCTCTTCCAATTCCTTCTTCTGTGACAGTGTGTTCTGTGGATTTACCTTTAAAATCAATCACCACAGACTCAACTATCACAGCTTCTAAACCTATTTCTTCCTTATCTTCAACTGATCTCCTTCATCAGTTGAACAGTGTTTGTTCTTCAACTGATATGCTTAACAGCTCTCATCAGTTGAGTGTCTCCTCCACTTGTGTTTCAACTGATGTCCCTCATCAGTTGACAACTGCTGCTGTTGCAACAACTCTATCATTTTCTACAGCAGTTGATCACATGGTGGCACAAACACTTCTAGGATTGAGTGCAGTGAGCTCTGGAGTGGAGAGGCAGCCTAGTGTGCTGGCAAAAGGAGAGGGAGTGGAGAGTCTGGCTATTTCTTCCAGCCAGGAAAAAGGAGAGGATAAGAGTGACCCTTTAGTAAGGGTAAGTGAGGGAGAGGTAAGTGGTGTGGTGAGTTAAGGGGAGCCTTTGATGCAAGAAAAGAGAGAAATTGAGAGAAATGCAGGTGTCAATGAAGGGTTTAGTGAACAAGATTTTCAAGCTGAATACAGATCCATATTGGATGGAGTTTCACTAGACCCTGAGACTTTTACTCATGGGATGTCTTCTATTCAAGACTTTGCCAGATTGGACAATCAAGCAGCTGAGAGGCACCTCAATCTGATTCACACTACATCTTCTATGCTTAGAGCAAAGGAGGCACTTACAGCTCTGCCTGCCAATGCTGGAGATGATTTTCAATATGATGATAGTGATGAAGACCTCAATGATGCACTTGAGGAATCTCTTGGTGATCAACTTACAACTTCTCTTCCTTCTTGGCTCTCCATGCAGTCTGCCAATGCAACTGTTGTTAGCTTGGAGCTGCAAAGGCAAGTTTCCACCATTCTTCAACCACAATCTGGAAGCTCATCCTCCCCTCCATCCATCTCTGCTACTATTGCCAGTCAGGCTCTAGACAACCTCAAGCTTCACAAATATCAATCTCTCCATTTTTAGCATGAGATAGAGCATCTAAATTCTCTCATTGCCTCTGTCAAGACTGATCTGACCAAACAAATTGATGAAAAGCTTCCAGCTAAAGTCAAATCAGCCCTTTCTGCATCTGAGCAAAAGCAACTTCAATTGGAAAAGCAAGTGGAAGTTCTGGAAGGAAATGTCCATATCTTAAACTCTAGAATGGAAGAGATGTTGCAGCATCAAAGAATTCAGACTGGACTTCTTCAACATCTTCTTCTTGCCTCTGGTGTTTCCCTTCCTAGTCCATCCCCTACACTTGCTGCTAACAAAAAGGGGGAGAAAGAATTACCAACTCCTGCAGAATTGATCAGCCAAATTCCTCCTCCTTTCCACACTGAAAGGGAAAAGCAAAAGATTGAAAGGATGAAAGAATTAGACTCTATTGCAAAGAGAGTGGCTCAGTTGGGAAAGAAATCTTCTGTAAACTCAACATCCTCATCTGCAGCCACCACAGCTCAAATCTCTTTTCCAACCACAACTACAATTCTCAGGGTAATTACACCTGAAATTGTTATTCCTTCCAAGAAAGAAAAGGGCGAGCCATCATTTTTGAATGAGTTCAAGGCCATTCTATTTCCAAACAACTGTGGTTACTCCAGGCTTGGAAAAGACTCAAGCTCAATCTATTTTCCACTAGCCAGGCCTGACAAAAGTGAATACAAGCTTTTGGGCCAAGAGATCAAAAGTTACAAAGACTCTGCAGATGTGGCTTTAAAAGCTCATTTTGCCATCATCTACAGAGAAGGCCAAAAGTTGTTTATTGGAACTGGCCATCCTCACTATTCCTTTGCAAAAGCTGAAGAGGTGGCCAGAGAATGTGAAAGAAGGGAGTATGAATCTCAACTCTCTTTAAACCAAGAAATAGAGGTTGATGAAAGGTATGCAATTGAGCTAGAAGAGGAATTGGCAGCTGAGCTTCAAAATGAGAATAGAGTGCCTCTTGAATCTTCTCCAAAGAAAAAGAGAGTCAAATCTAAAACTAAGATGCCTGAGGCAGCCAAGAGAAGAGAAGAAGTGCCAGAAAAGCCTATCTCAAAGCCTTCTTCTCCAATCAAGGATACCACAGTAGTACATCCAGATGTCAATTTCCATGATGAGCCAATTATGCCAAAGGAGGAGCCAATTGACTTGGAGGATATCCCAATCCCAGCTTTTCTTGTTCCAGAAACTTCCAAGCTAAAGAAGAAAGTCAAGTCTGTGGCTAAGAGGATGGCTAACCCTCCTAAACCTCCAAAAGAACCTGAAAATCCTGATGACTATCTTATTATTGCTAACATTGAAGAAATCTCTGAGTTGGAGCTGGAGCTGGATGATCTTCAAGAAGTAAGAGGAATAGAAGCAACTTCAAAATTACCTGAAAGATTGGTATTCTCTTACAAAAACAAAGGTGATGTCATCTGGCCTCTTCACAGAGTTCTAAATTCTGAGGGATTCAGCTCTTTAACAAAAATATATGGATCTATGAAGAGGACAGGAGGATTTACACCACCTGCAAAGCAAATGGTACTAAAGAGAATCCTTGAGATCAGGAAGGAATGGTCCTCAGATGCTAGCCTGCAAAGAAGGCTGAAAATCCCCTACACTGGAAAGAAAATTCACCATGAACCTACTCCAGTCATGGAATTTAGGGACAATCAAGGTGTTAGGAGATTTTTCAGACCTAAAGATCAACTCAAAGTTGCTAGCTTGAATACTCTGAAGACTCTCCAATCCAAGCTCAACAGACAAGATAGTGATGAAGAATGGTTCTACAGGATCTTTCAGAAACAGATTAATATTCTTGAAGAAAAACTTAAGTCCAGAAGAAGAAGATCTTCTAGGAACAAGTAACTGCTCAGTCTAGAGGAGCATAATCATCTGTAAACTTTTCTAACTCTTGTATTTAAATTCTGCATTTTATTTTATTAATGTTTTTGTTATCATCAAGTGTAGAATTTATGTCTGCATCTTCTCCAGTCATAAATTGGGGGAGATTGTTAGGAATCAATAATTTTTGATGATAACATAAACATTTTGTAACATGTCTTACTTAGAATCTTTATCAAATTTCAGTTGTAATTGTTATATCTCTTATCTTTGGGAATTATCAACGGATGGGTAGAATAGGATGGCTAATTGTAAATATCCAATGCCATGTAATTTTATCTAAGTGAAGGATATTCAACTGATAAGATGTAACTATTCAACTGATGAAGACTGGATGATGTTTCAACTGATGAAAATCAAGCATTCAACTGAAGACAAAGTATTCAACTGATGATGCTAAGGAATTCAACTGATGAGATTGGAACAACATTCAACTGATGAAGTTTGTAATTCGCTCAACTGATGAGCCCGGCACATCATTCAACTGATGAAGTCAAGAGCAGTTGAAAGTAACCAGAATTCTCAACTGATGAAGCAAAGAGCAGTTGAAAGTGACTAGAGCTTCAGTCTGACAAATCACATGGATCGAATTACACTAAAATAGACATGGAAGCCTAATTAGGAAAATAAAGAAGAAGCAGAAACATACTTATCTCATGCAGTGCAATCTGGATCAAATCAAGATGATGGTCAAAGATGAAGACATCTCAGAAAGCATGCATAAGACAAAGTTGTGCAGCATTGTTTTTAGATTAGAGTGCATTTTGTAATCTAGCTAAAAGCTTTGTAAAACTTGGAGTATATAACCAAGTTAGTAGCATCAGTTGAACTTGTTCAAATTACTTGAGAGAAAAATCTGAGAGTTAGAACTTGTTTGAGTGATGAACCAGCAGCTGTGCGAATTGTAATCAATCCACAGATTCTTCTATATAAAATCTCACGGGTGGATCATTCAATCCACCCGTATTTTTAAATACTTGGTGTTTCCTGTTTTACTGTGATTAAGTGTATTGTTTCTTCAATCTTTTAATTTGTAAAAGATTGTATTCAACCCCCCCTTCTACAATCTTTCTCTTAGTTGGTGTAAAATAACATCCTTTGCTTAAATCACCCAACACATTATCCAAGGGATGACTTCGAACAAGAGGAATTTCTTTTCGTAGATCATCTTCAACATTAGCTAGTTCCAATAGATTGTTTGGTGTAGTTGTATCAAAATCCATATTCTCAAATTGACGAATGACATCTTCCTCATTATCTTGTCCAACATCATCTTTATCAACAAGATCAGTGTATTTGGACGATGGCTTTGACTCGTCGAAGGCGACATTCATTGACTCTTCCACCACAAGAGTCTTGAGATTGAATACTCGATAAGATTTACTATTCTTTGAGTATCCAAGGAAAATACCTTCACTTGACTTTGGATCGAACTTTGTGAGATAGTCTTTGGTATTTAGAATGTAGCACTTGCTTCCAAATACTCTGAAGTAGCTTAGCTTCGGAGTTTTCCCAAAATAAAGCTCGTAAGGAGTTTGCAGCTTTATTGGTCGAAGCAATACCCGATTTAGAATATGGCAAGTAGTTGACATTGCTTCGGCCCAAAAGTACTTAGGCCGACGATATTCATTTAGCATCGTATTTGCCATTTCTTGCAACGTTCAATTCTTTCTTTCGACGACTCCATTTGATTGAGGAGTGTAGGGAGCCGAAAAGTTGTGTGTGATTCCATGTTCGTCACAGAAACTTGTGAAACTAGAATTCTCAAATTCTTTACCATGGTCTGTCCTTATGTAGACAATGGTATTGTTCTGTTGATTTTAAATCTTTTTGCATAAAGCGGAGAAAGATTCAAAAGCATCACTTTTGGCTTTGAGAAATTCCGTCCACGTATATCTTGAGAAATCATCAACTATCACCAATGTATAAGAATTTCCTCCGAGACTTTGAACAAGAACAGGGCCAACTAGATCCATGTGTAGAAGCTCGAGAGGTCTTGATGTAGATATCATAGACTTTGCTTTATGAGTGGCTCGAATTTGCTTTCCAATCTCACAAGCATCACAAATGTGATCTTTTTGATAGTTTAACTTGGGTATTCCTCGAACATGATCTTTTGATGAAAGATTCTTTATCAGCTTCATGTTTGCGTGTCCTAGTCTTCGATGCCATAGCCATGGATCATCATTAGTAGTGATTAGGCACACGTTCTTCACTTTACCCATGTCACAGGTGTAGACATTCTTGTTGCGAGGACATGTAAGAACTAACTTTCCATCCTTGTTCAAGATAGAACAGTGAGTAGGATAGAAGATCACTTTGTAGCCATTATCACACAGTTGACTGATTGAAAGAAGGTTGTATTTCAATCCGGTGACTAGTTGAACATTTGAGATTTTGACACGTTCATTTCCAATGTCCACAATTCCAATGATGCGTCCTTTGCTACTATCTCCAAAAGTGACATCTCCAGCAGCAACCTTTTTAATATTGTTCAAGAGTGACTTGTTTCCAGTCATATGCCTTGAACAACCACTATCAAGGTACCACATGTCTGATTTAGCAGCAAGGCACATCTACAAATACAATCAATAAAACTTGTTGGTACCCTTGTGTCTTGAGGGTCCAGGGGTTAGTCCAACATAAGCATTTCTAGTATTTGCATGATAGAATTTAGGCATAGGATAATCATTTTGAGGCACATACAAATGTCTAGATGCATGATTCCTAGTATTATAGACATGTTGCCTTAAATCATTTCTAGGATGCACATAGTTTCTATCATAACTGTAATAAGGAGTTGGATGATGATAGAAGCTCTGCTTAGGAACATTATAACTTCTAGAAATATTGCCTCTAGAATATGTACTCTTCTTTTCGTTTCCTTTTTGAAACACAATTGGTTGTTGATGATAGCTAAACCTTGGCTGCCTTTTATCTTTATAGGCACCACTTTTCTTTGGTATAGCTTTGTCAACCCGAGTGTATGATTTTGATACCTTTGGAATCCATACATGCTTCCCCTTAATCTCACCACTCTTATACTTGCAAAAGGAGACAGTATGTCCAACTTTGTTGCAATAAGAGCATTTTAGAGTAGGTGGAATGGGAGCAACTTTAGATGGTTCCACACATGGTTTCACTCGTTCATTCTGAGTGTTGGCATTGTATCCCAAACCTTCACGGTTAAAGGATTTCTTTGAGTATACCATCTTGTTTAGTATCTCATTGCCATGTGTGAATCTTTGAACCACTATCTCAAGATTTTCTTTTTCTTTAATCAAGGAATCAATCTTATCGTTCAAAGATTTTTCTTGATCCTCGACTTGAGATACGAGCTTGAAATTTTCATCCTTTAGTCTTTTTGTTTCTAATAGAAACTTTTCTTCTTTTTCTTTTAAGACTAGGATCATCTCTTTTTCAATTTCAATTGAGCTCTTTTGATGACTCGGGGTTGACTTTTCTTGAGTCAAAGATTCATTATGAATCTTCAAATTCAATACATCAACATGAAGCTTACAATTATTCTCATTTAATTGTATCTTCTCATTCTCCAATTCTTCAGCTTGTAGTAGCAAGGAAAAATTCTCTATTTCAAGATTTGTGATGTTGTCCTTGTACTTGTTGATTTCAAGCTTTAATGAGTCATTTTGATCATTTAGTGATTTCATATCATCCTCCTTTTCGATCATAGATTCCGTCATTCGAGTCAACTCTTTTTGTTGAACTTTACTCGAATCTTTTAGCTTTTCGTGTTCAGACCACGTAGATAGAAATCTTTGATGAGTATCACAATATCTACTATTTATATGAACTAGCAAATCAATTAAATCACTTTTAGACATGTCAAGCAGATTTAAGCTAGAGTCACTAAATAAATGCATATTTTCTAATACTCGTGAGGGACCACTTACCCCTTGGTTAGTAGTGGAATCATCTGAAGAAGTAGATGCATTGTCCGAAGCCATTAAGCATAGATTAACAATTTCTTCAGTGGCTTCGGAGGTTTCTTCATCCTCACTAAGATCCCAACCGTTTTCCGCTACAAGAACACGTCCTTTAGCTAGCTTAGGACATTCCCGTTTGTAGTGACCCGGTTGTTTGCATTCAAAACAAACATCTTGTGTCTCCTCTTGAATAGGTTCTTTAGGCTTGGGAGGAGTATAGTTGTTATTGTTGATGTTGTTGTTGTTTGCATTGTTGTAGGAATTCGAATTTGAATTTTGAATTCCTTTGCCTTTGTTGTAGCCCGAAGTAGGAAAATTACTCTTGTAGTTAGGAGTGTAATTTTGAGAGTAATTAGGCCTTCCATTAGAGTTGAACACTCTTTGTTGATTGTTCGATTTTAGGAAGCCTTTCCCATATCTTTGAGCTTTGCTTTGGAGCACACGACGAAGTTGTCTTGTTAACAAAGCGATTTCGCTTTCATCAAGATTTTTGAGTTCCTCGTTCAGCTCTTCGTCGTTGTCATCATCATCGATTAATATGGCCTTAAGTGCCATATTCTTTTTCTTTTCTTCAACTTTTGGAACGACGACGTCCGGAACATTGTCTTCCTCGTAAGCACGAAGATTTCCGAAGAGATTGTCAATGTGATAATCATTGAGATTGTGCATCTCTTTGATTGTAGTTACTTTAACTTTCCAACTTGGAGGTAGAGATTTAAGAACTCGCCGATTCTTTTCATTTTGTGTATAGTTCTTTCCAAGTTAGGTAAGTTCATCAACAATTCTAGTGAATCTTGTTTCCATGTCGATGATGTTTTCTCCTTCTTGGAGTTTGAAGTTTTCGTACTCCATAATCAAAGTATCCATTCGAGAATCTTTGATATCAGTGGTTCCTTCGTATGTAACCACAAGTTTGTTCCACATTTCTTGTGCCGACTTGCAATTATTCACGCGCTTATATTCTTTTTCTGCAAGTGCACTTGTGAGAACCATTTCAGCTTTGGCAGCGATGTTCATTCTATCTTCCTCGTCATGAGTATATTCACTCACTTTCTTTTCGTAGATGACATCATCAATAATTTTGGTTGGAATGATAATGCCATCCTCTATAGCCATCCAAACTTTGACGCCTTGAGATCGAGCATAGATGCGGAATCTCGTTTTCCATGTTGCAAAGTTGGTGCCATCGAATAGAGGTGGTCGGGAGCTAGATAGACCTTCACCGCAACCAATGGTATTTAAATACGCCATTTAGGATCACTGCTTGTTGTGCCTGTATATCTGAAAATCACTTGACAAACACGTTAAGCAGCACAGCTCTGATACCAATTGTTAGGTCCTGATTAAGGCGTTGAATTAAGCTAGAAGGGGGGGTTGAATAGCTTAATGTCCAATTTAAAAATTATAATTGCCGTTTAAAAATATTTTCCAAGTTTTAAATATTTTTACCGTGTTGTTTAGCAATTATATGTGCGGAAGTAAAAAGCAAATATAACACGGTCGATTTTATCCTGGTTCGCGATGGAGCAACCTCTAATAGATTCTCTCACCCTTAGTCCATTCCCCGAGCTCCTCTCCGGACTCGAGATTTTTCACTATAAGAAAGATGTACTCCTTATAGCTGGCGGAGAAGCCGTTACAATCTAAACTTACAAATATTTATCTTGGTCCGTAACTACCCGTTACAACCTCACAATAAATGTAAACCCTCTACTTGACTTATCTTAGAACGTAACTCCCCGTTACTTCTTCAAAGTCGGTGTAGAACCTTGGTGTAGTCTTTGTACTTCTACGCTTTTGCTGGTCTTGGATCTTAGGTCTTAGGTCTTGGATCTTTTCTTTTCTTCACGGTGCAAAGACGACTAACTCCCCGTTAGTACGTCTAAGACTTGGGTCTTAGAACAAGAATCACCTCACTTCACTTCACCTCACTGCAAAGGTTAGAAAACAATATCTACGAAAACAAACAAGTTGTAAAAGATATGATTTGAACTAGTATGTTACAGTACTAGTTCGGAGATGACAATAATATTCAAGTTATAAATATTAGAGTCAAGTTAGGTATACTTGTGAACAAGTATACGTTTGATTATTCCAAGTTAAGTTAATTTGGGGAGTAATCAAAAGAAGTCTTTCTTTTTAAGCTTGAGAGCTTAGGACTTCACTAGTATTCTTTTTCTTTTAGATCAACTCTTTTATGATCGAAGAATACTTGATTTACAAATCTCCGTTTTGAGATATATTTGAAGATCTCGGAGATTGTATAATATCCTCTCTTTTAACTTGATACACAAGCCTTTGAGGATATAAGAAAGCTTTCATGAACGGAGTTCGGAATATTCGATATCTTTCCCGAGATATATAAAGTTAAATTAGTGCGGGATCGAATAAGCTTTCTTTTGCTTCTTCAAAGTTTAGCAAGGATAATAACAACAATAAAAATGTTGCTAAACTTTTCTTTTGAAGCTTTCGTGTATAAAAGCCGTTAGAATCGTATCTTTCTCTTCCACACAACGCTAAGGCGATAGATGGAAGTACGATCTTGCTTTTATAACGAATTTGACTTCTATGTCAAATATCTCTCTTATTGGAGATAAGTACTCTTGAACTTTAGTTCAAATCGAGTGAGCACTTTCACGGATTTTTGTTTGTTCTTTTTGTTCTCTTTAAAAGAGAAAGAAATATCTTTGATATCTTGAACAAATCCGGATCTTTTAGTGTCTTTTGGGGAACCTTTTGGAAGAACTTGTAAGATGAAGAGAAGTTGGGTACAAAGTTCTAAAACAAAAATGGTCGGTTAAGACACAAATAAGAAGCTAAGTAGAAACCACTTACGGGAGATGAACGGAAAAGTTCGCCGAAAAAATTCGCCGGAGGTTCGGCCGGATTTTGGCACTATGAACTTACTTGGGCAGCCCTTACAAAGGCTTGGAAGTGGTTGTGGTTGAGCTCGGTTAGTGTAAGAAAGTTTGTAGATCAAAACCTTGAATATATGAATATATATTTGAGAGAGAGAAGGTTTTGGTGGAGAAGTATATTTGAGAGAGAATATAAACTTGTATTTCTTGATAACTTCTCAAAATCTCAGCACTTTCTTGGCTCTTAGCTTGGGAGTATTTGGTGTGTGGGAGGTTGGTATTTATAGAGGAAAGTGGGTGGAATGAATGGTTGAGATGAAAGGAAAATGAAGGGTGTGGATTGTGGTTTTGTTGTGTTAGTTGCCCACTTGTATAATAAGACAAACAACTTTATGGGACAATTCTCAGCTAAATTTTGTCACTAGAAGACAAGCACGCTTCCCAAGAATTTGATTAATAACGTAACTTTGTATCGTTATTAAATGCGACGAATTTTTGAAACCTCCAATAAATTACACCAAAAAATATGATAAATCATAGAATATTGGAAAATGGTGGTCTGGAAATTTGGTCAATTTTGGTCAAAGTTGACTTGGTCAAACGTCCAGTCAAAGATCCGAGTCAGCCCCTAAAAATAGCGTCCGGACCAAACTTCTCAGAAAATTATGAAAAATTTACTATGCACCAAAAACATTATTCAAATGATCTATCTCAAGTTTCAAGTCATTCTAGCAAGTAGAAGTATTTTATTTGGATTTAAAATGATAAAACCAGTCTCCGGTTTCAAATACAATACGATTAGCCTTTTGCGAGTTTGAACAGAACTTTGGCTAATATTTTGACTTGAGTAAAAAATTTAAAATATATTTCCTTGACGATAAGATATTTGAGATTTGAAGGAAATATTTTTATGATGTTAAAAGACTTTATTCCATACAATAATACATTGTATAAATGGGGAATAAATCTTTAAAATCTGAGACTTGAATAAAATATTTTTGTCTCTTTAAATAAATGTCAAAAGAGTGTTCTAAAGAATATAATGGATGTATATTCCTTGTTCAAATTTCTTTTGCATTTTCCTTTTGCAATTGTAATACAAGAGGATATCATTACTAGATATTTCTCGTCCGATAAATTGCGATTTAAAATCTTTGAATACTCCTTAGATGAATATTGAAAATCTTTTTGTAAACATGGAGTATCAATTATATTTATGTAAAATAAATATATTTTGGAAATCCTTTTTGAGCTAGAGTTGACCATTTGACTTTTGATAAAATCATTTAAATAATATGTCCTAATGGAGAGGATTCTAAGTGTATTTAAATTTTATGTGAGTTATACAAATACCAAAATAATCATTTATCGAAGATGTCCTTTCATATAATAAGCACCAGACTGTAATATCATGTGAATTCCGAAGCAGTCTGACTACATGAGCTCACCTCGTCATACTGGTGTATCGAGATGATATATATCAATGCTTTAGAACATGGTTTATGATGCGTACAAATGGCCAACAACAATTAAAAAATGAAAGACAAACACATATTATTCAATCATGAGAGAAATACCTCCGAAAAAACCAGACTGCGTTCAATTTTCAAAAAGTATCATACGATTTGAGACACTTGCACACTATTTATTAAGGGACATCATAGAACTGAAATTTTTTAGAAGATCCATGTTCGCATTAAATCCAAATATGCCTCCGTGGCAAACAACAAATTGATATCTGAGATTATAACTGATCGAGTAACCTGTAAGTCATAAGCACAGCGAAGAAAATTATTTAGAAAAATAGTATAAAATCGCAAAGTAATATAGTCTAATGTATAAGCTTAAATTGAGGTATACTTAATGCTTATATATCAAACATTATTATTAACTTGAATCATTTGATTATTTTAAAATTATATTAGTAAAATTAATAAATTTATATATAGCTCAAATTCTAAAAATCTATAAATTACCTCCGCCATATTTGTCGAACTGCACTGTAACCAATGTTCGCATAGGCTTTAGATGCTGATGTGCTACTGACTTGAAGAATACCTAGTGGATATAAAAAAAATTATTAACTGGAGGTCTTAATCAAATAACAATTTTGGAAAGAAAGAGATAATTAAAATATTATACATGAATAATAAAAGAACTCACACATTGTAATTTATTTCATTTTTACCTTTATAAAATTGGGGCTTCATGGAAGATAGTATAACAACTGGATCAGTTTGAAATTCGCCGTAAATTATAGGATGAATCAATGCTATTTTCTCGTGACAACAGACTACTTTAATCATATTTCTAACACATGGGAAAATGGTATAAATGTTGTGAACTTTATATTCAGGGGAACTTAACTAATAAATAGTTTGAAAAGATGGATAGCAGAATGTTATTGTTACCGTCCATCGTACAGATTGAAACAAACATAGACTCTCGTTCCAGAATCTGATACATCAACTTTGACATCACCAAGGTCAAGAATGACACCGACAATATCTACAAAAAAAAATTAGAGATAAGAGGCAGTACTCAAATCAAATAATATGGTTGAACTACTATGAGAAACGAAGGCAAATAATATAACCGCACAGTGTGGCACCTAAAGCATACGTAGGATCTTGATCCGGTGCAAGGTTCCTGACAATAGAGTATATATCTCCTAACTCTGTAATCTCAAATTTATGACTAGGAATCCTGCCTAACTCTAATGGAACAGGGGCAACAGTTGAAGATTCATTTAATATAATGCATATGTCTGAAGTCATCGGTCGAAGATAGCCTATAGCTCTTCTTGTAATAAAGTTCTCAATGATATACATATTGCCCTCAACGACTGAGATATCAAGAGATTCCCATGCTTCTGATATGAAAAATGCATGAACATGGAAATCCTGCAGACAGAGGTAGAAAGGGAAGACCAAGTGCAATATCCACTGTGTAGTCAGAAACGTAAAAAAAAGATATGGATATACTACCTCTGTGTCGAGAAGGAATCCCATAATCTCGTGACGCGGATCTTGATTCTCCAATCCGTCCTTGAGAGTTCAAGTGATCGGAGACTGTTAAACATGGATCTGAAAAAAAAGGCAGGATGTTTATTGTCCTCTAAATTAAAATATCCACCAAGTACACTAAGAATCCTCTGTGAAGTCTGCAATATACAGAGTACTCTACATGAAAAAAGTTAATAGAGGGTAATTGTTAAATAGCATTAAGATGAAGCAAGGAAAATGTTTAACATCTGCGGATATGTACAGGTTCCTAGGATGTCAATGCACCATGATAAGTCCTTTTTTTTGCATATCTTAAATACCTATTTATTGTTTGTTCTTGTATTTTTATTAGTTAATTGTTTTATTTTCAGGATTTTTTAGGTAAATAAAGAAATCAAGAAATCAAGAGAAAATGATGTTTATATAGGCCTAGATTAGGGTTTTAGAAGTTGAAGAGTATTTGTGTCTTGATTTTCCTTTTCTTCTTTCTTCTTTTTCTTTTTTTTCTTTCCTCTTTTCCCTTCTTGCACCTTTTTGTTCCTTTTTCTCTTGATTTCTTGATTTATCTACAAATTCCTGAAAATAAAACAATTAACTAATAAAAATACGAGAACAAACAATATATAGGTATTTAAAATATGCAAAAAAAAGGATTTATCACACCATATGTTCAGACCTCATATGTTTAAATATATAATGAGCTGTTTTTTTGAAGCACATATGGATAACTCCTTGAAATCAGGGATTTCAAAGCAATAATTGACAATTGGCTTTAGTTTCAAAATAATGCATAAGATATGTATTATCTGTTTCTGCAGATCCTATCGAAGGAAAATTTTATCATAATGAAAACTATCCAAACTGTTGGCAATATTTCTACGTGTAAATTTCCAACCAGATTAGATGTGAGAATGTATATCTTTCAAGGGAAGATATCCCCTATTAGACTGTTGATAAATATAAAGTTTTTTCTATTTAAGAATGTACCGCAATTTAAGATCACCATCGTTCCAAGCATGTTAAGATGATTATCTCCTCCTGCTTCAGACAAATCCTATACAGGAAAGGTCGCCTCATAAAAAGAAAGATACCATGTTTGTTGCATCGAGCTACAAAATATGATTTTAAGCTGAGTAAACAGCATAGACTGATTTACAGATTTGAGCCGATATCATGATGTTATCATCAATTCTTATATAAAAAATATGTTGTATCGCTTAAGATTAAACTACTTGAAAAAACCTCAGAGAATATCCAAAAAAACTGTTTTAAAATAACATTACAAAGATATAGCTCCTTAATGTTACTCGAATAGTTCGGTGAGAGCAGGCACAAATACTTTTGTGAACACCACAAATATAAAAAACATAAGTCCGCGTAAGAATGTATAACTATTCATTACTTAAGCTAATCCACTTAAGCTGACAGTTTCACTTTGCAAAACTAAGAAGATTGATCACATCGAGCACGATTGGATAGTCCAGTGGTGGGTTTATCCTCTGTTGTCTGGGGACACCCGAGCTCGACTCTGGCTCACCCCGAGAATTATTAGAACATATACCAATTTCTAAGGCATATAAGCTTGCATTGTCCAAAAAAAAAGATCGATCACATCCACTGTTCGTGTGAAATACTATATAATTGTTCCTGATAATAATTATTTACAACATACACTTGTATCTAATACAGAAGAATACAAGTATATCAATTAACAAGAAAATATGATATTCATTATATATTTATTATATATATATATATATATATTATATTATATAATTTTAATAACCGGTTCGGTTCGGTTGAGAGCTATAACCGGAACCCAACCATTTAAATCAGATCACTTTTTAATTTTTAGGTTTTAGTTTTTAATCAGTTATATTCAGATCGGTTTTATTCGGTTTTTCCTGGTTTCGGTTCGGATTCGGTTTTAAATCGGTTTTTTGCTCGGGCCTAATTCTGGGCTCATGTGATCAGATTACCACTCTTAAGAATCTTAGAGCCTGTTTGTGCGGGCTTAAAATCCGGGCTTTAAATCATCTTGGACTTTAAACTTAAAATTGTTTGTTGTGTGATACATCATAAGTTGGCTTAAAGTTAGAAATAAGTCAGAAACTGACTTAAAACAAGATGTTAGTTTAAGGTATTTTTTTAGTAACTCAATTTTCTTTAACTTTTTTTTTGATAAAATTTACTCATAAATTATAAGTTACTCATAAATAACTTTTATTTTTAATATTATATTATTAGTAACCCATAAATTATTACTCCTTTTTTTTATATGACGTTTAAGGTTTTCTTTCTTGTTTACAAATATATGACGTTCTCAGTTTTCAAGAAAAAGTGTATATAATTTTACCAATACTGCCCTTATTTACTTTTTACTATTTTCAATTCTCAATAAACCTTAGAAAATCGAGAAGACCCGGTTATTAATTCTTATCACTAATACTACTCCGTAGTCTTTAGCACTATATACATATAGTTACATACATCTTTATTTACAAAAACTTCATGATTGCAAGCAGGAGTAACCCTACTGAAAAAGAGAATGTATGTCCTTTAGAGTTGAAGAAAAATTCTACAGGTAAAACTATTCGTGAAGAACTAATATTAATGTCATCTGTATACATATCTAATGTATGTTCTTTTTTACTACATCGTGAAAATGATGATCAACAACGGAGGTTTATGAGTACTTCAAAGGACACTCAAGAAGAATATAAACCACTGGATTTGGACATGCATCTATTTGATCTCAACAAAATACCAAAAAAAAAAGTATGTATAAAATTGTACACGAAATGTCAAAAATATATTTTCCTTCTGTATTTAGATTATAATATATTTGATGTAAGGTTTTAAGTAATGTTAATTGTGTTACTTTTATTTAATATTCATGTATTATTTTCATTTTGATTAATATGTTGTACAAAAAAATGTCAGTAACAAAAACAGCAATGGTAGTAATCTATTTGTTTATAATTTTGGTTGAACGTTATTTTACTTTGTTCTCTAATTGCTTTACTTTTACAATTTCTTTAATTTTACACTTGTGTAATTTAGATATTCTTACATAAATAAGAATTATTATTTATTTTCATTCAGATCAAAGAATATTGTAAAATATGTTTTTACAATTTTTATTCCATTTATATATATAATTCAAAAATTAATTCATCACTGCATCTCTATATAATTGTGCATCACATTTAGTTGACATGGTAGATGTCCTCTTCTCTCTAATTCACCTTTTCTCATGTGGGGAATCTTTATTATTACTGCTCCTCTTCACCTTCATTATACACTCCATACATGATTGCAGAGCTAAAAAAAATCTACTGAACATTTTACTTGAAAACGATCTAGAAGCTCTTTCTACTCGAGCTATTAACTCTTCAATACTATTATAGGCTTCCATGTACTTCAGAGATTGAATCACTTCAAAAAAATCAAGGTCCAACACATTTAGGTCAGGAGAATTTGGTGGTTGACATTTTATTCTTATGTCAAAACCAACTCTCTGTCATTTGGATCAATAGGTGTTATTGCATTGTCTTGTCGAACAATGATGAGAAGATAGGCATCTTCTCTTGACCACTTCTTTATAATAGTCGGCACCATATCATTAATAAGATTAGATCGTACTTTATCTCTTGTTACAGAAGTCATAGCTTTTGTCTCAAGTGTCCCTGCAGCTCGGTTCCCACTACTTCTTTTTGTAGGCTCTTTAGTAACAAATGGAAATATACCAATTTTTCCAGAAAATGTTATTTTACCTTCTGCATCAAATCGAGGCCTACCTATAGCGACTAAAAACATCACTTTTCTCACAAAATTATTGCTCGTGCATGTCCGGTATGGATCTTCTTCATTCGGCAAAAGATAATAAGTCTCATTTTTTTTTCTAGACATGTTAAATCATTTCTCATCGATGTGAATAACATTATAAATGTCCTTAAATGTAGGATCATGTGACAAACCGTCTTTTTTGCGCATCGATAAACAAAACTATAATCTAGCCTTTTTGTTCCCATTAATCAACTGAGGTTTGATTGTATTAGTATGTCTTCTTATTTTACCATGCTTTTTATGATTGTTATAAAAGAGGGATTTACTAATGTTCATACCACTTGCTGAATCACGTACTGCTGTTCTTTGTTAGATTGGTAAGTATCTAAATTGCTCCATATCAATCTTTATTCTTTTACGACCACATTTTTTTGTCTTCCTGTTTAACAGACTGGTCATCCCATCACCTGCATTCTCTTTTGTCCCTCTTCCAAATTCTTTGAACGGTATGTAATGGCACAAAAAAAAAATCTGCAACAATTCTTATAGAATTCTTCTTAAGTTTTCCATTCACACTTCTTTATAATAAAGCTGCATAAATAACTTGTCTTTCACCATTTGTGGATATTTTTCATTTTTATTTTTGAATTCAATTTTTTTACAAATATTTTTGTAGTAAAATGTTTAATAAAATCAAAGTTTGTACCAAAATGTGTACTTTTTATTTAAAATCTAAAACCATAAAATTTAAAGTTTAATATTGTTCACGTGACTTTATCACATAAATGAAAAGCTAGACATAAAAATTATACTAATTTTTATTTCAAAATTACAAAATCTACTTAATATACTAATTTTTATTTCCAATAATAAAAATAAATTATATATATGCACTAAGAATGTTAATAATAAAAATTATAAAATAAATTATATGACATGTTTACACACTCTACTATTATCTTGTCAGTGATCATTAGCAATTTGGAGTATTGCATTCCCGATTTAATCATCAAACTAACCATCAAAATAAGCAGACCTAAGAGTTTAAACAACAAATTAAAAATGGATAGATTAATAAAAAATAATAATAATAATAAAAAATATATATATATATATATATATATATACACACACTTACACTTTTTCAATGCATGGTTTTATATGTATTTCTTAAGTGTATAAAAACAATACAAGGTGTATAAATAACAAAGCCGCAAAATCACTCACATGCACAATTCACACATGAATATACATGTGAGTGATTTTGCGGCTTTGTTATTTATACACCTTGTATTGTTTTTATACACTTAAAAATACATATAAAAACATGCATTGAAATAATGTGTGTGTGTGTATATGTTTATATATAGGGGTTTATTCCGCTACAAATCAAGTTATCATACAAACCTAAAAACCACCAATTTCACTCCAATTTTTGCTATGAGGACTCCATCTTATTTTTATTTTATTTATTTTTTTTAATTTTCTGGGGGACCCACGCTGACGTGGCAGCAGACCTGCTGATCACGTGGCAGGCCTCCTGACACGTCAGGTGCCACGTCAGCACTTGCTGATGTGGTAGATGACGCGGCAGTGCCACGTCAGCACTTGTTGACGTGACAGCTGCCACGTCAGTAGTGGGGCCAGTGCTGACATGGCAGGGTGAGGTAGACCTTAGTGCTGATGTGGCGGGGATAGAAAGTGTAAGTTTTGGAACATTCATGGCAAAACTAGGGGGTATATTGTTAGTTTTTAAAAGTTTGAGAAGATATTTGTTAATTTTGAAACTAGTTTTTAGGTTTTTATGTTAAGTGTGGTTTGTATTTGATCATCCCCATATATATATATATATATATATATACATACATATATATATATATACATATATATATATATATATATAATATATTACTATTATAACTTACCATTATGACTGTTTAAATCACTTTGAGAATCACTGAAAAGTTTGTTTATCTGAATTAACCTCTTCATCTGAATAAAACTCTCCTTCTGTTGGAAAATATTGTTCATTTAAAATAAGAAAAAAATTAAACATAAAATAAAGAATAACAATAAACATAATAAAACTAAAACAAATAAAACAAAGTTGGATTAGCAATTAAAATCTAAAAAAATCAAGACTTGTAAATTCAGATCCTTCTGGCTCGAGGGTGTTTGTTAGAATATCTTCTTCACTCGACAAGAAATCTTCCCAATGACATATTTAAATCAATATTATAATTAGCACTGATGAATTTTGAATGATTTTTCTATTTCTCTAATCTTCCAAGTGTCTTTATAAACTAGAAGTACTTGTATATGACCGTGTATGCTGGAAAGTAATGGAGGGAGATTAAAATCTTTGAAATTTCATTGAAGAGAGATTGAAAATTTTAGAAGGAAATTAAATTTACAAGAAGGAGATTGAAAATTTTAGAGGAAAATTAAAATTATAAGAAATAAAAAAAATGAATGTTGTAGAAAATATAAGATGAATATGAGAGGTTATATTTCTGAAAAGTGACATGAAGTTACTCTAATCATAACGATTATATACCGGGAATATTAGTTGTACACCGGTAACAAAGAGAGAATGTGTACAGGGGCAACGGCAAAAAATGAAAAGTAAAGAATAATAGACCATAATAATGACGACACTCCTTAATTCTGATGAAAAACCTTAAAGGTCATACAAAAAAAACAGAGGGAGTAATATAATAAATTTACCCAAACATATATTTTAAGTTCTCAACTTATCACATAAGTCATGTTAAGTCATTATTCATGTTAAGTTATAAGCTATAAGCGCAGTCAAACGGGCTCTTAGTTTATGATCACAAATTTTGTTTTATTTTACAAGTAACCACTTGCAAAAAAATTTGTGCAAGCGGCCGCTCGCTTATTTATAATACTTATAATTTAATTTTTAAAATTATTTTATTATTTTTTTAATATTAATGAATCAATATTTAATTTAAAATTATTTAGCTTTTATAATATTTTTTTATATTAATACATGATAATGTGTTTGCCGATTAATTTTTAAATTAGGATTTAAAAAATATTGTGCCGCGCCCAATTGGTTGAGCCGAGGCATGCACCCTGAAAGGCCGGGAGGCTTGTCCCTAAAAGCATAATGGATCTGATTGTGCGCCTCTTAGTAGGGCATGTTGCTTAAATAATAATTCATGATACTCGGTCATAGTGTTCCTCTAAAACCTTAGAGAACCTGCATATCACTAGCAATGGGCACGTCCTCAAGCAATTATTGAGCTCCTTCATGCGTATGTTTGTCTTCACGCAAAATTATATTAAGCAATTATTACATCAAACATACATGAGGGCGCGCCCTATCAGAGGAACGCGCGCAACCTTCGAATCCTTGTGTTTTTACAATATTGAGGGACGCACCCATGAGAGGGAACCGATAGGGAGACAACCATCTATCTCAAGAATACTAGTTGAATATGGCTCGCCCCTTTCTTCCATGAGAGATGAGCTCATCATTTTGGTTTTCTGTAAGAGCTTATTTAGACACATGAATACATAATATAATATTTCGTACCCGAGGGCGCGCCCTGTTAGAGGAAGGCAAGACTATTCCTTACGGCGAAGAGGTGCATTCCTCATAAAGGTAGTCGTACACCACATTATTTGA
Source organism: Daucus carota subsp. sativus (assembly GCF_001625215.2). Classification (NCBI taxonomy): domain Eukaryota; kingdom Viridiplantae; phylum Streptophyta; class Magnoliopsida; order Apiales; family Apiaceae; genus Daucus; species Daucus carota. The sequence goes on along the minus strand of NC_030388.2, from coordinate 9,752,466 downwards.
AAACGCGCCCAGTCTGGAGAAGGCGCACACCCTTTATAACTTTTCAAGATTGGTTCCATTAAAATAATTCACCCCTTGTAACTTTCCCTTTCATATCATCACATGTGCTGAGGCCCTCAAAATGCGCCTCTCGCGAACCTTGAATCATTTGCTCAGTGGAGGGTGTGCCACTTAAGTAGATCTTTGAGGCTTCAAAAGATGCGAATCCTTCTGGTAAAGGCTTAAACCACAACAAACTAGCTGGTAATAATATGTAAAAGTTATGCAAAAAACGTACCTATAGGCGCGCCCTATCATGGGGAGGCTCGCCTTCTTCGAAAGTGTCAAGGGATGCATCCCTTATGGTAGTAGCCAAACACCGCATTACTTGTAGTTTTATATATGCCATACTTTTAGAGAATGAAGTAACGAGGAGGTTTAGAATGGAGTTTAACCTAGAGGCGCGCCTTGTCAGGGGGAGGCGAGCCCTTCGAACGTGTCAGGTTTCCGAAAATCACATCCTTCGATGACTTCACACTCTAGAAAAACCTGCTCGCAGATTAGGTTACCCCCATAATTTAGTTGATGATCATCCTCCTTCGAACTCCCAATGGAGATGTCATCCTTTTCTGGAAGGGTAGATGAAGGTCTCATCTTCTCCTGTTTTCTAACCATCGCCCTGCCGGAAAACGCTCCACCTCTATGTACGAATCTCCGCCGCGTGACATTTCTTCCTCTGAAGATGAAGATCTTGAATAACCCTCCTTCTAGCACCAATTTGTTGATAGAGGAATTTGGTAATCAACAAAGATGAGGTTCATGGCCGGAATCAACATCTATGACGGTGGTTTTGGCTGCCGGAGTGCGGTGGTTTTATGTTTGGGGCTTGGCTAAGATTAGGGTGTCGAGTTGGTTCCATGTGTTTTCAACTCGCGTCCCCCCTAATATGCCTACGTACCCTTATTTATAAGGGATCCAGCCATACGTAGTTCTAAGGATACCTAATTTTGTAAGAACTAGGCCTTCTAGAGATAAGTCATAGCCAAATGGCGTGACTTATCAGTTAATCTTCTAAGGAGAGCCCTACTTCAGTCAGGACTAGTCTTAAGGCCAACTACCTGACTCCTAGTCGAAGTTCATCACGGATACAACATTATTCCTAAACATCAGAGATAATCCTAACCGCTAGTTTTCATATCATGGATGAGTCGTTCGGTAGAGCCGTGACCACCCTTGAGGTGTAAGGGCGCGCCCTTGGAGAAATACGATCACCTCAATCCCCCGATGAGGTTAACTCGACAGATAACAGGATTGATGATTGTAGATCATGCCGGATGAGCCCAGGTACTGCCGGATGAGCCCGATAAGTGCCGGATGAGCCCGGTAACTAGTCTTCATATCCCTCGGAAGGGTAAGTCTTCGTATTCCTTGGAGGGGTTGTCTTCAGTATCCCCCGGAGGGATTGTCTTTACAACAGTACACTCTCCCATATGAAAAGCCTTCTTATAATATGTGTTGTTAAAGCATTGTTCTGTAGAACCAGGCCCCTTAGGGCGCGCCACATGTCTTAGACATGGAATTATACAAGTCGGACCCCTAAGGGCGCGCACTGTCTCAGACGAGGAGTTCATTCTTCCGACCTTCCTTCATTTATCAAGGGTCGTACCTATGGAGGGCGCGCCTTCTTCAATGATTGCACTCTTTGAGGATATACAGATCGCACAACATGGGTAGATCAAGCACGTTATGGAAGGTTGCGCCCTTCCATCAAAACCTTCAAGAGTCGCGCCATTCCTTATGACAAGGAGGGTGTGCCTTCGTAGCCCAGCTAAGTATGTGTCGGGCCCAAAAGGGGCCTAGCCAAATTTGGCTATAGCAGTTTGATATACGGAGTGGTATGTGGTTGGAATAAGGAATCGGGTTAAGATGTTATACGTTTGAGATATCACCTTCCTTCATATGAATGAGCTGCTGCAAGCGGCAGCTCAATTCTGTCCGTCATTGGGTGAAGGAATGTCTGGTACTGGGGGCGGAGGGGGATTACCAGGTCCTTTTGGTGATCCTGGCTCTACAAATACCACCGCCTTTGCAGGAACGTCTGAGGAACAGGCCCAACACGAGTCTGGCGCTCGCGCGCCGAAATGGAGCCGAAGATACCTCTCTTTCTATGTGACGTCATGTGTTTGGTTGAGTGTTAGAATCAATATATTCAACTTTAAAAACTTAAGTTGTTAAATTAAAATTATTAAAATCATTAATAAAATTTTACCATCATAAATTTGTGGATCATTAATTTTATTTCATATTAAACATCTAAAATTAATTATTTAAAGAGATAAAAATATGAGAAATAAAATCATTCCTCAAACCCCTCTATCATACCTATCTACCATCTTCAATATCAAAACCAATACCTTTAATATCAAAACCAATACCTTCATGGGGAGGCTCGCCTTCTTCGAAAGTGTCAAGGGATGCATCCCTTATGGTAGTAGCCGAACACCGCATTACTTGTAGTTTTATATATGCCATACTTTTAGAGAATGAAGTAACGAGGAGGTTTAGAATGGAGTTTAACCTAGAGGCGCGCCCTGTCAGGGGGAGGCGAGCCCTTCGAACGTGTCAGGTTTCCGAAAATCACATCCTTCGATGACTTCACACTCTAGAAAAACCTGCTCGCAGATTAGGTTACCCCGATAATTTAGTTGATGATCATCCTCCTTCGAACTCCCAATGGAGATGTCATCCTTTTCTGGAAGGGTAGATGAAGGTCTCATCTTCTCCTGTTTTCTAACCATCGCCCTGCCGGAAAACGCTCCACCTCTATGTACGAATCTCCGCCGCGTGACATTTCTTCCTCTGAAGATGAAGATCTTGAATAACCCTCCTTCTAGCACCAATTTGTTGATAGAGGAATTTGGTAATCAACAAAGATGAGGTTCATGGCCGGAATCAACATCTATGACGGTGGTTTTGGCTGCCGGAGTGCGGTGGTTTTATGTTTGGGGCTTGGCTAAGATTAGGGTGTCGAGTTGGTTCCATGTGTTTTCAACTCGCGTCCCCCCTAATATGCCTACGTACCCTTATTTATAAGGGATCCAGCCATACGTAGTTCTAAGGATACCTAATTTTGTAAGAACTAGGCCTTCTAGAGATAAGTCATAGCCAAATGGCGTGACTTATCAGTTAATCTTCTAAGGAGAGCCCTACTTCAGTCAGGACTAGTCTTAAGGCCAACTACCTGACTCCTAGTCGAAGTTCATCACGGATACAACATTATCCCTAAACATCAGAGATAATCCTAACCGCTAGTTTTCATATCATGGATGAGTCGTTCGGTAGAGCCGTGACCACCCTTGAGGTGTAAGGGCGCGCCCTTGGAGAAATACGATCACCTCAATCCCCCGATGAGGTTAACTCGACAGATAACAGGATTGATGATTGTAGATCATGCCGGATGAGCCCAGGTACTGCCGGATGAGCCCGATAAGTGCCGGATGAGCCCGGTAACTAGTCTTCATATCCCTCGGAAGGGTAAGTCTTCGTATTCCTTGGAGGGGTTGTCTTCAGTATCCCCCGGAGGGATTGTCTTTACAACAGTACACTCTCCCATATGAAAAGCCTTCTTACAATATGTGTTGTTAAAGCATTGTTCTGTAGAACCAGGCCCCTTAGGGCGCGCCACATGTCTTAGACATGGAATTATACAAGTCGGACCCCTAAGGGCGCGCACTGTCTCAGACGAGGAGTTCATTCTTCCAACCTTCCTTCATTTATCAAGGGTCGTACCTATGGAGGGCGCGCCTTCTTCAATGATTGCACTCTTTGAGGATACACAGATCGCACAACATGGGTAGATCAAGCACGTTATGGAAGGTTGCGCCCTTCCATCAAAACCTTCAAGAGTCGCGCCATTCCTTATGACGAGGAGGGTGTGCCTTCGTAGCCCAGCTAAGTATGTGCCGGGCCCAAAAGGGGCATAGCCAAATTTGGCTATAACAGTTTGATTTACGGAGTGGTATGTGGTTGGAATAAGGAATCGGGTTAAGATGTTATACGTTTGAGATATCACCTTCCTTCATATGAATGAGCTGCTGCAAGCGGCAGCTCAATTCTGTCCGTCATTGGGTGAAGGAATGTCTGGTACTGGGGGCGGAGGGGGATTACCAGGTCCTTTTGGTGATCCTGGCTCTACAAATACCACCGCCTTTGCAGGAACGTCTGAGGAACAGGCCCAACACGAGTCTGGCGCTCGCGCGCCGAAATGGAGCCGAAGATACCTCTCTTTCTATGTGACGTCATGTGTTTGGTTGAGTGTTAGAATCAATATATTCAACTTTAAAAACTTAAGTTGTTAAATTAAAATTATTAAAATCATTAATAAAATTTTACCATCATAAATTTGTGGATCATTAATTTTATTTCATATTAAACATCTAAAATTAATTATTTAAAGAGATAAAAATATGAGAAATAAAATCATTCCTCAAACCCCTCTATCATACCTATCTACCATCTTCAATATCAAAACCAATACCTTTAATATCAAAACCAATACCTTCATCGGGAGGCTCGCCTTCTTCGAAAGTGTCAAGGGATGCATCCCTTATGGTAGTAGCCGAACACCGCATTACTTGTAGTTTTATATATGCCATACTTTTAGAGAATGAAGTAACGAGGAGGTTTAGAATGGAGTTTAACCTAGAGGCGCGCCCTGTCAGGGGGAGGCGAGCCCTTCGAACGTGTCAGGTTTCCGAAAATCACATCCTTCGATGACTTCACACTCTAGAAAAACCTGCTCGCAGATTAGGTTACCCCGATAATTTAGTTGATGATCATCCTCCTTCGAACTCCCAATGGAGATGTCATCCTTTTCTGGAAGGGTAGATGAAGGTCTCATCTTCTCCTGTTTTCTAACCATCGCCCTGCCGGAAAACGCTCCACCTCTATGTACGAATCTCCGCCGCGTGACATTTCTTCCTCTGAAGATGAAGATCTTGAATAACCCTCCTTCTAGCACCAATTTGTTGATAGAGGAATTTGGTAATCAACAAAGATGAGGTTCATGGCCGGAATCAACATCTATGACGGTGGTTTTGGCTGCCGGAGTGCGGTGGTTTTATGTTTGGGGCTTGGCTGAGATTAAGGTGTCGAGTTGGTTCCATGTGTTTTCAACTCGCGTCCCCTCTAATGTGCCTACGTACCCTTATTTATAAGGGATCCAGCCATACGTAGTTCTAAGGATACCTAATTCTGTAAGAACTAGGCCTTCTAGAGATAAGTCATAGCCAAATGGCGTGACTTATCAGTTAATCTGCTAAGGAGAGCCCTACTTCAGTCAGGACTAGTCTTAAGGCCAACTACCTGACTCCTAGTCGAAGTTCATCACGGATACAACATTATCCCTAAACATCAGAGATAATCCTAACCGCTAGTTTTCATATCATGGATGAGTCGTTCGGTAGAGCCGTGACCACCCTTGAGGTGTAAGGGCGCGCCCTTGGAGAAATACGATCACCTCAATCCCCCGATGAGGTTAACTCGACAGATAACAGGATTGATGATTGTAGATCATGCCGGATGAGCCCAGGTACTGCCGGATGAGCCCGATAAGTGCCGGATGAGCCCGGTAACTAGTCTTCATATCCCTCGGAAGGGTAAGTCTTCGTATTCCTTGGAGGGGTTGTCTTCAGTATCCCCCGGAGGGATTGTCTTTACCACAGTACACTCTCCCATATGAAAAGCCTTCTTACAATATGTGTTGTTAAAGCATTGTTCTGTAGAACCAGGCCCCTTAGGGCGCGCCACATGTCTTAGACATGGAATTATACAAGCCGGACCCCTAAGGGCGCGCACTGTCTCAGACGAGGAGTTCATTCTTCCGACCTTCCTTCATTTATCAAGGGTCGTACCTATGGAGGGCGCGCCTTCTTCAATGATTGCACTCTTTGAGGATACACAGATCGCAAAACATGGGTAGATCAAGCACGTTATGGAAGGTTGCGCCCTTCCATCAAAACCTTCAAGAGTCGCGCCATTCCTTATGACGAGGAGGGTGTGCCTTCGTAGCCCAGCTAAGTATGTGCCGGGCCCAAAAGGGGCATAGCCAAATTTGGCTATAACAGTTTGATTTACGGAGTGGTATGTGGTTGGAATAAGGAATCGGGTTAAGATGTTATACGTTTGAGATATCACCTTCCTTCATATGAATGAGCTGCTGCAAGCGGCAGCTCAATTCTGTCCGTCATTGGGTGAAGGAATGTCTGGTACTGGGGGCGGAGGGGGATTACCAGGTCCTTTTGGTGATCCTGGCTCTACAAATACCACCGCCTTTGCAGGAACGTCTGAGGAACAGGCCCAACACGAGTCTGGCGCTCGCGCGCCGAAATGGAGCCGAAGATACCTCTCTTTCTATGTGACGTCATGTGTTTGGTTGAGTGTTAGAATCAATATATTCAACTTTAAAAACTTAAGTTGTTAAATTAAAATTATTAAAATCATTAATAAAATTTTACCATCATAAATTTGTGGATCATTAATTTTATTTCATATTAAACATCTAAAATTAATTATTTAAAGAGATAAAAATATGAGAAATAAAATCATTCCTCAAACCCCTCTATCATACCTATCTACCATCTTCAATATCAAAACCAATACCTTTAATATCAAAACCAATACCTTCATCGGGAGGCTCGCCTTCTTCGAAAGTGTCAAGGGATGCATCCCTTATGGTAGTAGCCGAACACCGCATTACTTGTAGTTTTATATATGTCATACTTTTAGAGAATGAAGTAACGAGGAGGTTTAGAATGGAGTTTAACCTAGAGGCGCGCCCTGTCAGGGGGAGGCGAGCCCTTCGAACGTGTCAGGTTTCCGAAAATCACATCCTTCGATGACTTCACACTCTAGAAAAACCTGCTCGCAGATTAGGTTACCCCGATAATTTAGTTGATGATCATCCTCCTTCGAACTCCCAATGGAGATGTCATCCTTTTCTGGAAGGGTAGATGAAGGTCTCATCTTCTCCTGTTTTCTAACCATCGCCCTGCCGGAAAACGCTCCACCTCTATGTACGAATCTCCGCCGCGTGACATTTCTTCCTCTGAAGATGAAGATCTTGAATAACCCTCCTTCTAGCACCAATTTGTTGATAGAGGAATTTGGTAATCAACAAAGAATCAAAGATGAGGTTCATGGCCGGAATCAACATCTATGACGGTGGTTTTGGCTGTCGGAGTGCGGTGGTTTTATGTTTGGGGCTTGGCTGAGATTAGGGTGTCGAGTTGGTTCCATGTGTTTTCAACTCGCGTCCCCTCTAATGTGCCTACGTACCCTTATTTATAAGGGATCCAGCCATACGTAGTTCTAAGGATACCTAATTCTGTAAGAACTAGGCCTTCTAGAGATAAGTCATAGCCAAATGGCGTGACTTATCAGTTAATCTGCTAAGGAGAGCCCTACTTCAGTCAGGACTAGTCTTAAGGCCAACTACCTGACTCCTAGTCGAAGTTCATCACGGATACAACATTATCCCTAAACATCAGAGATAATCCTAACCGCTAGTTTTCATATCATGGATGAGTCGTTCGGTAGAGCCGTGACCACCCTTGAGGTGTAAGGGCGCGCCCTTGGAGAAATACGATCACCTCAATCCCCCGATGAGGTTAACTCGACAGATAACAGGATTGATGATTGTAGATCATGCCGGATGAGCCCAGGTACTGCCGGATGAGCCCGATAAGTGCCGGATGAGCCCGGTAACTAGTCTTCATATCCCTCGGAAGGGTAAGTCTTCGTATTCCTTGGAGGGGTTGTCTTCAGTATCCCCCGGAGGGATTGTCTTTACCACAGTACACTCTCCCATATGAAAAGCCTTCTTACAATATGTGTTGTTAAAGCATTGTTCTGTAGAACCAGGCCCCTTAGGGCGCGCCACATGTCTTAGACATGGAATTATACAAGTCGGACCCCTAAGGGCGCGCACTGTCTCAGACGAGGAGTTCATTCTTCCGACCTTCCTTCATTTATCAAGGGTCGTACCTATGGAGGGCGCGCCTTCTTCAATGATTGCACTCTTTGAGGATACACAGATCGCACAACATGGGTAGATCAAGCACGTTATGGAAGGTTGCGCCCTTCCATCAAAACCTTCAAGAGTCGCGCCATTCCTTATGACGAGGAGGGTGTGCCTTCGTAGCCCAGCTAAGTATGTGCCGGGCCCAAAAGGGGCATAGCCAAATTTGGCTATAACAGTTTGATTTACGGAGTGGTATGTGGTTGGAATAAGGAATCGGGTTAAGATGTTATACGTTTGAGATATCACCTTCCTTCATATGAATGAGCTGCTGCAAGCGGCAGCTCAATTCTGTCCGTCATTGGGTGAAGGAATGTCTGGTACTGGGGGCGGAGGGGGATTACCAGGTCCTTTTGGTGATCCTGGCTCTACAAATACCACCGCCTTTGCAGGAACGTCTGAGGAACAGGCCCAACACGAGTCTGGCGCTCGCGCGCCGAAATGGAGCCGAAGATACCTCTCTTTCTATGTGACGTCATGTGTTTGGTTGAGTGTTAGAATCAATATATTCAACTTTAAAAACTTAAGTTGTTAAATTAAAATTATTAAAATCATTAATAAAATTTTACCATCATAAATTTGTGGATCATTAATTTTATTTCATATTAAACATCTAAAATTAATTATTTAAAGAGATAAAAATATGAGAAATAAAATCATTCCTCAAACCCCTCTATCATACCTATCTACCATCTTCAATATCAAAACCAATACCTTTAATATCAAAACCAATACCTTCATCGGGAGGCTCGCCTTCTTCGAAAGTGTCAAGGGATGCATCCCTTATGGTAGTAGCCGAACACCGCATTACTTGTAGTTTTATATATGCCATACTTTTAGAGAATGAAGTAACGAGGAGGTTTAGAATGGAGTTTAACCTAGAGGCGCGCCCTGTCAGGGGGAGGCGAGCCCTTCGAACGTGTCAGGTTTCCGAAAATCACATCCTTCGATGACTTCACACTCTAGAAAAACCTGCTCGCAGATTAGGTTACCCCGATAATTTAGTTGATGATCATCCTCCTTCGAACTCCCAATGGAGATGTCATCCTTTTCTGGAAGGGTAGATGAAGGTCTCATCTTCTCCTGTTTTCTAACCATCGCCCTGCCGGAAAACGCTCCACCTCTATGTACGAATCTCCGCCGCGTGACATTTCTTCCTCTGAAGATGAAGATCTTGAATAACCCTCCTTCTAGCACCAATTTGTTGATAGAGGAATTTGGTAATCCACAAAGATGAGGTTCATGGCCGGAATCAACATCTATGACGGTGGTTTTGGCTGCCGGAGTGCGGTGGTTTTATGTTTGGGGCTTGGCTGAGATTAGGGTGTCGAGTTGGTTCCATGTGTTTTCAACTCGCGTCCCCTCTAATGTGCCTACGTACCCTTATTTATAAGGGATCCAGCCATACGTAGTTCTAAGGATACCTAATTCTGTTAGAACTAGGCCTTCTAGAGATAAGTCATAGCCAAATGGCGTGACTTATCAGTTAATCTTCTAAGGAGAGCCCTACTTCAGTCAGGACTAGTCTTAAGGCCAACTACCTGACTCCTAGTCGAAGTTCATCACGGATACAACATTATCCCTAAACATCAGAGATAACCCTAACCGCTAGTTTTCATATCATGGATGAGTCGTTCGGTAAAGCCGTGACCACCCTTGAGGTGTAAGGGCGCGCCCTTGGAGAAATACGATCACCTCAATCCCCCGATGAGGGTTAACTCGACAGATAACAGGATTGACGATTGTAGATCATGCCGGATGAGCCCAGGTACTGCCGGATGAGCCCGATAATTGCCGGATGAGCCCGGTAACTAGTCTTCATATCCCTCGGAAGGGTAAGTCTTCGTATTCCTTGGAGGGGTTGTCTTCAGTATCCCCCGGAGGGATTGTCTTTACGACAGTACACTCTCCCATATGAAAAGTCTTCTTACAATATATGTTGTTAAAGCATTGTTCCGTAGAACCAGGCCCCTTAGGGCGCGCCACATGTCTTAGACATGGAATTAGACAAGTCGGACCCCTAAGGGCGCGCACTGTCTCAGACGAGGAGTTCATTCTTCCGGCCTTCCTTCATTTATCAAGGGTCGTACTTATAGAGGGCGCGCCTTCTTCAATGATTGCACTCTTTGAGGATACACAGATCGCACAACGTGGGTAGATCAAGCACGTTATGGAAGGTTGCGCCCTTCCATCAAAACCTTCAAGAGTCGCGCCATTCCTTATGACGAGGAGGGTGTGCCTTCGTAGCCCATCTAAGTATGTGCCGGGCCCAAAAAGGGCCTAGCCAAATTTGGCTATAACAGTTTGGTTTACGGAGTGGTATGTGGTTGGAATAAGGAATCGGGTTAAGATGTTATACGTTTGAGATATCACCTTCCTTCATATGAATGAGCTGCTGCAAGCGGCAGCTCAATTCTGTCCGTCATTGGGTGAAGGAATGTCTGGTTCTGGGGGCGGAGGGGGATTACCAGGAACGTCTGAGGAACAGGCCCAACACGAGTCCGGCGCTCGCGCGCCGAAATGGAGCCGAAGATACCTCTCTTTCTATGTGACATCATGTGTTTGGTTGAGTGTTAGAATCAATATATTCAACTTTAAAAACTTAAGTTGTTAAATTAAAATTATTAAAATCATTAATAAAATTTTACCATCATAAATTTGTGGATCATTAATTTTATTTCATATTAAACATCTAAAATTAATTATTTAAAGAGATAAAAATATGAGAAATTAAATCATTCCTCAAACCCCTCTATCATACCTATCTACCATCTTCAATATCAAAACCAATACCTTTAATATTAAAACCAATACCTTCATAGGCTTGAAATATGAGTTTTAAAGTTTATTTTATATAACCAAACACAATGTATAAATTTAGAATTTGGAATAAAATAAATTCATATAATAAGTACATATTTTGAGTTATAATATTATAAAATAATATTTATAAAAATCAAAATTTTCAAAAATATATGAGGATTGAATATCTAGATAAATGATCCGCTCTCTCTTCTTTTTTCTATATTCTCTTAAGTCTTCATCTCCTCTTCATAGTTTTAGCCGTCTGTTTTTCATGATTTCAATACCAAAAACACAATTTATGCAACCCATTTAACGAGTTTTGATTCTTTGTATCATCCCCTCGTTAAATTCGAATTCTTTGATATTATGTACTATCTAAATCGAGAATACAATCAGTTAATATTCATCTCTCTGAAACCTCTATCCATCCCATCATCCATTCGTCGTTTTTGTTTAATTAATCAAGATTTCTTGAGTTACGTTAATTGCTAAGTTTTTTATGTTGTTTGTTGATATATATATATATATATATATATATATATATATATATATATATATATATATATCATCTTTACATGGGTCGTTTCATGTCATTTTATATTTTTTTAGTGAGTTTTGTAGTTGTCGAATCTTATGTTTTGGCTAGGATATGGTTTTGATTGCTTGCTTTTTATTTTTAGTTCCATACTCTTGTCAATCGGGTCTTGGGGGTTATCGTTTTCATTTTTATTCGACTTTCTGGATTCATTTTGTGTTGTCGGACTCTGACCGAATTTGTTGTTGGTTGGCGGAGTGTCTTGGTTTTCTATATGGTTGTTGGTAGTGTGGGACTCTTGGAGATAAATGAGTAATAAGGAATGTTTTAGATTGATTTGGTGTGTTTCTGGGTCTGTTATGTAGTTGGCCGGATTTGATGCCATTGGCCGGAATAGTTGTCGGTTTTGGGGTTTCCTTGTTTAATTTAATAGTGTTTAATTGTTTTCTTTCATTTGTTTTCAGTTACAAATTTGAATATTGGTCGTTAATTAATATTATTGAGGTATTAATTTGCATTCACTATAATTGATTGATAATTATTTTTTCAGTTATATATAATTGATTATTGGTAGTGCTTTAATTAGTATCTTAGAACAAGTCCAAGAGATGCCCTATCTCATGTACTAAGTTATAATTTAGGGCAATTGATGAAAAAACTTGATCCAACAATGTCCTAGTGATGCCCTATATTACCAGGACAACCTCACCAAGCCCTATTTTTGGGGCACATCTCTCTTTGCCCTATTCTATATATTATTATAAATTCTTATCAACACTCTATTTCTCTCTCTACTTTTATATTATGCTTCAATGATGTAAGAGAGTCTTTAATAATAAAATATTAGACATATTGTGAGAATAAGGCACATTGTTGGAGTTCAAATTACTAAAGTATGTCCTAAATTACTAGGACATGATATTTTATATTATATTTGGGACTTGAACTAGGACACTCTTGGACTTGCTCATAGCTTTTAAATTGCCAATTTTATTTGACTTTAAATTAGATAATTAGTGACTAATTATTGGTTGATGATTGCTTGTGCTTAATTTAATGAGTTCATATTTAATTAATTAAGTTATATATGGATTGAGCCATTTTATAGGGTCGTGCCAATTTAGTTAGCTATTTTTGTGCCCTCAGGGAGTGTCATATTTGATGACTTTTTGGACCATTTATGGTTATCAATAATCTTTCGTCAATGGACGAATTTGTGTGATTTTGGTGACTTTTATTTTGATTAAATGTTAATTATATTTGGTGATAACATTTGGTGATTTTTGAACATAACTGGTGTTATTAGCTGTTGTCAGTTGACGAATTAGTGCTATGATTGAGTTTTAGCACTTTTTAAACTGGCAGTTTAGGTTTCCTTTGGATGGAAATATGTCGACCGAGTGGATAAAGATTTGGTTACTGTTTAGAGGTTTAAATCAAAGGATTTTCTTTGGTTTGGACCTTTGTCCTCAACATGTTTAGGCTATGTTTTGTTTTTTATTTTTGATTTTCATATAAAAATATCGCTTGCCTTATATTTTATACATAATCCTTTGCTAATCGGTGAAAATCAAGATTTTTTTAATTTATTATATCTATATCATTGAGATATGAAATTTTATGTTTTAATTTCAGGTTGTTCAGAAGAAAGGTGTTTTCTTATCGGATATTATATTTTTATTTCCCAGGTCATCTTGCATGTCCGATGGTTAGATGATAAATTTTCTTGAATGAAAAGAAACTCCTCGGTTTAGATCTTGCCGAATCTGCTCGTTGAGATTTATTCGCATTTTCAAAAAGAAAAAAAATGTGAAGATCTGCCTTCATTAAAAGCACATCTTCAGCTAAAAACTGTCGTTGAAAAAACTATTTTATTTTAAATTTATCAAACCGGATTTTCACTTACTTTTCAATCCAAAAACAAACTAATATTAATATTAATTTAAAAAAACCATAAAAAAATTGTTGTTAATATCTAGAACACCACCAAACAACATGACCTTCATCATCGGTTTCAATTCCAGCACTCGCCGGTTTTAATTCCAGCACTCGGCGAGTCAAATAATCTTTAATAATAATTCAAATCTGCATAAATATTCTCTTTTCTCACAGGGAGGGCAGATGAGATTGGCAAGTTCGGAGAAATAAATATTTTTTATATAATAATTTTACAAAGTGTATCTCATTATGCAAGTCTTCAAAGAAACTCTTGTGTCATATAGCTCCAAAGATGAAAGTAACAGGCAATTCATCATATTTAGCCCAAAATGAGAACATCTTTGAGCCATAGATTCAGATGTATCTGCAGAAATAGGCCCCGTTTTAGAGAGTTTTTTTTTTTGAAAATTTAAGGCTTTATTTAAAAAAAAATTAATAATTTTTTAGATATTAATATTAAAGATGTATATTATATTTGTTATGTAGCAAAAAATAAAGACTTATTTCAAAAAAAGTAGAATTATATGTACTTTTATACGCAAATAAACCTTTATTTCTGAAAAATAGGTTTATCCAAAACGGGCACATAATAACATGACAATCATTCTTTTCCTTTCTCTTAAAACGTTACAAATAATTTCATGGATTATTTTCAAACTTTTATTGAAAACCCTATGCTTAAATCTTGAAATATTGATGTTATCTTGCCCATAAATTTTAACCTTCAATTTTTAAATTTTAATCATGTATTCTTCAAACACCACGTATTAGAGATGTAAAGATACATTTTTTGTGCCTATCAACTACTCCAAGTCATCCAAATTGTGTGATTCTTTAAGAAAGATTGAACTGAGCTATCCAAGAGAAGAGAAAAGAAATAAAAAAATTGAAGCACACAAGAAGAAGAGAAAGTGCAAATAAAAAGATAATCTAAGAAAAAGTTGAGAATTTTGCAAGTAGTTGAGTTCAGGTTAAAAAACAAGGCAATGGGGACCCTGTCAAGTTGTTGGAGAATGGAGGTCACTATTGAGCATTACTTGTCTGTCTCATCACACTGAAGTGCTTTGGTTTTGAGCTACCCAAAGCTACTTTTTATTCCCCATTCTCATTTTCTTAATACATTTCTTTCCTTTTCAATACCATCCATTAGATTTTCATTGGGTTGGGACAATCAAAGAAACATAGTCATATTATTAGTCAATAGCCCATCATCTCTTATCTGAGATTCTGTTCCTTTGGTGGGGTGTGATTGTGAACTAAAAAGATTATCTAAAAGCAGCTTTTCCCCCATTTCTTTCAGAGCATCTTCTGTCTTTAATCAAGTGATACTCATGCAATTCAATCGCAAAGCAATTGTTCAGCATGTTTTAAATATTTTTTAATAATTATTAAAAACTCAAACCCACATATTGTCTTTGAAAAGAGCGAGATAGGTCTCACTTTTTCGAGAGTGCAAAGTGCAGAAACAACTGGTCTCACGCTGAAATGTGTTCTCCGCGGAGCACACTATGTTAATACATATACTGTTTTTTGATAATGAATAGATTAAAACTGGGATATTAGAAAAGAGAAAAGAGTTCTGAATTCCTGGTAAAGGACTGAAATGAGTATATTTTCCCCCACTTGAGTTCTTGGATAGGAATATAGGGAAAAGTAATAAGAGAATTTCACCAAAAGTAGAAGAAACTTCACCAGAGAAAATGATGGAGAAATCCAGAAAAGACACATACCATATTATTGCTTTTGACAAACTCATAAAGTGGAAGAAGATAACAGCTCATAAATCACCTTTCTACAAAAATAAAAATAAAAATTCACATATGAAAGCTTATGAATCATAGTACATTGCTGCAGAAGAGGACAGAATAACTATTAGAGACTTTATTACCCATCATGTATAAGATAATCAAAGCAAGTTTAAACCTGAAACTGATATAGAATTGATTGATTCCAATTAGATCCACATCACAGAGTACAATTTGACATATTTGAGCAATTATTTCTGCCAGATATGTTACTTAATAAAGACTACAAAGTAAATTAAGGAAGAAGAAGGCTGCACCATTTAGTCGCATATTATTTTATTACCTCAAGAAATTGCGCAGCTGAAAAGAAGTCGATAGCTATATTAACCGGGCCTATTTCTCTTGTGGGTACCGGTGCTATCAAGTCTCAGAGCACCACTCGAATCTCCTTCAGATGAATCCATGGATTTCCTAAAATTGCTCGAAAGATCGGAGTAAAGATCAACCACCCTCCTTATGTTGTTATTCAGCTCTCTGATCAGACCGACATTCCGGCTCAGATTATCTGGAACTTTTGATTCATGATTCTGATTTATCTCATTGATCAACACCCTATTCCGATCAAATATGTTTTGGACTTGAACAAAACTCTTCTGAAACGTGTGCATTATCTTGGCATCTATCTGAGCACTGTTGCCTAGGCCTGAAAATGTATCTCCTTCCATTCGCGATAAATTGATATCAGCTCAAGAACACATCTGCGCCACACAGAAACAACCGCAGAAAATTAAACATAATTCTATGGCAAAATTGCGACAATCCAACAACTCATATACTGGTTATAAGAAAATAAACCCATATGACATATATTTAATTGTAGTTAAGGTACAGATAGGAAACCTGGACAGAACATGATAAGGTTTGGAATTGTGTTTGGACCATTTTTGTACAAGAGACAAAGTCTGGACTACAAAATCATGACCTCAACTTGTTTGGTTCTTGTGCAGAGGATCAGTAAAACATGTACTTAAATATATCAAATCAAATTAATCTAAAAATATATAACCTTTTGTAATTATTCTTGGACATATACAATATAGCATTATTTTATTAATTATATATGATAAACTGAGAATAAACGCTTAAAGACTGTAACAGCATGAAGTCACAAGATTAAGATAACTCCCAAGTCTTTAACACATGCAGTCCCAAGTGTAATATACAATGATTCCGTAAATAACGCTCTTCTCTCAATAACAAGAGGTCGATAAAAATGGTCTCTGACCGCAGGATCTTAAAGTTTATAACAGACAGGAAATAAAAAAAAACTTTTGGAAATTATTACTAAAAAAAACAAACTAAAAGCAAGTGGTAGTTCAAAAAGATACAGCAAATTTAAGGAAGAATCAACATGGAAACAAGAAAAAGAATATAATAGGCTGTATTCAAGTACACACAGGACATACATACGTTACACACACATATACAGTACAAACAGATGTTACTTGTAGTTACCTTGAAAACCTGGGAACATTTGTTTGAAAGAGAAACGAGACAGAGAGATGAGACTTGTTTAAAAACTCACTTGTTTTGATCCTGGCTTCTGAAATCTGGATTAGAGAGAGATGAGAGGGAGAGAGATAGAGAGAGATGTGAGGGAGAGAGAATATGTACTAGGATTTGGCATTCACCTTACAACCCACCCTCTCCCTATCTGTATCTGTCTGTGACTAAAAAAAGGGGAGTATATATTTTCTAGTTTTGCACCTGTTGTGGTGTACTCTTCTTTAATTATTATTCATGTGTCATTTTTCTGTACTATTTTTTAAATGGAATTAATATCCATTATGTACTTCTTTATTAATAATCGTATTTGTTAGTTAGCTGCCAGAATGGATAAAATTTTACACCATCCAAGCTATTTAGTGATTCAAAACAAACCATCACACGAATATCAACCTGATCGGAGTAACCCGCAATATTGGCTGGGGTCATGAAAATTGAGATATTTTTCTCTCAATCATTTTTAGCTGGACATGATAATGTTCAATATAATTAAACATAAGCACACAACAGTTTTTAAAAGATCTGAATTATAAACACAACTTAAAAGATTTAACGCAAAAGATAAAGGTTCGATTCAAGAGATATCCAACGTGTTTGGTGATAATCACTTATTTCAAAAAGTAAGTCTTTATTTTTTTCCCCAAAAAAGTGTATTTTTTAACATTTTTTAGATATAAATATTAAAGAGTTGTTTCATATTCGTTATTTAAGAAAATAATAATAATTTATTTCATAAAAATTAAAATTTATATACTTTTCTCCACAAAAAGTTCTTATTTTGAAAATAAGATTAGTCAAACAACCCATCATTCAATCACAAGGAACTTTATGGATTGTTTTTATTCTATAAATTTTATTTGATTGTATCTAATTTTGATTTTGTACGGATTCTTCATAAAATATCACAGAGTTGATATAGAATTTAAGAAACAATACTTCAAAATCTCATAGATTTTGATGGGATTTCAAAACGCTTGAAATATACCGAATATTATGAAGAAAAAAAAATATATACCGAATAATCCCACAAGGTCCATCATTTTATGAATTCCAAAAAATCTGTCAGAATTTGAATATCATTAGATTTAAATGGATTTTAAACAATCCAAATTGAATACCATCGGATTTTAAAGCATAACTTAAAATCCTAATTGAATATCACCAGATTTTATAGCATAATTTAAAATCCCAATTAAATACTCCAAGATTCTGTTACATTTTTTTTTTGAATCCGAGTTGAATACCCTCCTATTTCATGAATGATAAAAAAAAATTCCTTTAAAATCTCAATTGAATACACCCCTTAAATGTATTCAACTCAGATTTTAAAAAATATATCAAAATCCTAAAATATTAAATTGAGATATTCAATACATACAAACAAAAACTCTATGGGGCCGTTTGGGTGAGCTTAAAATAAGTGCTTATTGTCTAAAGTAAAAAAGTGAAGTAGAAGTTAGAAACAAGTTAAGACTTATACTGATTTCTCATTACAAAAGCTCCATTAAAGTAAAACCCTAACTCTCTTCCTTTTCTAGCGCACCGTCGGAGATTTCATAGTTTTCATCAATAACCGATGAAAAACTCCGAATCAGTTAATTTCTCTTGATTTGTTCTTATTTTCTTAATAATATTCCCCACTGGATCTGTTCTGGATATGAGATCTTTTCTATTTTCAAGATTTTGATTTGGTGATGAATCAATAGGGATGAGTCGCACTACAACAAAAACAGCATCACACAAGCGTTTTTGCCCGTTGTCTGATGCCCAAGAAAACCGTGGTCTATTGAGATGCCGTCTGATACGCGCCTCAGACAACGGTACGTACCTTTGTGTGAGATCAAGAAACACGACGGTTTATGTTGAACAGCGTGTTGTGTTACACCCAGAAACAACAACAGATTAGTTTAACGAAGTGTTGTTATAAACATTTCACAACAACAGTCATATTTCGGATTTGTGTTGTTATTAGGACTATCCACAACAGTTTGTGGATATATTTACTTGTTTATAAGAGTATCAGACAAGATTGTTTGTGTTATAGAGGCTCGTGCTTTAGTACCTTGTATAACGGGCTTAGAGTAGTGGTCACTTGTGTAAAGATCCTTATAACAATAGTTTATATAATGAAACGATTGTGTGAAAGCTCTTCTACAACGGTTTTTGTTTCAAATGCTCGAATAATATTGATTTAGACAATGGTTTGTTACTACTATATACTTATTTGTATATGTTTTAGACAACAATTTTATTCTTAAAATTGTGTTGTTTGTAAGGCTTAGCACAACTATTTTCTTTTTCTTTTCCTTTTGTATTTAGTTATGTCAGACAATGGTTTTACATAACCTAATTAAACTATGCTTAAGAATATAATTAACAAGCCATAAATTAGTAACAAAAATTTTCATTACCAACTACAGTAACAACATACAATCACATACAAAATTGTCACAGCAGATCTAAAGAACAATATCTTAAATACAAATATGGTCATTTCTCTAACAATATCCACCAAAGACAATCCTTTCCTTGCCCTCATCTCTGATAAGCTTCAATTACTCCTAACCAGCAAGTGCTGGAACATCAAGTCCAACTGCTTCAGGTACTGGAGGAGCAGTTGCCGCATCCCAACCATCACCGGCAATTGTCCCTATAATAGCAAAAAAAAATCATAAGTGAAATTAGATGGTGCACAAACACTTTAAAACAGTCTAAACATATCAACCAGTACATAAATACTCTATTAAAAAAAGGGTTCATACATTGTATTTGTGTTCCCACATAGAGTACATATCATTGTATAATATGTGCAACAGGCTTATATAGGCTAGCAAGTGGAACTCAATTTAAAAATAGCAGTGACTTATAGTAACTTAATATGAACATCAAATGTTTCATTAATTGTAGCAAGTTGAACTCACCGACGTTTGTCCATGTTCAAGCAGGAACATATCAACCTGTACAACGACAATATGCAGAACCTTCCTTGCCATATACAAAAACTAAAAGTTTTTGTGGAGGATTGATCAAACAAGTATACGTGGTTTAATTACAAGAAACCAGCAGGTTCTAAAACTTGACGAGGATAAGAATTAGGAGGCAAGCAAACATTCAAAAGCAAAGCATGCTTTTTGGACAATTTTAATCACTTTTATTTATTTAAAAAGGACAAAACAAGACTACACTTTGGTCTTGGTATATCAATTAAATGTAAGCAATACAGAACATATAAATAACTTTTTCACTATGTACGATAGATATTCCAATGCCAATACCGATTCCCATGGGAGTGGTGAGGGAGAAGAATACCGTCATTATTGTCGAGTGCAGAGATTTGTATTTGGCCTGCATATGCAAATAAGAGGACCAAATTAAGTACATGGCACTAGTATATTAAGTTATGCCTGCCATAACATTTTTTATGCATGATATGAGATGCAAAACAGGGTAATGTAGATAACCAATTATACAAGCTATGATAGAAGATATAATGACAAGGTGTTATTACCTACGAGATGCATCCCTCAAGTCCCAGGCCCTCAAAAAATTTACAGTCCTAACATGAAATGTCAACCGACCGATAACATTAGTGAATAAAAGCATAACTTAAACATAAATATCTTCTTATAGCTAAATGACCAACAAAAGCAGTGTCAACCAAAGAAGTAAGAGGGTCAGCAACAAGAGCCAATACAACAGGCAATGCAATTGATACAATCTCCCATCCAATTTCATCCAACATAAATCCATCTCTAAATAAGATAATAATTAATCAAGTGCTTAATGTAATTAATTAATAATATAAGAGTAGTGGCCTAGTAATCATACTTATTAGATAGTGCACAAAGTCCTACCCAACTGTACCCAAAGCCAAAAAAAGGAATATAGAGGCAAACAATTTTTTACATGAAATCAAAGATCAACTAATATTACATAGACAAATAAAAATACAATCTAATTACGAAAGCTGTCAATTTGCAGTGTGTAGAGTAAATTGTTAAAGAGGGTTTACTTTATACCTACAAAAATGAGGAGCAATGTGAAGAACAGGGTGAACAGTGGGGATAAAAAGCCCTTTCTAGAGCCCCCAATTGTTTCCCAAGATATAATGCCCAAGCTGCGATAATATGTAAGGTGAGGGAGGGAAGGGAGGGGAGGGGAGGGAGAGAGAGAGAGAGAGGGATTTGCCTAGCGAGCCGGTCTGGAGCGGAGATAAGAAGAGTGTGTCATTTCAATTTGATCGGAGATGGTGAAAATTAGATTTAGGTAATTGGAGGTGCTCTGCATACAACAAATCATAGTACTATTGAGGCGAAGGTGCTCTGCTAGTTGAATATGCAGAAGAAGAGAGACAAATTTGGAGGGAAACGAAAATTTTGGGGAAACGGCAAGGGTGGGAAACGAAAATTTTGGGGAAATGCCAAGGGTGGAAAACAAAAATTTTGGGGGAAATGAAATGACTTATCTTGGGATTGAAAAATTGTACTATAAATAATACTCCACTATATTTTAATATATTATGGAGGTGAATTATGAAAAAATTATTTTTTTTACATATTTATTTGTAGTTGATTATCAAAATATCATATAAAGTAGAATTTTAAATATATAATAATTTAGTGATATGGAAATTAGATATTATATAATTATCTTATACGAGCTTTTAACAAAAATATAATAGGATATTTATGTCTAATAAACAAAATAATAGTAGACATAGTATATGAAAATATGTATTGTCCATTTGTAATACCAAAGTTATTTTGTAGTTCGGACGTAAGTATTAGTATGTGTTCTATGTTTACAATTTTGAAAGTACTGGATATGATCTTTGTTATGTATACGATTAACTCTATATTAATTTATAAATATATTTTCTTTGATGATATACCCGAACAGATATCGAGAACTCACAATATTAGTCATGTATAAAAAAATCAAATTTTTTAACGTTTATTTTGTATGTTTTTTAACAATGTTAGTGAAATATGTAAATTTTGTCTTATGATTAAAAGGTATTTTTTGTCCAGTAGTGTTTAAAAGACAACGGTTTTTGTAAGCACCTATGTTGTCTCATTGAAAATGACACAACTGTTACGGAAGTTATACCATTGTAAGAGAATATATTGTCTAAAATAGACTCAAACAACGCTTTAAGAAATATCCGTTGTATAAAAGTAGTGTAGACAACGGGTTATGGGAAGGAAGCCGTTGTATAATAAATTTTCATTTTTAAGAGTTAAAAATTCGCATTTCCTTGATCAATTATTGTTTTTGTACTCTTTGTCTTAACAAATATATTTATATTATGTTTATATGCAAATATGTATTGTCCATTTCAAATATCAAAATAATTTTGTAGTTCAGACGTAAGTATTAGTATGTATTTTATATTTACAATTAAGAAAGTACTGAATAGGATCTTCGTCATGTATACGATTAGCTCTATATTAATTTATAAATAGGTTTTTCGATGATCTAACCGTACGGATGTCGAGATATCACAATATTAGTCATGTATTAAAAAAATCAATTTTTTTTACATTTTTTTGTATGTTTTTTAACAATACTAGTGAAATGTAAATTTTGTCTTATTGTAAAAAGGTATTTTTTGTCCTGTAGTGTTTAAAAGACAACGGTTTTTGTACGCACCTATGTTGTATCATTGAAAATGACACAACTGTTACGGAAGTTATACCGTTGTAAGAGAATCTATTGTCTAAAATAGACTCAAACAACGCTTTAAGAAAAATCCGTTGTATAAAAGTAGTGTAGACAACGGTTTATGAGAAGGAAACCGTTGTATAATAAATTTTCATTTTTAAGAGTTAAAAATTCGCATTTCCTTGATCAATTACTGTTTTTGTACTCTTTGTCTTAACAAATATATTTATATTATGCATATATGCAAATATGTATTGTCCACTTCAAATACAAAAATAATTTTGTAGTTCGGACGTACGTATTAGTATGTGTTTTATGTTTACAATTAAGAGAGTACTGGATAGGATCTTCGTTATGTATACGATTAGCTCTATATTAATTTATAAATATTTTTTTCGATGATCTAACCGTACGGATGTCGAGAATTCACAATATTAGTCATGTATAAAAAAAAATTAATTTTTTACATTTATTTTCTATGTTTTTTTAATAATACTAGTGAAATGTAAATTTTGTCTTATTGTAAAAAGGTATTTTTTGTCCTCTAGTGTTTAAAAGACAACGGTTTTTGTACGCACCTATGTTGTATCATTGAAAATGACACAACTGTTACGGAAGTTCTACCGTTGTAAGAGAATCCATTGTCTAAAATAGACTGAAACAACGGTTCTGGGAAAATCCATTGTATAAAAGTAGTGTCGACAACGGTTTATGGGAAGGAAACCGTTGTATAATAAATTTTTATTTTAAGAGTTAAAAATTCGTATTTTCTTGATCATTTTTTGATCTAATGCAAGAAAATCGTATGACTACTAAGAAATTGAATATTTTTTTATAACTTTGGTTAGGACTTTTGAATGTTTGCACTCTCTTATGTACATGTATTTTTCTTTAAGGTCATTCAGTCAGACAACGTGTTATTAGTTAAAGGCTTGTCTGTAAGGCCATGATACGTTGCTAACAAAAACAGTTGTATGTTAGCTTCCTAGTCACACAACACTATATGGAACCCTTGTTTGAACTGCTCGTAAACAACACAACAAATAAAACACTTGTCTAATTACAACAACGGTTTCTCGGAATATTGTCTGAAGTTTCTTCACACATCGGCACTAAAAACAGTTGTCTAACGTGCATCATTACACAATACCACAGTTAAGATACCGTTGTCTGATTGAATTTACTAGACAACAGTTTTTTAACCGTTGTAGGTCGTAGGTGTTAGACAATAGTTTTTCGAGGACGAAAAGAAAGTGTTGTGTCTTTTTTTCGGCCAACACTTTTTTCAGCGTCCATTGTCTGATTAGTGTTGTCTGATTACTTTTTTCAACGTCAATGACGAGTTAGCGACTGCAATTCAGTTTTACCCATATTCGGTATCTACATATATATATATATATATGTATATATATATATGTTACATATTTGATGATGTCACAGGTATCTAACTTGTTTAGTGTGCAGAATCGAATATCAGAGTTTATCTGGAAATCAGAGTTTGACGACTGCCAGCTGGATCGGAGTTTAATGAAGATCAGAGTTTGCAGGCGTCTGATTTCTAGGAAAAGATCTGGATAAACAAGGAAGGCAAATATCAAGGAGATTATGCAAATCGGAACAGGAAAAGGATAGCTACTGATTAGATTATTTTAGGAAGCAGATAATTGTAAATCAATCAGTAGATATCATGAAACTGTGTATATAAACACATCTTAGGGTTTACTCTAGAGGTGTTAAGAATTGAATATCATTCGTGTAACCTAGCAGCTCTTAGTGATAAAATATAAATCACTAAGAGATTATTTGTAAGCTACTGTGATTTGTGAATAAGAGATTAGTTGAATTGTTCTCTTATACTAGTGTTTTATTATTGATTGTGACCACTATATTCATTAATATAGTGAATAATTTCGGCCTAACAAGTGGTATCAGAGCCAGGCTGTTGATATACTTACAGTAAGATCTTTAAACACACAATCATGTCTGAGAAATCACAAACCAGTAGATATGAGTCTCTTAGGGTTCCGATCCTCAGGGCATCTGAATACTCTGTCTGGAGAGTTAGAATGATCATGTTTCTGGAATCTACTGATCCAGAGTATCTAGATAGGATTTATGATGGCCCACACATGCCAACAAAGCTTTCTGTTGCAGTGGGAGATGAACCCCAGAAGATGATCCCCAAGGAAAAGAAGGACTATACTCCAGAGGACATCTCATCAATCAGTAAGGATGCAAAGGTGAAGCACTTGTTGCATAGTGCTCTGGACAATGCCATGTCCAACAGGGTAATTGGATGCAAAACTGCAAAGGAGATATGGGATGCCTTGGAAATCAGATGTCAAGGAACTAAAGCCATCAAAAAGAACCGAAGAACCATACTTACTCAAGAGTATGAACACTTTGATTCTAAAGCTGGTGAATCATTGACAGATATATATGACAGATTTGTGAAACTTCTGAATGATTTATCTCTGGTGGACAAAGAATATGACTTAGAGGATTCAAATCTCAAATTCCTACTAGCTCTTCCTGAAAAGTGGGATTTGAAGGTGACCACCATAAGAGATAATCATAATCTTGAAGAGATGACTCTTGATGATATCTTTGGAAGGCTGAAGACCTATGAACTTGAGATGGAACAAAGAAGCAAACGACATGGAGGCAAATCAAAGCCAGTTGCTCTAAAAGTTCAAGAGGAAGCTACTAAGAACAAAGGAAAAGCACATGTCACAAAGTCTGATACTGAGTCATCAAATTCTGATAATGACTCAAACTCTGATATTTCCTCAGACTATGAGGATAGTGATGGTGAGATGATGCAGCTAGCAGCATTGATAGTTAAGAGTTTCAAAAAGATAGCTTACAAGAAGTTTAACAAAGGAAGGAATTTCCCAAGAAAAGACAGAAACTCTGATAGAACCTCTGATAAGAGAAACTTCAGGAAGAATGATGGCAAAGAAGAAAAATCTGGAAAAGCTGATAAGTCCAAATATACCTGCTTTAATTGTGGTGAAAAGGGTCATTTTGCAACTGAGTGCAAGAAGGCCAAGAAAGAAAAAGAACAAGCCTTCATCACCAAGAAAGAAAGCTGGGCAGACTCATCAGAATCTGAGGAAGAAGTCAACTATGCATTGATGGCAAACACTGATAACAGCTCTGGAGCTGTTGAAACTAAGGTACCTCATTCCACTCTTGCCTTTGATACTGAAGATATAAATGAGTTAAGACTGTTCCTTAAAACTTTGCATGTTAGTTATAGAGATCAGACTTTAACTGTGGATATTCTAACCATCTTGCTTCTTTTTGCAGGAAGAATAAGGATATAAACAACTTGTCTGTTAAATCAGAAGTTAGAAATAAGAATGTTAAATATAGACCTGATAATCCTTGTTTTCATTGTGGCAGTATGTGGCATTCTATTTATACATGTAAAGAATACCACAGTTTATACTATGATTATTATGAATTAAAGCCCTCTTTGAAGAAAAAGATTGATACTCCTGTTTTAAACTCTGATAAAAAGTCTGTTAGCATAAACTCTGATTTAAACTCTGATAAATCTTCCGATGTCAGTGTTAACAAACTTAACAAGAACAAAGGATCCAAGCAAGTCAGGGTCCTTAAAACTAACCATTCACTACGCCATATATGGCCTACCGCAATGCTATGAACGCTAGTGTTGCAAAATTATGTTGCATTAGAGGCACTAATCCATAACTACCGCAACGATAATCATCCATGTCCATTTAATGTTGCAATAGCCGAATATATGTGTTGCAAAGAGTATTAGTAAAATAATTATTTATAATATGATAATAAAATAAAGTTAAAATAATTTTAAATAATTTATTGATAAAATATAATATATTAAACATGAAAACACTAAATTTTGAGAAAAAAATATTTAATGTTCATATCATCTCCTTTAAAATAATTAGTTATAATAAAAGTAGTAAATTTGTAAATAATTAATTATTCATAAAATTAACATAAAAACATTAAAATATCAACTTATAAAAACATGAAATTATTTTATACTTAAAAATAACTTAAAATATTAACTTAAAAATATTAACAAAGAACATGAAATTGAAAAATTTTGAGCGGTCTTTCCTTTAACTAAACCCCGCCTAAAATTTTCACCCCCTCGGAACAACACCCTGTCTCTGTCTTATTCCCCTCTAGCGCCGCACCTCTCTTATTCGTCTCTCGCACCCCACCTCTCCGTCTCTCCACCTCTCGGTCTCTCGCGCACTGCACATCTCTGTATCTCTGTATCTCATACACGGCTTATCTTTCAGTTACATCTTAATTGATTAAGGCTCTAGACTCTTGAGATTTAGGGCTTGTTGAATTTGGGGTTTTCAATTCTGAGTTCAAATCAGGGCTTATTAACTCAAACTACTTCACCTAATCGCTCTCTTTCTTTGTTTGCAGGTGCGATTTGAGGTCCCGTTGTTTGTAGGTGCGATTTGAGGTCCTGGGGTTGGATATGTGTTCAGGAAAATCCCCCTCTCTCTCCATTGCTTATTTGGGTGCTTGTTTAATGCTCTCTATGCTTATTTGAGTGCTTTGCGTGCTTATTTGGGGTTCGATTTGAGTGCTTATCCTATATTTCATATTAGGACTTATTTGAGTGCTTATTCTCTGCTCTCCTATATTTGTTTTTTTTAGCATATGGTATTTAGTTTTTGGTGAATTTATGCTCTCGGTTTTCATTTTGGGTCTTTATTTTGATTTTTATGTATGTTTTTCAATTTTAATTGTTGGTGGATTTTCTCATGTTTGCATTATGGTTGAGGGCATTGTTTTACATAAAAGGATGTGTATGTGTTTGTAAAAAGTAAAAAGGATATGTATGTGTTTGTATTGAAGGCATTGATAGGGATTGCTATCAAAGTCCACTAACTTCTGCTAGTTCATCATGTGCCTTATAAGGCTTCAATGTGTAGATAATTGCAGAGCATAAATCTAGAATCATATGCCTTAATGAATCATTATTGTGACTAAAACTCATTATTCTGTTGTTCTAAAAAAAAGAGCTATATCCATATACTTGGAGATCCTTTTGATCTTCAGCTTGGTGAGTATTTTATTTGTCTTGATAGTTTAATTGTTCATAGACATTAAATGTATAGGTAATAGTTGTATTTATCAATCACGGTGAGGATGCTATACAATAGTCAAGACATGCTACAGAAGAAAAGTTGGCAGAGCAAGCTGACTTGCAGCAAGCCGTTGAGCTGCAAAACCGGAGGTTGATGAGTCTTAAGTTTTGGCCAAATCACTGTAGTAGGAGTTCCGTGCTTTGTTCTTCAGATTGCAGCAGTATATAATTTCCTGAAGGTATATTAATGCACTTCACACTTTATACGGTAATATTTTCCATCGATGGACTGTTTTAGCACAAGAATTATGTTTCTGCACTTTATGTATGTTTTGTTCCATAAGGTTCTGAAAGTGCAGAATAGTGTTTCTTAGTGTTCTCATGTTCTCCTGTTCTCCGTAGGATTGGATCCTATGTATTGGTACAAGTTCGTATGAATTAAAATTACCTTTTCCATCTAATTTTATGTATGCTTTATTATAGTTTGCACGTCATGAAGATGCCAGGGGTGCAGAAAGTTTAAATGGACAACTAGAAATTGCAGGTCGAGCAATAAAGGTGATTCTAGTTTAAATTTCTATACATGCATGCATTTACGTTTGTGTAAATAATGGGATCTCAAAATTCATGCCTTTTTATTAGTGTGAGACAAGTTTTGGAGACAGAAATATTACTCAGAAACTGACTCTTGCTAATAAATCATAGTTATGTAATTAGTATTTTATAATTGGTTGTTTTGATCGAGTCCTGAGATGTGTATTTTTTAGATGTGTATATTGGGTGTTCTTGTGCATAAATATACAGGTTTCCATGTCAGGTTTTGATGATAGATTGGTAAATGGAGGAAGCATATTGGAATTGATTGGTAAAGAGAGGAGGAATGGAAAGAGTCCCGAAGAAGTTGGCAAGATTTATGCTCAAGGCATTTGAAGTTGCTAGTATGCTCAAGGCATTTGAAGTTGCCAGTTTCTCATCTTTTTAAATCAAAAGGTCTAACGTAACATAATATATTTGTCGCTATAGGGTAGTCAGATGTTGCAATAGCACGTTTATTGTAACATAAAAAGCCGTGTTGCAGTAGGTTACCTAAATGTTGCAATAGAAGCTTAAGGCAGCATGCAAAAGTGCAACTTAAATTTTATGTTGCAATAGCCCTTTTTTGGGCTATGGCAACATATTTTTGGGTTATGGCATCATTTTTTTGATGTTGTCGTAGGCCATATATGGCGTAGTGATTAGTTGTTCTGTGATTGCAGGGCAACAGGAAAAATATCCTAGTTCTGGACAGTGGATGCTCAAGACATATGACAGGAAATAAAGCCCTGCTATCAGATTTTGTGGAGAAGGCTGGCCCAAATGTTTCTTATAGAGATGGCAACATGGGAAAAACTTTGGGATATGGCAACATCAATCTTGGAAATGTCATCATACAAACAGTAGCTCTGGTCTCAGGAATTAAGCATAATCTTCTCAGCATAAGTCAGATCTGTGACAGAGGATATCATGTCAATTTCTTTAAGGAACATTGTGAAGTAGTTAGCAAAAGCACTGGAAAGACTGTTCTGAAAGGATATAGACATGGTAACATCTATGAAGCCAAGCTTACTTTAAACTCTGATAACTCTGCAATTTGTCTACTAAGCAGGGCCAGTGTTGAAGATAGCTGGAATTGGCACAAGAAACTTTCTCACCTGAACTTCAATAACATCAATGAGTTAGTAAAGTAAGATCTTGTAAGAGGACTGCCCAAATCAGTATTTACACTAGATGGTCTTTGTGATTCATGTCAGAAAGCAAAACAAAGGAAATCATCATTCAAGAGTAAAACTGAGTTCTCTATTCTTGAGCCCTATCATCTGCTACATGTTGATCTTTTTGGTCCAGTAAATATCATGTCCATTGCAAAGAAAAAATATACTCTGGTCATTGTTGATGAATTTACCAGATTTACCTGGGTATATTTTCTTCACAGTAAAGATGAGACATCTTCTCTTCTGATTGAACATGTCAAGCAATTGGACAAAATTCCTAAAGATGCAGTAAAGATCATCAGGAGTGATAATGGCACTGAGTTCAAGAATTCTGAGATGGAAGAGTTCTGCAAAACAAATGGCATCAAGCAAGAATTCTCAGCACCTGGAACATCACAGCAAAATGGTGTTGTGGAAAGAAAGAACAGAACTCTGATAGAAGCTGCTAGAACCATGCTGGAAGAAGCAAAGTTGCCAACTTATTTCTGGGCTGAGGCTGTGCAAACTGCTTGCTTCACACAAAATGCTACACTAATAAATAAGCATGGGAAAACACCATTTGAGATGGTTAAAGGCAGAAAACCAAACCTAAAATACTTCCACATATTTGGGTGCAAATGCTTTGTTCTCAAAAGTCATCCTGAACAGTTGACCAAATTTGAATTAAAGGCTGATGAAGGAATCTTTGTTGGGTATCCTCTGTCAACCAAAGCCTTCAGAGTTTAGAATCTGAGAACAAGAGTAGTCATGGAATCAATTCATGTCTCGTTTGATGACAAAAAGATAACTGGGCTGAAAGATTTTGATGAACATGAGCAACTGAGATTTGAAGATGAAGATGCATTCTCTGACTCCATAAACTCTGATTCTGAACATATATCAGTGTTTATCACTTCACATCAACAACCTCAAGCACATGCTGAGGGGGAACATTTTCACAATGAACATCTGGATCAAAATGATGAAAACACGGCAGAAAACATAAACTCTGATTCTGATTCTACAAACTCTGATAATTCTACAGCAGAGAACAATGAGACTACATCTTCAGGGGGAGCATCAGAAACTCAAAATGCTCATGAAGAAACCACAAATCATGGGGGAGGAGCATCAGAGAATCAGAATAACACTGGAGATAGCATGGATCATGGGGGAGGATCTGATTCCAGGAGTCAACTGCCACATAACAGGAAGTGGACAAAGTCTCATACACCAGATCTAATAATTGGAGATCCAAATGCTGGAGTACAGACAAGATCTGCAACTGCAAATGAATGCTTATTTCATTCATTTCTATCTCAGACAGAACCCAAGAAAGTGGAGGAGGCTCTTAAAGATGCTGACTGGGTAACAGCAATGCAAGAAGAGCTAAATGAATTTGAGAGAAACAAAGTCTGGACATTAGTACCAAGACCAAAGAACAGATCAGTAGTTGGTACCAAATGGGTGTTCAGAAACAAAACAGACAGTGATGGTGTAATCACAAGAAATAAAGCCAGACTGGTAGCTAAGGGATATTCTCAACAAGAAGTAATTGACTATGATGAGACCTTTGCTCCAGTTGCCAGATTAGAAGCCATCAGAATCTTTTTGGCATATGCTGCACACAAGAAATTTAAAGTCTTTCAGATGGATGTAAAGAGTGCTTTTCTCAATGGGGAACTGGAGGAAGAGGTGTATGTTGAACAACCTCCAGGTTTTGTGGATACAAAATTTCCAGATCATGTCTACAGACTGGATAAGGCACTCTATGGACTAAAGCAAGCACCAAGAGCATGGTATGAAACTCTGGCTCAATTTCTTTTGGACAGTGGTTTTAACAGAGGTACAATTGACAAAACTTTATTCTATCTCAACCATGGTAATGATTTGCTTTTAGTTCAAGTTTATGTGGATGATATTATTTTTGGATCTACTAATCCTAAACTCTGTGAGAGATTCTCAAAGCTTATGCAGTCCAGATATCAAATGAGCATGATGGGAGAGTTGAGCTATTTTCTGGGACTTCAAGTCAAACAGACTGATGAGGGTATTTTCATTAATCAGTCTAAATATACTAGAAACTTGCTAAAGAAATTTGGCATGCAGGATAGCTCAGCTGCTACAACTCCAATGGCAACAGCCACTAAGTTAGATAAAGATACTGGGGCACCAGTAGAAATTACTAACTACAGAGGTATGATAGGCTCACTTCTATATCTAACTGCCAGTAGACCTAATATCATGTTTGCTACTTGTCTATGTGCAAGATTTCAAGCAGATCCCAGAGAACCACATTTAGTAGCAGTCAAAAGGATCTTCAAGTATCTTAAGGGTACAGTTGAAATGGGACTCTGGTATCCCAGAGAATCAGATTTTACTCTCATTGGTTACTCTGATGCAGATTTTGCAGGTTGTAAAATAGACAGAAAAAGTACAAGTGGGAGTTGTCAATTTCAAGGAGGAAGATTAGTTTCTTGGTTCAGTAAGAAACAAAAATCTATCTCCACATCCACTGCAGAAGCAGAGTATATTGCTGCAGGAAGCTGCTGTGCTCAGATTTTATGGATGAAGAATCAACTACTGGACTATGGGTTAACTCTGACTCAAATTCCTATTTACTGTGATAACCAAAGTGCTATTGCTATGACAGGAAATCCAGTACAGCATTCTATGACCAAGCACATCAGCATTAGATATCACTTCATCAGGGAACATGTGATGGAAGGAACAGTGTGTTGTGCCATAAAATCTCCCTGGGCTTATTTTATAGCCCATCATATTATTTGGGCTTCACTTGGGCTTATTGGAATCATTTGGTTAAGGATAATGGGCTTCACCATAGCTGGGTGAATCATTGAAGGTGTACAAGGAGGTATATGGACTTGCATTGGAAGCATAATGAAGGCTGCCATCAGAATGGGGTTGCACCTGAAGGCGCTTTAGGGGCTACCGCTGCTAGGGGTTACCGCTAAGTGCACCCTGGCTTGCAGTTACGGGGCTGTAGTTAGGGGATGCCGCTGGCAGGGCTTCCGCCGCCTGGGCAGAATGGCAGGCAGACTCCAAGCGGGACTCTTCTTCCTTGTTTCAAGGGGGGCGAATTGGAGGCATATTGGGAGTGTATCAGCTATTATTTATCTACGAATTAAGAGATAAATACGTGCATTATGGAGATAATTACAATCGGGGAAGATAGTTCAAGAATATTCGGATAATTATGCAAGATGAAGGCTTCAAGTGACCTACTTGGAGTGGGATACCTCTGGATAACTACTGAAAGAAGGCTGTTTTATCTCAAACTAGAGGGGATAAGAGCTTATCTCTTCAGAGTCCTAAATCGAGAACTACATGGGCTTGATCCCTATAAATATAGGGTATGTAGGCACCTTGCAAAGGGACTTGGATCATTTTCACGAGTTCTACACTCTAAAGAGAGGCACGTGTAACCTTTGTGACAGATATTTCCGGGCAATTGCAGGACGGAATTCCATAATTTCGGCCTCGTTGTTTGGTTCTTTGCAAGCTCAGCCCTTAAACACATTTGTTTCTCATTTATTTTTCTTAGTTTATGTTAACGGTAGCCCCTAAGAGCTAGCCGTGATTTTCGTAGTCTAACAGATATCCCTATAATTGTGCTACACGGTTCTGGGGGTGTTGTACCAATTCCTCTCACAACACTTTTTGGCGCTAGAAGGAGGGGGTTACTGATCTTAGAGAGGAGAGATGTCAGAAATTCCCAAAAACACTCAAAATCCCAAGACGCCGGAAGGCGCTACGCAGGATGAAAGTGATGTTCCAAGCGGAGAACTAACCCGCGAGGAGATGAAGGCAAAAATGAAGAGAATGAGTAGGAGGATTGCCTCCTTGAAAAGAAAGTCAGCAAGGTCGAAAAAGGCTAGCAAGGTGACTCCCACCAAGCTATATTTCGGTGTAGAAGGCGGCAGGAAAGAAGGTGGCAATCCTGAGAAAGAAGCTAACCCCGAAATGGATGATAGAGAGCACTCGCAGGCTGCTAGTGTGTTCGACCGCCTTGGGAGGAAACTGACCGAGCAAGACTTGCGGCACAGGCTTGGCAACAAGGCCCCTAACGGGGATGGACCTGAAGGCTCGCAACATAGGGCTCCTCCCAGTCAGCGACACGAGAAGCCCGTGTCTGAAGCTCGGTCAAAGGATAAAAACCAAAGGCCGTCAAAGGTTATCTCCATTCATGACGATGAGGAAAGCTCAGGGTCGCACAATGATAATGAAGTAAGCAAAAAGAAAGATCAGCCCCTGGATGATGACTATGAGGTTGCACTTGATGATGGGGATGATAAATGCAAGATGGAAGAACTGCTGGAAGCCCTAAAGAAGGTGAAAGCCGATAAGAAGTCGAAAGCCGAGCTTACCGTAAAGTCACCCTTTACTAAGAAGGTTAGGGAGTCACCCCTACCTCGTATCTACAGGGGGGTTGGCGACCTGCGATTTAACGGAACCACGGATCCCGTGGAGTATCTTAGCCGGTTTGACACTGAGATGGAGGTCTACCAAATTTCAGACCTCACAAAATGTCGCTTGTTGGCTGCAACCCTCAGGGATGACGCTCATCACTGGTTCAAGAGGCTTCCCGCTGATTCCATCAGCTCTTGGAGGAAAATGTGCGAACTGTTTGTGGGACAATTCAGGGCTTCCGTCACTTACGCCCCACCTGCCAACACTCTGGCTAATATTAAGCAAAAGGAACACGAGACATTGAGAGAGTATTTCAAGCGCTTCAACGCAGAAGTACCCCGGGTTAGGCCGACTTCAAAGGAAACCCTGAAGAACTTCTTGATAGCGGGGGTAAGGCCTGGAACAGACTTTTGGAAGGAGTTGCAAGGGCGAGAGCCTGAAACCCTAGCTGACTTCTTTGCTAGGGCTGAACCCCATAAGGTGATCGAGGAATCCTTAGCTAAGTTGAAGAAGGAGTCAAAGTCTGAAAGCCGTAGCAGCTGGAAAAACAAGAGGGATAGGTCTTACAGCCCAGATAGGAGGAACACCTACAAGAGGAATCCCTACGTAAGGCCTGCTGGTGAAAAATCCTCGAGCCGAGATGGCAAGACCTCGCCCATTACCGTGAACACAACCAGCACGCAGGGCTTTGACAAGTCAAGGTTGACAATGAGGAAGACAAGAGAAGCGAGGTACCACAAATACACACCACTGACAGCTTCTATAGATCACATTTTTGAGGTCGGAGACAAGGCGAAACTCTTCCGGAAGCCCTTTCGAAGTGGACCCCCTGGAAAGAAAGATCAGGGAAAATATTGTGCTTTCCACGATTTGAACGGACATGACACGGCGGAATGTGTTCATCTTAAAGACCACATAGAGGATCTTATCAGAACAGGATACCTGACGGAGTTTGTAGCCCAAGAGGCTAAGAAATATAAGGAAAAGAAAGCTGAAAGGGCAAATAACCAAGAAGCCAACCGTAACACCCGGGCTGGTAGTGTACGAATGATCATCGGAGGACCCTTCGTGGGAGGCCAGGGACGCAGTGCTATGAAGAGATATGTACGGGAAGCCCGAGGGCCGCCCTTAACCAATGTGTGCCATCTGTCTGAAAGGCCTCCCAAAATGTTCAAAGGGGAGACCATGGACATTACCTTCACTGAGGGGGATGCGCGCGCGGTACACCATCCTCATAGCGACGCCCTGGTGGTAACAGCCGTGATCGGAAATGTCAATGTACACAGGCTTCTTGTCGATAACGGAAGCTCTGTCAATATCTTGGCCTACAGTGCGTACCAAAGAATGAAAATGGCGGATAAAGATATGATGGCTTGCTATAATGAGTTGTATGGTTTCACGGGGAATGCTGTCCAGATTGTTGGAAGGGTAAGACTCCCGATCACCCTTGGAGTGGAACCCCGGGCTGCCACTCAGGTTGCAGAGTTCATGGTAGTGAACGAAGACATCTCCTATAACGGGATCCTGGGCAGACCTATCTTAAGGGACATGCGGATTGTAACCTCAATATACCACCTATCCATGAAGTTCCCAACCCCCAATGGGGTAGGATGTGTACGAGGATGTCAGGCTGACTTCCGGGAATGTTATAGCAAGGCTTTGAGATCTGCAGTAAAAGCCTGTAAACAAGCCCAACAAATGGATAAAGACATCCCGGAGAACTGTTACAAGCAAGTGGATATAGAAGAGGAACCCGAAACCAAGGCTCAGGGAAGGGTTTTAATAAAGTTTGTGAAAGCAATCTGCAACATGGTGATTATCGTGCAACATCCGGGGGAAGACCCTTATCTAGAAGCCTCGCATGCCGTGCATGAAGGGCTTGCACCCACGGATACACTCCCAATGAAGAATATTGATACAGCTGAAACCCTAGTCGAAGGGATTGTGGAAAATGTTACTAACAGTGACTTTGAAGGGGATGGTCGAAAGCAGCCCCAAAATAAAAAGCAAGAAAATGAGTGCGAGGCACCTTGTGACTTCAATAGTGCTATGGTAACCTATCAACTCGGAAACCGAACACGGCTTCCCGTCCATGAAATCCTGGGTACGCAACCCCAAGAGAGTGGCAACAAAGAGGTTACCGTTGAGATCGACCTCGACCCAAGGATGCCGGAAACCCAGGTGAAGACTGGAGCAGCTGGGGATACCCTGTCCATCTTGGTGGATGAGCCCGACCCCACTAAAGAACTAAAAATTGGGGAGCAATTGGGACCGGACCTAAGGGTAACCCTGACCGCATTTTTAAAGAATAATCTGGACGTCTTCGCCTGGAACCATTCGGATATGATCGGGATTCACCCGGAAGTCATGTGCCACCACCTCAATATTGACCCAGACAGGAAGGGAGTCAGACAGAAGAGAAGACCAATTAGTGGGGAAAGGGATGCCGCTCTTCAAGAAGAGGTAGACCTACTACTGAAGGCAGGCCTAGTGAAAGAAGCTTTTTACCCCACATGGCTAGCAAACCCAGTGTTGGTGAAGAAACCTAACGGAAAGTGGAGAACTTGCATAGACTTTATTGATCTGAACAAGGCTTGCCCTAAGGACAGCTTCCCGCTCCCTCGAATTGACCAATTGGTGGATTCCACTGCGGGGCATGCACTGTTAAGCTTCATGGACGCCTACTCGGGCTACAATCAGATCCCCATGTTCGAGCCTGATCAGGAACACACCTCCTTCATCACTGACAGGGGGCTTTATTGCTATATAGGCATGCCGTTTGGTTTACTAAATGCTGGGGCTACATATCAAAGGCTGGTCAATAAGATGTTTAAAGATCAGATTGGAAGAACGATGGAAGTGTACGTGGATGACATGTTAGTAAAATCAAAGGAAGCTTACGATCATGTTACACACTTATCAGAAATGTTCGACATACTGAGGGATTACAGGATGAAGTTGAATCCCCAAAAATGCATATTCGGGGTTGAATCCGGCAAGTTCTTGGGCTTCATTGTCAATCACAGGGGAATCGAAGCTAACCCCGCAAAGATCAAGGCCTTAATTGAAATGAGGTCGCCTAGGAACGTAAAAGAGGTGCAATGCCTTACAGGCCGGGTTGCCGCCCTAAACCGGTTCATCTCAAAATCCTCATATAAATGTAGAGAATTTTTTGCAGCCATAAAAAAGGGGCAAAAATTTGAATGGACGACAGAATGTGAGGCTGCTTTCCTGAAGCTGAAGGAGCAACTTGGAAGCCCGCCACTGTTGGCCAAACCAACGGAGGGTGAAGCCTTGGTCCTTTACCTAGGGGTTTCCGAGTTCTCAATTAGCGCTGTCCTGATCAAGGAGGAAGAGCAAGTCCAACAGCCAGTATACTATGTGAGCAAGAGATTACTTGATGCTGAAACCCGCTACTCAAACATGGAGAAGTTAGCCTACGCACTAATTTTGGCTTCCCGCAAATTAAGGCCTTACTTTCAGGCTCACAAGGTTGAAGTACGAACATCCTTCCCTCTCAGACAGGTCTTCCACAAGCCGGAAGCCTCTGGAAGAATCATGAAATGGGCAGTCGAGCTAGGCCAGTTTGACATAGAATACAGGCCAAGAACCGCTATAAAGGGGCAAGCGCTAGCTGACTTCATCTTGGAATTTCCACCCACTTTTGAAGTCGAAGGGATGGAATGCATACCTGAACCCCAGTCTCCAATAGCCATACCTGAGAATTGTTCCCCTTGGTGGAACCTGTACGTCGATGGGGCTGTAAATGGAAATGGGGCCGGGGCCGGGGCTGGCATTGTCTTAGTCAGTCCGGAAGGCCATAAGCTGCAAAGCTCCATTCATTTCGACTTTAAAGCCACTAACAACGACGCGGAGTATGAAGCCCTAATAGCTGGCCTGAAGCTGG
Organism: Daucus carota subsp. sativus; assembly: GCF_001625215.2. Classification (NCBI taxonomy): domain Eukaryota; kingdom Viridiplantae; phylum Streptophyta; class Magnoliopsida; order Apiales; family Apiaceae; genus Daucus; species Daucus carota. The sequence continues at coordinate 9,714,979 of NC_030388.2, read as the reverse complement.
CCTTGGAGATGAGAGTGGAAAATATGAATGTTTATAGTGATTCTATGTTGGTAGTCTGGCACATCCGAGGAGGCTTCCAAGCTAGGGGTCCCCGCACCGATCTTTATATTCGGTATGCCCAGGAACTAATTGGGAAATTCAGGGAAATCAAGCTAGAGCAAATACCAAGATCTGAGAATGCAGATGCCGATGCCTTAGCCAAATTAGGCTCTCAGAGGGATGCACACATGCTCGGGGTGATCCCCCTCGAAATCCAGTATCAGCCTAGCAACCCCAAGATTGAAGTCATGGATGTTGAAGCTGATGAGACTAACCTCTGGACAACCCCAATCCATGAATACATAGCCAACGGAACCCTGCCTACAGACAAGGATGAGGCCAGGAAATTGAGGTACAAGGCAGCCCAGTATGTAATTTATGATGGAATCCTTTACAAAAGGGGATTCAATCGGCCCCTCCTCAGGTGTGTTGCTGGGGTAAGATGTGAATACATTATGCGCGAGGTGCATGAAGGAATCTGTGGGAATCACTCGGGGGGTGCCTCCCTCGCTCACAAAATCCTCCGTCAAGGCTACTACTGGCCTACCCTCTACAAGGATGCTCATGCCTTCGCCAAGGCCTGTGACAGTTGCCAAAGGTTCTCTAATACAAACAAGAGCCCCGCGGTACCCCTGAAGACCCTGACAAGCCCCTGGCCGTTTGCTGTTTGGGGTATAGATCTGATTGGTGAATTACCAAAAGGGAAAGGAGGGGTGAAATATGCAGTCGTGGCTGTAGATTACTTTACTAAATGGGCTGAAGCTGAACCCCTAGCTTCCATCACTGCAAGGAAGTTGGTAGACTTCGTTTATCGCGCGATCGTCTGTCGATACGGGGTTCCCTACAAGCTCATATCAGACAATGGGAAACAGTTTGACAGCAATGAAATGATGAATTTCTGTGAAAACCTTGGCATAAAGAAAGGCTTCTCCGCGGTGTGCCACCCTCAGAGCAACGGTCAAACGGAGGCCGTAAACAAAATTATTAAGCACACCCTGAAAGCCAAACTAGAAGAGAAAAAGGGATGCTGGCCGGAGGAACTTCCCATGGTGTTGTGGTCTTACAATACCACTCCAAGGTCTACCACCGGCGAAACCCCGTTCACCCTAACATACGGGTGTGAAGCCATGGTTCCCGTAGAAGTTGGAGCAGGATCTTTTCGAAGGGATAACTACGACCCTGAGAATAATGAAGTCAACCACAGGCTCTACTTAGATCTGATTGAAGAAGTACGAGATACGGCTCAGTTGAAACTTGCTGCATATCAACAGAGGACCCGTAAATATTTTGATAAGAAAGTAAGGGCTCGACCCCTCAAAACGGGAGACCTGGTTCTCAGAAAAATGATGCCTAACATGAGGGTTCCCGCCCATGGAGCCTTCGGTGCAAAATGGGAAGGCCCATATATCATCAAAACAGTGCTTTGGGAAGGTACCTATCACCTCACAGACATGGATGGAAGACTCATACCACGGGCATGGAACGCCCAACACTTAAAGAGGTATTACCAGTAGCTTCACCCGGGTAGTATTTCTGTAGGCTTCGGCTTAAGGGTCAGGAAATAAAGGCGATTTATTAGTTGTAATCGCTATGCTTTTAGGAGAATTATCAGGCTACTATTTGCTTTATTTGCTAGGACGCTCGGGGGGTAGTGGCGTTACACCCCCCAATATTATGCTATGTCAATTTTTACCATGTGATTCAATAAAATTTCGCAGCTTTCCGTTACGAAAATGTTGTATATGCTTGCTTGCTTACCATGATGTATGCTTTAAAAATTATTTAGGGCTTCAATTGCATCTAGTTCTCCACCATAATTAAAATTATGCTAAAAAACTCGGGGGGTAGTAGGCGTATCATTAACATTATTCATTTGGCTTAAAATTCAAATAAATTTGGGAATCGAAAACACTAAAACTCGTGAACACAACTTGATAACTTGGCTGCACCGGTGGAAAGGAAAGCTTTTCAAGCTTTCAAGGTTTCAAGCCTATCAAGGCTTTCAAGGCTAAAGCTTTTCAAGCTTTCAAGGTTTCAAGCCTATCAAGGCTTTCAAGGCTAAAGCTTTTCAAGCTTTCAAGGTTTCAAGCCTATCAAGGCTTTCAAGGCTAAAGCTTTTCAAGGTTTCAAGCCTATCAAGGCTTTCAAGGCTAAAGCTTTTCAAGCTTTCAAGGTTTCAAGCCTATCAAGGCTTTCAAGGCTAAAGCTTTTCAAGCTTTCAAGGTTTCAAGCCTATCAAGGCTTTCAAGGCTAAAGCTTTTCAAGCTTTCAAGGTTTCAAGCCTATCAAGGCTTTCAAGGCTAAAGCTTTTCAAGCTTTCAAGGTTTCAAGCCTATCAAGGCTTTCAAGGCTAAAGCTTTTCAAGCTTTCAAGGTTTCAAGCCTATCAAGGCTTTCAAGGCTAAAGCTTTTCAAGCTTTCAAGGTTTCAAGCCTATCAAGGCTTTCAAGGCTAAAGCTTTTCAAGCTTTGAAGGTTTCAAGCCTATCAAGGCTTTCAAGGCTAAAGCTTTTCAAGCTTTCAAGGTTTCAAGCCTGTCAAGGCTTTCAAGGCTAAAGCTTTTCAAGCTTTCAAGGTTTCAAGCCTTTCAAGGCTTTCAAGGCTAAAGCTTTTCAAGCTTTCATGGTTTTGGGCTTACGGTAGCCCTTCAAGGTTTAAAGCCCGTCGAGGCTCCCAAGGCCGAAGGCTTATCGAGGCTTTCGATTTTAAAGCCTATCCAGGCTCACAAGGCTAACTTGGTGGAATTACTAGAAAGCTCACTTCGTCAAATTATCTCAGAACTTATACTTGGAGACTACTCTAAAGGCTTACGCCTAGGGGTCATCTTAAGGCTTACGTCCAATGGTGTCCCTAGATTCTCACACATGTGGGATCAGATTCAACTGTGCTTAAATGGATTATTACAAGGAAAGACTAAGTGCTTTTACATACGCTATTGGGGAGTTAACACAAACGTATACATCAACATTCATCCACAAAGAAGGAAACGACCTTGAAGAACAAGGTCCCAAGGGTCATAACCCCCCAGAAAGCAAACAATGCGTACGCTTTCGACCAAAGGGCTATCCCCTATATTCGTTCTTTCTACCTGCATGAAGAGTTAGGCGACCAACACAAAAATATCCAAGGAAATACAAGAAAGGCATACAAGGCAAGAAATGAAGAAGTGAAAGCAATTACATAAAAGATAAACTACAAGGAAAATTCCTCCCCACACCAACAGGGGGAGGCCCTTGTAGCATTAAAAATGTCTTGCGGAGCATTCGGAGGTGCCCGCACCCTCATCCAAAAAAATATTCAATTCGTGACGACAAGCGCCACGCACAAATTCACAATTCGTAGTTAAAAGTTGATTAAAAAGGGGAGATCAAGGAGCAACGGGACAGGAGGAATCCTTTTCATCGCCAGCAGGAGGATCCTTGGAAGCCTGGGTTACTGCAGGAGCTGCAGCCGGAACCCCCTCCGGGGGCGTCACCTCAAGACCTACAGGAATTAACTCTGCAGGTTTCGGCTCGTCTTCGGCTACAGTTCTCCTTTCGGCACCATCCTCGGAGAGACCCTGGGAGGTCGCCAAGACCTTATTCAGACCAGCTTCGTCCTCGGCCTTTGCTTCCTCTAAGGCCACCGCAGCATCGGGTCCCAGTTTGGCCCAATCATTGTCGGGGAAGAAGCGATAGGCGGACTTAACGCAATCTTTGACCCCTACGGCAACCCCTGCCTCGAAGACGGCGGCCTCCCGCTCCTTCCTCGTCGCCCTCGCGGCGACTGCAGCCTCCTGCAACTCCTTCACCTGGCCCTCCAACCTCTTCACCATCTTCCCAAGGCCGTCTGTCTCCTCCTCCAAGGAACGCCTCACGGCGTCCTCCTTCCTCCTCTCCTCACGGACTTTGGCTTCAGCCTCCTTCAGCTCCTGGTTGGCCTTCCGCACAAGATCTCTGTCTTTGACAGCGGAAGCCAGGTCCGCCTTAGCCTGCTTCAAATCCGCCCTCATCTTCTCATTGACCCGGGCTGTGTCAGCAACATGCTCCCCCATCTTCAGATCGAGGAACAAGCTCTTAGCGTTGGCCACCACCTTGTCACGGGTGGCCTCGGCTATTGAAAGCCTGTCCCACTCCCGAACGGTAGCCTCGGGAACCTGGTCAGAGAGCATTCGCTGAAAGAGCTGAGTCTTTTGAGAAGAGGAGGAAGCGGGAGAGCTGCGGGCCAGGGTTAACCTGGGCTTCTTGCTTGTACGGCCTTCAGCTGAAGACCCCGCCTCAGCAGCCTTGGAGGGGTCCTGCTTGCGACCCCCGGAGGAAGTCTTCTTCTGCTCCAGAGAAGGAGAAGGGAGCTGGGAAAGTGGCTTGACAGGAAGGGGAGCCTGAGAATCGGAGGCTTCCCCGAACAGATCCTCGTACTTAGTGGAACGCTTGATAACCCTGGGGATGTTGGCAGCCATATCTGTGGAAAGAAACAAGGAGAAGCAATTAGATAATATCCAAACCTATACAGAAATACAGGAGGATGCAAGCATGGCAGACGGCATGAAAACTATAAAGCATGCAGGAATGAAATTTATAAAGCGAATATCACATAAGGAAAATAAGTTCAAGGGTGCAAGCTAAGAGGAAACCTGGGCTTCCCGTCGCCTCCACATCTGCACCCCCCTCATCAACGGGGGATGCATCTACCACCGTAGTGGAGAAACCGAGCCTCTCCAGATTCTCTGGAGTAAGCAGGCTGGAGCCATCACCTAGCTCGGTGGATAGCCCCAATACGTGCTTGGCCCTCTCAAGGGACTCTCCCGCCAAAGGGGTCTGCACTAGCATGTCTACAACAAACACAAGCATAAGGAAACTAAACGGGAACCCTAAAGGGCTAAACTAGACAATGAACAAGGGGAAAACTGGCTTACTGGGGGAGAGATTGAAGTCCTTCCTGTAGACTGGACAGTCATAGCAGTAAAGGAAGAGCTTCTGCCAGTCCGACATCGACTGGCGGTTGCCCTTGATGCCCTTCTTGTGATGGGTGTTCCAGGCAGTGAGGTAGAAGAACCCTGGGGTCCTGCCGGTAAGTTTCAGCTGGAAGAACCAGCCCAACTCCAAGGCAGACATCCTCACCCCATGGTGGATGTCATAGAGGATGTAGAGGCAGACCGCCATGCGGTAGGAGTTGGGGGTGAGCTGCATGGGGGAGACCTCATAGAAGTCCAAGACCTCCAGGATGAAAGGATGGAGGGGGAGAGACAAACCCAGCCTGAAGAACTGGGCGGAAAGCACGGCTTTGGGGTAGCCAGTGCCCGGCTTGAGGGTGTCAAAGCGGTGACACCTTTCTCCTGGCTTCGGGATCCCCAAGGTGCAGCCAGGGTTGCAGGACTCCAATAAGGACTGCAGCCGAGCAGGAGTCATGATGGAGTCCATATGCTCGCAGGCCAGGACTACAGCTGGAGGCTCGATCACCTCCACGGAAGCTTCAGCCTCCCGCTCAGCCTCCTCGGGGCTCCCCTCGAGGGCTTCAGCAGCAGGGTCCAGCGGGAGGCCCGAGGTCCCATCCGCCTTACTGGACTCAGAGGTGGTCCAGTTGAGCTACTTCACCACCAAGTTGCGTCTGGAGCGGGTTCTGGAGCTAACCCCTAAACTGGGCCGGGCAGGCTGGAGGTCCAGGCTAAAGGAGGATCCCGTGGCAACCGCGACAACGGGAGCCTTGCTGGTGGCAGACTGAGAAGAGTGTGAGGACATGGATCCTTGAGACATCTACAAGAGGAAAGGACGGGTTAACGAAAGGACACAGCAAGATGTGAAGGAGTTGAAAGAAAGGAAAAAAGGAGGAGGAAAAAGGGTCTGCTGAAGGCTGGGCTACAAAGGTGGAGCCCTGCGAGTGCGAAGAAGGAATGGGAAGGCTTCAGTTGGAGCCCTAAAAGTATACGGGAACTACATCCCTCATAGGAAGCGGCACAGGCCACGGAGGACGGTTCATCTTCTTCGGGAAGCCCAACAAGGGACCCGGAACGAGAAACCTAATCCTAACCCTAATCTCAACCGCAACAATCAACGCCCAATCACAACCCTAAGATACCAGCTAAGCAAGTGTAGCAAGCAAATCACGCAAACAATACATTCACAGCAGATAAAGGGCACAAAAAGGGGGTTCAATTGTGAAAGAGGGGTTCCCCCTGGAGGCAATTGGGAACCAAGGGTTTACAATCTAGGGCTACGATCATGGCCTCAAAGTAATGCGACAACATCAAGGGCGATAACCCAGTTGGGAAACAATCAGGGCCTAATTGGAGTCAATTAAAACCAGTGGTGTGTGTATATTCAAAGGATGAGTGTACATGTTTAACTATACTGGCATGCAGAGCAAATTAGCAGTTTAATCAAGCATAATAACATCAAGCAAGGCGAGTGTGAGTGTGTGCACGCATACCGAGGTGAACAGTCAAGAGAAAAAGAGACAAACAGGCATGGATCATATAAATGTTTAGGTGCAGACATGGTGCAAATGTAAAAGAAAAATAAAAACGAAGGCTCGAGGAGAGCATACCTTTGGTCGGAAGTTGGAAACGGAGACGGAGAAGTGAACGCCGGTGAGAAAGAGTAAGGCGCGCCTGGAAGTACTTCGGTCGGAAGAGAGAGGGTGGAGTGAAGTGTTTGAGAGATAAAAGAAAAGTGAAACAAGGCTGTGTGTAAGTGTATATATAGCTGTGGGAAGTGGGGGACAGCTGCGCCAGGTGGCGTGCCGTGATTGGCTTGGCGTGGAGAAGGCTTTGATGACGCAGGGCTTCCCGAGGCCTAGGTGGGTGGCTGAAGAGGTAGAGGCAGGCTAGGACTCTACGGCTGCACCACCTAATTAGGGATTTTCTGTTGCAATTCAAACCAATTTGAATTTAAATTAAACCCCGAAATCTTTGGGATTAGCCTTATCACAAACTGACATGGCACACGCGGGAAACTAGAAAGGTGGAATAAAATTGCGGAAGCTCGGACATATTCGTGGAAAATAATTTTTATTATTATTTTGGGAATAAATATTCAAGGTTTTCGGTGGTTGTACTGAATTAATATGATTGGTTTTTTAATTATGTGTGGGAATTACGTCTGAATTATTTCTTGTTTCTTACACCGGGCTACGCCCACGTAAGCTTAGGAATAATTTACGATTAATCTCTGACATAATTTAAGGGCTTGCAACTGGTTGATTGAGGGTTACCGGTCTTAGGTTCCTCTCGTATTTAATACTTCAAGGAACCGGGGGGTAGTTGTTGTGCCATAAAATCTCCCTGGGCTTATTTTATAGCCCATCATATTATTTAGGCTTCACTTGGGCTTATTGGAATCATTTGGTTAAGGATAATGGGCTTCACCATAGCTGGGTGAATCATTGAAGGTGTACAAGGAGGTATATGGACTTGCATTGGAAGCATAATGAAGGCTGCCATCAGAATGGGGTTGCACCTGAAGGCGCTTTAGGGGCTACCGCTGCTAGGGGTTACCGCTAAGTGCACCCTGGCTTGCAGTTACGGGGCTGTAGTTAGGGGATGCCGCTGGCAGGGCTTCCGCCGCCTGGGCAGAATGGCAGGCAGACTCCAAGCGGGACTCTTCTTCCTTGTTTCAAGGGGGGCGAATTGGAGGCATATTGGGAGTGTATCAGCTATTATTTATCTACGAATTAAGAGATAAATACGTGCATTATGGAGATAATTACAATCGGGGAAGATAGTTCAAGAATATTCGGATAATTATGCAAGATGAAGGCTTCAAGTGACCTACTTGGAGTGGGATACCTCTGGATAACTACTGAAAGAAGGCTGTTTTATCTCAAACTAGAGGGGATAAGAGCTTATCTCTTCAGAGTCCTAAATCGAGAACTACATGGGCTTGATCCCTATAAATATAGGGTATGTAGGCACCTTGCAAAGGGACTTGGATCATTTTCACGAGTTCTACACTCTAAAGAGAGGCACGTGTAACCTTTGTGACAGATATTTCCGGGCAATTGCAGGACGGAATTCCATAATTTCGGCCTCGTTGTTTGGTTCTTTGCAAGCTCAGCCCTTAAACACATTTGTTTCTCATTTGTTTTTCTTAGTTTATGTTAACGGTAGCCCCTAAGAGCTAGCCGTGATTTTCGTAGTCTAACAGATATCCCTATAATTGTGCTACACGGTTTTGGGGGTGTTGTACCAATTCCTCTCACAACACAGTGGAATTACATTTTGTTCCTACAGATCAGCAGTTGGCAGATATCTTCACCAAACCTTTGGCTGAAGCAACATTTACAAGACTTGTAAACGAACTAGGGATGATCTCTGGTCCTCTCTAAACTCTGTTACATTTCACAATAAGATATCTGTTAAATACTTGATTATCATCTGCATCTGTTATTCTCTGATCTAAACTGTGATAATTATGCTCTGATTTAATAAACTCTGATAATTATTCACTAACCTGACAAATTCTGATGACATGAATTTTCTCTGATGAAAGATACTCCTGTGAAGATTATGTTGCAAATACTTGAATTAAGTCTGAACATCTCTCTAGTCTGATTTTTGTGATATTACATATGTGGAAATCTGTATCACACAACACATGATTCAAATTTGTCATCTAGACTGCCTTACTTCTTAAATATTAGACATGTACTCAGTAAAGAACTTGCTTTACTCCTCTTATGAGCTAAGAGTAAATAAGTCTCAGATATGGATCACAAATTTGTTTCTTCTCAAGAAAAAAAATAAAAAATAAATAAAAAAAATATTATATCAGGTACTCCTTTGAGATCTTAGAAATTCTGTGAGAGGAACGATCCAAGTGCACTGCTGGTATTAAGCAGAGGCATCAGAAAAATCGTATTTTTCTTGGAGACCTTTCACAATCTCTGATTACTGGAGAAATACACTGAGTAAATAAAAATCTGATGAAGGTTATGCCTCACTTACCATGAGAAGTTTCCTTTCAAAAGATAAATGATATAGAAAAGAGAAGAAAACTTAAACTCTGATCCATATTGTGAGAAACTCGGCTTATGAGATGGTTAAAACATCTTCTGTACATCTGATTCTTTCTAATATTATTTAAGAAATCTGTCAATCTCTGTTACAATTAGAGGAATCATGTCAACACACACCTCTCACTCCACTTCTGTGATTAACAATTTTTAAGACAACGAGTGATTTTTGATTTAATAAATGTTTGCAAACTCTGAGGAACATTTGTCATTTAGACCTTAAAATGTCTATCTCTCATCAATACGACATTCACTGATCATTCTCTGATTTGTCTTATAAAATACTATTTATTTAAACTCTGGTCAATGGTCAAACATCTGATCAAAGTCGGAGTTTATAATAAATAATTCCTGGTCACAAGAATATCAGATTTATTGTCTAATGGTACAGAATCCATTTAAATTCCTAAGTGGAGAAAAACATGATGAATGATTGTGTTTTCTCGGTAATTGTTACACAAACATGCTCACGCGCACTGTTCATAATTACTGCTCCACTACCTATTTTTTTTACCGTTAAGAGTCTGACACGTGTCCCACTTCCACTTTACTTGTTTACTGATGTGTGTGTTTGGATATATATACTCAGTAAATTATTTTTTTATCCTCTTATTTCACACGCCTCTTTTACTCTCTCTTTCTCTGAAAAATCTCAAGCTCTCTCTTGTGCATTTTATCAAACACCTTACGCTCACTTCTCATTTTTCATCTCAAACAGCGATAATGTCAACCACTGCTATTGAAATCGATGGTGCTAAGTTCGTAACAAACAACTATGCTGCTGTTCTTGATAATGCTGAAGCCCCATCAGAGTTTCATTTGATTCAAGATTTTCTCGCTGTTGCGTAAAATACTAATGTGCAAGTGTACACAATCGCAAACAAGTAATATAGTAATAAATACCAGATATCGTTCCTCAAGGACTATTTAAACGTATCAATCACAAATAATATCTAACAGTCTAGTTATCGAACACAATAGATTGTTGATGGGTTTTATATTAAAACTAAATTAACAAACTAAAATTATACTAAAGAGCTTAACGAGTTTCAAATATGAGAAGATAAGTCAGGATAATTACTTCCCCCTAACACAAGAATATCGGTAAAAGAGTCGCGAAATATTGCGGCAAATCACAATTTACTAGCTAGAATTCAATGGTCATAGGCTTCTCTCGAAATAACTATGTGTTGATAGAGGAATTTGGTGAATCAACAAACGTGAGGTTCGTTGACGGACTTAGGTGTTTTTACGGTGATTATATGACGGAGATCTGCTATGGACGGTGGTTTTAGGTGTTTGAGGGTGGCTGAGATCAAGGGAATATATTTCTGCTCTCTTTCTCACAACTCTCGATATATCCCCTTGATGTGCCTACGTACCCCTTTATATAGGGGATCAAGCCGTACGTAGTTCTATAGAACCAGGAGTCCTAGTTTGATCAGGACTAGGCCTCTTGGGGATAAGACCAACCGTGGGTCGGTGACTTATCTCTTAGAGTTCTACTCCAGTTAGAAGTAAGCCTTGAGGCAACTACCTTAGAATCCTAGTCCAAGTACATCACGGATACGGCATCATCTCCACTACGAGAGATGACACTAACCGCTACTCTTTCGTAGCATGGAGGAGACATCGGATAGAGCCGTGACCACTTCCTTGAGGTGTAGGGACGCGTCCTTACCCCCTAGCGAAGGTTCTCACTAAGAGGTAAGACCAATGAGGAGCCAAGTTACACGATCGTCCCAGTCCCCCAATGAGGGCTAACTCACCAGAATACAGGACCCGGACACATGATCGGCCTTCATGTTACCCCTGAGGGCCTTCTACAACCATGATCACCCCAGGCCCCCGCACGAGGACAACCCGGCAGATAGCAGGACTGGGGATTATAGATCACGCCCGGTCGTAACCCGGGAACTACCAGATGAGCCTGATAACTACCAGATGAGCCCGGCACTAGTCTTCATATCCCTCGGAAGGGTAGATCTTCGTATCCCTCGGAAGGGTCATCATTGAGACTCACTCAACCTCACACATATATTATTCACCTGTGGGCGCGACCACGGAGGGCGCGCCCTGAGTCTTTACCACTTATTTCTTCTTATACTTCAGACACGCGACACCTGTTCTTGAGACAGAAGGCCGCGCCTCCCGGGATCACCCCGTGGAGGGCGCGCCCTCCTTTACCCCTCCATAGCCTAAAAATGGCTATAACAAGTACTCCCCAGATTTGGTAGATATTGCAAATGTCTAGGAAATCTTCTTGGCATGAACCTTCATTTCCTTCCCTTCAAGCTTGAATTCTTGACGAGGGCGCGCCCTCCCTTCGAACGGCGCGGCCTCTACCATTGGAAGAATTTGAAAAGACATGACCGTTAAATTGTGACAGCTGTCACGTTTTACCGTTTACTATAAATACTCCTCTCCCATCTTCACCCTATCATTTTCACACACTCTCTCTCTTCCCGGCGATTCCAGCGGCGACTTCACACCTCCGGCGGCGATTCACCGATTTTCCGGCCATTTTCAGCGATTTCACTCCAACAAATCAACTCCCCAACTTCTAAGGTACATTTTCATTACTCTTTTGTAAGATCTCACCATGTATTTTACTAGATCTAGCACCGTGTCCTTTCATCTTCCCGCTGTTCTTCATACTCTCATGATTATATATATGTATGTGTACACGCGTATATCGATTCGTTTGTGTTTAATCCAAAACCCGTAGCTAGGTTAGAACAAGACCTGTTTGTGTGACTATGCTCAAGTTTGCGGAAGGCGCGGCCATGACCCAAGGCGCGCCCTCCTCGCTAATATCCTTTACTTATATCTCATCCCCTAATTAAGCCAACCGCCTTCATGGCAACTTTCTTTGGGTGCCCCCCCGCCTTTCTTTGGCCCTTAGGACTGTGGGCGCGACTTTCGATAGCTCATTAGATGATCTGGGTTCAAACATCATTCACTTATTCCCTTTATTTTATTTTCAAGGGCGCGCCCTTATAGCCTTTTATCTTTTTATTTTCAGCTGGCAGACGAGGGCGCGTCTCCTCCTTTTCACCCATTCCGGGAATTTTTGAACCGCATCGGAGTTTCTGTTTCCCCTCCTGAGGTCTTTCCCCCCTCTCCCCTACGAAGTCCACAGAGGGTTCCCCGAGATTTCTTGGATAAGCTTAATAAACAAATCACAGAAGGCACTTTTTGCTCTGATATGGATTCATCTTCCCCTCAACCCGAGGGTACACATAACGCACAGCAACCTACAGGGTGGACGCGGCCTGATGACTATGATTCGGAAATCGAATCCTGGTTTGATGACGTCCCTGCACACCCCAAACCTGACGAAACCACCAAGGCCGCGCCTTCCACCAAGGTCGCGCCCTCCAGGCCAGATAAAGGAAAAAATATCGCGATTGAAGATTCTCCCTACTCCCCTTCCCATTCTTCAGCTCACGAAGAGAGCTCTTCTGAATCTGAGGGCGCGCCCGAGGAGGGTTTTAGTGAGTTTGTCATCACTTCTCCTGACACTTCTCCTGAACCTTACGAACATCCAGAAATCAAGTCATGGGAGGAAGACATAGATTGGGCTGCACTTCCTGACAATGAGACCCTATCTCCCAGGGCTGTGGAAGCCATTAAGAGAAGAGCAGGCAAACTGGCCTGTGTAGATCAAGATTCCCTCATCTCCTGGGATGAGCTGGAGTGGCTACAGGACTATTATCACATGCAGGGGAAGTCCGTGGTTCCCAAAGCAGGGATGCGGCCTCACAGATTTGACAAAGAAAACATCAGGATTCCGAGGATGGTCACCACCCTTAGGCACGTTCCCTTAGGCGTGACCGCGCCCTTACCTCAGTACTATGTTGACATGTGCGATTGGTTCAAGGTCGCGCCCATTCAACTGTCCCCCAACTCCTAAATGCTGGCTGCAGGTCTGCGCATTCTTTTTGACAAGGTAGGCCTGGGCGCGCCCTCCATGCGGGAATTGAGCCACTTTTTCAGGCTTGCCCAAAGCCAACCTGGGTACTTCTACCTGGTTGTGCAACATGAGCATAACAAGAAGGGCTTGTCTGAAGGGAGAAACACTCACGTAAAGAAGTGGAAGGACACCTTCCTTTACACATATAACACTATGCGTGTCACTACTCAGTTCAATCCCAACCCAGGTATATTTTTAGGACTAACACCCTCTATGGGCGCGCCCTTCTGTACCTGGCGGAGGGCGCGTCCTCCTTTCTCTATTAAACCTCCTATTCATACTTCTCATCTTTTCTCTAGTGTACCACGAGAGGATCTCTCTTTCAACAGAAGAGGCCGCCCGTGTCAGCAAAATCTTTGAACTTCCGGCTGCGGAGCGGAACATCCCTTCCGTGGTAACTGAAGAAAACTTAATCAAAGTTAAGTTATTACCTGAGGAGGTGGGGACCAAAGTTGGGTGGAAGAGATTTATAGACGGGCGGCCTGTTGGCGAGAAACTGAAAGGGACCAAACGCAAGAGGTCCGAGTCTAGTGACTCAGATACAGACGATGATGGGGATGGTAAGTCGAAGCCGCGCCCTTAGTCGAGGGCGCGCCCTGATGCTTTTGTTATTAGTTTCCTGCATCCCTATTTCCACTCCTCATGCATCTTGCACTTGTACTACTTTTTACGCATTTGCATGATATACTTTTATTTACCCAACTTTGATAGTAAAGGAGGGCGCGCCTATGCTCTAGAGAAGGCGCGACCTTATAAATCATGTCAGGTTCTAACCCTTGTCTTGTCTCTATCTTTTTCAGATATGCCTCGTCCAAGCTTTTTAGGCAAGAAGGGTTCTGCGATTCAACCAGCAGACAAGGCCGCGGCTTCGGGCTCCAAGCAGCCTCAGGGGAAGGGCGCGCCTTCGGCCCTAACCCGCACTATTCCTGAGGTCCTCGAGATCCCTTCCTCCGACCAACAACCTGCCAAGAGGAAAAGGCATTTGGTTAAGGGCGCGTCCTCGATGAGTAAATCGGCGCGCCACTTTGCCGATATGGGTGACACCTATGTCGAGGATGAGGAGTTGGAAAAATGGAGGGCCAAGCCTCAAGAAGAGAAGGACTCCTTCCTTCTTAAGGGCGCGGCCGAATTTCTGGTCCATCTCCATGACCGAGAGGAACGCAGGCTGGAGGACGCGTCCTCACTAAAAAAGGCTGAGGAAAATCTGGCTAAGCTGAAAGAGGATTTTCAGTCCCAAAAGGAGCTTCTGAGAAAAGCTCAGGAAGGCTGGAAAGGCTCCCAGAAACTGCTCAAGGAGGAGAGGGCGCGCCTTGAACCTCTCCAGAAGGAAGTGGAGGCCCTGAAGAAGTCCAATGAGGACTTAACCTCTGCCAACCAGGCCCTGAAGGAGAGTCACTCTTCCCTTACTGCCGCAGAAAGGAAGGAGGTCGAGGGCGCGGCCTTTGATGAGGGGGTAAATAGCTATGTGGCCACATTTGTGGCAGGCGCGCCCTCATTCGACTGGGCTAAGCACTTTGGATCCGGGATGGCGCAGTGGGTGGAGGAGTTCAAAGCCGAGCAGCCCAACCTCATTGCTACGAAAAAGGCTGAAATTGAAGAGGCTTTGGCTGCAGAACAGGCGCGCCCTCAAGACAATGTCACAGAGGACGCGACCAACAACCAAGCTTCGTGATTTATTTACCCTCTTTTTGAACAGATTATGAGGTGCGGGCCCTCTTTTAATGCCTCGCAAGTTGTATCTACTTAACTTGCGTTTGTTTACAAGACCTTTAATTTATCCGGGGGCGCGTCCTCCGGTAAACAACTGTTAATTTTCCAAGTCTATTCTCGCTTGCGTTGTTAACTTTAGCTATGTGATCATTTCATGTGACAAAGATATTTCTTTTAACTTTACTCCAGGGCGCGCCCTTAGAGTTACCGAGGGCGCGGCTTTTGCGCAAATGGACTGTACACACATAAAAGTTTTTATCGTCCTTCACGATACTTATTTTAAGTATTAAGTGTCACCTTTTCCCAACGCGCATAGTCTTGAGAGGGGGGCGCGGTCTTTCTTTTGACAAGGGCGCGCCCTTTGTTAAGCTTGTAACTCGATCTATGCTTGTTTAGTGAAGCCGTAAGTTTTCTACTGCATTAGAAAGTGTGTCGAGTTGTGGCTTCATTATCTAGATATAAGATGCCATATCTTTTATAGCTACTGTACGAAGGGCGCGGCCTCCGTTTATCCTGGCACATTTTATCGGTGTCAAAATCATTTTCCCGAGGGCGCGGCCTCCATTTGCCTTAGCATATATTTCAGGGACTATTTTCTTATGCTATTGGCAGGGGCGCGGCTCCATAGCTACTTTGACAATTTTGTTCGAATAGAAACACACAACACATCTTTTTGTGGAAAATAGAGTGGCTCTAGGCCTTTATTAAGATGGTTGAAACATATTATGGCCTTGGGCCCATAGCTAAGTACGATGGAAATAATGCGCTCGAGTACGAAACCGCACCCGTCCCAGGGAGCTGTTAACCCCAAGGGGACATAAACAGACTAGCAAAAAACCTCTGCTAGGAGAGAGCATGCGTGTATCACTACTCCCCTAGACTAGGGATGACATTAGTGTCATGGCTAGTCTATGCAGCCTTTGGCTACTGATAGTATTTCTTTAGGTGTTCCGCGTTCCAAGGACGCGGAACAGGCTTCCCGTCGAGGTCTTCCAACCTATAGGTTCCTTTCCATAGTATCACCTTCACTCTGTATGGGCCTTCCCAGTTAGCACCGAAGACCCCATGCAAGGGGTTCTTGTTGTTGAGCACAACTTTCCTGAGGACGAGGTCCCCTACTTGGAATGGGTGAGCCTTCACCTTGCTGTTGTAATACCTCGCTGTTCGTTGCTGGTATGCAGCTAATCGTATCTGCGAGGTAGCTCTGATCTCTTCAATCATATCCAAGTAGAGTCTTTGGTTGACGTCGTTGTCCTGTTTCTCAAAGTAATCTCGCCTGAACGATCCAGCTCCAACCTCTATTGGAACCATGGCTTCACATCCGTAGGTCAACACAAATGGCGACTCCCCAGTCGTAGTCCTAGGAGTCGTGTTGTAAGACCATAGCACCATGGGGAGTTCCTCCGGCCAGCTTCCCTTGCTATCTTCCAGCTTAGTCTTCAAGGTGTGTTTGATGATTTTATTCACCGCCTCCGTCTGCCCGTTGCTCTGGGGATGGTACACCGCTGCAAAATCCTTCTTGATTCCGAGGTCATCACAGAGGCCTCTCAATTCCTTGCTGTCGAATTGCTTTCCGTTGTCCGAGATCAGCTTGTAAGGGATTCCAAACCTGCAAACAATAGAGTTAAAAACAAAATCCTTGATCTTTTTGGCTGTGATGGTGGCTAAGGGCGCGGCCTCCGCCCACTTGGTAAAGTAATCCACAGCTACGACTGCGTACTTCACACCTCCCTTGGCTTTAGGGAGTTCCCCAATCAAGTCTATCCCCCACATGGCAAAAGGCCAAGGGCTGGTCATGCTGGTCAAGGATGTTGCCGGGTTATGGGTAAAGTTGGCAAACCGTTGGCACTTATCACATGCTCTAGCGAAATCGAAGGCGTCACTCCTTAGGGTAGGCCAGTAGTATCCTTGCCTTAGGACCTTCATAGCTAATGAGTTGCCTCCCGAATGGTTTCCACATATGCCTTCATGGACCTCTCTCAGTACATAGGTGCACTCATCACCGTCTATACACTTCAACAGTGGCTGGTTGAAGCCCCTCTTATATAGTTTGCCGTCATACTCAACATACCTGGCTGCCTTATATCTTAGCCTCCGTGCTTCGGCTTTATCTTCCGGTAACTTCCCTTCCTTAATGAAGTCCCATATCGGTGTCATCCATGTTTGACGTTCGACGCCGTCTCCTACCTCCATGACATCTAGTTCTGGGATGCTAGGCACCTCTTGAACTTCCAATCGAATTACTCCCAATAAAGAAGCTTCTTTCTGAGATCCCAATTTTGCCAGGGCGTCGGCGTCTCCGTTGAACTCCCTAGGTACCTTGTTTACTTGCACTTCCTCGAATTGGTCTAGCAACCTCTGGACGCATCTGAGGTACATGGCTGTCTTAGGTCCCTTGGCTTGGTACCCTCCTTTTATGTGCTCTACCACCAGCATTGAGTCAAGCTTTACCACGAGCCTTCTGACTTTCATCTCGAGGGCTAGCTTTAAGCCTCCCACTAACGCTTCATATTCTGCGTCATTATTAGATAGTTGGAAGGTAAAGTGGATGGCATTTAAGAGCCTGTGTCCCTCGGGACTTATCAACACTATGCCAGCACCTGCCCCATCACTATTCACTGCTCCGTCGGTGTGCACCGTCCACCATAGTTCAGGGATGTCCTCTTTCGGGGCGTCCGGTTGTGGTGGTAAGTCTGGGTCATATTTGATTAGTAGGCCAGAGTTCTCTCCATCTTCTGGGAATTCTAGAATGAAATCTGCCAGGGCCTGACCTTTGATGGCGGTTCTTGGTCTGTAGTCAATGTCGAACTGTCCTAACTCAATCGCCCATTTCATCATCCTACCAGTTGCCTCCGGTTTATGCATGATTTGACGAAGGGGGTACGCGGTCCTTACCTCCACCTTATGCGCTTGGAAGTAGGGTCGTAGCTTTCGGGATGCATGTACCAAAGCGTACACCAACTTTTCCATACTTGTGTAGCGAGTCTCTGCGTCCAACAACCTTTTGCTTACATAATAGACTGGGGACTGACCCTCCGCGTCCTCCTTTACTAACACGGCACTAATGGAGTAGTCTGAGACAGCTAGGTAGAGTACGAGCGTCTCACCTTCATCTGGTTTGGCTAAGAGGGGTGGCTCGCCCAAGTGTTTTTTGATTTTCACGAAAGCACTTTCACATTCTACCGTCCACTCAAAATCCTTGGATGCACCCTTCACGGCCTTGAAGAACTCTTTGCATTTTTCGGAAGACTTCGATACAAACCTGTTCAAAGCGGCGATCCTTCCGGTTAGGCTTTGGACCTGTTTAACATTGGTTGGAGACTTCATCTCTAACAAAGCTTTGATTTTCGCGGGATTGGCCTCGATACCTCTGTGATTTACCATGAAACCAAGAAACTTTCCTGACTCTACTCCGAAGACACACTTTTGAGGGTTGAGCTTCATCCGGTACTTCCTTAGGATTTTGAACATGTCAGATAAGTGGGACACATGATCATTGGCTTTCTTGGATTTGACCAACATGTCGTCGACGTACACCTCCATGGTCTTTCCGATTTGTTCCTTGAACATCATGTTTACGAGCCTTTGGTAAGTCGCGCCTGCGTTGATGAGTCCAAATGGCATGCCAATATAACAATATAAACCTCTGTCCGTGATGAATGAGGTGTGCTCCTGGTCAGGCTCGTACATGGGGATCTGGTTGTAACCCGAGTATGCATCCATGAAACTAAGGAGAGCGTGGCCGGCCGTTGAGTCTACCAGCTGATCGATCCTAGGCAGTGGGAAGCTATCTTTAGGACACGCCTTGTTAAGGTCTGTGAAGTCTATGCAGGTACGCCACTTCCCGTTGGGTTTTTTCACCAGCACAGGGTTTGCTAGCCATGTTGGGTAGAACGACTCTTTTACTAGTCCCGCTTTCATGAGACGGTCTACCTCTTCCTGGAGGGCCTCAGCTCTTTCCCCACTTATGGGTCTACGCTTCTGTCTAATACCTTTTTTGGTGGGGTCGATGTTGAGATGGTGACACATAACAGCCGGATCGATCCCGATCATGTCTTCATGACTCCAAGCGAACACATCAAGGTTGGCCTTTAGGAACTCTGTCAGCTTGGTCCTTACCTCAGAACTTAGTTTCGACCCTATCTTGAGGACCTTGTCGTCACTCCCCGGTGTAACCTGTATCTCGACTGTGTCCTCAGCTGGTCCCGTGTTCTGCACGGGCATAGGCAACCTAGGGTCTAGATCAAAATCAAATTGTTGGGGGGTTGCCTTGTGTTCTGGGGATGCATCCTCGGGTGTTCCTTCAATTGGTACGGGGTCATCCAGTTCCATCACTACCTCTGCCTTGTCTATCTTCCGGATTTTGGCGGGGGGTGTGACCTCTACCTCCGCGACTTGCTCTCCACATTCTCCCACCTTTGACTCATGTGTGAGGAGTAGTTTATCCTCGAAGTGGATGTGTTCTTCGGATGGTAAGGGTGAGGGCGCGCCCTCCGTATCACTTTCCGGGTATTGGATGAAGTAGATAGCGTGGACTGAATGGAGTTCCTCGTGGGGTCTCACTCCTCTCTTTTCTTGGAAATTTTTGAGCGATCGGCCATAGCAGTCGCGAGACTCGTACTGAGATCCCTTTACGCACCCAACCCCTCCAGGAGTAGGAAACTTCAAAGTGAGATGATAGATGGAGGTGACTATCCTCATGTCTTTCAAGAGAGGGCGTCCCATTAGTGCATTATGAGCTGACGGGTGGTCGATGATTACGAACTCAGATATCTGTGTGGTCGCCCGTGGGGCTTCTCCCAATGTCACAGGTAGGCGGATGGTTCCTTTAGCCTTGATGGCCTCTCCTCCGAAGCCATAGATGTAGAGGTTCTCTACTGTCATGTCTTTATCTGGTAGTCCCATCTTCTTGTAAGTGTCGTAGTAGAGGATGTTAACCGAACTTCCATTATCCACGAATACCCGGTGAACGTTCATAGTGGCAATGCGCATGGCAACCACTAGGGCATCGTTGTGGGGATGGTGTACCCATCTAGCGTCGTCCTCTGTGAAAGTGATGTCCATAGCTTCTCCTTTGAAGACTCTCGGGGCCCTAGCTGATAAATGGTTTACGTTGGTAAGGGGGTAGTCCCTTGCCTCCTTGGCGTACCTCTCCATTGCCTTTCGACTGCCTCCACCTATGTAGGGGCCTCCGAATATGCTCCTAATGCTACCTTCCCTCACAAACTGGGTGTCGCTCTGCTTCTCATCATCTTTATTTTCGGGTGATCTTCCGCGGGCGCGCCTTTCCGGTGGGTGATCCATTCTATATTTCTTTACCCATTCCGTTACGTAACCTGCCCTGAGTAACTCCTCAATCTCCTCCTTAAGGTGTCTACAGTCCGCGGTGTTATGTCCAGCCGATTCGTGAAAGTCACAGTACTTCTTCTTGTCTTTGGCAACGTTATAGGGAATAGGCTGCGGCTTCCGAAAAGGGGCCTTATCTTTACTTACCGCATAGATGTGCTCGGCTGACGCCACGAGAGGGGTGTACGTGCCTGGTTGTCTCGGGGGACTCCAATTCCTTCTATCACTAGCCATGTGTACCCTTGCTGGGGAACGTCCACGTCCTTTTGGTTCCGGACTAGGTGTGTGTTCCTTTCTCTTACCCCGCGACTTGGCGATTTCTTTCTGATTCTCGGCGAGTGACTGTTCTACCTTCTTGAAGGACTCGGCCGCTGCGTACAGCTCTGACAGGTTAGACGGGTCTTTCCCCTGTAGGTGCTTCCAGAAATCGGTACCAACCTTTAAGCCGGCGATGAGGAAATTTTTCAAGGTCTCATCTGACGCTCCTGTAACCCCCATAGACTCCTGGTTGAACCTCTTGAAGTATGCGGTTAGAGATTCGTTATCGCGTTGCTTGACGTTGGCTAAGGTGGTGACTGGTGGGGCGTATTTGGTCGCGGCTTGAAACTGCATCATGAACATTCGCTGCATGTCTACCCAAGAAGAGATCACACCTTCCCCTAATTTCTGAAACCATTGCTGAGCACTTTCCCTCAGACTTGCCGCGAGGAACCTACACCTGACGAGGTCTGGGATTTGATACAAGTCCATCTCAATGTTGAACCTGATTAAGAATTCCCGGGGGTCCGAATTGCCATGGTATCGAAGGTCTGCATTCACATGTCTGAACCCTGTTGGGAGTTGGGCGTCACGAACTGCAGCGGTGAATGGTGAAGGGATGTTAGGTACAGCGGTGGAATGTCCAGCTTGTAGGAGGGCAAGTAGTTTCTTAAGGTCTTCTCCGTTGATGGTTCCGAGTCCAGGGATGGTTTGCGTAGCCGTTTGGGTAGTAATGGGTGTAACCGTTGTGCCGGTATTATTTGCTAGGGTAGTGATAGGTGTGGCCACAGTATTGGCGTTGCCGCCTGGGGTTTGAACGACGGTTGTAGCAAGGGTCGTCTGCGTACCCGTGGGTGTTTGTTGTTGGGTTCCAGTGGCCTGTTGGTTGGTCGTGATGGGAGTTGTTTGCTGAGGGTTGGTGATGACAGGGACAGTTTGTTGAGTATTAGTGATGATAGGAATAGTTTGCTGAGCATTACCTTGAGCATTGGCTTGAGGGTTTGTGCCCGTATGATTGTGAAGAGTGGTTTGATTGGTCACGCCCGTCTGGCCATTAGGTGTGGTTTGTTGAGGATTGGTTTGATGGGTTGCGCCTGTGTTGCCATTGAGGGGGCGCGACCTCCTTCGACCTAACTGGTTTGGCGTGTGCTGGCTAGACTCGCTTTGCGAGGGGAGGTACTCAATTATGGGTGGTCCGCGACCTCTTCCTCCGGCCGACGTATGGTCTCTGCCTCTACCTCTTACTCCCCGGTAGGTTCTGCCAACACCCGTGTCACGCCTTTGCTCTGAGGGCGTGCCTTGGGTTCCCTGGCGTTCTCGCTGTTCCTCTCCCGCCAAGTGCACAATCATGGCTAAGCTGTCTTGTGTGATCCCAAGTCTTTCAGCCAATGGTCGGGCGTTTGTGTTCTGATTTCCTCTTCCTTGCCCCGACCCTCCTGGCTGAGTTGGTGGTATGGAGACGGTCAAGGGCGCGCCCTGGGTGCCATGAGCCCCGTGGTTGATGGTTGTTCCTCGGGGATGGTTAGCGCCAGGAGTTGCATCTCCATATTCCAACATCCGAGGTGTAGGGCGTCTAAATCGTCTGCGTCCCCTCCTATCATGGCTCCTAGACTGGTGAGGACGTCGGGGTGCGAGTTCTTCTAGGACGGACTCCAGGGTATTCAACCTTGTGTTGTATCTTGCTTGATTTTGTTCCATTCGGTGAAGGGCGCTAAGAAGCTCCGTATTACTGACCACAACCGGAGGTGGGTTGTTAGGCAAGGTGCGGGGGTCTTCAATGTGCACCGGTGAGTACGGCTCTACTGGTTCGTCTTCAACGTAGTACTCTCCTTCATATAAATCATCGTCGTGGTTGGCCATCTCTTCCTCTTTGAGATTTCACCTGGTTCCCCTCCTTCTAGCGCCAATTTGTTGATAGAGGAATTTGGTGAATCAACAAACGTGAGGTTCGTTGACGGACTTAGGTGTTTTTACGGTGATTATATGACGGAGATCTGCTGTGGACGGTGGTTTTAGGTGTTTGAGGGTGGCTGAGATCAAGGGAATATATTTCTGCTCTCGTTCTCACAACTCTCGATATATCCCCTTCATGTGCCTACGTACCCCTTTATATAGGGGATCAAGCCGTACGTAGTTCTATAGAACCAGGAGTCCTAGTTTGATCAGGACTAGGCCTCTTGGGGATAAGACCAACCGTGGGTCGGTGACTTATCTCTTAGAGTTCTACTCCAGTTAGAAGTAAGCCTTGAGGCAACTACCTTAGAATCCTAGTCCAAGTACATCACGGATACGGCATCATCTCCACTACGAGAGATGACACTAACCGCTACTCTTTCGTAGCATGGAGGAGACATCGGATAGAGCCGTGACCACTTCCTTGAGGTGTAGGGACGCGTCCTTACCCCCTAGCGAAGGTTCTCACTAAGAGGTAAGACCAATGAGGAGCCAAGTTACACGATCGTCCCAGTCCCCCAATGAGGGCTAACTCACCAGAATACAGGACCCGGACACATGATCGGCCTTCATGTTACCCCTGAGGGCCTTCTACAACCATGATCACCCCAGGCCCCCGCACGAGGACAACCCGGCAGATAGCAGGACTGGGGATTATAGATCACGCCCGGTCGTAACCCGGGAACTACCAGATGAGCCTGATAACTACCAGATGAGCCCGGCACTAGTCTTCATATCCCTCGGAAGGGTAGATCTTCGTATCCCTCGGAAGGGTCGTCATTGAGACTCACTCAACCTCACACATATATTATTCACCTGTGGGCGCGACCACGGAGGGCGCGCCCTGAGTCTTTACCACTTATTTCTTCTTATACTTCAGACACGCGACACCTGTTCTTGAGACAGAAGGCCGCGCCTCCCGGGATCACCCCGTGGAGGGCGCGCCCTCCTTTACCCCTCCATAGCCTAAAAATGGCTATAACACTATGGTATAATTCCTACAAATAAACTAACATATGTCTATGCCAATTTAATATTCGGAATCCAATTAAGCATCAATTCACAAAGCTATGCATGGTCACAATATATGTCTATACCGTAACTAAATTATAATCAAAGATATAATCATGCACCATTGAAGTTTTGTGTCAATTAATCATAACCCTCTCAGTATTATGATTAACTCGATAACCCACTATAGTTGATCAGACAATAGCAAGTATTAACATGAAAAACACTCGAATGAGTAAACCATGAAATTGCATACAATATTCTTAACAAAACACCAAAATCCTCATGCTAGGGTTCCATAAAAATCCCAACTTTATACAATTAGTTCATACTCAAAATCTCAAAATCAACCAAAGATGAAGAGAACATGTTCATAAGAATAAGAGTTAAGGAGAGAAACCTAAACAAAAAGATGAAGGAACAAATCCACTGAATGTCTTCCGTGGCTGAATCTCTTCCGTCTTGCTTCTTCTCTCTCTATGCTTGTGCCTCCTTTTTCTCTAATTAGGTCCCCATACTAAAAACCCTAATATCTCTCTTAAAAGTATTTTTTTTAATGAATTAATGAAAATACAAGGAGATTTCCGAATCAGAATAGAATTCCCAAAAGTAGAAATTCGCAGTTGACTTTTTGACTCTGATTCTGGGCTGATTAGACTGGGATAAAAATGCAAGTCCACCTCTGAATTAAAGGCCTTGTTCTAAGCTTCGCGTGGGCTCTTGAATCGCCTGATTTGGACTTCTAGAACTCTAGATATGGCCCAAACAGTGAATGCTGCGCAGCTAGCTTCAAAATCCGAATTTTATTCAAATTAAACTCCAATTCTTGCTATTTAAACTCCAATCCATATTTGATTAGAATTCTTGCATCCTACAATAAAACATTAATATTTATTAAATAAAAATCCAATTAGATACAAAATAACTAAAATAGAGGGACAATATTAAGATAAAATGCACGCTTATCACATCCCCACACTTAGCATTTTGCACGTCCTCGGGCAAAGAAAAAACAAAAAACTATAACTAAACTAACTAGTACCACTTCCGTAGGTGATCACGATTGCATTTGGCATATGCAATAAACCCTTTAAACCCCTAGACAGCTCTAGTGGACGAGTAAGGTCTCGTGAGGGTTTATAGTGAATATACCCACAAAATTCATTTTTTTGTGTGCCAAGTCTCAAATATGCAATATACATGAATGCAAACTAAATGAATATATCACAACTCCAATCATGCAAGTATCAACCTTGTTAAAATATAATCCTCAGAAAATGCACAGTCAAGGTATTCATCTATCTCACATATTAGTCATGCTACTCTTTCATTGCAAGTGCTGAGTGCATCGTGTGTGTTCAACATGCTCTCTAGTGAAACAAAATAGAGACCAACAAACTTCAACAGAGTCTTAATCATGAGTCGTTAATTAGAATAATGCTTAAACACTCCGTTACATTAGAGTCAACTCTCGCTTAGGGTCACGAAGGAACTTCCATGCCTCTCTTATATTTTTTTTTTTCACTACCTACTATTTGGTGTGTATGTGCTCGGTCTAAGGTCAGGACGCTTCTCAGGGTAAGTGAGTTACGACCACCATAAGACTTCACCAACCAAATTGTTCACACATGCAATTTAGGTGGCTTATTTGACCGTGCAATGGTTGAGATCCCTAAAGATTTATGCACTAATACCCATTTAACGAGTGTTGGGTCAGCAATCCCAAACCATAAAAGGCTTTAGGTTACTAGGCACAAAGTCCCTTCAGACTTAATTACTCGAGTATTAATGAGCTCAACCTAGTCAATTATACCACCATTTTTTTTCGTGAACTTTATTGCTACTACATTCTTTTTTTTTTTTTTCAATTTTTTTTCTTTCTTTTTTCTTTTTTTTTTTCTAGAAAGGCATGTATATCCCAAAGTTCCCCCTTACTTAAGAATTATAGACTCTAAGCTCAAAAGGGAATAATCAAAATTCTACGCCCGGCTCATAGCTAAAACTCAGGAAATAAGCTGATCTAAAATCTTGTCTCTAGAGCATTATATAGTGTAATTAAAATTTCCGCACAAACAACTTCTAAGCATGCACAACATCACATATAATCAAGATTACTAACCAAGACATCATGCAAATAAGCTCATCATAGGATGTCAACATGGTACAACAACATTCATGGAATTATGAACATGCACCTAAATAAAAAAAATAAAAATAAAAAATGGTCTACAAAAAAAATAAAAAAATAAAAATGCATCTATATGCTCTACAATTAATGCAACTAATATGAGACAAGGCAAAACAATTTTTTTATAAAACTATTCTACTAATTTTTTTTTAACTTCTTTTTTTTTTATGTTGAAAACCCCTCCCCACACTTAAGTGGTTCATTGTCCTCAATGAATATAAAATAATAATATATATATATATATATAATATAATATAATAATAATACATAAGGGAAAAAAACTAAGAAGAAAACTCCCCTCAAAGTGCTTGATCAAAGTTGTGACATAATGCAGCAGCTGAGCTAGGCTTTTAATTCTTCAAATCAGTTTACAGTTCTTGAAATAAAGCTTTAATCAACTATTGTCACATTGGATGAGTTTTCACAGTGGTGGTGATGTTGTAGAATAACCCACAGCACTTGGGTTCGACTCCTTGCTCCTACGTCCTTCCTTATTTTTTAAGAAGATATGCCAAGTTTCTCACGCAAGAGATGGACCGGACTTTGTATACTGGGCTGGCTGTATGGAAGAGGTCCGGGCCTGTTGTAATGGACTATGGGCCTCTAGTGGATGAGAACAATCCGGACAATCAGGACAAACAGGAAACAACAACTTGTAGCATATGAAATAACCCGCATCACAGTAGCCTAAGACGCCCGTTCTTGAAAAATAGAACGCCCGTCTTCAGAATCTGTCTCACGAGTCCAAACCATCTTAAAAATAAACTTGTCCATCCTCTGTCACTGTTCCTCCCTCCTAAATCATCATTTTTTTTCTTTTCAAATAACTTTGTTTCATAGCACCTAATATACCAGCCAACTTCAAAGAAACTTTTATACATTTTTTTTTCCTGAAACACTTCACACAAAATCATCAAGGCATCTTATGGGAGAAGAACAAAAATATATATATAAAATATCTAACTTCCTAAATTAATAATATTAATATTACGGAAAAAATATTATATAATATTAACTTACAAAAACATTGGGTTGCCTCCCAAGAAGCGCTTTTCTTTAACGTCTTTGGCTAGACGTACCCTCTTCTCAAGACTCCACCAAATCAACAGAGGTCTTTTCACGAGCAACTCGACCTCCCCAGTAATGTTTCAACCTTTGTCCGTTCACTTTAAATTCACCCCCTTGATTATCACGCAATTCCACAGCTCCATAAGGATACACCTTGATGATAATAAAGGGTCCAGACCACCTAGATTTCAACTTACCGGGAAATAATTTTAGCCTTGAGTTGAATAATAAGACTTGTTGCCCCACCTCAAACACTCGAGATTGAATGTTTCTATCATGCCATTTCTTTGTCTTTTCCTTGTAGAGCTTAGCATTCTCATAAGAGAAGAATCTGAGTTCTTCTAACTCATCAAGCTGTAACATTCTCTTTTCACCGGCCAGTTGCATGTCAAAATTTAGATTTTTCAGAGCCCAATAAGCTTTGTGTTCAAGCTCAACCGGTAAATGACACGCCTTCCCAAAAACTAAGCGGTACAAAGACATACCCAACGGAGTTTTGTATGCAGTACGATATGCCCAAAGAGCCTCATCCAATCTTGTAGACCAGTCCTTACGGTTCGGTTTCACAACCTTTTGAAGAATACCCTTGATTTCTCTATTGGACAACTCAGCTTGTCCATTAGTCTGAGGATGATAGGCTGTAGCCACTTTGTGTCTCACATTATACTTAGCCAATGTATTGGTCAACAATTTATTCACAAAGTGCGTACCTTCATCACTGATGATTGCTCGTGGAGTTCCAAAGCGAGTGAAGATATGTTTGTCCAAGAACTTGACGACAACCTTGGCATCATTAGTGGGATATGCAGCAGCTTCCACCCATTTAGAGACATAATCAACAGCCACTAAGATGTATTCATTTTTGTAAGAAGGAGGAAACGGACCCATGAAATCAATTCCCCACACATCAAACAACTCTACCTCAAGAATATTTGTCAAAGGCATCTCATTCCTTCTTGATATATTTCCGACCCTTTGACAACGATCACATCTAACAACATAGGCATGAGTATCCTTAAATAAAGAAGGCCAAAAGAAACCAGATTGCAATACCTTTGCAGCTGTGCGTTGTCCACCAAAATGTCCACCAGAAGGGGATGAATGGCAGTGGAAAAGAATATCTTCTACTTCATAGTCAGGAACACATCTTCTTATCATCTGATCAGCACCATGTTTGAACAAATAAGGCTCATCCCAAAAATAAGATTTCATGTCATGTAAGAATTTCTTCCTTTGTTGGCTAGATAGATTTGGTGGCATCAATCCAGTAGCTAGATAATTAGCAAAATCAGCATACCATGGAGTAAAATCAGAGATTTGAACCCGAAACATTTGCTCATCCGGAAATGTCTCTTTGATAGGAATCATCGAGGAAGATTCATCAATGTACTCCATTCTCGATAAATGGTCAGCCACTTGATTTTCTACACCTTTTCTATCTTGTATCTCAATATCAAACTCTTGAAGTAGAAGCACCCAACGAATCAACCGAGGCTTTGCATCCTTCTTTGAAATTAAATACTTAATTGCCGAATGGTCAGTGAAGACAATAACTTTCGTGCCAACCAGATAAGAGCGAAACTTGTCAAAGGCAAATACCACGGCAAGAAGCTCTTTTTTAGTCACCGTGTAATTCAATTGAGCTCCAGTCAAAGTACGACTTGCATAGTATATAGGATGAAATACCTTGTTCTTTCTTTGACCCATGACTGCTCCCACGGCATAATCACTAGCATCACACATTAATTCAAATGGCAAGCTCCAATCTGGTGCAATGATAATAGGTGCAGAAATCAACCTTCGCTTTAATTCCTCGAAAGCCTTTGAACATGCTTCGTCAAAAAGAAAAGGAGCATCATTCTCCAATAACTTGCAAAGAGGCTTAGAAATTTTGGAGAAGTCTTTAATGAATCGTCTGTAGAAACCTGCATGCCCAAGAAAACTTCGAATGCTCTTCACAGAGGAAGGAGGAGGTAACTTCTCGATGACTTCAATCTTCGCCTTATCAACTTCAATTCCCTTCCTTGAGACTTTATGCCCCAACACAATTCCTTCCTTCACCATAAAGTGACATTTTTCCCAATTGAGTACAAGATTGGTGTATTCACATCGCTCCAAAACCTTCCCCAAGTTATAAAGACAATCATCAAAAGAATCCCCAAATACTGAGAAATCATCCATAAATACCTCTAGAAAGTCACCAACCATGTCTGAAAAGATAGCCATCATACATCTTTGAAAAGTTGGAGGGGCATTACATAGCCCGAATGACACCCTTCTGAAGGCAAAAGTACCATAAGGACAAGTGAAAGTAGTCTTGTGTTGATCTTCGGGAGCAACTGTTATCTGATTATAGCCAGAGTACCCATCAAGAAAATAGTAGTACTCTCGTCCAGCCAATCTATCCAACATCTGATCAACAAAGGGTAATGGAAAGTGATCTTTTCTAGTGGCTTTGTTCAGCTTCCGATAATCAATGCAAATTCTCCAACCGGTGACTGTTCTCGTAGGGATCAACTCGTTATTTTCATTTTTTATCACCGTGATTCCACCCTTCTTAGGCACACATTGAACTGGGCTCACCCATGCACTATCCGAGATCGGATAAATGATTCCAGAATCTAACCACTTAATTACTTCTTTCTTCACCACTTCCTTCATAATAGGATTCAATCTACGCTGACCTTCAATTGAACCTTTGGCACCATCCTCTAACAAGATTTTATGCATGCAAATAGAAGGGCTAATACCTTTGATATCTGCAATACTCCACCCAATAGCTTTCTTGTGATTCTTCAGAAGCACCACCAATTTCTCTTCTTGAGCAACAGATAATTCAGCAGAGATAATAACAGGCAAAGTGGAAGAAGGTCCCAAATAAGCATATTTCAAATAAGAAGGAAGAGCCTTTAGTTCTAACTCTGGTGGTTCATCAATTGATGACTTAGGAGTCTTGAACTCCCTTGACGAAAGATCCAAGGACTCAAAGCGTCCCCTAGTTCTTGTAACCTGTGAATTAGCTTCTAGCCAAGCTAAGAGTTCAACATTGTCATCTTCTTCTTGAGAAATATTCAATATTAATTGCTCTAGAGGATCATGAGAAGAATTAGATACTAATTTATCAGAAATTAGCTCATCAAATATGGTGATAGCTGAGCAATCTTCAACATCATCAGAATATTTCATTGCTTTAAAGACATTGAAAGTCACCTTTTCATCTTGAACCCTCATAGTTAGCTCTCCGTTTTGCACATCGATGAGAGTTCTTCCTGTAGCAAGAAATGGTCTTCCCAAGATTATAGGAACTTCTCGATCAGCTTCATAGTCCAACATGATGAAATCAGCAGGAAATATGAACTTGTCTACCTTGACCTGAACATCTTCAATCTTTCCCTCTGGATGAGCAAGAGATCTGTCAGCTAGTTGAAGAGTGATAGTAGTAGGCCGAACTTCTCCAATCCCCAATTTTCTGAACACCGACATAGGCATCAAGTTTATGCTAGCCCCCAAATCACATAATGCCATCCCACAATAAGAGTCACCAATAGTGCAAGGAATAGTGAAACTCCCTGGATCCTTCATCTTTGTAGGCAATTTATGTTGCAAGAATGAGCTACACTCCTTAGTTAGAGCTACAGTTTCAAACTCCCCCAACCTTCTCTTCTTTGTAAGAATGTCCTTCATGAATTTCACGTAATTAGGCATCTGCTCAAGAGCCTCTACAAGTGGAATATTGATGTGAAGCTGCTTCAAAACATCAAGAAATTTCTTGAACTGAACATCCTGTTTTTGCTTTTGAAACCGTTGAGGAAATGGAGGTTGTGGCTGAATGTGTGATTTTTCAGGAGAAGCCCTTGGTGGAGATACCTTGTCATTATCGCTTTCTTTATCATCAGAAATTTCCTCATTGCCACTAGGTTCAACAGAATCATCATGTTTGGCATCAGTAGCATTGTTCCCCAAAACTTTTCCGCTTTTCAGTGTCATGGCTTTACAATGCTCATTTCCAACACCCTTAGGCTTTTCGGTGTCGCTAGGGAGAGTGCCATGTGGTCTATTCCTTAGCTCATTCGCTAGTTGCCCAACCTGATTCTCCAAGTTTCGTAAGGATGCCGCTTGACTTTGGACCAAAGCTTCAGTCTGAGATCTACTAGCTTCATTCTTGATGATGTACTCCTTCAACATATTTTCAAGTGAATTAGACTGAGGTGCTTGTTGAGAGAATCCGGGTGGATAATTGGACTTTACATTGCCATTTGAAGTTCCAGAAATTGCCCCTTGATTGCTCCAAGAAAAATTAGGATGTTGCCTCCATGACTGATTGTAAGTATTCGAGTAAGGGCCACCCTTATTTTGATTTCCCATGTAAAAGACAGATTCTGGATTTGAAGGACAACTATCGTAAGTATGAGCCTCACCGCAAAATACACAAGAAACATTCTTGGTTTGATTAATCTGTGAACTGAGAGATTGCTCCTTAGATTGATTATTGCCCATGCTCAGATTCTTGAGCATATGCTCCATAGATGCTAGTTGAGCCTTCATCGAAGTTATAGAGTCCACATCATAGATTCCAGCTACCTTTTTCCCTGTTTGAGCTCTAGAAGATGACCACTGATAGTTGTTGGTAGCAATTGTCTCAAGAATTTCATAAGCCTGATTATAGGACTTAGAGAGAAGAGCCCCATTTGCTGATGCATCCACCACCATCTTTGTTTGAGCATTGAGACCATTATAAAAAGTCTCCATCTGAATGCAATGAAGAATACCACGATGAGGACATTTTCTGAGTAATTCTTTAAATCTCTCCCATGCATCATACAAAGATTCATCATCCTGCTGTTGAAAAGAATTGATCTCATTCCGGAGCTTTGCATTCATATTGGGAGGAAAATACTTGCTCAAGAACTTTTCTGTCAAATCATTCCATGTTGTGACTGATCCTGCCGGTAAAGAATTTAACCAGGTTCTAGCTCTGTCTCGCACAGAATAAGGGAATAATTTCAAGCGCAAAGCATCTTCAGGTACTCCTTGAAATTTGAAAGAATCACTGATCTCCACGAATAGACGAAGATGCAGGTGAGGATCCTCGGTAGGCATCCCACTGAATTGACCAATAGTTTGAAGCATTTGGAACATGACCGGCTTCAACTCAAACTATGTTGCTTGAATATCGGGTCTTATGATCCCCGAATTTAATTCTTCGAAACGGGGTGCCGCATATTGCCGAATAGCACGATCTTTATCATCCACAATAAATGCACCCCTTGGAACAATAGGAATGTCTCCATTATTAACATTGTCATCCATAACTACTTGTGGTTGCTTGATCTTGCGTTGTGCTTTTCTTCTTCTATTGAATGTTCGCTCAATTTCAGGATCAAAAGCAATTACCACTGGGTGTCTTTTGCTCATGCACAAAGAGACCTGATGAACACAAAAAATTACTCCCGTTAGAACAGAAGTACCAAAAACAAAACTGTAAGAATATCAAATTCGCAATTAATAACTAAAATAGTCCCCGGCAGCGGCGCCAAAAACTTGTTGCGTAAAATACTAATGTGCAAGTGTACACAATCGCAAACAAGTAATATAGTAATAAATACCAGATATCGTTCCTCAAGGACTATTTAAACGTATCAATCACAAATAATATCTAACAGTCTAGTTATCGAACACAATAGATTGTTGATGGGTTTTATATTAAAACTAAATTAACAAACTAAAATTATACTAAAGAGCTTAACGAGTTTCAAATATGAGAAGATAAGTCAGGATAATTACTTCCCCCTAACACAAGAATATCGGTAAAAGAGTCGCGAAATATTGCGGCAAATCACAATTTACTAGCTAGAATTCAATGGTCATAGGCTTCTCTCGAAATAACTATGGTATAATTCCTACAAATAAACTAACATATGTCTATGCCAATTTAATATTCGGAATCCAATTAAGCATCAATTCACAAAGCTATGCATGGTCACAATATATGTCTATACCGTAACTAAATTATAATCAAAGATATAATCATGCACCATTGAAGTTTTGTGTCAATTAATCATAACCCTCTCAGTATTATGATTAACTCGATAACCCACTAAAGTTGATCAGACAATAGCAAGTATTAACATGAGAAACACTCGAATGAGTAAACCATGAAATTGCATACAATATTCTTAACAAAACACCAAAATCCTCATGCTAGGGTTCCATAAAAATCCCAACTTTATACAATTAGTTCATACTCAAAATCTCAAAATCAACCAAAGATGAAGAGAACATGTTCATAAGAATAAGAGTTAAGGAGAGAAATCTAAACAAAAAGATGAAGGAACAAATCCACTGAATGTCTTCCGTGGCTGAATCTCTTCCGTCTTGCTTCTTCTCTCTCTATGCTTGTGCCTCCTTTTTCTCTAATTAGGTCCCCATACTAAAAACCCTAATATCTCTCTTAAAAGTATTTTTTTTAATGAATTAATGAAAATACAAGGAGATTTCCGAATCAGAATAGAATTCCCAAAAGTGGAAATTCGCAGTTGACTTTTTGACTCTGATTCTGGGCTGATTAGACTGGGATAAAAATGCAAGTCCACCTCTGAATTAAAGGCCTTGTTCTAAGCTTCGCGTGGGCTCTTGAATCGCCTGATTTGGACTTCTAGAACTCTAGATATGGCCCAAACAGTGAATGCTGCGCAGCTAGCTTCAAAATCCGAATTTTATTCAAATTAAACTCCAATTCTTGCTATTTAAACTCCAATCCATATTTGATTAGAATTCCTTGCATCCTACAATAAAACATTAATATTTATTAAATAAAAATCCAATTAGATACAAAATAACTAAAATAGAGGGACAATATTAAGATAAAATGCACGCTTATCACTCGCTCATAGTGAGCTTATGTATGCTCTGACCCAGCCTGAGTCTTTCTCTCCTTCTCAAGTGCTCACCTTCTGGAGGACGGCCATATATGATGATGGGGGTGATCATGGTTCTCCCTCTCTGACCTGTGAGTATGAAGGTCAAGAATATTTTGTGTCTCCAGCTACAGTCAGGAAGGCTCTTCATCTTCCTGATCACAACAAATTCGATTCCTCTGTATCTACTCAAACTCTGAGAGATATGATGATCTTATTTGGGTACTCCAGAAGTACTGAAAAAATGGGGGAGCTCAAGCGTCCACACCTCTGCAAGGAGTGGAGCTTCTTTTATGACTGCATCACCAGAGCATTTGGCAACAAATGCAGCAACTTTGATGCCATACCCATCTTCAGTCAACAAATTGGGTATTCTCTGATTCACAACCTCAAATTTGATATTGCTACTTCAATCTTGAGATTTATAGGTGATAGGAGAGAAGAGAATATGAACATTGTTTATTATGCTAGATTCTGTCAACTTATATTCTCTTATTGCTTCCCTGATATTCCTATTCCTGAGTCTGGTAATGAGTTGCCTTTTAAAATTACCAAGCGTGCATTCACTGATCTAATTAAAAAGGATTGCAAGAAACCACATACTCCTGTGTTTGCTATTCCTATAACTGTACAGGACAAGTTGAAGCTGGCAATGCCAGATAAGTATGGTACCTTATTCTCTGATGAGCATATACCTTCCTCTTCCCACCAACCACAAGAAGATGTGCCATCCTCTGGTCCTTCCCAACAAGGGCCAGTTGTAAAATCTGACCACAAACCATCCTCTGGTCCTTCACACAAGAGGCCAGTTGTAACATCTTCACCAACCAGAGTATTAAGATCTTCTAAATCACCATCCAAACCATCTCCTCCACCCAGGAAGAGAAAATTCTTGCAGAAGATCTCAGACTCTGACTCTGATAATGAGCCAGTACCAACTCCACTTGTCTCCAGACAAAGAAAGAAAATTAAGCCCACAACAATCACTGATCTCACTGTGGACCCACCTCTAGACTCAGTGGCTAATCCTCTTCAGATGGTCACAATCTCTGATCCTGTGATGGTGGAACCTCTTTCAGCATTTCCTCGGACTACTCAATCCACAGAAGCTGACATTCATATGTCAGAATCTATTCCTGACATACAAGCTCAGTCAGAGGATCCCTTGCTCACAACACCAGCAACTGGTATACCTTTATCAGAGGAAACTCCAGAAGGCAATGTACCTACACCTCCGGAGTTTGATCAGGAATCTCTGATTCCAGTTGAAGACCTTGTTGCAGCTCCTGTTCAGGAGATCTCACATAATGCAAACTCTGAAGAAGCTACAGCTTCTCTGGGTTCTCATACAGTTAGCATTGTAGCCAATGATAATGATGCTGATGATGATGCTACAGAGGTTACCTCTGTTCCACCTGTTGATTTAGCTTCTCTTATAGCTGAAATCTCTGCTCAAATCAGAGAAACCATCTCTGTTAGAGAAGTCTCTCCACTTCCAACTTTTTCTCCAGTCAGAGTATCTTCACCTATCAAGACTCCTTCACCAGCTCCTGACTCTTCAATTCCTCATTCTAGGCCTGCAGAGAGCAAGGTCTGTAAATTAACATATTCCAGGAATATGTACAGAGCTCCACCTTCATCTGTGGAAGCCAGATTGTCCTCCATTGAATCTACTCAAAGCTCTATGCAGCAAACTCTGGCTGACTTGAGCTCCTCTGTAGCTCAGCTGGTTCAAATTCTCACCTCTGCTGATGTCAAAAAGGGGGAGAAAGTATCTCAAGACAAATGCAAAGTGGACCAGAAACAGCAACAGAAGCCAGATGATAAGGACAAGGATGAAGAAAGGAGGAGAACTGATAATACAAAGTCTGATAATGCAAACTCTGAAATAGTCTTACACACTCAGGTTGAGGAGAATAGGAGAGATAAGGTTGGAAGCAGCTCAACTCAGACTCAGACTACTCAGCCTGAATCTCAAACTCTGATTCTAGATGACAGTGGATCAAGAGCCCTTTCTGAGCAATTGATTAAGATGGGTGATCCTGATTCCAAGATCTTGAGTCAGAATCTGAAGATTCAAGGGAAGGAGACTACATTGTTCTACAAAGCTCCTACACAACTGGCTTTGATGAAGCAGTTGCAAAGAACTTGTTTGAGGAAGAGAATCCTGGAGTCTCAATTGAAGCTGTCAGACAAGAAGAAGAGAGGTTGGCTGCTGAGAAGAAGAAGATCAGCAAAGCAAAGTCTGATGAGCAGAAGCAGATCACTGATTCCTCAAAGAAATTATCATCTTCAAGGAGAAAAGGGATAGTGATCAGTGAAGTTAATTATGCTGATATCAACAGACCAAGAGTTTATAAGACAAAGTATGACTCTGTTTCAGGAGATAAAGGGAAGAATGTCATTGATGGTATTCCATCTGAAAAGAAAACTGAGTCAGAACTAACACAAACTCTTGCAACAATTCCTGAGCCTGCTGATCAGGATTTAGCCTCTGACATTGCTCAAGCTGAAAACTTGAAAGAGAGTCAGCTAAAAACAGCTGAAGAAAAAGCCACTTGGATAAAATCAACCTCTGACAATGCTCAAGTTGATAAAGCTGAACCAAAGAAGAAGAGCCTGTATGGAAGTCTTGGTACAGGACAGTACAAGGAAAGCTCACTAATCACAAGAATCAGAACCCAAGGAACAAGAGGAAAGGAAGCATATGATACAGCTGGTCTAGGTCACAAGAAAGAGAAAATTCAGACCAGTGCAGCAACTATCTTCAGAGACCCATATCCTCTGACTGACAAGGCTGGAGAAGTTGTTACACAAATGGACCTTGATAAAATAGAATCAGTACAAATTCTGATGGATACTCATGATGGAAAAGAAGACAAAGAGAAGATAGCAATCTTTCTTAACAATGGAAGAGTATACAGAATTTCTGAGGCTGATTTATTAATAAAATCTCTAAGGGAACTTGAGCATATTCACTATATGCTTGAGATAAAGAATGAAGCTACCCAGAGATGGTCTGAGCTGTTAAAAAGAACTATTCAAGAGAAAAGAAGATTTTATGGGATAAGTTCTGAAGCAGAGTATGTTCCCAGAATAGCTCAAGAAGATGGTTCAGAGATTAATATGGAGAAAAATAGCTCTTTCATGGAGACTATAGCAGGAACCAGATTGTTGGGTTACAAAAATGAAGCTGACAAACCTAGGGTTATCCAACTGGGAGAAGCTATGGGAAGAAGCAAGGCAAGTGCCTTGAGATCAGCCATATACTAGACAGGAGAAGACAATGAAGAGTTGAAGACTGTCAAGGCTCAGATGATACAAACTCTGAGACAAATTGAGGAAGATCTGATAACTCAGTTTGTCAAAGAAAGCTATGGGTATAGACTGATTGGATAGTTAGTTCCTGCTGGTTCTGTAAGTTGTAATTAGTTCTGTGAATTAATTATTTCATGCATTTGTTCTTGATTATTTTTGACATCATCAGTAAATATATAGAACTTGTTCATTCTGTCTAATGTACAAGTTGGGGGAGATTGTTACATATTTGATGATGTCACAGGTATCTAACTTGTTTAGTGTGCAGAATCGAATATCAGAGTTTATCTGGAAATCAGAGTTTGACGACTGCCAGCTGGATCGGAGTTTAATGAAGATCAGAGTTTGCAGGCGACTGATTTCTAGGAAAAGATCTGGATAAACAAGGAAGGCAAATATCAAGGAGATTATGCAAATCATAACAGGAAAAGGATAGCTACTGATTAGATTATTCTAGGAAGCAGATAATTGTAAATCAATCAGTAGATATCATGAAACTGTGTATATAAACACAGCTTAGGGTTTACTCTAGAGGTGTTAAGAATTGAATATCATTCGTGTAACCTAGCAGCTCTTAGTGATAAAATATAAATCACTAAGAGATTATTTGTAAGCTACTGTGATTTGTGAATAAGAGATTAGTTGAATTGTTCTCTTATACTAGTGTTTTATTATTGATTGTGACCACTATATTCATTAATATAGTGAATAATTTCGGCCTAACAATATATATATATAGGGGAGGGTTCTGGTACAAACTTACAAACTTTTTTTGTTCAACATATATATAACTTAAGTTCAACATTTTTTTAACATATCTTGTTGAACATCGACTAAAATAGTGGTGGAGAAGTACATAAACCAATTTTTAAATGTAAGAACTAAGGTAAACATGTTATATAACTAATATTTATGTTTCTAGACCCTACCCAAACCCTAGAGGTATAGTTTAAACATCTTTTTAGATATATTCAACACAATGATAATTAGTGTTCAACACCCGATGTTGAACCCCAGTTATAAATGTGTTGAAAACGCGATTTATTTATGCGTTGTTTTTAAAAATTGTGATGTTTTTTGAAGAATTTTCAACATGGATACTTTATATAACTAAAGATTAACACGATGGGAGAATAAAAAAAAGTTTGTAAGTTTGTAACTAAAAAAAGTTTTTATTTGATCCTATCCCTATATATATATATATGTGTGTGTGTATATATATATATATATATATATATATATATATATAGGGGTAGGTTCAAAAGAGACGGGGCATAAGCGAGAGACGTGAGGGACGTGAATGCTGACCGTTGGATCAGTCTTGATCTTGTAATCTAAGCAAATACTATACGTACTGTATAAATCGTATTAAATTATGATTAAGGGTAGTATATGGAAGATTTTAAAACAAAAAAATCTCTATACGTATATTTGTTTGAATCGATTTAAGATTTATTACAAAACTTACCAAATAACACTCTCCTTGATTGATTCTTACCTCTAATTAATCTGTTTCCTTTTTGCGTCCATACAGTTGTATCTGTACAAGCGTCTCTTTCCTTGCCCTCGAACCGGAGCTCTATGCGATGGAGAACACTAGCAGGAACACTGAAGTGCATTCGAATTCTGGTTTGATTTCATTTTTGCGAAAGTTTTGAACTATGTATCTTAATAATATATTACTTTCTTCTGAATTCTTGTCTACGAGATTAGACCGTTACGTTTCATTCTTTTATTGTTTACAGATGCTTGTAGCAATACTGTGTTTGATCACCATAGGATTGATGAAAATTTTGATGTTGATTTGCGAGAGCTTGGTAAAGATTGGATCCCTGAATGTGCCGAGGGATTGAAACCATACATTGATCAGCGTTTTAGTGATCTTGATCAAGCTTTTATTTTCTACATGGAATACGGTAGATCATCTGGATTTGATGTACGTCGTTCCACTGAAAGGAGTGACAAGGATGGTAATACTATAGAGAAGTATTTTGTTTGCTCAAGATCCGGACGTCCTGACGACAAAAATGTTGACAGAAAACCACAAAAGAGGAGGAGAACAGTTTCAACAAAGTGTGAATGCCATGCAGACCTTGTGCTTGCTTCACATCAATTAGGTGGTTTTTATGTGAAAAAGTTCACAGAATCGCACAATCACCCTTTTGCAGGAAAGGGAGGAATGCAATTCCTAAGGTGTAGTAGGTCTCTAACCGAGTTCCACAGAACATTTATCTTTGATGCGTCCAAATCAAACATTGGTGCTTCACGAGCGTATACAATTTTTAAATCAATGATCGGTTCATATGAAGATGTAGGAGCTACTGTTGTTGATTTTAAGAACTTTGCAAGGGATATTAAACAACACATTGGGAAGCACGACGCTGATATGATTGTCCAGAAATTCAGGGATATACAAGAATCTTCAGACTCGAGTTTTAGATTTGAATACAGAACCGACTCGGAAAATCATCTCACTCAATTATTCTGGGCAGATGGTGAGGGAAGGAAAAACTATGAAGTATTTGGTGATGCGGTTTCTTTTGATGCAACGTATAGGACAAACAAGTATGGCATGGTTTTCATTCCTCTTGTAGGAATACACAATCACTGGAAGAGTGTGACTTTTGGGGCAATTTTGCTTGAACGGGAAGACAACGAAAACTATATATGGGCATGCGAATCTTTCAAGAAGGTGTTTGGTAAGGATCCCAAATGTATTATTACAGATCAAGATCTAGCAATGAAAGCTGCTCTTCAGATTTCTTTCCCACTTGTTAAGCATCGGCTTTGTATGTGGCATATAATGAAAAAATTTCCTTCTAAGGTAAATAAAATATTAGATTGTTTTCATTTAATCTCATGTATTGTTAGAAGAATTTGAATAATAAAACATGTGCATCTGTATAAAAATGTCTGAGTTATTAGTAAAAACATGCTGATTAATCTGCAACTCTTTTTTCGCAGCTAGGAACTGTTTTCTGTGCTGAATCAGGATTCATGGACAAACTTGGACGAGTAATCTGGGCAGATCACATAACGCCAGATGAATTTGAACAAGGATGGATAGATGTTGTTGATGAATTTGACTTGAACGAGAATGTTTGGCTAAAAGAAATGTTTGACATGAGATCTTTGTGGATTCCAGCATACTTTAATGATGAACCAATGGTAGGACTTATGCGGACAACATCGAGGTCAGAAGTTCTAATTTTTATTTTGGAAATTATGTTCAACGAGGTGATACACTTTCAGAGTTTTACATATGCTATCAGAGTGCAATTGAAAAACAAAGGAACAACGCTAAGAAACTGACACACTATGATGACTTCACACCAAAAACAATTACAGACAGAGAGATTGAAAAAGATGCGATTAGACTTTACACAAGGGATCTGTTTTACAAGGTTCAAGAAGAGATAAGAGCAGGTTGTATGGATATTGTGCTATTGGGCATGACTTGTTTGGACAATGTGAAAAAAATAAAGATTCAAGAACCAGGGAATAGAACCAGGATTTTTGAGGTTTTGTACTTTGTTTTTGAGAATTTTTATTCAAAGAATACTTGCTAGGATTATATAATACTGATCACAATAATTAAATTCTACTAACACCATGCATATGTTTTTAGGTTGAACTTAACATGGATACACATTTTATTGAATGTTCGTGCAAATTGTTCACCAGGGTTGGCTATCTATGTTCCCATGCCTTTTTCTGCCTTGGTATTTGTGGAATTAGAATAATACCGCGACAGTATGTCTCAAACAGATGGTTGAAGAACGCAGTTGAGCGCTTCAGCACACTTGAACTTGGAGAAATATCTGATAGAGATGCAAAAAATTTATCGAGGCGTGTGCAGACACAAGATTGTTGGTTTGAGTTCCAAGGCTGCCTAAGCGACGCATCTGGTAATGCTGATGTTTTAGAGTATATTAAGAATGGACTTTGTAGCATGAGGAAACACATAACAATAACAATGAAGAAACCAAGAACTCGATTAAACTCAGAGCAGATCGAAGAATTAATAGATTCTCGTGTTGTCAATGAGATTACAATACAGAATCCTAACAAAAGCAACAACAAGGGCAGTAGGAAAAGAATCATATCAGGAGCAGAGAAATCAATTGGGTGCAACAAGAGGAAAATGAGGAAATGTGCAACTTGCCAGGAGTATGCTTATCATGATTCAAGGACTTGTCCTGAGAAGAATTAACATTAAACTTGTCCTGAGAACATAGTGTTATATCGTTAAAGTTCTTAATAATTTTTTTTAGGCTGGTTGTTTTTGTTTGCTGTTATCTATTGTGTGCTCGAACGTTCTTACACTTGTATGTTTATATACTACAAGAACAAGTTCAGGAACACTATTTATATCAATTCTAGATTATGTGAAGAGTTTTTTAGCGACTTATGTTTCTCATAAGTCTTAATTATTCTGTTAAGTTTGCTATGAGAAATAAAACAAAGATACATTTGTTAAACCTGTTTAATGTACATACAAATGATTTAATAATATACATTGCCGAAACATTCGGAATGCAGTAACGTTATATAATAACATACTGACTATAGTCATTAGATAATGTTCTTCTCAGACGAATCAAAAACAGTTATACCGTTGTTCAAAAGTTCTGCTACTTGCATCAATCTAGGATCCACCACATTAGTAGAATTACATAAAAGCGTCAAATTCAATCATTGGTTGTACCGCTGTTCAAAATGAAGTGATTAGCTTCATCATTCGGTTCGACGAAAGCGAATTTTATATCTTCAATCTTTTCATCTTTATTGCTTTCTTTCTCTGCAGATATGATATGGGACATTAATGTACTCTGGATCGAGTGATATGAATCCAAAAGAGATTCAAGTAGTGAATACTTATCCTGCAAAAGTTATTTAAAAAGGTCAAGATCTGAACAATATAGATAACATTGATTGTTTGTTCAGAGAACCTCACTATATGGTATAACTTTAAAAAGTTGACATCTTCTCATCATGACTTACCTTAATCATATCATTCTTTATAATAATCTCTTCACCACTCAAAACATTTTGATTTTTGCCCTGCATAAGAACAACATTATCTGAGATTAGATGTCAAAAAGAAAAGTAAGTTCCAATTGATTGTTCATATAAAAATCAGCACAAAATTATACAAGGAAAAGGGACGATGTGTGATTGTTTATGTTTTTTAAAAGAACAATACCTGATTTTGGTGCATGTCATTAGTGTTCCATTCATTCCCCTGATTCTGGAGCACGCCAGTAGTGTTCCATTCCTTCCCAGCAAATGTATTCTTTAACAAATTCACTAAACGTTTTAAGAATAATGTAGAAATATCTAAGGAATTTTACAGTACCATCTTTAATTCATACCTTTTTAATTGTATCCCAATCATATTCATCTGCACTACTCTTTGCAGAAATTCCAGGACCTCTCATGCTATCATTGTACTGCAGTAATACAAATGATCATAATCTTTAAAAAAAAAAAATAGATTATTTTAACTGAAAATAGTATGAAATTTATATATTTTACATTTCATAAGTCAAAATATGCAACCTTTTTTTTTCTTTTTCACATTCGGAATCTCCACAGATAATGGGCATTCATCCAAAACTTTCTTACCCTGCAAAACGAAAAATCTTATATATATCTCACATGCTATCTCACATGCTTTACATTAATTAACTATGAAAAATGCAATTACCTTAATCATACAGACTTCTAAATTTAGATCTTGACCTTTTGACAGATGGAGTTCTCCATTGACTATGAGAGAATTTGATATCATGTGCTGTTCAATCTTCTTCAAACAATAACTATTCCACGGGATAAATCTTGGAAGTATATCATTTGTAAAAAATCGTCGTCCAAAGTGGAAGTCCAGAAAGAAGTACTAGATTTTTGTTTAAAGTTGTTAGCATATTATTTAAGTGAGATCCATGTCATTTAATAAAAGGGAAACATACCAATATGAAAGGAAGAGACCCTGTGTAGTATCTTGTCTCTGCATCATTTGACCAGAATTTTCCTGAGTTCTTTAGGCTTCGCACTACCAACTCACACCAGTTATAGTTTGAGCAGTTATCTAGATCACAACAGAAGCCCAGTAACTTCTTTCGGATATAAGAATTACATGGTGCCTGGATCAGAAAGCTTATCAATACAGAAAAAAAGTTTTTCTTAAAATTTAAATCCACAGTAGTAGAATTCTTGGTTAACTGTATAATATCAGTCACAGCTACTCTCAAAGAATTCTTTTTAATCTTTAATTGTTTCTTCCACTCAGCAGACAATGATTTACTGTTCACGAAGGTTATCGAGTTTGGTCCCAGTGGCAAACCAAGAACGTGGTGAACGTCGTTCTCTGTGATTTTTACTGTGGATTCATCAACCATCATACAACAATTAGCAAAATCAAATTTTTTTGCAATACAGAATCCAAGATATCTTGGATAGTCACTTAATGAGAAGTCTAGAACACAGTCAAAACCCGTGCTCCTTACCCACTCTTTCTGCGAAAGAGTTAGGTTCTGAATCACGTCACAGAACAGAGCAGGACTCAATTTCATATGTATTATGTGTTCTAAGTTAACCAGCTTATGTTCTCCCTCTTGCGCCATAGTATAATGCTCGTTGGCAGCTTCGTTGATCTTTCTTTTCTTACCGGTGCAGGACTATGTAAAAAAAGAATATATATTTTATTAGTTCAACATCAAACATGAACATTTATTATTATTGAAATCTTTAATTGGAACTGTGAAAGTTTGAGCTATGCTTACTGCGTAATCAGTGGTTGTGGTTAAATCCCCGACTACATTCATTGAATCTTTACTACCAACAACTGATGAAATAAGATTGCCTGTTGTATTAATTAAAAGCAAGTAATCAAATAGTAAAAAATCTAATATAATTGAATTCGAGGACATTTAACATTTCAACTTTCACAGAAGAACTCACAGCTAACACATATTTGCTTTATCAGCTCAAGTATACAAGAATCAGAACGTCTTTCGTCCTCTGTGCTATGTTCACTAGCTTCCATTTGGTATTCATCTTTAAGATTAAAAAATAACTAAGCTTTAAATAATAAATTAACGGATGATAATGTAATTATAATGCAAACCACTTGACTTACGTTCATCTCTAAAAACTTTAATCAAAGCAGTTTTGAAATCTTCAAATTGTTCCCTGGTAAACCATGTCTGACTAAACTAAATGGCATTACAAGACAAAGATTCAGTAATATCTCGAACCCTTCACAGAATAATGAAAATAAAAACTTCATCATTGAAAGGAT
This sequence comes from Daucus carota subsp. sativus, assembly GCF_001625215.2. NCBI lineage: Eukaryota > Viridiplantae > Streptophyta > Magnoliopsida > Apiales > Apiaceae > Daucus > Daucus carota. The sequence continues at coordinate 9,670,906 of NC_030388.2, read as the reverse complement.
TAAGAATTATAGTCTTACAAAACCAGGGTAGTGCTCCATTAAGCTATATCTTTCTGGACTCATTTTCACAAACAAAGTCGTGTAAAATAACACGAAAAATCCACAACTTTCGTTATCTTCTTGGTTTGGCACCTGTGAAGTCAATAAACTGCTTCACTGGAAGAAGATTTTTGGTAAATCAAAATTGCAATAAATTTGAACTTGTCATAGTACCTCTGGAATCAGGAATGGTATGTTGTCACAGTACTTAAGATCAGAACAATCCATTTTGGCATATTTGTAAAGAGAAGAAAGCAATCTGTATTGTGAAGACATTTATCGCAAATTTTTTGTCATATAATCTATCTGGCAGGTAATTTTAAAAAACGTAAAATATATTAGATTACCCTCGAAGAAATTCCTCAATAGTAGTTGAGTCCGAACCCTTCAGAGAATCCAGAAGAAGCATTGTAGGTCGTTCAACCCCTCCTCTTAATTTGTGGTTTGGATTGCACAATATCACCAACACCGAATGTTTCCTGAGATAATAAACTAATTACAATTGTTTTCACCAATCTAAGTTTGTTTATTGCAAAAATCAGAGTTTTATAGTATCGAAACACTAACCATAAGCATACGGGGAAAAAAACATATCTTCTGCTGAAGAACTTTTCTTTACAAAAGTTCTTAAATAGTCTCTCGTCATCACCATTTGAATCGTAGTAATTTTTGATTAGCATTGGATCAACAAAGAGACAAGATTTTTCTTTTTCCTCACCAAACGTTTTCCATAACAAACTGCATCAAATGGTTTGGTGTTTATAAAATTCACAATTTCGACAATTCTTTTAACATGCAAATCAAGATTCAACTAAAAATTTAATTGTACCTTATATATTGATCAGCCTGAGCATCACTCAAGCTTTCTGTATCTAATGGATTCACTACAAAGAAGTAAATTTACTAATCAGAATTGCGATTGAATTCTTATGAAAGATCTAAACGAACATTTCATAGAAATGATACCCATGTTGCCTTCTCCAGCGAATCGAGCTGTTCTCCTCATCTTGAAGTGTAGTTGCTATCACCCTTTTCGTGCTTTTATTTAAAATCCTGATTTCTTCAAGAATCCAAACACTCCGTAAGTGATGGTTTTTAGATAGAGTTCAGCAAAATATAGACAGAAATGACTGCTTTTAGTCTTATGTCTGATATATTTATTGATCGATCAGTCAAGGGAATCTTAGCACCGTATGTCTGATATATTTAATGATCAGTCAAGGGAATTTTTTTTTAATGTAAATATACCTATGAATTAAAATATTTTTTTATACGCTGTGTTTTATAAATAAACCAATTTTTACAATAACATGATATAGACATTAGAAACAAAGTTCAGTATCTCATTTAATACACGTGTTCTTTTAATTAAATGAATCTGAAATAATGTTTTTCACGGTGTTCATGAGTTCGGGGTTTTGCCCTTTTGGGTTCGATATAGAAATCATTTTTTTAATGTTAGTTAGAGAACATGACATTAAATGTTAGTACAATTTTTAATTCAAAATTTTAATTTTAGATTGAAAAAAAATGATGTAAATCAAAAGCTCTTCTTCATGTTGTTCACGAATAATCTGTCCATCAAAAAAGGAGGTTAGTTGAATCTTTGCGTGGAGATTTTTTTCCATTTTTTTTTCTCTGTTTATAATATAATATTATGGTAGTACATTAAAATTTATAATAAAATAAATTCGTAAGTAATTTATGCTTGTAGGAAAAACAACTTTAGGAATCGTCCGAAGTAAAGAACTGCATTGCAAACTCATAAAATTATCCGACAAAAACAATAATATAACAGTTATGGTCACAGTTTTTTCCATGGATCAGCATAGATATATGCACACCAAATGCATATTGCAGATTTTTTCAACAAGGGAGTTTAGTTGATCAGCAAATTTGCTTGATCGTTCATCTTCTTAAAAGAATTCTTTAGAGACTCCAATTTATCATCAGGAGCATCAGTCTTAGTTGCATGCATAATGTGCAATAACAAGGTCTGCTGAATTGACTGGTAAGAATTTAGAAGAGATTCCATCAAGTTTTGTTTCCCCTGAAAAAAAAAAGTTACTATCAAGGCAGAAGAACTCAAAGCAGAAGCACTGGTAACATCAAGGCTTACTGGGGTATTTTCATGTATTGTTTTATCTATGCCGCTCTTCGAAGTGGTCCCCTGTTAATACATTTTCAATAAGATAAAATGAACCAAAATTACAAACATAATAACAAGAAAATTGTTCGAACAGAATTAAGAATTAGTTGACCTTTTCAAATTTGTTTTTTGAATTGCCTTTCTGTTCTGGAATAGGACTACGGATTCCAGTAGATGGCGGCATAACATCGACTTGCTTTTCTTCATTTTTAAAATTCCATTCTAGACCTTTAGAAGTGTACTACGTAAACAAGCATATTTTCAGTATAATCCAAATTTTAATATAAAACAGTTTACATTGTTATAGAGGTATTTTTATAAAATAAGATCAGCAAATGAAATCTCAGCAAAACCTTGGGTATCAAATCCTAGTTCAGATCTTCACCAACGTGATTCGGAGTATCACAGATTCCATGCACCTTAAAAAGTGTTCAAGACTGTAAGTTAGAGAATGCATTTTCATATCTAATAAAAAAACATTAACTTAGAGAGAAACTTCTTTCATTACAGATAGTTTAGGAAACCTTACAAGTTGTTTATTAACATGTTTTTGACTGTGATAGTCCATTGCATACGAAGTAAGCTCATTCTTGCTCTGTAACATTAGTATGGAACATTAGTGTGTTTTTTGACAACATCTGCTAAAAGTTAGAAACATATATAGATAAGTAACGTATAAAAAAAATAACTTTTTACTATGTCCTAACCTGTACTCTGCAGTTTTCTAGAGTCATGTAGTTAAAACATGGTTTCCGCAAATCAACATCCACTATGAAAGACCTCTCAAATAGAACTTGTTCAAGTTTTTCCAGACAATAATTGTTCCATGGTAAGAACCTTGGTGTGATTTTTCCTGGGAAAAAGCTCTTCCCTATGTAACCATCCAGAAAGAAGTACTGACATAAAAATAACAGGAGTCATTATCTAAAATATTTAAGTTAACCGACGTATTATATGAATCATGTTTTTTAAAAAGGCATACCAGCAGGAAAGGTAGCGATCCAGTGTAGAATTTTGTTCCAGTGTTTCGACGCCATACTTTATTGGACTTCTTCAAACAATTAACAACAAACTCACACCAATTATATTCAAAACAACGGTCTAGTTCACAGCACAATCCTAACAACTTTAGTCTGATATATGAATTTGAGGGAGCTTGGACCAAAAAACATATCATTAAAGATATAAAGTTCTTCTTGAAATTTATATCTACAATGGTTGAATCCCTCACAGCAGCCAAAACATCCTTCACAACAACTCTCGAAGAATCCTCACTTCCACTATACTGCCTTCTCCACTCCTTTGCTAGTGGTTCACTATTAACGAATGGTATAGACTTCGGTCCAAGTGGGAACCCAAGAACACAATGGACATCATTCTGAGAAATTTTTAAAGTTTCACCATCAACCACTATGCTGCATGAGTCAGAGTCAAAATTGTTTACAATATTGTAAGACATGTATTTAGGATACTTCTGAAGGCGAAAATTCAAAATACTTCCAAACCCTGTCATAGAAATCCATTTTTTTTTGAGAACTACTCAAGTTCCCAATCATTTCACAAAATAACGCTGGACTAAATTTCATTAGAAGTTTACGCCCTTTTCTATCAATCTTAACGGTTTTTTTAACAAAAACACCTGCTTGATCTTCAAAATTCTCTATCTCTTCTTCAGTCGCTCCTACAGACTACATGGACAACATTGCAACGTAAAGAGAAAATACAATAAATATTATAAGATGAATGTAGGTAAATATATGCTTACAATATCAATGTCCACTCGCTGTTTTTTTTTCTTCCTATCATCACATATCCATATATCATTTTCTGTATTAAAGAAAGAAAAAATATCACTGTTAGAATATATAGTTTCCAAGAATTTTTTTTATATAGTAAACAACTATATAAAAAAAACAAGTAAATCACGTGCTTACGAGGCACGTGTAGAATACAAGTAAGGATGAATTATGTACATATGTAAAAAAAAACGCACCAGATAAACATGAATTTATTAGTGTCGTTACATCAGCATCAAATCTTTTTTTCACAAAACAGCCAACTGTGAAAGAGCAAAAGCGATAATGTTTCTAATACGTATATATATTTTATAAGTAAAAATAATCTGTTTTACTGGGTTGAAGTTATCTCACTTGATCTCTTAAAAATTGCCATCAAGCTGAAACGGAATTTTTCAAAAATTTCTATGGTGAACCAATGCTTTGACATCTGAAATTAATTATAAAAGAATAATCATAGCAACATATGATTGTAATTCAATTATCCGAATATCTTGAAGTTTGAAACATACAAAGGAAGGATAATCAGTCATTAAAACGAATGTTGATGGACACATCTTCAAGAACATCATGACGTAGAACAACACGAAGAACCCACAACTTTTGGCATCATTCTGCTTTGGTACCTATCAAATTCATAACAAACACTTAGATAATTTTATCCACTATGTCATAACCAACAAACAAGAACTATAGTCACCTCAGGCACAAGGAAAGGGATGGTTGTAAGGTTCTTTGCGGAACAGTCTCTATTTGCATACTTATAAAATGATTTCAACAGACTACATTAAAAAGAAAATTTCAGTCTTTGATGGCAAGTAATCACACATATACAAAACCCAAACAAAGTAGTAAATTTTCATAAAAACTTACCCTCTCATAAACTCTTCCACTTTGCTGGAGAAAGTTCCTTTCAATGAATCCAGAATTAACATGGTTGGTCGCTCACTACCACCTCTTACATCATTGTTCGGATTGCATAAGATCACCAAAACCCAATGATTCCAACTTTTTCAAGTTTTGTTTAGTACATGACTCGTTTTTGAAAACATACAGTAGAATAGTATGTAAAGTACCACACATACCATAGGCATATTGGGAAAAAACATACTTCCTTCCAAAGAAATCATCCTTTAACAGTCTGTTAAAAACCTTTTCTCTTCCAACATTATCATAGTAACTTTTAATTAATAGCGAATCAACATATAGACATTGTTCTGCCTTCTCACAATCAAGTAATGACCATAAACGACTACAAAAAACAATACAATTAGTAAAAAATTCCATCAAAATCATTGCATGCAGAACAAAGTGGTGTCAAATCTGAAAGATTACCTTAAGTACAGATCCACTTGATCATCATTTAGTTTATCTGGATCAACTATAGAAACCGAAAATCAACATCAATTAGACTTGCATATACTATAATTCTTATACATAATACCTATTTTGTACCGTATTCATAATATGAAATCTTAATTACTCCAATACCTGTGTCTGCTGTAGGAGAAAACCGAACCCTCTTCTTCATTCTTTTTGTTGTGAGAAATTCTGTTCTTTATGAACGAACTGTATGTATTTTGGGCAATACACCTCTTTACACCTTTTAGAACATGCCACTATTACATAAACAGAACTACTTCTAAGCTCAATTAATTATGTCTGACTACGCGGTAATAAAACTAATTTGTCTACGTGTCAAGAATGCCAGAGGTAATTGAGTTATATTAGTATATTTTAATGGTTACTAAACTTAATCCGAGATTCTTTATACACTATTTCCAATAATATTTTTTATTATTACTCGGATCTTGATAAAAAACAGGTAAGTCATAATGTAATATTTTTTTTAATTAGACTCTCTTACGAAGAAAATGGAATCAATATATTTGTTTTTTTTGAACACCTTAATGAATCTCCGTATTTTTTAAGTAATAAATTTTTATTTGTAAATTTTAAAAAAAACAAACCCATATATTTTTATTATATTTCTACGAAAAACCTTAAAGAATTTTTATGGAAGAAGATATTGAATTAATATTTGAATATTTTAAATTTATCATCTAAAATTAAATAAGACACAAAGGTTCAATTTTTATTATATTCGTAACAAACATCTTAAAGAATAAATACGAAAAATTAAAAAAAAAAATTATTCCATATGACGTGTTACATTCGGTGAAGACCTCATGGATTAACATAAATCTATAAAACACAAACCAAAAAGTCAACTAATTCTCCTTTAACAATTTCACAAAATTAATTCTGCATATGACGTGTTACAGTGGTGAAGACCTCATGGATTAAAAAATTTGTTTTTTTTAAATTTTTAAAAATTCTATTTACGTAAAAAGGTTTTTTTGGGTATTTTTTAAAACATAAATTTACAAGAAATATGCCTAGATTTGTCAATTAATTTACAAGAAATATGCCTAGATTTTTTAAAACATTAATTTACAAGAAATATGCCTAGTAACACCTTGAATGCAAAAAAAAAAGAGAAAGGGTTTTGCATAGTCAACTAAAAATTTTATATAATCAATTTTCCATTAATACAATTTTATTTAAAGAAGATGATTTATTAACATAATTTCAATATTGTTTTTGATCCCTGCTGATCTCTCTTTGTCCTTGAACATCGTTCCAAACTTTTTCCTATATTCGTTTTTCAGCAGTTTTAACATAATGAGAATAAATGAATCAAAAATATCTTCTAGGCTGAATAATACCAATCAGCTGCAAGTTCTTCGAACAGTTCTGCTGGACATGAATTCAAACGTGTAATTGGTAATCTTTTCTCGATTGAATACGATGACAATCTTATAGCCATAAGATTTGAAGATCTTTCCACGTATCGAAGAATACAAGGTTGTGCTGCCATGTCCTTTAATCTACGTATATTTAAAACAATATCACTATAATTTGAGTTGTGGTTGGGATTATTGACAAGATGAACTATTGTTGCTGAGTCAGACTCAACCTCAATATATCTTTGATCTTCATCATCGCCTAATTTAAACCCATAATATATAGCCAACAAATCGGTATATACCGGATCTGCAAAATCTCTAGTACCGTAATATCCACAAAAAAAATGACCCGAGTTACTCCGCATGAAGCAACCAATAGAAGACAAAACAATCTCTTCATCAGAGTGACCACTCACATTGATCTTCAAAATACCAGCTGCAGGTTTATTCCATGGAGGCATTTTCTTTTTACTTAGAAGAATTTCTGAATGAACCATTAACAACAACTATATATACAAATGACTGACAATAAACTTTAATGTTTATAACTGAAAATCTTTTTTTATGGTAAGAATATGTTCAGGAAAGCAATTAGTATTTAAGAATAAACTATAACGTATACGTTAAACAATAATAACACGTAAAATTTAAAAAGGCAACTCCGCAAAGAAACAATGAAAATATTAAATGTCAAAGATATCATAATTTAGGAAGAAGGATATTACGGGTTATATGGCTGTAAATCTTATCGATGTAATAGGCCACTCAGAACATTGCCATCGTGTGGTGGTACAGTATACCGATTCATGTAAGAAAATTTTCGAGGTAAAAAATATCAATTATGATAATTGAAAATTTTGATTTGCTTTTAAAAACAAGTTAATTATTGTACAATCTTTTTAACTTCGAACAATTTAAGTAACACCGAATCAACTGTCGAAAAGTGACAGTTGATTCGGTGTTAGAATAAAATCTCTATAAGACTAGTAAACCAAATCAAAAACATAAAAAACAATGTAAATTACAGATTTGTAAATTTGATTTTACTAATTTAACTCTTTTTAACAGCTGTACAACATTTCTTCTCGAACACTATAAAGAACCCCCATGAAACGAAGGTCTGAGTCTGTCACAAATAAAATTTCTATAAGAATTTTATATTAAGTTTAAAACATTAAAAGGAATTCAAATAAACACAACGACAATTCGGTTAAAATTTTTAAAAAAAGTTTGTACATGCTTTATTTTATTAATTTCTAATTTTTCAATGATAAGATTTTATCCATCGCTGTACTAGGCGTTTTATAAATTTTTTCTACAATGGTGGAACAACATAGAGATGAGTAAAAACGAATTAAACAGTGACAAAAATAACAGACACGATCGTTCAAATTTACATCGATAAAGAACCACATAGTGAGTTTTTTCAAATTGTATTTAATAAGAACACCAAACAGAACTGCCATTTAAATTCATTAAGTACTACATCTCAACCATTTTAAGAACAACAAAATGAATCGTGATGTTTACTCATTGTTTCAAATTTGATTTCTAAAACGACTATTATAAAACTGATCAAACGTCAAAAAAAGGAATAACCGAATTGCATTTAATAGTGGGTATGATTTATAAAGTTTTATAAAAAAGCATAGTTCTTGAATTTACCATCGAAATTCCTATCAGAAAAAAGATTCGCCATATATATGTGGATGTAAGTTTTCGTATATCAAGTCATAGTTATTGAAATTACAACCTTCCTTGTTAAAATTATTAATTTGATTTTAACTCATTTGAAATGAATCAGTTTGTGTTCTTCTTTTTGTGTTCAAACACTATAACGAACCCCCCGACCGTAACTTTTCCAGTTGTGACACAAAATAAAAAGTCCATTATACTATTATATAAAGTTAAAATTATTAAGAAAATTGCAAAACAACACACCAACAATTTGTTGGGAAAAATTAAAAAAAGTTTCCATATACTTTATTTTATTAAATTTAAATTAATAATTATTAGTTTATATCTGTGGCTATAATATACGTCTTACAAATTTTTTGTACACCGGTGGAACACCATAGAGATGATTATACAAAAAAGTTTGATGACAGAATTAACAGACATGATCATTCAAATTTATCTCGAACCACAAAGTGAATTTTCAAAGTATACCTTGATAAAGAACACCAAACGGAATTGTCATTAAAAATACATGCAGTATTAGATCTCTACCATTTTGAATAAATATCATATGATTAAAGAAAAAAATAAATAAAAAAAATTAATTTTCCAAACAATTAGTTAATCAGATTGAATCAGTTTTTGCTCTTCTTTTTTGTGTTCGAACACTATAACGAACCACCAATCCGTGACTTTCCAGTTGTGAAACAAAATAAAAGTCTATTATACTATTATAAAAAGTTAAAATTATTAAAATAGATGCAAAACAAAACACCAACAATTTTGTTGGAAGAAAATGAAAAAAGTTTGCATATACTTTAATTTATTAAATTTAAATTAATAATCATTATTATATATCTATGGCTGTAACAGGCATCTTAGAAATTTTTTATACACTTAGGTGACAAAAATAAACAGACATGATCATTCAAATTTATCTCGATAAGAACCAAACGGTGATTTTCAAAAATATACCTTGATAAGAACACCTAACGGAACTGTCACATACATGCAGTATTAGATCTCTACCATTTTAAATAAAAATATCATATGACAGTTTTCGAACACTATAACGAATCCCCAGACAATAAATCTTCCAGACAATTACTTAATAAGATTGACTTAATAAAAAAAATTGTCTGTGAATAAAATCATTTATTTTATGTTCGAACACTATAACGAACCCCCATAAATGACTGTCTCGCTGTGACACACAAAAAATGTCTATTAGACTATTATAAAAATATTAAAATATTAAAAGAAATGCAAAATAGCACACCAACCATTGGTTGGAAAAAAACTAAAAAAAGTTTGTGTAAAATTTATTTTTATTAAATTTAAATTATAAATGATTATGTTTTATCTATTGCTCTAATAGTCGACTTAGAAAAGATCTGTACAGTGGTGGGAACATCATAGAGATTTGTATACAAAACTGTTATGTGAAAAAATAAACAGACATGATCTTTAAATTTTATCTCGATAAAACAACCACTAGGTGAATTTTAAAATATGCCTTGATAAGTACACGAAACTTTTCTGCAAGCATTTAATACATCTTTATAATACTTACCATATGAAAAATAAAGAAGTTCAATAGTCAGTTTTAAATTTATCTTTATAAACCCTCGACTACAAACCCATTGAACAGTTAACGCACTTTACAATCCACAAGCCTAAACCTTTTTATACCAATGGGCTCACAGTCACCATCAAAAACCATTAGGATCATCGCCGATAAGAGTGTTCTGGAAGAAAGAATAAAATGCTTGGAGGAGGATACTTCCAATCTTCAAGAGAACATAAGGCTTATGGAAAATCAACTTGCGCACCACCAAACTATGATAGATTTGCTGAAGAAGCACATTGTGGAACGAAGTGCCAGAGAAGCTTCCATTCCAGTTGAAGTCGAAAGCAGGAAAGCCTCGGAACTTATTCAGGCTGATCGCAAAGAAGATAACAACTAGATAAATAGTAATTACTTTTCTTTACATGTCGATGTACTGTGTAATTCCACACCACCGGAGGAAAAAAAATGAAAAGTCATGATTTGATTTAAAGTAATTTTTCTTGATATATTGGTACAAATTTTTTTAAAGTTTTAAATGTTTAAATTTACAAACGATGTTTAAAATGACGACTCTTAATTATTTTTTGTACAATCAATATATGTGATACCGGGAAGGTAGTATTAGAAAGAATATAAAAAAAAAGGAAATTAAACGAAGAACACTTAATGGAATATATGCAAAGGAACACCTTCCTGAATTAGATACAGGTTTTCATATGTGTTCTATTAGTTATTTTGTAACATAATTTTTCCAGTGCGTGTAATACACATGATACATTAGGAATATAAACAAAAGTATCATTTTAGTTTTTAAAAATTTATTTTTTTGACCGTAATGAATTTTTTTAAATTAACATTCATTTTTAAATGAATTAATTAGATTATATAAAAAATTGATTAACTTTTTGTTGAAATGATTCTTGTTGATGAATCACTTCAAGACGAATTTCCATATATTGTTCACGAATATTAATCATATACGTTCCATATACGTTTAGACTTGACTACATTGACTGCAATGTTTACTTTTTTTCTTGCAGGTTTTTTCAGAGTTTTATCTCTGTAAACACCTTTGAGATTCTCTTTAATCATTTAATCAAGAATAAAAGCTTATACATTTATACGACTTTGGAGAGAACTAAAAAACAGTTTCCATGTATAGAAACCATCAATAAGAAAAATGCTTTTGAATTCATTGAGGCGTTTGATTTGAAAGAAAAATGCTTGCAATAAATGGAACCAAAAAGGAACTAGAAAAAGACAATAAATGCACGTACTAAATGCGCTTTTGTGCAGGTATTTGTTTAACGTGAGGTGAAGTGTCGAGGAACACCTTTGGGATTGCTTTCAAACAAAGCTTTTATTGGATTTGTCGATGTGTTCCTCCACTGGTTCTTTTTAATAAGTTTTTTCGATTTTTGTTATGGGGTAAAAACCGTGCGATGCCTAAAAAAAGCCTCGTGATCCACATTTATTTTAAAAATGAAAACACCAGGGAGATATTCGTTTGTGTTACTTACCTCGTATAACCTAGATATTAAGAACCCATTTGAGATCTTTTACCAAAAAAAACAAAACTCATGCCATTTTTAATTCTTTTTAAAAATTCCATACAATAATATTATTTTTTAATATAATTTAATATAGATAAAAATTGGTAATAATTTTTTCAAAAAAACATGCGCCTATTACAACCTATATTCATTATGTGCCACATACATAAATTACATACCATTTGTTTACTCATCTGTTTGATGGAACACCATAGAGATGAGTACAAAAAAAAAATTTCACATTTACTTTGAAAAGAACAACAAAGCGAATCTTTCAAAAAGGCCTTCTTAAGAACACTAAAACGTAACTGCCATTTAAAAAATTGGATTACTAGATCTCCAACATTTTATAAGAAGTTGTTATGGTTAATGATTTTTTTTAAAAAAAAATGAATTTTACAGACAATTAGTTAAACAGATTGACATAATAAAAAAAATAATTTGTGAATAACAAATTTTTGGAAACTTTATATTACAACTTCCTATCAGAACATTTAACGCAACACGTAGATTCTAGTTGTTTTTGTAGTTTTTCATTGGTGTTTCGCTGTTTGTGTCTTTTTACAAATTATACTTAGAAATCTACACAAAAAATATTAATTGCTCAAATGAAACTATACCTAGAAAAAAATATATGCATCAAATAGATTAATAAAAATTTAATATGAAACACAAATTGTTTTTTAAATTTTCTTTTTGTAGGATTACAAAGTGCATTAACATGTAAAGAAAATAATTAAAACTTATTTCTTCTCGTTTTTGGGCTCCGTCTGAGAAGTCTTGGCCGCTTTGCGCCGTTTTGCTTCCGCTTCGAAGGCTTCCCTGATGCTTTCCCTCTCTGCAACTTTGGATGGTTCAAAATTTGAATCATCCGCAATGAAACGGTTGAAAGCCCTTCGCTCCTCGATGTGCTTCTTTAGAACGTCTATAACACCTTCGTCGTGATTTTGTTGTATCTCCATTAGTTTGATCTTGTGTTGAAGTTTAGCATTCTCCTCAAGATTTCTGATGTTTTCTTCGATTAATTGGTTTTCCTCGGTGATCTGGTTGATTCTGGCTTCTATTTGCGAGCCCATTTCTATGACGAAGATGATTTTAGAAAGTTGTTTGTGTTTTTGTAGATTTTTTGTATTGAATATAAGTGATTCAGTTAGATGTTCTTCGAGGCTTTTATAAAGAGAAGAAAGAAACGGACTATTGGACTACCCCCACGATCTGCCAACAACTTTCTACACGCATTTAATACATGCATGTATCGGGTTGGTTTATGCTCATTGTTATGTCTCCCCAATAGGCATTATCAATAAACACGCAGTTATGCTCATTGGAACGGTTTTTTTCTTTTATATTTTTCTTTTTCGAGTTTAATTTATATACACAAGCAGTTGTTTTTTACATTGTTTTATATTGTTTTAACCGTCCTCGTTCTTGTTTTTTCCCCCTTACACAACGTAGCCCGATTTACCCATAAGTTCTTCGTTAATTGTTTTATTCTAAAACTTTCCAATATATATCATAAATGGTCATTTCATAAAAAAAAATATGTTAACTGCAATTTTTTTATTTGGGAACCAAACTTAAAGGAATGCAATTAAGTTAATCTACGTAACTTTGTAACACGTTAAATGTTATAGACGTAAGACATTATATTAATATCAGAAGAATTTTTAGAAAAATATATTAGTGGAAAAAAAGATAAAATTATTTCAATCATCGTGAACTTATCTATAATTTTTTGCATACTGATAAAAATAAAACTTCATTGTGCAAATCATTTTATACACTTCGAGAAACAATTTATTCATGGTAAGTATAATTTTTTAAATCATAAATTACACATGGTGGGTAAGTTAAGTGTTATACATTGAAAATATACAAATATAAAAATTCAATAATATCTCGAAAATAAGAATACCAAGCGTTCTATTTTGTCACGTATTCTAGTAATGATGATAACTTCTTTAGACTTAATATCAACAGTGATGGCTACACCCTATAGCATTCAAGTAATATCAAATTTCACTAGAACCCAAACACAGAAACATGCGTCTAGTCTTTTTTTACTATGAGATTTGTGGACACTAGGTTACATGCTTTTCAAAATTAGAACGATATTTTGTTTTTTGAGGAAAAAAAAAAAGTACGAGTATTTTGTGTCAAATTTATTCGATTTTTATGATGACCTATATGGTTTATCATTTTTATATGAATTTTTTTCCAGTACTAGTTATAATAATTCTTTTAGAACATCGTTAATATTAACAACAACAAATGGAAAATCGACATATATCTATACGTAATACGAGTAAAATGTAGACAAGTAGAAATTTTCCTTCAAAAGATATAAATATTTCACTGGCTAGATTCTTAGAAATTACAAAAACAGCGAAACAAAAAGGTACATTAATAAACCTATTCTTTAGATTGTTCTTCTTCATTTTTGGAGACCTTGCTACC